>NC_091951.1:17276714-17907599 GCF_031021105.1 Erythrolamprus reginae | reverse complement strand
TGGAGATAGGGTAGTTGGTGTAGTTTGTTTTTTTGTTGTTTTAACAAGGGTTGAAGTATGGGACATTATCAAATTAGAATCCACTATTTCAAATTTGGAGGTTAGTTTCAATTTTATATGTAGTGAAAAGGAAAAAAAATTACTATAAATTCCAAATCTGTTAAATATATTTTGTTTCCCTTATAATATAACTATACCAATTCAATAACAATTCAATTAATAACAGAATTCAAAAAAAAAAGAAGGGAGAAGAAAGAAAAGAAAAAAGAAATATTATTATTTAGTGCCACAGAAAAAAAGAACAGGTATTAGCCTTTTCAAGTAAAAGGAAGACAAAAAGTAAGAGAAGGGAAGGAATATCAACTATATGTAGAAAACAAAAGAAAAAGAGTTGGAGGAGAAACTTTAGGAGGAGGGAAGAAAAAGGAGAAGGGAAAAAAATGAGGTAAAAAGAGTTGTTCAGAAAGGAAAAGAAAGAGGGTAATATTTTAGTTCAACTATTCAGAATAGAGCAGGAACCCAAGGTTTATTAACAATGCATATACAGTGATCCCTCGATTAGCACGGTCTCGATTAGTGCGAAACGCTGCAACGCGGTTTTTCAAAAAATATTAATTAAAAAATACTCCACGGTTTTTTTGCTATACCACGGTTTTTCCCACCCGATGACGTCATACGTCATCCCCAAGAGTCACTTCTCTGTCTCTTTCTCTTTCTTTCCTGTCACTATGCTTCAATCATTTTCTCATTTCTCTTTTTTCTCCCCTTTTTTCTATCATTTCTCTCTCTCTTTCTTCCTCTCTCACACTCTCTTCCTCCCTTCTCTCTCCCCCCCTCCACTTGCCCACGAGAAGAAAAAAAGCAACCTCTGCCGGGCAGCTCCCCTTGTGCCCCCGCTTTGTGCCTGCCTCTTTTGGGGATTTCTTTTTCTTTTCTTTTTTGCGCTGGCAGCGGGAGCTGTTGGGGAGGGCTCTGCCGGGAAGGCCTCTCAGCTGCAGAGCCGAATGGGGGCGGAGGCAACAGCGGAGCCCGGCGCTGGGGCCATGCGAGGCTGTTCATCCAGGGGGGCGTGGACTGGCAAGTCGCCCTCCTTTCTCTCTCTTTCTCAAGATCGCTTGCCGCTTGCCTATTGCAGCGAAGGCGGCGAAGCAAGGCTCCAAGCTGCAAAGCGGCAAGCGGCAAGCGATCTTGGAGTTTCCCCTTTGCCTGGGCGGCAGGAAGACCAAGGGAAGGTTCCTTCAGCCGCCCAACACCTGATCCGCTCCGCAGCGCGGCAGCAGCGAGGAGCCGAAGATGGGGTTTCCCCTTTGCCTTTACCCCATCTTCGGCTCCTCGCTGCTTCCGCGCTGCGGAGCAGATCAGCTGTTGGGCGGCTGAAGGAACCTTCCCTTGGTCTTCCCCGCCGCCCACACGCAAACTCCACCATCTGCGCATGTGCGGCCATGAAAAAAATGGCGCATATGCGCAGATGGTGGTTTTTACTTCCGCATCCAGTATAACGCGGAAATCGGTTAGCGCGGGAGGTCTTGGAACGTAACCCCCGCGCTAACCGAGAGATCACTGTAGTTCAAACCAAACTTCTTCTAGTAATAGAAATGTCCAAGAATAGGAAAGAAAGTCAAAGAAGAATCAGGAGAAAAAAAACAAATAATTATTCAAAGACACAATAACAGTATTATATACTTAAGTTCTTCTTATAAATCCTGTAGTTTTGCTAGGAAGTAGAAATGAAAATCCAAATCTCAAAGGGTAAAGTTATATTTGATTTCAATTCAAAATTCAAAGAGTAAAACAAATCCAAGGCTTGCTTGTGTTCAAAATGAAGTCAGTTTATTTTCCAAATTCAAGACAGGAACAAAGAAACAGATCCCAAGATGGAGTCAAGTTAATTTCCGTGCAGCAGGCAGATGTTAAACCAAAGAATTCTCAGCAAATAATCCAAAAGGTGTCAGCAAATAATCCAAAAGGCTCAGCAAGTATTCCAAATAGGTTAATCCAACAATAAGTAATCCAAAAAAGAAGTAATTTCAATCTCTTCTAGATTCCATTTAGTTCATAGTTATTAAGTTATTTCATTTTGTGAAAAGGAGCAGCAGAAGAAAAAAAAAAGGCAGCAAGACTGTGTTCCTCCGCTTCAAAAATTAAGTCCAGAACATTATGATTTTAAAAGTCTATTAACAACAAATTCTGATCATCACTAGGAATTTCCTTTAGCAGTTAAAATTTTCTAGATAATCATGTCAAATTTAAACTATTTTGTTAAGCCACAAAGTCAGAAAATTATTTTATAGATTCCAAGGTTCACGTTCAAGATGGAAAAGTAAAAGTGAAAAAAAGAATTAGGTCCGGCTGTTATTTGCGGATGAGTTTAGACAAGAAAAAACTTTCACTTTCGCCCTGGAGAAAAAAACTTTTACTTAGAACTTTTACGATCTTCTGGCTTTAAACACGAAACAGAATAGAAATTTTTACCTTAGGTCCTTTCTCTGCTATATTCTTTTTCAATGTAGATGTAGATATTTATACTTTCACTTCTTTGATTTTTGTTCTTCCCGCTGAGTGAGGGGAGAAAGCGCTGGCCGGTCCTCTTAAACAAAGAGGAGTGGTTCTCCCGTCTCCGAAGCTGCGGGGCGAACCGCTGCCTCCGGAGTCCTGGCGATGGGTCCTCGGGCAGAGGAGAGCCCCCTGTTCATGGATCGGGCCATCCGGGCCCGATCCGATCGCAAATGCGACCTTCGGAGGGGGTAGAAAGGATTCGCCTGGCAGAGCCCTGCCAGACACGTCCCGCCGCGATCTCCACCAAACCGGAAGCCTCAATGTCTAGTTTTCTGAGCCTCATAAGTATTTTATTTCTCCTTTTTGGTGTATTTGGTGTATCCATTTGTGTTAATAGAAAGGTTTGATTTCTTCTCTGATTTGTTTATATTATTTACTTGTTGTTCTAGTTCCCCTTAATACCCTTCCTGTAGTTCTTCCTTGTTCTTTTTTTTCTCTTTTTCCTGTATTCTTTTCCCTCTTCTGTCTTTTGTTTTTTCCTCTATCGCTTCCTCCTCTTGACTAGTGTCTTCCAATTCTTCCTTACACTCTTCTTTGCTCTTTTCTTCACTTTCCATCCCAAATTATTCTTCAGGCTTTCTAATAGAGGGCCTTAAGAATTAACTGGGCGTTAAACAGGCGAAAGAAGAGGCAAGACACTGCTGGGCACTATTAACAATCAGTTCTTTGTTCAACAACAGTCAATAACCCAGGAAAAGCTCTCCCAGGCAGCTAGTCCTTTCAGAGGAGAGCTGTCAAGCTACCAACCAATCACATTCAAGCATTTTCCCACCTGAATGGCAGACCAGACTGGAGAATTCACTTCAGCTGAAGTGAATACATAAATAACACTGGGCCATACTGGATGTCATGTGTGTAGATTGGGAATGGTCATCTTTTAAGATGGGGGGACTTCAGCTCCCAGAATTCAGGCTGGCTGGGGAATCCTGGGAGTAGAAATCCACACAGCTTAAAATTGTTCAAGGTTGAGATACAGATATATTTATTTTATTTTATTTATTTATTCTTTGTCCAATACACAATACATATGGAAGAGAATAGACACGAAGTAATATGTATAAAGATAATATGTAAGATAGAAGAGAAAATATATGAGAGGAAGAAAATATATATGATATATGAGATAAAGGAAAGACAATTGGACAGGGGACGATAGGCACACCAGTGCACTTATGTATGCCCCTTACTGGCCTCTTAGGAACTTGGAGAGGTCAATTGTGGATAGACTAAGGGAGAAATGTTGGGGGTTAGGGGTTGACACTATTGAGTCCGGTAATGAGTTCCACGCTTCAACAACTCGATTGTTAGTTATATTTTTTACAGTCAGGTTTGGAGCGGTTAATATTAAGTTTGAATCTGTTGCGTGCTCTTGTGTTGTTGCGGTTGAAGCTGAAGTAGTCATTGACCGGTAGGACGTTGCAGCATATGATCTTGTGGGCAATACAGTGATCCCTCAATTTTCGCGGGGGTTACGTTCTAAGACCTCCCGCGAAAATCGATTATCCGTGGTATAGTGGTGCGGAAGTAAAAACACCATCTGCGCATGCGCGCCCTTTTTTCCATGGCCACGCATGCGCAGATGGTGGAGGTGGGGAGCGACAAAAGTGCGGAAGCCGACAGATTGCTTTGAATGTTGGCTGCCCCCGCCCCCCCAGCACCCGCTCGTTCGCCGCTCATCCGCCTGCCCGGCCGGCCGCTCACTCACTCGCCGCTCTCCTGTTCGCTCGGCCGGCCGCTGCCCGGCTGGGGAGGTGGATTCGCCACCCCCACCAGCCCGATCTCTCTCCGGTGGCTGGGGAGGTGGATTCACTCCACCTCCCTCCGGTGGCTGCCGCCCCCACCAGCCCGATCTGGGGAGGTGGATTCGCCGCTCCTCGCCGCCTTCGCCTCGCTTCGCCTCAGCTGCTGCCCGCTGCCTTCATCTTCTCCCCAAACTCCTCCTTCCCCGCCAAAGCAGCCACCGCAGTCGAGCGCGTGAGCGATGCAGGGCAGCCCAATGCCGCCGGGAGGGGAATCCAAGCCGGTAGCTGGGGACGCGGATCCACTGCCCTCGCAGCCCGATCTCCCTCTGTAGGGGGGGGGCGACGAACCGACGATCGGGGGCTGTCCGTCCCTGTTGGGTGGTGCAGGGCAGGCACAGGGAGGGAGGGAGAGAAAGGAAAGAGAGAGAAAGGGAGGGAGAGAAAATTGAATGAAGAAGGGAGAAAAAGAAAGAGTAAGAGGTAGAAAGGATTTTTTAATTATTATTTTTTGAAAAACCGTGGTATAGCGTTTCGCGAAAATCGAGACCGCGAAAATCGAGGGATCACTGTACTTAAATTGTGTTTTAGGCGCCGTAGTTCTAAGCTTTCTAGACCCAGGATAGTTAGTCTATTTTCGTAGGGTATTCTGTTTCGAGTGGACGCGTGAAGGGCTCTTCTGGTGAAATATCTTTGTAAACATGCATCTGAGTCCATGTAGAGACACATGTTTGAGGAGTGTGTTTATGAAAATCTTCTCCTGTTCAAGGATAAATGTCAGAATTCAAATTCAGAATCAAGACCAGAACTTGTTTGAGGTGAGTGTGGCTAGCAGGGTCCTTGGTCACTTGTAACAAGCAGCTGAAGAACAAGAGACACAGATGTGGGAATACGTGGGAACTAGAGTTGAGATGTGCGTGCCGATCTTGAGCATCACACGTATGACAGCCCAGTTCCCTAGCAACTCCTCTCCTCCCTAGCATTCTTTATCTTATTTTTTTGCTGCTAGCCTAGAAAAGTTTGCAACACTTTGTATCATGAGGTGGGGTGATGAGGCCTCTTTCTCCCTCTCGCTTTCTTTTTTTCATGAATCAACACTTTGAAAATTGTTGCATTTGCCTTGGACGGGAAATGAACAGTGGGACACCAAGCTGGGTAAAATGGGTCACTTTATTAAATATTAACGAAAAGACCTGCAGGGGTCGCTAAAAGGGGACGGAGTTTCCTGAACACAAACATGCTTGGGCAACTTAATGGGCGAACTCCATGCCGGGTCAGGGTGAGGCATGCCCCGCCTATACCCAGCCCGAAAGCCACGCCCAGCGTGTGGGAGGGCTCACCCTGCATGACCTGGAACCGGAAATGACGTGGGTGAGCCCCAAGGGCACCCCCTTCACACCGCTCCGTCCGTGGAGGAAGCATGAGTTGTGTGACAGGGGTGCCAATCATCTTACAATAGATGCCCAAAGGAGAACACACAGTTGCTACTGATACCCTTTCCACCCCGTTTCTGCCAATATAGTGACCAAGTATATATACATCCAATTGTTGAGTCAAAACCTATTTACATACAGATGCACCCCATAACCACAAATCCTTTTCCTCATCCAGGATGGAGTAGGCGAAAAAACAAACCATAGCAAATGCTATAAGATTGCAAAAAATTCCTACTCGGCCCCAACCAGGCGACCTATAAAACACCCTGGATTGAGTGGGGGGTGGGTGAGTGTCCGCTCTGTGGCAAGCTCGGGGGGGCAAGGGAAGCCAGGGGGGTGAGAGCCAGCCCTGATAAAGGGCGCATTCTCCGGCCCCGGCCTCCCAGAATGCCCGAGCAGCCACTGGGTCGTCAAGGGTGTTCCCACGCTACCGCGGGGAACGCCCCCAACTGATAGGTGGTACCGAGTTGGTTCCCGCCATCGGCAACTGCCAGCTGGGCGTTAAATCGCCCAGCCTCTCATATTTATGTGACTTTTATTGGTTGCATTTTGTACGCCTAATCCGTTGTGAGTTCGAATTGGTTTCAGAGACCCATGTGAAATGTGGCATCACATAAGCCTGCCTTTCTTTGTTTGCTTTGAATAAAAGAGCCTTCCTGGATTTGATCTGGATTATCTCATCCCGAGAAAAGTGCTTGGATGAAGTCTTTTCTTCTATTTGGATTACTCATGAGAAACCCGCAGTTAGCGCGTGCTTCTATACACACCATTATGAAATTTAATTTAATTTTAATTTAATTTATTGCATTTCCATGCTACCCAACTCCCGAAGGACTCTGGGCAGTTCACAACAGGATATAGAAAATAGATATAGAAATGAATAATTAACTGGATCCTAACCTTTACGATTTGCCACATGATTTGCAGGACCCAGGAAGTGTGACTTTTCTGTAGCAGCCCCTGCCCTGGGAAAGATCCTTTCCTGGGGGGGGGATTGCTGCAGCCCCCCCTTCTGTAAAGCTTTAGGGGGCTGTTTCCCTCTTCAATATCTGGGACAGAGAAAGGCTGTGACTAGAGAATTAGAGTTTGGTTGTATTTGTGGGTATCTGATCATTTTGGTTTTCTTGATTTAGAGTTGTTGAGTCTCTTTTCAGAGTTGTGTTTTACAAGGCAGGTGCTCCAGGTGTCAAATTTATTGTCTTTATACAATGACCCCCTTTAGCAAATGGGTCAAAGTTTTATCAGCATTTTTTATTATAAGTAATCCACAATTTACGGCATAGATGTTTCCCAACAGGACAAATAAGGAAATTTGTGAGATGGGTGGTTTCCATATTTGATAATTATAAAGGAAATATAAATAACTGCAGGTGGTCCTCGACTTTCCACCTTAAGTTAGTCTCTGCATATTATGGATCCGGATCATGCAATACCTTTTGTGGGCGGGGGTCCATCATGACTCCTGAAACTGTGCAGCTGGATGACATCCTGTAGTGAACCTCCATGGCTCTGTCTGCCCTCCAGCTGTGCCTGATGGGCTCTTGGCTGAAAGGGGGCACTGATCCAAACTCAGCCTCTCCCACCTGAACTGAGAAGGGAAGGAAGGACAGAGCCCCACACAGGAGGGGCCAGAAATAATGAAACCCCCTTAGTTGGCAGGAGGAGCTGAATGCTGGCAAATGGACATCTGTGTGTGTGTGTGTGTGTGTGTGTGTGTGTGTGTGTGTGCGTGTGTGTAGGAATTAGCAGCATGAAATGGCAGAACGGCCCCTTTTTCCCATTTTCAGCATTTGACCTTCTGTGTATCCCACGACTGGACCTTCTTCCCAAAGAGCCTTAAATCCATAAAGAGAAAGAGTCTCCATCAGACTGGAGGAGCATCCAGGTACCAGGGGCTCACAGGAGTTATATGTAACTCTTCCCTGGAAGAAGCTGAGAGGAAGGGAAAATGTGGTCTAGAGGTTAAAGCTTCTGCCTTACAGACAGACACCCCAGGTTCAAATCCCAGTAAAGGTATAGCTAGCTGATGGGAGCAAAATAGCTAGAAATAGATCTATACTAGTCTTCCTTTTTATTATCAGCAAATATATGTTAACACATATAGAATATAGTTTGTTGGCTATAAAAAATTAACTGCCTTGGATATGGCATGAGATGAAATGACAATAAAGTAGATCCTGTAAAATGACACATCTTAACAAACTGGATGAAGAGGATGCCTATTTTGTGAAATTTACCTGGCTGTCACAGAAAGCCTATTGTACAAATAATCTGGAAAGGTGACTGGGATCAGTAGTAATATTGGTTAATTAGTTTAGTTTAGTTTAGTTTTATTAGATTTGTATGCCGCCCCTCTCCGAAGACTCGGAGCGGCTCACAACAACAGCAATACAATATACAAAGTACAAATCCAATATATGTTAAAAGCAATTTAAAACCCCTAAATATTATATAACGATCATTACTACACAATCATACCATTCTCATATATTACAGTCAGAAAAAGGTGGTGCTGGGGGGGACAAGATAGTTATTCCCCTGATGCCTGGCGACATAGATAGGTCTTCAACATCTTGCGGAAGATGGGAAGAGTAGGGGCAGTTTGAATCTCCGGGGGGAGTTGATTCCATTGTTTAGTCGACGAGACCCGGAGAAGGCCAACTCTGTGGGACATGATTAGCTGCTGGGATTCGTGCGGCAGAAGGCGGTCCTGGAGGTATTCTGGTCCGATGCCATGTAGGGCTTTGTAGGTCATTACCAGCACTTTGAATTGTGACCAGAATCTGATTGGCAAACAGTGCAGGCCGCGGAGTGTTGGCGAAACATGGGCAGATCTTGGAAACCCCACAATAGCTCTTGTGGCCGCATTCTGCACGATCTGAAGTTTCTGAACACTTTTCAAAGGAAGCCCCATGTAGAGAGTGTTGCAGTAGTCTAACCTCGAGGTGATGAGTGCATGAGTGACTGTGAGCAGTGACTCACGGTCCAAATAGGGCCGTAACTGGTTCACCAGGCGGACCTGGGCAAACACCCTCCTCGCCACAGCTGAAAGATGGTGCTCTAAAGTTAGCTGTGGATCGAGGAGGATGCCCAAGTTGCGGACCTGCTCTGAGTGGGTTAATAATCCCCCCCCCCAGGGTAATGGACGGACAGATGGAATTGTCCTTGGGAGGCAAGACGCACAGCCACTCCATCTTGTCAGGGTTGAGTTTGAGCCTGTTGACACCCATCCAGACCCCAACAGTGTCCAGGCACCGGCACATCACTTCCAATGCTTCGCTGACTGGACATGGGGTGGAGATGTCCAACTGGGTATCATCAGCGTACTGATGATACCTCACCCCATGCCCCTGGATGATCTCACCCAGCGGTTTCATGTAGATATTAAATAGTAGGGGGGAGAGGACCGACTCCTGAGGTACCCCACAAGGGAGAGACCTAGAGGTCGACCTCTGGCCCCCCACTAACACAGACTGCGACCGACCGGAAAGGTAGGAGGAGAACCACTGAAGGACAGTGCCTCCCACTCCCAACCCCTCCAGCCAGCGCAGAAGGATACCATGGTCGATGGTATCGAAAGCTGCTGAGAGGTCAAGAAGCACCAGGACAAAGGACAAGCCCCTGTCCTGGGCCCGCCAGAGATCATCCATCAGCGCGACCAAAGCAGTTTCCGTGCTGTAGCCGGGTCTGAATCCTGACTGTTGAGGGCCTAGAATTGCAGTGTGTGCAAGTAGAAATTACCTTTTAAAAAAAATTAAATTATAAATTTTTATTGAAATTCTTAAAACACATATACAAAATACATACTTACATTAATGAAGCATAGAAAATAATAATAATAATGGGTTTGCAGCGATAAAACTAGACTAGGGCACAATGATTCAGCTGGGTATGCAGCTTTATATATAAAAGTTGACTCCAGTGGGCTATCAAGGAAATTTCTTTCTTTTCTTTTCTTTGCTTGGGTTGGAGGATTCTGTTGGGTATGTTCTTTTTTATTAGGCAATTTTAAAACTTTGCAAACTTTGGAAAATGCTGTAACGCGATAGGTGGACAAGTCAATGAGAAGAAGAGGAAAGTTCTTTGCTCTTTCCTCCTCTTCTTTCTTTTTTTTTCCGTTTTTTTTCTAGCTTTCTTTTTTTATTCTGCTGCGTCTTTACACCTATATTTTTCTTATCCATTTAGTGTAATTTTCTATTCTTTGTCTTACGTTTTATTTTATTTCTTAATTTCTTTAGAGACTTAATTTCATTTTATTTTTATTTAGATTTAATTGTATTTTTATTCTATCCTTTTCCTTTTTAATTTTTATATAAAGCAATTAGTAATTAGGTTGGTAATTGGATTAATTAGGCAATATTTGGTGATATTATTGGCCTTATTTTTTCCCCTTTGACTACGCTACTGTAAGAATTTTTCTAATGTTTTTTTAAGGGTATTTTATTAATAGGCGTTAAGGGTATTGATTATATATGAAAATTGATATGGAAGCGATTAGGAGAGACTTGAAACATTTTAGCCTATTCAATGTGATATACTAGAATTCGGAACAGCTTAAATGGGGTTTTAGCTAATAGTATATTTCTATAGCATTAAAAAATAATGGGCAGCTATTTTTATTCAATATATGTGTTATGAGATATTGATTGGTTTTATCTATACTTTGATCCGTTATGCCCAGTAAAAACATTTCTGGCTTGGACTCCAATTTAATCGCTGTAATTTCTGTTAACCATCCTTGTAGACTTTCCCAATAAATCTTAGCCTGTGGACAAATCTACCACATGTAGTAATAGGTATCTAGTTCTGTTTTACACTTCCAACATTTGGGAGCTAATTTAGGTGAAATTTTTGCAAGCCTTGTTGGAGAGAGATGCCAATGGCAAAACATTTTATATACTTTTTCTTTATTTGCAGTGGATATTATTCCATACTCACTACCAGTCATCAAGATCGATCGTACGGCCTATATTCGGGGCCCATGTTATCATAACTTCCTTTACTCTTTCATCTTCAATTTTATAATTTACATTACAGTTATACAATTTCAATATTATTTTCTCATCAGGGTCTACTAAAATTTTGTCTAGCTCTTGATAATTTAAACTGAAAACCAAATTGACCCAAATCTGATTTATATTTATTTTGTATCTGGAAATATGGCCACCAACCCATATTTATGCCAATTAAAGCCAAAATTTCCCTTGTTTTTAATTTGTTTTGCTCATCAAGCAATTTTTTATATATACTTATATAATTGGGTTAGTGGTCTCCACCAGAGATATCCATTTTGGAATTTGAGTGTAAAATTTCTTCCTAATATCCATCCAATCTTCTATCAGGATTCCTCTTACATGGTGTTTTTTAAAGTAATTATTATTTATTTATTTATCTATCTATTTATTTATTTATTTATTTATTTATTTATTACTTGGATTTGTATGCCGCCCCTCTCCGAAGACTCGGGGCGGCTCACAACATGTAAAAGACAAATCATAAGTAATCAACAATTTAAATTTTTAAAGATTTAAAAAACCCCACAAACTAACAGACTCACACACAAGCATACCATATATAAATTCAACGTGCCCAGGGGGGGGGGGATGTTTCAATTCCCCCATGCCTGATGGCAAAGGTGGGTTTTAAGAAGTTTGCGGAAGGCAGGAAGAGTAGGGGCAGTTCTAATCTCCGGGGGGAGTTGGTTCCAGAGGGCCGGTGCCGCCACAGAGAAGGCTCTTCCCCTGGGGCCCGCCAACCGACATTGCTTAGTTGACGGGACCCGGAGAAGGCCCACTCTGTGGGACCTAATTGGTCGCTGGGATTCGTGCGGCAGGAGGCGGTCTCGGAGATATTCTGGTCCAATGCCATGAAGGGCTTTAAAGGTCATAACCAACACTTTGAATTGTGACCGGAAACTGATCGGCAGCCAGTGCAGACTGCGGAGTGATGACGAAACATGGGCATACCTAGGTAAGCCCATGACTGCTCTCGCAGCTGCATTTTGCACGATCTGAAGTTTCCGAACACTTTTCAAAGGTAGCCCCATGTAGAGAGCATTACAGTAGTCGAACCTCGAGGTGATGAGGGCATGAGTGATTGTGAGCAATGAGTCCCGGTCCAGATAGGGCCGCAACTGGTGCACCAGGCGAACCTGGGCAAACGCCCCCCTCGCCACAGCTGAGGGATGTTGTTCTAATGTGAGCTGTGGATCGAGGAGGACGCCCAAGTTGCGGACCCTCTCTGAGGGGGTCAATAATTCCCCCCCTAGGGTAATGGACGGACAGATGGAGTTGTCCTTGGGAGGCAAAACCCACAGCCACTCCGTCTTATCCGGGTTGAGTTTGAGTCTGTTGACACCCATCCAGGCCCCAACAGCCTCCAGGCACCGGCACATCACTTCCACCGCTTCGTTGACTGGGCATGGGGTGGAGATGTAAAGCTGGGTATCATCGGCATATTGATGATACCTCACCCCATGTCCTTGGATGATCTCACCCAGCGGTTTCATGTAGATGTTAAATAGCAGGGGGGAGAGGACCGACCCCTGAGGCACCCCACAAGGGAGAGACCTAGGAGTCGACCTCTGTCCCCCCACTAACACCGACTGCAACCGGCCAGAGAGGTAGGAGGAGAACCACTGAAGAACAGTGCCTCCCACTCCCAACCCCTCCAGCCAGCGCAGAAGGATACCATGGTCGATGGTATCGAAAGCCGCTGAGAGGTCAAGGAACACCAGGACAGAGGATAAACCCCTGTCCCGGGCCCGCCAGAGATCATCCATCAACGCGACCAAAGCGGTTTCCGTGCTGTAACCGGGCCTGAAACCCGACTGCTGGGGACCTAGATAATCGGCTTCTTCCAAGGACCGCTGGAGCTGGAGTGCCACCACCTTCTCAACAACCTTCCCCATAAAGGGAAGGTTGGAGACTGGACGGTAGTTATTAAGCACAGCTGGGTCCAGGGAGGGCTTCTTGAGGAGGGGGCGCACAAGCGCTTCTTTATAGATTGATGGAAAAACTCCCCTCCCCAAGGAAGCGTTGGTAATCTCCTGGGCCCAGCTCCGTGTCACCTCCCTGCTGGCCGAGACCAACCAGGAGGGACACGGATCCAGTAAACAGGTGGCGGAACTCACAGCTCCAATGGCCTTGTCCACTTCATCAGGTGTCACCAGATCAAACTCTTCCCAGACAGGTGGACAAGTACGTGCCCCAGTCACCTCGACTGACTCGTTGTCAGTCGACTCTGCTATACAATTGGAGTCGAGGTCGGCCCGAATCCGAGCGACTTTATCAGCGAAAAACGAGTTAAAGTCCTCGGCACTACTCTGCAAGGGCTCCCCAACTCCCCCCTGATTAAGAAGGGAGCGGGTCACCCTAAACAGAGCGGCCGGGCGGGATTCCGCTGATGCAATCAAGGCGGCATGGTACGCGCATCTTGCCGCCTTGAGCGCCACTTTGTAAGTCTTAATAAAAGCTCTTACAAGTGTTCGATCAGATTCAGACCTACTCTTCCTCCATCGCTTCTCTAGACGTCTCTTCTGGTGTTTCAACTCCCGGAGCTCCTCGTTGAACCATGGAGCTCTACGGGGTCTAGCGCTACGGAGAGGTCGCAACGGCGCAATCCGGTCAAGGGCCTCTGCTGCAGCCTCGTTCCAGGCTTTCGCAAGCGACTCTGCCGAACTGTGGACAAGTGCCTCTGGTATAACCCCAAGCGCCGTCTGAAAGCCCTCTGGGTCCATCAGGCGTCTGGGGCGGAACATCTTAATTGGTTCCGCCTCCCTGCGGGGAAGGATTGGAGCCAGGAAGTCAAGCCGTAGTAGAAAATGGTCTGACCATGACAAAGGCACTGCTTCTAAGCCCCTTAGTCTCAGACCATTACTCAGTTGCTCGGAAAGGAATACCATGTCGGGTGCGTGCCCCCCCCTCATGAGTCGGACCCCGTACTACTTGAGTCAGGTCCATGGCTGTCATGGTGGCCATGAACTCCTGTGCCAACCCAGAGGTTTCGCCGAGTGACGGCAGGTTGAAGTCCCCCAAGACAATAAGTCTGGGGAACTCAACCGCCAACCCGGCTACCTCCTCGAGTAGCACAGGCAGGGCTTTTGACACGCAGCTGGGAGGCAGGTACGTGAGAAATAAGCCCACCTGAACCCCTAGGTCCAACTTCATCAAGAGTGACTCGCAACCCGCAATTTCCGGAGCAATGAGTCCACGTAGGCAAAGGCTCTCCCTGGCTATAATAGCCACTCCTCCCCCCCTTCCCTGGGGTCGAGGTTGATGCCATATCTGAAACCCAGCTGGGCAAATTTCAGAGAGAGGAACACCTCCCTCTGGGCCCAGCCAGGTTTCAGTAATACATGCCAGGTCGGCCTCCTCATCCAGGATCAGATCCCGGATGAGGAGAGCTTTGTTTACCACCGACCTGGCATTAAGCAGCAGCAACCTGAGTCCAGGGCCAGAGTTACACTCATCACCAGTACCCAAGATTGGGCTCACGGAGCCAGAACAAGGGATCGTTATTAAGCAACGGTCCCTCGTTCCCCTGGAACGGCTAACTCCGCGGCCCCCGCCATATCTGCCTCTCCCCAGCAACACAGGAATATTCCGACCCTCTGCCACCCCAGAGATCGATGCCCCATCCCCTCCCGCCTCTTGAGCGTCAGGTGGGCCAAATCTACCATTCATACTCCCACCATTCATCTCATCCATACCGTGACCCCACCCACCCCAGTCATCCCAATCATACCGGCCATTCAGCCCATGCACACAAGTAATTCTGTCCCAGTCATCCATTTAAATTTTGAACCCCCAATACTAAAAATAGATTAAATTTATAACAGTTAAAACAGTAAAAACGCTAATAAATATGTAAAAAATGCAATTTCCAGTTAATTAATTAGTTAAATATTAAACAAATAAAAATATAAAAATATAAAAATAGCTAAGAATAAAATGTATTAAGATGTATTAAAAATATAGAAAAATATAGAAGAAAAAGGAGCCAGTCAGTAGTTCTTAAATAGTCAATAGCAAGGTGGTACCAAAGTCTAGGTAAATGGCTTAAGATTTTATATAATTGTCCACTTAGCAATTTTCCAGGTTTCTGGGGAAAAAGATCACCAAAGTGCTGGCCCTGACCACTGACCAGCATCCCCAATCCAAGTCCATATGGTTTAATTATTGTTTCCCCCAACTTCCTCAACCTTATGTTCCTCTTTTTTCTTGTCGTTTGTTTCAATTGCCTTCCACTGCTCGCTGTTCTTCCTGGGTGGCATCTCCCCTCGCAATAGTCTCTCTGGCTCCAGGCCTGCACCATGGCCCCCGTTTCAGTAGTCCCCCCGACGACGGGCGCCCCCACCATTTGGCACCACAGCGTCCCGGGACTAGATTTAACACTGAAGGGTCCAGCCTTGTTCAATCTTGGTGCTCAGTCTCGGTAGTATTTTCCAACAACAACCACCCGAAAGACACTCCAGAGCTGCAGGTATCAAGGTCTTATTGGGGGTGCTCTCTCTCCAGCCTCCAAATCTCCCCATCCTATCGAGCATGGCAACAGAGGAAGGCAACATGCAGTGGGGGGGGGCGGGCGGCTGAGTTCTAATTAGCCGCCGCCATTCCCGCTTCCCAGCTGATCGGTCTGACAGTCTTTATAGCAAAGGAGACAGCGAAGAAGACAGAAGACACACAGAAGACACGCAGCAAATGATCACCCTCCAAGCCACCGGGCTGCAAACGAGCTGTAAATGGGCTGTCCGGCGCCTCCGACTCCCTCCCGACAGCACAACACAGCTCAGCTGTAAACAGCAGCCGCCATTCCGCCGCGTCTCTGTCAATCTTTGTTTTCTTCATTCCAAAGGTATTTATGCCACCCCATTTTTTGTTAGTGCCCTTTAATATTTAATATTCTTTTATTTGTCAATTTACCCATGTTACTGTTGCCGCTTGATGATATATTCTCCAAATAGGTAGATCCATTCTTCCTTGTCTTTTTTATCCTGAAGTAATATATATTTTATTCTAGGGTTTTTTATCCTTCCATACAAAATTCCAAAATCATCTACCTCACATTTCAGCCTTTCTTCTGGTCGTAAGATGCTCCTTTGTATTCAGTTCTGGCCTCAGAATGATAATGTAGCACTTGGGGATGAAGATGCAGCCCAGCAATCCAGCACTGGAGGTCAAGATGGAGAAGACCTGAACTGCCACCATGTATTTCCCTTTGGTGCTTAGGTAGGTGGGCACAAAACTCACCCAGACACTGCA
Source organism: Erythrolamprus reginae (assembly GCF_031021105.1). Classification (NCBI taxonomy): domain Eukaryota; kingdom Metazoa; phylum Chordata; class Lepidosauria; order Squamata; family Dipsadidae; genus Erythrolamprus; species Erythrolamprus reginae. The sequence goes on along the minus strand of NC_091951.1, from coordinate 17,891,606 downwards.
GAAGACCAGCATGCTGAAGGTGATCAGCTTCGCTTCATTGAAGGCCCCAGGCAGATTCCTGGCCAGAAAAGCCACTGTGAAGCAGATGGCAGCCAGGAAACCCATGAAACTGAGGGTGATGTAGAACATGACAACAGAGCCTTCATTGCACTGCAGGATGATCTCTCCAGGCTGAGAGTGGACGTCAGAGTCAGAGAATGGAGGAGAAGCTCCCAGCCAGATGGAGCAGATGACAATTTGGGCAGCAGAACAAGAAAGGATGATGGAGTTGGGCAGACTCTTCCCCAACCATCTCTTCACTTGGTTTCCTGGTTTTGCAGCCAGGAAAGCCAGAACCACTGTGATTGTTTTGGCCAAGAGAGAAGAAATTGCAACGGAGAAGACCATGCTAAACACTGTTTGTCGGAGAAGGCAGGTGGCTTTTCTTGGTTGACCAATGAAAAGAAAAGGCGACAAGAAGCAAAGCAGGAGGGAGACCAGGAGGGTGTAGGAGAGGTCTCGGTTGTTGGCTTTGACAATGGGAGTTTCTCGGTATTTAATGAATATGATTAAAATAAGACCTGTGGCTAGGAACATGATCAGGGCAAACGAGACCAGGATGGTTCCCAGATGTTCTTCATGAGAAAGGAAGGTTATCCTTTTGGGGACACATTGGACTTGGTCCTCATTTGGATATTTATCATCTGGACATTTGGTGCATTGTTCTGTATCTGAATAAATCAAAAAGCAATATTTCTTTAATATTCTGTCCTTTCACATTTCATGAAATACTTTCTTGGGACAACAACTGTTACCAGCAGCATTTTCCAAGAAGTGTTGCATAAAATCACCACTAAAAGAAGGTAAGAAGAATATCATTTTCTTTTAAAAGATATAGATATTTTTATAGTCTATGATATTGGAAGAATTCCTGACCTGGGTGCCTTCTTGCAGAAGCTACATAGGAATCTATCTTATTAGAGGTAAAAAAATTGAATTGATTTAATCTTTCTAGGCACATTTCCCAGGTCCTGCCACGTCACACTTCTTAATATACAACAACAACAACAACAACAACAGAGTTGGAAGGGGCTTTGGAGGTCTTCTAATCCAACCCCATGCTTAGGCAGGAAACCCTTCACTACTTTAGACAAACGGTTGTCCAACATGTTCTTTAAAACTCCCAGTGTGGAGCATTCACAACTTCTGGAGGGAAGCTGTTCCACTGATTGATTGTTCTGTCAGGAAATTTCTGCTTGATTCTAAGTTGATTCTAAGTTGTGGGTGGCCACAAAGAAGGAGTCAACCTGTTCTCCAAAGCACCTGAGGGTAGAAAAAGAAGCAATGGGTGGAAACTGAACAAGGAGAGAAGTAGCTTAGAACTAAGGAGAAATGAACGGTGGAACAACTTGCCTCCGGAGGTTGTGAATGCTCCAACAGCAGGGGGTTGGACTAGAAGACCTCCAAGGTCCCTTCCAAGGTCCCATCCAACTCTATTGTTGTTGTTGTTTTTGTTCCTTTTATTATTATCTTCAAGCAAAGGCCTATATATAACACATTGTAATAATCTAAGGGCATGGGGTGAGGTATCATCAATATGCAGATGACACCCAGCTTTACATCTCCACCCCTTGTCCAATCACCGAAGCAGTGGAAGTGATGTGCCAGTGCCTGGAGGCTGTTGGGGTCTGGATGGGTGTCAACAGACTCAAACTCAACCCTGATAAGACGGAGTGGCTGTGGGTTTTGCCTCCCAAGGACAACTCCATCTGTCCGTCCATTACCCTGGGGGGGGAATCACTAACCCCCTCAGACAGGGTCCGCAACTTGGGCATCCTCCTCGATCCACAGCTCACATTAGAGAACCATCTTTCAGCTGTGGCGAGGGGGGCGTTTGCCCAGGTTCGCCTAGTGCACCAGTTGCGGCCCTATTTGGACCGGGAGTCACTGCTCACAGTCACTCATGCCCTCATCACCTCGAGGCTCAACTACTGTAGTGCTCTCTACATGGGGCTACCTTTGAAGAGTGTTCGGAAACTTCAGATCGTGCAGAACGCAGCTGCGAGAGCAGTCATGGGCTTACCTAAATACGCCCATGTCACACCAACACTCCGCAGTCTGCATTGGTTGCCGATCAGTTTCCGGTCACAATTCAAAGTGTTGGTTATGACCTATAAAGCCCTTCATGGCACCGGACCAGAATATCTCCAGGACCGCCTTCTGCCGCACGAATCCCAGCGACCAGTTAGGTCCCACAGAGTGGGTCTTCTCCGGGTCCCGTCAACTAAACAATGTCGTTTGGCGGGACCCAGGGGAAGAGCCTTCTCTGTGGCGGCCCTGACCCTTTGGAACCAACTCCCCCCAGATATCAGAGTTGCCCCCACCCTCCTAGCCTTTCGTAAGCTCCTTAAAACCCACCTCTGTCGTCAGGCATGGGGGAATTGACACTTTCCCTCCCTAGGCTTATAAAATTTATGCATGGTATGCTAGTATGTATGATTGGTTTCTAAATTGGATTTTTTAAATTAACTTAAATATTAGATTTGTTTACATTGTATTATTATTGCTTTGAGCCGCCCCGAGTCTGCGGAGAGGGGCGGCATACAAATCTGATTAGTAAATAAATAATAAATAAATCCTTCCTCAAGTTTTAAGTAACGTTATCTAGAGTGGTAATTGTAGAAAGACACATCCAGACTAAAAGGCACAAGAGCATTTTTTTCTGGCAGAAGAGAATTGCCTAATCTCCTAAACCCAGTTATTTCTTCCCATGCGCTCCCTCCAAGTATTTGTGCTATTCCTTCATCTAGATTTTTTTTAATAAAAAAGATGCAGTTTGAAGATAAACAACCCCTTCCACCCAACAATTGAACTTCAATCTATCTTTTAACGTGCACTTTCATGAGAATGTTTTGGATGAATCCACTTCTACAAAGTCTGTCGTAATCTTTGGGGTCCCCCCACCTTCCTGAGTAGAGATGGTGCCCTTCGGACAACGAACACAGTCATAACAACAAGCAGGCTCTCCTTCTCGCTTTTGCTTGACAAATCCAGGACCACAATTTTCCACACATTGGGACCGAGGCAGAGGCTGAGCAGAAAAACAAGGAAAAAAACCCATCAATGGAAAATAGATGAATGTCAGCAAAGCGATCCCTGAGATTCATTGGGTAAATATGAAATCGTGGACTCTCCTTCCAAGCAGATTGAAGAGAAATGATTGCTGGCAGGTTGGTCATTTAGTTCCCCCCTTTTACTTTTGGCATCTAACATTGAAACAAATTATTTTTTGACTTAAGAAAGTCTGGAGGGATGGAATTGAAAAGATTTAAGCCTTACGTGACAACCACATAAGTTCCTCCTCGTAACTTTGTTATATAATTTCTCCATTCTTCATACCTGTTTATCTATGACTTTAAACATATAGTATGGTGATCTTGAATAAGAATAAAATAGAATAACAGAATTGAAAGAGACCTTGGAGGTCTATTCCAACCTCCTGCTTAGGCAGGAAACCTTACACTACTTCAGACAAATGGTTATCCAACATCTTCTTGAAAACTTCCAGTGTTGGAGCATTCACAACTACTGGAGACAACGTGTTCCACAGATTAATTGTTCTAACTGTCAGGAAATTTCTCCATAGTTCTAAGTTGCTTCTCTCCTTGTTTAGTTGCTTCTCTCCTTGTTCTACCCTCAGATGATTTGGAGAATAGTTTGACTTCCTCTTTTTTGTGGCAACCCAAGACATTGGAATTTGGAACACCGCTATCATGTCCAGGGCCACCATCAGGAATTTTGGGGCCCCATACAGCCTAAGTGTCTGGGCCCCCCCCCGCCATTTTAAAACTATTTTAAGTCGCCAAGCCACTCCATCCCCCGGGGATCATTTCCCGCTTCACGCCAAGCGAGGCGGTCCCATAGGCCAGTGTTTCCCAACCTTGGCAACTTGAAGATATCTGGACTTCAACTCCCAGAATTCCCCAGCCAGCAAACACGAGGAGCTGGGAAGGACGAGGGGAGAGAAAAAGCAGGGTACCAGCAGTCAGGCGGGTGTCTTGAGGGGGCACTCCCATCTGGAAAGAAGGGAAGAAAGGCGAGGGCGAGCTATGAAGGAAGGAGGGAGGGAGGGAGGGAGGGAGGGAGGGAGGAAGGAAGGAATGGTAAAAGGGGCGATCAAGAGAGGAATGGGTGAATGAATGGGCGGAGGGTGGGAAGGAAGGAAGGAAAGAGGGAAGGGACAGGAACAGAAGAAGGGTGCAAAGGAAGCAAGGAAACATGTGAAAGGGGAGAGTAAGAGAGGAAGGAGTGAAAGAAGGGAATGAGGGAGGAAAGAAGGGAGGAAGGAAAAGGAAAGCAAGAAATGGAGGGAGGAAAGGAAGGAAGGAAAGAAAGAAAGAAAGGGGGAAGGGACAGGAACAGAGGAAGGAAGCAAGGAAACTTATGAAAGGGGAGAGTAAGAGAGGAAGGACTGAAGGGAGGGAGGGAGGGAAGAAGGTAGGAAGGAGAAAGAAAAGAAGAAATAGAGGAAGGGAAGGTAAAAGAGAGAAAGAAAAAGAGCAAGAAAGAAAGCAAGAAAGAGAGAAAGAAAGAAAATGAAAGAGAAATAAAAATAGAGAGGGGGAATGAAAGAAATGGAAGGAGGGAAGGAAGGAGAGAAAGAAAGAGAAAGAAAGAAAGCAAGAGAAAGAAAAAAGAATGAAAGAGCAAGAGAGCAAGAGAGAAAAAGAAAGAAAGAGAGAAAGAGAGAAAGAAAGAAAGAAAGAAAGAAAGAAAGAAAGGCAACTTCAAAGAAAGGCTCACTGAGCATCTCTCACTCTCTCTCTCTTTCTATCCCTCTTTCTTTCTTTCTCTTCCTTTCTCTCTCTCCTCTTCCTTTATCTCCTCTCTCTCTCTCTCCCTCTCTCTTTCTCTCCCCCCTCTCTCCCCCCTTTCCCTCTCTCTTTCTCTCTCCCTCTTGCTATCTCTCCCCCCTCTCCCTCTCTCTCCCCCCTCTCCCCCTTTCCCTCTCTCTTTCTCTCCCTCTCTTGCTATCTCTCCCCCCTCTCCCTCTCCCTCTCTCTTTCTCCCTCTCCCTCTCTTTCTCTCTCTCTCCCCCTCTTTCTCTCTCTTCTTCTCCCTTTCTCTCTCTTGTTTTCTTTCTGTCTCTTTTGCTTTCTCTCTCTCTCACTCTTTCTCTCTTGTTTTCTTTCTCACGCTCTTTCTCTCTCTTGTTCTCTGTCTCTTGCTATCTCTTTCTCTCCCCCCCTTTCTCTCACTCTCTCTTTCTCACTTTCTCTCTATCTTGCTGTCTGTTGCTCTCACTCACTCTCGTTCTCTCTCCGTTCTTCTCAGCGGTGACGCGCGCACGCCCTGCCTGTCTCACCTTTGCCGAGAGCACTTTCATCCCGGGCTCTCAGCAAGGGGGTTGCAGGAGAGATGGTGCCGGCGTTCTCTCAGCGGAGGCCGGCGAAGGTGATATTCAATGTCGGGGGCGCGCGGGTGGTTGCGCGTGCTCCCTATCTCCCTGCTAGCCCACTCGGAATATTCAAAATAAGAAAAGCCTTTGCCGGCGAAGGTTTTTCTTATTTTGAATATTCCGAGTGGGCTAGCAGGGAGATAGGGAGCACGCGCAACCGCCCGCGCCCCCGACATTGAATATCACCTTCGCCGGCCTCCGCTGAGAGAACGCCTGCCCCGTCTCTCCTGCAACCCCCTTGCTGAGAGCCAGGGACGAAAGTGCTCTCAGCAAAGGTGAGACAGGCAGAGCGTGCGTTCCGGGTGCGGGAGGAGCTGCGCTGAAAGGCAGGAGGTGGCGGAGGAGCAGAGGGGGCAGATCGGGTGGGCGGTGGGCAGCGCGGAAAGGCCGAGGGGGCCAGAGGCACCGTGGGGAGGCAGGGGCGGCCGCAGCTCACTTCCCTTCTGCTGCCGGCGCCTCCCCGCCCCCGCCCCCCCTGCAAGCTGGCAGGGGGATGGGGACTGCGCGCCCATGGAAAAGGGCACGCGGCTGAGAGAAAGAGAGAGGGGGGAGAGGGGCTTACTACCCGCTGCGGCTGTCGCTGCCGCCGCCATCACCCTCCCACTGCGCGCCGCCCTCCCGCTGCCGCTACCCTCCCACCAGCCCCAAAGCTCACCTGCTGCAGCCGCCAGGGAAGCTCCAGCCGGGCGGGGCGCTGCAGTTGCCGGAAAACTTGAAAGGCGCTAAGAAGGAAGCTCAGCTTCCTCTTCTCACAACTTTTTGAACAATTAGGGGCCCCGGCCTTCTGGCGCCAAATTTGCAGCTCTTGCACATGCGCAAAAGGGCCCGGTCTTTTTCTTTTCTGAGGTGACAGTCTGCGCATGTGCAAGGAGCTGCTGACTGCGGGCCCTCTAATTGGTCAATTTCACCGGGCCCGGTACGGGGCTCCCAGTAATACCCGTCTATCGGCGGCCCTGATCATGTCTCCCCTAGTCCTTTTTTCATTAATCTAGACATACCCAGTCACAGCAATCATTTTTCATATGTTTTAGCCTCCAATCCCCTAATCATCTTTGTTGCTCTTCTCTGCACTCTTTCTAGACTACACCCCAAAGAATAATCATTCGGCATCAATACTGGACATGGCTGAATCTGTTTAAAAGTTTCTTTATCATGGAATCTGAAGGACACATTTGTGGAGTTGTATTGAAATCCACACGAGCAATCTAGCAAAATGTTAAGTTTTCTCCTGTACCTTCAACTCTCAATGAAGGTCATCCACCATGGTGATTAGAGTTAACCCACTTGAAATGGGTCCTAATCTTTATGGGAAGAAAAAAGAAAACACAATAATATTTACCCACCTTGTTGTACGAATTAAGCCACGAAAGAGCTTTTCGTTCGATAATAAGTCTCTGTCTCTTAATACTTCCCAGTTTAATTTTAATCAACCTCCCATTGGGAAAAACTGCCACACACTCAATGTCCATATCTGCAGTTAATTCTCCATTTTTATCCAAGTACAGTTTCTTCTGGGAAAGATTAGAGAACTCATTCTCCAGAAAGGGATGGAACTAGAATGAAAACAACCCAGAATTTTAAAAGCAAAAAACTTTGTTAGTTAGCCCACCTGGTATTTTCATTTCATTTCATTTCATTTCATTTCATTCATTCATTCATTCATTCATTCATTCATTCATTCATTCATTTATTTATTAGATTTGTATACCGTCCATCTCCGAGGATTCAGGGTGGCTCACAGCATATAATATAACAATACAATACAATGACAAATCTAATTAAATTTATCTAAAAATCCAATATTTTAAAACAATCATACTTGTTCAATCATACAAGATATATCTCATTTTGTTGGCCAGGGGTCTGAGACCTAATTGCCCCAAGCCTGGCAACATAGATGAGTCTTAAGGCTCTTACAGAAGGCAAGGAGGCTGGGGCAGTGCGAATCTCCAGGGGAAGCTGATTCCAGAGGGCTGGGCCCCCCACAGAGAAGGCTCTTACCCTAGGCTCCACCAAGCGACATTGTCTGGCTCACGGGACCTAGAGAAGGCCAATTCTGGGACCTAATAGGTCACTGGGATTCATATGGCAGAATGCGATCCCGCAAGTAATGTGCAAACATGCTTAAGTAGGACTAGTTAATAAGTGTTTATAAGTCCACTTGTGTCGTTAAATTCATAAATGAAGGAAAAACATTCAGCAAAATTGGTCAATCGTGTATTAACAAAATACGTATCGAGAAAGTACAATAGACATGTCTAATCAATTAGAGGGAACATTGTACTGCAGGTCATAGTTCCCTCTAAGCTGCGCCGTGCGCTATAGCGCAGAGGTTTTTACTTCTCAGCCCGGGGAATTTCAAATTTGAAATTTGAAACGAGAACTGCTGCTGCTCTACAACATAGGGCAGCAACAGCTCCTTAAGGAAAGGCCGGAAAGAAAGGGGTCGGCCAATTGCAGGCCCGCTTTCTTCCCCGCCCTTTAAATTCCAGATTTTCTCCTCCCCGTCCCGGCCCCGCCCCTCGGCAGCCAAACGGTTGTTTAGCTGCCGGCCGGGCAAGGTAAGGTAAACCTCTGTGTGGGGGGGTTTGCTGACAAGGAGGGCTGGCTGCGCATGGCCCGCTGCTAGGCCTATAAGCCTCCGTGGGGTGGGGGGGTTGCCAACGAAGAGGGCTGGTTGTGCGTGGCCCGCCGCTAGGCCTATAAGCCTCCGTGGGGGGGGGGGGTGCCGACGAAGAGGGCTGGGGGGGCGATGAGTGGGCCTCTTACCTCTCCACGGGGGCCCTCGTGTCAGGTGTGCCGCAAGCCCAGCCTGGCGGTGGCAGCAGCCATCCACCCCCTCGCCCTCCCAGGCATCCCCGGCACCCGGCCACGCTCCACCTCCCGGTAGCCCGGACGACTTTTACCTACTGCTGGAGCCGTTTTCATGGTGCAAAGCCACACAGTCCCGGACCCGGACTCCCGGATCGCTCGCTTCTCTGGTCAGCAAAGCCATCTGCCCAGGAAAACGGCGTGCGATGAAAAAGCGCAATGCTTTCCTGGGCAGCCGGCCTGCTGGCCGGAGAAGCGAGTGATTCGGGAGTCCGGGACTGTGTGGCTTTGCACCATGAAGAGAAAACGGCTGCGGCAGCAGGGAAAAGTCGGACGGCCTACCGGGAGGCGGTGTGTGGCCGGGCGCTGGGGATGCCTGGGACGGCGAGGGGGTGGATGGCTGCTGCCTCTTAGCTGCAGAGCCGCCGGGCGGAGGCCAAGACAACAGCGCTCTCCACTCTTTCTCCAGCTCTCTCTCTCCTTTTCTCTCTGTTGCCGGTGTGGTGAACGAGAGAGAAAGAGAGAGAGAAAAAAAGGAGGGGAGAGAGAATGAGAGAGAAAGAAAGCAAGAGAGAAAGGGAGGGAAAGAAAGCAAGAAAGAGAGGGGGAGGGAGGGAGAGGGAAAGACATAGAGGGAGGGAAGGAGGGAGAGAGAAAGAGAAAAAAAGAAAGGAAGGGAGAAAGGAAGAGGGATGGAGAGAGAGGGAAAGAAAGATGAAGGGAGAGAGAAAGGGGGAGGGATAGAAAGGAGGGAGAGGGGGGTAGTTAGATAGGGAGATGGAAAAGGAAGGGCTTGGAGAAAGGCAGGGGAGAGAAAGATAGAAAGGAAAGAGGGAGGGAGAGATAGAAAGGAAAGAGGGAGGGAGAGATAGAAAGGAAAGGGGGAGGGAGAGATAAAAAGGAAAGATGGAGGGAGAGATAGAAAGAAAAGAAAGAGGGTGAGAGAGAAAGGAAAGAGGGAGGGAGGAAAGAGGGAGGGAGACATAGAAAGGATAGAATTATGGATGCAAGAACTCGCTCATGTGTGATAGCGCATGCCCACACTTTATTTATTTATTTATTTATTTATTTATTTATTTATACTTATATGCCGCCCAGTCCCAAAGGGACTGCCGCTCAGACACTATACTTTTCTGCTCACCCCGAAAAAAAAATAGAGGGAACACTGCTGCAGGTATCAAATAAATTGAACAACAACAAAAATAGATTATTCATAAATCCTTTGAAACAACAGGTCGATTACCAGAAAGCCTGGATTTGTCAAGACGGAAGTTCCCAAGCAAGTCTGCTCTCAGGTAAGCCAGACAAGAACTATGACCATTTGAATTAAATGCTTCTGTATTGGAGCACTATCAGTGATGGGCCGCTTCGGTGATCAAGTGCTTCGTGCCTATTGTGCTTCAGTGCAGCACTCAAAATACAACCATTTGAAGCTCAGCTGCTTACCTTCTAAGGCAGCCGCAGTAAGTAGAACAGTGGAGGTGCAGAAATCAGCTGTGCTACGTGAATCAGCTGAGCCAGAAAGAAGGAAATATAGGACAGGATAGGATGGGGGCAGGTGAGAGAGGCCAGCCGATCATCGCAACTACCAGTTTGCCCAAACCAGTCCAAACTGGCAGTAGCCCCACACTGAGTGCCATTAAGAGGATCTTGCAAGTCTAAAAGTACATATCTTCTACCAATTCATTTTAGCTGAAAAGTTTAGGGAGGATCCATTTGAGGTTTTTTTAAAAAAAGTTTTTATTTAATTTTAAAAACAAAAAAGACAAATACAAAAACAAAGGCAAAATACATAAACATATTTACATTTTACATTTCTGGGTCTTTGGTATGCGATCTATATACATTCATGTCAATCTATTGCTCTTATTAATTTGCAATTATATTGATATTTGTGATTTTATGAGATTACTTGTTATTGTTTTTTCCCCCTGACCAATTGTAGATTTTGTCCCACACAGTAAAGAATTCTTTCTCTTGACAGTTCCGTAATTCTAAGGTAATTGCTACACAATCCAAAAATTTGTGATCACCATGCTCTCTGTCGGAGAATTTTCATCCTTCCATGTCTGTGTGAAGGATAATCTAGCACCTGTTAAGATGTGTATAATGAGATAATAATTTGCTTTTGTGTGTTGCCCTTTCACAATCCCTAATAAATAAATACTTTGTATTCTATTATTTCCTTTATCCAGTTGCTAATCATGTTCCAAAATTTTCTTGTCACTGGGCATGGGCACCATAGATGATAATATGTACCATGAGCTGTTTTGCACTGCCAACATGTTGGATGTACATTAGGGTATATTTTTGCAAGTCTGGCAGGGGCAAAGTGCTAATGATAGAACATTTAATATAAATATTCATTGTAAGAGGCCGATAATGTCAGTTTATAATGTTCCCTCCATTTCTCCCAATCTTCTAATTGAATGGCGTACCCAAAATTTTTCATCCACGCTATCATGCTTTCTTTGACTGTTTCCTTATATTTATCATAGTTTAAAAGATAGTTGTGCATTTTAGTTATAAATTTAAAGAAACTTAGCTTTTTGGGTTTTTGTTGGGACTTTATACCTGCCATGGCTGCAGTTTTGGAGCACCCAATATCCTGTAGGATTCCTCCCGTCTCTTCCAGGATATGGTGGAATATGCAGCCTTCAAGACATGGGCCAGAGCCACAAAGACAAAGTAAAGAGACTCACTGTCCTTTTTCCCTTGGGTCTTCACTGGAATTTTTGGCATGCATCTTCTTCGCCCCTTGACAGAAAACCCATGTTTTGAAAAAGAACAGTGAAAATGCTGGGGTTCGTACTCGTAATCTAAGAGAGGGTAGCCTTCAAAAGCAGCATGATCAGTCTTCATACTTTGCAGAAAATTAAAGTTCCAAATACTGTGAATGTATTTCAGATCTCCATGATGAGCCATTGAACATTTTCCCAAAGTTGTGGTGATCCAGACTTTCCCTAAAATGGATCCTGGTGAATCTTGAAGCGATACTTGGAAAGAATAAAATGTGTGGTGCAGAATAACATATTCTACAAAGTGAACAAAGACATTGACTTGTTTCCACTTAGAACTGGCTTCCCTGAGTGGTAATAATGGATGAAAAGTTTGTGTAAATAGTTGTGTTATAACAACACAAATTCCATTCCTAACAACCAAAGGGGTAAAATTAATCAGGAAATCTTCTCCTTCCTCTGTGTCTGGAGCAAGGAGACCAATCAAGGTCCACCTGAAATGCAGAAGCAGTTGGACAATTGCTAGGTACTGAAACCCTTCTTTGGGGAGCATCTGGTGGAAAAAAGGGAATTTGCTTTTATCACTCAGAGTTCCTGAAGCAACACTAGGCGTCATCTGAAAAAGAAATGAAGAATTCTGGGTTATATTTGGGATCAGATCAAGTACAAAACATGAGCTTTTAATAAATCTAACTTCTGACTTATTAAATCTATGTTGATTTAAATAAACATACCCTGTTTCCCTGAAAATAAGACAGCGTCTTATATTAATTTTTGCTCCCAAAGATGTGCTACGTCTTATTTTCAGGGGATGTCTTATTTTTTTAAATGAAGAAGAATTTACATTTATTGCTGAACAAAAAAAATGAACATTTATTATATACTGTACAGTAGTTGTCATCACAAACCAGCATAACCAGACAAACTGTGAATTCTATTAAGAATTTCTTATTACTACTGTACCATTATTTCCATGTACAACAATTAATGGTATGGTACATTTACCAATATTTACGGTTGGAACAGAAAGTAAAATTTATTCAATGACAGTTATGTCATCATCTTCTAGGACATCATCATAACAATCCAAACCTTTAATTTCCTGTTGAATTTGTTGTGACTCCATTTCTTTCAGAATATATTGACCCATATCTCTCATGTCTAGCAATTGCACTGTCCTCAAATGAGTACTTCTTGTCAAGGTAGCCTGCTCGTAGTGCATTTGCAATGTTGAATGTGGATTGGATGTGTTTTAAATCTGATTGATGCAGCATTTTGGGATGCAATTTATGGACAGCAGTGTTATATATGTTCTGTTTGGGAATGCTGAGAAACGAAACATCTCCTACGTCTTACTTTCAGGGGATGCCTTATATTAGGCAATTCTACGAAATCTCTCCTATGTCTTACTTTTGGGGATGACTTATTTTTGGGGAAACAGGGTATTAGAATACTAATATTAGTTTAATAATAATATTAATTTAAGAATATGAATTTTTTTAAAATTAAAATTATATTTCTTTTTTTTAAAATAAATTTTTATTGATTTAAAACACATACCGTATATACTCGAGTATAAGTCGGGTTTTTTTAGCCCAAAAATGGGCTGAAAAACCCGACCTCGACGTATACTCGGGTGACTGACATGTCACCACAAGAGGGCGCAAGCGGCTGAGGGAAAGACAGCCGTCTGCCTTTGCTTCAGCTAGAAAGAAGCGGCAACTGCCCGGTCAAGAAGCAAGAATCCACCTAGCCAAACGGCTTTTTTCTTGTTTAGTGCGGCGTTCAAGTGGTTGGCAGGTTCCTTTGCTTGCACGCAAGAGCCAACCACTCGAACGCCACGCTAAACAAGAAAAAAGCCGTTTGGCTAGGGGGTAGATTCTTGCTTCTTAACCGGGCAGTTGCCCCCTCTCCCAGAACTTCTTTGGAGCTGAAGCAAAGGCAGACGGCTGTCTTTCCCTAAGCCGCTTCCTGGAGACCGCTAAAGATATCGCTCTGGGAGAGGGGGCAACTGCCCGGTTAAGAAGCAAGAATTTCCCCCCCCCAGCCAAACGGCTTTTTTCTTGTTTAGCGCGGCGTTCGAGTGGTTGGCTCTTGCGTGCAAGCAAAGGAACCTGCCAACCACTCGAACGCCACGCTAAACAAGAAAAAAGCCGTTTCGCTGGGGGGGGGGGAATTCTTGCTTCTTAAACCGGGAGCAGTTGCCCCCTCTCCCAAAGCGATGTCCCAAAGCGGTCTCCGGGAAGCGACCGAGGGAAAGGCAATCGTCTGCCTTTCCTTCAGCCTGAAAGAGGAGGCAAATGCCCCGCCTTCCCCCAGCCGGTTAACTTGAAGCGCTCGGTTAACCGGCTGGGGGAAGGCAGGGCATTTGCCTTCTCTTTTGAGCTGAAGGAAAGGCAGACGATTGCCTTTCCCTCGGTCGCTTCCCGGAGACCGCTTTGGAACGTTGCTTTGCTTGCGCCTGCCTCTCCTACAGCGGAGAGAGGCGGCAAATGGCCAGCCCTTCCCCCACCCGCTTAGCTGAGCCCTTCGGGAAGGTGCCGCCTGTCTTCGCTGTAGGAAAGGCAGGCACATCCGAAGCGCGTGGGGAAGTGGCTGTGGGAGGCAACGACATTCCTAAGCCGGTGAGGTGTGTGGGGGGGGGTGGCGAGAAGATAGAAGCAAGAATCCACCCCCCCCAGCTTTTCCCCCCTCTCCCCGCAAGAAAAGGAGCCAGCCAAACACTCCAATGCCGCGCTAGAGGGGGGAAAAGCCGATGAGGTGTGTGTGGGGGGGGGGTGGATTCTTGCTTGTCTTCTCAACACCCCCTCACCCCACCTCTCGGGAAGAGAGCAACAGGAAAGGACGCGGTTTTCTTCTGCCGGGTCGAGGACAAAGCGGGTGTTGAGGGCGGCGGCCGAGCAACATTTCAGCGGGGAGAAAACCCCAAGCTGAGAGTGCCTTTTAAAATCACTCTCCTCTCAGCCTCGGCAAGCTGCCGAGAAGTGGGGTTTTCAGAGTGGGGAGGCAAAAACGCTCAGAATGTCACCAACGAGGCATTTCTCCAAGGGGCGGGGGTCCCTAAACTTTCCTTTAACCCCAGCGGACACAAAGATGGGAATGCGTGGTCCTTGCCAGCCACCCATCTGCGGGGGCTGCCCCGCGCCAAGGCAGAATTAAATTCAACAACCAAAATATTATATTTTTAAAAAACATACTTTTTTGACAGTTTGTTTGCCTTTTAAGACATCTCTCTGGCTGTGCCTAATGTCAACAATAAAATTTTTTGCCAGGTGAATTTTTTTTTGCCAGATTAGCTATGGATCTCACAGAAGAAATTTTAAAGAATACTCAAAATGATTCTTCATTTGCTTTGTAACCTTAAATAAAAAAACAATACAGTATTGACTCTGTAATTTACCCGGGGAGGGGACAGGAGGGGGGCGCAGACAGACAGGAAAGGAAGACAGACAGACAGACAGACAGACAGACAGAGACCTATGACCACAATTGAGCTCAAAATTTGTTGTTAAGCAAAAGCATTGTTAAGTGAAAATCACCACATTTTACTCAATCCATGACATTTCCTAGCTCTAACAGTGATGTGCAAGCTAGGGAAGTACCGGTACATCTGAAGACATGTGTAATGTTCTAGTTATGGTTAACTGTGTGGCAGAAAGTGGACTCTGGGTTTGTTTTCCTATTACAGTGAGGTTGAATGTACCATATATAATTTTACAAGAGCTCTCTCTCTTTCTCTCTCTGTATATACACATACAGTTTATATAGTAGATAATGTACAGTATATTTTTGTGTGCCTGTGTGTAATATTTATTTACACATATGGCATATATACATAGAATTAAGTATATTTTGGATGTTCAGTAATTGTAAATATAGAGGGAAATTGTATCTCTTTGAGGCAAGGAGAGGTCAAGTATCCTAACCCTAACCCAAACCAGCAGGAGCAGGGGATTAAGGTATGGTAAGTACCTAGGTACTTGCAATTTTTTTGCCTATACCTGCCTTGGGGGATATATACCTGTTTACCCTCTTTTAAACTTACAGAGCTAGTTTACTGGCTTTCTTTGAAATAAATATTCTAAAATATTTAATCTACTGATGCCTCAATTGATGTAATTTTATTGGTTTTCATTTTTATAAGTTACCAGTAGCTGCTGCAATTTCCACCCTCGACTTATACAGGGGTTTATAAATTTTCCCAGTTTTTGTGGCAAAAGTAGGCGCCTCGACTTATAGTCGGAGCGACTTATACTCGAGTATATACGGTATATACAAATTTACAAAAATATAAGATAATTCATAAATTGAAACAGAAACAAAACCGAACACATACCAACAAACAACAAAAAAAATGATAGTCCTAGCAATATAGTTATTTACTTATTTAAATATACTAAACAATAATCACAATAACAATAAACATATTATATATTACTTAAATTTAATTTCCCTTGTGAGGGGGAAAGTTATAAGTCATCTTGTATTTTCAAATTATTTTCTGGTGAAGCGTGTCCTCATCGGTATCCCCTATTTTTTCTTTTTGGTTATCCATATATTTTTCATTATTTTTATTTTCTTAACCATCTTCATAGATTCGTATTTAATTTATTTAAATTCATACAAATTTTTCCTGAAAAATTACTATACATAAATCTTTTTTAATTTGTTATATCAAAAAAAGGAAAGAAAGTATTATTATTATTGTATTTCAATTTATATTTTTGTTTCTTCTCTTAAACCAATCATAGAAACATTTCCAAGTTTTATCATGGTCAGAGTCTTCTTTATTTTTTAGTTTGAGTGTTAATGCGTCTGATTCTGCACAGTCTAGTATTTTTTTTAATATCAAGGTATCATCAGGAGTTGTTTCCATATATATTTCTATATGATCCTTAGATTTTACCACAATTACGGTAGCTTCACAAATGTAGAGGAATGTCCCTCACGCAGTGAGATTTCGGTGAAAATTGCCAATTTCTATGCTTCCATGCACCGTGCCGAAACATGGGTGCACCTGTGTCTCTGCATGCGTTTTTGCTACCTGCACAGGTACAGTAGCATAATTGCGCTGGATTCTGCTAGCACTCAGAGCCACGGGAGTGAGCGCATGTCACCATTCCATCTTAGCAGCCCACCTCTGCTTTTATATATCTCTATGTAGAAGATACTATGGACAGCTTCCACACAACTGGATAAAGGAGGTTTTATTCTTGGTTCATCTACCCACTCTCATCTCTACTCAAGAGGACATTAGCATTTATTTTAGCCACAGCATCTACTAGGCCAGTGGGCCAATATTTTCTAGCCTTCCTTTGATTCTTTCTTTTATATATAGAAAATACTATTGCCAGCTTCCACCAAACTGGATATAGCAGATGTCTTTATGTGTTAAACCAGCCAATAGAGAGACTCACAATTTGGGATTCATTTATTTTTATTTTTTGAATAGTTCAACTGGGTTCTATTGGTCTTCAAGCATTTTACATTGAACTTGGTCATGCATACATTAGGGTAAAATATAGTCCACACATTATAGTCCACATGTTAGCTAACATGTTTGTAATTGTTAGAATACAGTGGTTAAATAATGGTGGTGGTCACAATGTGTCTATTAGACATAAATGTTTTATCATCAGTGGATAAGATTTGGATTTCATTCATGAATATGGAATTTATCCAGCATGGAAAATGTCATTGTATTTTATAAGATAATATGCAAAATGTGAACTTTCCAACAGTGCTGCACCTTATTATTGTATAGAAGACTCTTAGATTTTAATCCAGAGTCTCTCTTCACCATCGCGAGTCTGCAGTAGAAGCCCCCAAAGCAATAAGGATGGTGTTATGAGAGAATGTGTCTGTTTTGAACCATGCTCCCACCCTAGTGTGTCTCGCAATCTCCAGCCAGGACAGCTGCAATCACCATAATGAAAAACACCTCTTGAAAATCCAAGCAGAAAATAGGGTTGGACCTATCACACGTTCACTAAGACCCCATTTACTTTACTAGATAGAGAAAGAGATACACAAACCTGTGCAACTTTGTAGGTGCCTACTAATGTTGACACCTGGATAGAGATCGCCCTATCAGCTGCATCAATAAGAGCCAAAAGGTGATCCTTCCTCCCACAGCTGTAGTTAGGAATATTGGCTTTCCCAGTAGACAGTATGTCCAGCAAGGCATCTGAAGTGCCAAGGGTAGTCAAAGAGTTGTCATGGATGTTGTAGCCAAGTGTGAGATTTCCCAGAAGCAGGCTATCCTTGTTCATCGTTTGAATGATGTAAACAAAGGGTTTTATTCCTGAAGTTCCATAAGCTGGACTAATGTGAAAAAAGTATTCCAGTTAATATCAGCATGAACAGCAATAATTAATATATTTTATCATTTTCATTCTCTTTCTCAATACAGTGATCCCTCGTTTTTCACGGGGGATGCATTCCAAGATCACCCGTGAAAACCAAATTTCCATGAAGTAAAGATATGAAGTAAAGATAAGGGGCGTACATAAGTGCACTGGTGTGCCTAACGTCCCCTGTCTTTCCTTTATCTCATATTTATTTATTTTTATTTATTTATTAGATTTGTATGCCGCCCCTCTCCGAAGACTCGGGGCGGCTAACAACAATATAAAAAGACAATGTAAACGGGGGGTTTTGAGCATGCGCCAGTGAGTGACGACGCTCTGCTGAACGCTCTTCAAATGAGAAAGTAAACATTGGATTTTAAAACCCTGTCGAACCAACCTAAGTCTCAAATAAATTGAACTAAGCAATAAAGCCATAAATTTGGAACCCGGAGATACCTTGGGCTAACTGAAGGAGAGAGAAACAACCTGGAAACAGTCCGCTTTCCACTCGAAACTGTGAGTAAACAACAAAGCTAAGAGGAGAGATGGTGGAGAAAGTGGGGGAGGAACTCACAGGGAGAATGGATGCCTTGGTAAAAGCTTTTCTTGTGGTCGGTCAGCAGTTAAAAGAAATGCAAGATGTGGTTACCAAGACCGCAATTGATTTAGAAACAGTGAAAACAGAGCAAAAAGCCCAAGGTGACAGGGTTTCCAAACTGGAAGAAGAAAGAGAACAAGATCGTCAACACACAAGTATGTTAGAAGACAGATTGAGAAGGGCAAATTTACGCCTGAGAGGCTTCAAAGCTGATTTTGCTGATAGCAGAAACATGATCCCAAATATCCAGCAGTGGTTTAAGGAGAATAAAATTGAAGTGTTGGACCATGAAATAGAGACAGCACACTGGGTTTTTGGAGCTAGAAGAGACCCAAATCAACGAGACATTGTAATTAAATTCCTCTCAGAAAGAATGGCTGAAAAAGTTTATAAAGAATTAAGAAAAATTACCAACCTCACTTCCAAGGGAGCCCCGATTCGGGTGTTAAAAGATTTGTCAGTGTCAACCCTACAATTAAGAAGTCAAATGCGCCCAATAACGGAGGCCCTGTTTAAAGGAAATATGCGTTTCAGTTGGCAGTATCCCGCCATCGTCGTCGTGTTTCATGAAGGGAGGTGGCATCGAGCAAAAACATTCCAAGAAGGAAAAGAAATGCTGGCGAAACTCGGCTTGAATCCAGATCTACAGCAACAGGCAGGAAGAGCTACAGAAGTGCTGGAAGAAGGGGGAGCAGTAGGAGAAGGGGGGAGTAAAGATTTTATGGAACTTTTACAATCAACATTCCTCGGCAAACAAGCTCTTTTGGAGAAGGAGAAAGAAGCACCGGAATCTTCTAAGATGGAAGCAAGAGTCACGAGGCAAAAAAGGAAATGAAATGCTTGTAAAAATCTCTGTCTTAAACTGTTTTAATGGTTTTATATATTAAGGGGAAAAGTTGATGTTTGTTTCAATTTAATATCTGCTTTAACCTAAATCAAATTAAGGGAGACTTGGGGAGGGGAGTGTGGGGTTTTATTTCCAACTTTAAAAGGGTGTTTGGGGGGGGCACTAGCTTCGGTGGAACCATGCCCCCTTATGGTGCCTAGCCAAAGCAGCGGATTTCCCTCCCGCTTTTCTCTCCTTGTGAGAGAGATTCGGGGGGAGGCACCTGGGTGGGGAGAACTTTCAATAAAAATGAAAAAATTAATAGAACTCTGGGTTGCAAGAGGGAGAAAGGTTAAATGGAAATATTATGGGTGATCGAACAATTATGACGTTGAATATAAATGGTTTGGCATCGCATGGGAAAAGGTATAGACTATTGAAATTAGCGAAAGAAAACCACGTGGATTTTTTATTCCTTACTGAAACTCATAAGGGAAGGAAAAAAACTGATAAACTGATTGAGAGTAAAGAATTGAAATATATTTTTGAGAGTAGAGGAAAAACAAACTGTAAAGGAGTGGCCATATTAATAAATCAAAGAAACGTCTTTCAGGTGATACAAACAAAAGGGGATAAAGAAGGAAGATTATTATTTGTAAAAGGAAAAATGAATCAAAAAATGATAACATTAGCGGTAATATACGCTCCAAATGTAAATGCTAAACAATTTATTATGAATGCAAAACGTAAACGATGTATTTTCAGAGGGGATGGTGATATTTGCTGGGGATTTCAATGTAGAAATAACAGCTAATAACAAAGAAAAGAAGCAATTAAATTTGAATAAGTTAAATATGATAGATTTACACGCTGATAATTCAAATAGAGGGACATACTACTCAGCAAGACATAACAAGTTTAGTTGTATTGATTATATATTCATGAACAAAATGGGAAATATTCAAGTTAAAAAGGCAGAAATCAAAAGTAATTGGATATCTGATCATGCAGCTATAATGGCAGTTATAAAGATAGACCCTACTATTAGACAAAGAATTTGGAGATATAATACAATTGTCTCAGTAAATGAAGAAAATAAGGAAAAAATACAGAAAGATATTCAGGAATTTTATGAAATAAATCAAAATGATGGGATGAGACAATCAGTTATCTGGGACACGAAGAAGGCAGTTATTAGGGGTAATCTAATTAGTATGGAGTCTCATATCAGAAAAAGTTGGGGGATGGAAAGGGAAAAAAGAATAAGGGAAATAGAATCAATAAGAGAAAATTTGAGAATAACCAGAAATAAAGAATGGAATGACTTGTTAAAACTTAAACAAAGACAATTAAAGGACATAGAGGAAGAAAACTGGAATAATATGAGAATAGCAGTGAAACAGAGAATTGAAATATGGGGGGGGGGGGGGGGAAAATCAGCATTACAAATGGCGAAATACATAAATGGCTTGAAGGATAAGAATGGAGTAATGAAATATGGTAACAGAGAATTAGAAAGCATAATAAGAGAATTCTATGCAAAACTATATGAGAAAGAACATGTTATGTTACAAGAAATAGAAGTTAAAGAAAGGCTGAATGAGGAAGAAAAACAAATGTTAAATGCAAATATAACAAGGGACGAAATAATCAAAGTGGTAAAAGGGTTAAAACCCGGTAAAGCACCAGGCCCCGATGGATTTACAGGAGAATATTATAAAACATATATAGAAATTCTATTACCGCATTTGGAGAAACTGTATAACAATATCCTCATAACATTAGATGTTCCACAAACATGGAAGGTGTCTGAAATTGTAACAATTCCTAAACCAGGTCGAGATTTAAAAGAACCTGGTTCCTACCGCCCAATTAGTCTGCTAAATCAACATTATAAAATTTTTATGAAAATTTTAGCAAATAGGTTGGAAAATATATTGCCAAGGATAATTGGGAAAGACCAGTATGGTTTTATAAAAGGGAGAAGAATATATGAGCCAATTAGAAATGTAGTGAATGTGCTGCACCATGCTACCAAAACTAAAAGGAAAATGGGATTACTAAAGTTAGATGTTTACAAAGCTTTTGACAAAATAAATCATGAGTATTTGTTCCAATTATGCAATACTTTGAATATGGGGAAAGGGTTTTGTCAAATAATAAAAGAAATATATAAGGATAATACAGCCTACATTAGAGTGAACGGGAATAGAACAGAGAAGATAGAAATAAATAATGGGACCAAGCAGGGATGCCCCCTATCCCCAATGCTTTTCGCAATGGCAATTGAAATATTGGCAAACAAAATTAGAAAAGATACACAATGGAAGGGATATCAAATAGGAAGCATGGAATTAAAATTAAATTTATTTGCAGACGATGCTATAATAGTTACAGAAACACCAATAGATATGATTAAAAGAATGATCACAATACTTCAGGAGTTTAAAAACCAATCAGGGTTAAGAGTGAATATGGAAAAATCAGAAATCATTTGTTTAAATACAGGGCCTAAAGAACAAATTGAAATACGGAAGGTATCGGGTTTAAAATTGGGTAGTAAGAAAATGAAATATTTAGGAGTATGGTTATTAAAGAATCCGGAAAAAATGGTGGAATTTAACTATAATTTAATATGGAAAAAAATTCAGAAACAAATTAAGAACTGGAGAAATAAAAATCTGAGAAGATTGGCTAAAGTAAGAGCTTTAAAGATGATGATTATTCCAAAAATGCTATATATTTTACAGGTAATGCATGGAACCTTGCCAATAAGAAAGATAACAGAATGGGATACTAAATTGAATGTGTGGATAGAAGGTAATAAAAGATCAAGGATTAAAAAAAATGGCTGATAGCAACGGAGGACGAGGGAGGTTGGGGAAATCCAAGCCTGGAGTATTATAGGGACGCATATCATATTGATAGGCTAATGGAATTACAATTATTAGAGGAAAAACCGTGGGTAGAATTAGAGAAAGAAATTAATGATATTAAGAACCAGGAATTATTATTTAGGAAATGGAATAAGGTAGAAATAAATAGACTATTAGATCCTACTAAAGCGATAATAGAGAGTTGGATGAAATGGCAAGATAAATTGAAAATGACAAACTCTAAATTAGCAACGCTGCATGTGATAAATACAAAGAAAGAAAGTAACCTCACAAAGATAATATGGGAACTAAGGAGAAAAGGGATACAGAGATTAGAACAGTTATATGAAAGGGACAGAAGAATCAATAGAAATGAAATAGAGAGGTGCCTGGGACAACAAAACTGGTTACAAATTAATGCGATAAGTAGATATTTAAGTAAAAGGGAAAACAAAGAAATATTTATGAGACAAGAAACAAATTTAGAAAAGATATTAAGGGACAAGTGTAAGAATATAAAAGCACAAACAGGTAATATATAGAGAGAATTATTACAAGTGGAAGAACAAGTAGTAAAAGGATTGACAAGATATTGGCAGGACGAATTAGAAATTGATTAATGGGATATGGAGGGTATAATTGAAAATATTAAAAAAATTAAAAATACAAGAATAAGAGAGATGAGAAGAAAAATATTACATAAATGGTATTATACACCAGTACAATTAGCACGTTTTCAAATAACGAAGAAAGGAAATTGTTGGCATGGGTGCAAGGAAAAAGGAGTATTTATGCATATGTTTTGGGAATGTAATAAAGTTCAAAAATTTTGGAAACAAATGCAAGTGGAAATGAACAAAATTACTAATGGTAATTGGAAAATAACTAAGGAAGCAACATTATTGATAAAAAATAGTGAGGTAAAAGAATATGAAGAAATCAAAATTGCAGCGATAGAAAGTGCCCGAGCAACTATAGTGCTTGGGTGGAAAGATGACAATAAATGGACGATAAAAAATTGGTGCAAATATATGGTGGATCACATTCACTATGAAATTATGGAAATTAGACTACATAATTATAATGAAGGGAAATTAGCAGCAACAATGAGGCGGTGGGAAAAGGTAAAAAATTATATATTAACATCAGTAAGCGATGCAAATGTAAGAAATAAAATTCAATCACTCTATAAAGAATGAATAATGTAACCCAGAGACAAAGCATATGAAGGACCAAAATTGATTCTTCCCTGGTGAAGGGTTTTTTTTTCTGTATGGTGATGGTACACTTATGTTTTCTGTTTTGTTTTTTGTAAAAAAATTTTTAAAAACCAATAAAAAATTATATTTAAAAAAAAAGACAATGTAAACAAATCTAATATTAAAAATAATCTAAAAAACCCCAATTTCAAGAATCATATATATTTTCTTCCTTTCATATATTTTCTCTTCTATTTTACATATTATCTTTCTATATATTACTCAATGTCTTTTTTCTTCCATTTGTATTGTGTATTGGACAAAGAATAAATAAATAAATAAATAAATAAATATTTTTAATGTATTTAACGAGTATTTGGACTTTTAAAACCCACCCTTTGCATTAAACAGTCATTCTATAATGTTTATCAGCTGGAACCATAGTTCCTTCTAAGCTGAGCAGTGAGCAATCACTTAAAAATCATCATCAACTCAGAGTTTTCCAAACCTGCCCAGAAGCTGAGAGGGAAAGAGTGAGAGGAAAGGAGAGAGAGAGGAAGAGAGGAAGAGAGAGAAACAGATAGAAAAAAGAGAGGAAGGAAAAGAGAAAGAAAAAGAATGGGAGTAAGGAAGAGAAAAAGAAAATCAAAATCTAGTTTGAAACTAGCTCAACTATTTAAGTGGCATTTTGATATTGATAGAGCTGCCCTATTATGAGCTCACTGTTATAGACACACAGTACAGTATTTTATTTTGAAATTCTCTGAGGCAAAACAGGGTGGGTTTTTTATTTGTTTGTTTGTTTATTTATTTATTATTTCTGTGCCGCCCAGTCCCGAAGGGACTGCCGCTCAGACACTATACTTTTCCGCCCACCCCCCAAAAAAATTAGAGGGAACACTGGCTGGAACTACATGCGATATGATATCCTACCAGTTTCTTTAATAGAGTACAGTAGTACTGTAGAAGAATTCTATGAATTTTTAATGGATTTACATTTTTCAGTGGATTGAATGGATTTAAGCCCCCTTTGAAAACCCGGGAAGTAGTGAATCCATTAAAGATGAACTGCCAAGTAGCGAGGGATTACTGTACATGACTATTGAATCTGAAACAAATGCTCCTCCAAATCCAGAGACCAATGATAGTCATAAAACAACGTTTAATAAAACATTGTCTGCTACAATGTCTTGCCTGTCAATGAGTTTTTCAGCTTCAACCTCAATAATACATGGACAATCAATCGATACAAACTCGAGGTAAACCGCTCCAAACTCAACTGCAGAAAATATGATTTCAGCAACAGAATGGTCAACGCCTGGAATGCTCTACCAGACTCTATTGTTACATCCTCAAACTCTCACAGCTTCAACCTTAAATTATCTACCATAGACCTGACCCCACTCCTAAGAGGTCTGTACAGGAGGTGTGAATAAGTACACCACCATGCCTACCATCCCTGTCCTAATGTCCCCATTTATTTGCATTCATTTCTTTCGTTCATGTTCATATTCATACCTGCTATCTTGTGCATGTTTGACAAACCAATAAAATAAATAAATAAAATAATATTTGTGAATATTGAGAAAATGGGATGGAAATAGTTCTTCAACAGGGTCAAGAATTACAAAAATCCACTATTTATAGGAGTACGGTACTAATTTTCATCAGTCCAGTACCCAATTTGCAAAGTAATTCAACCCTTAATGTAAAGCCATCATATTTTCAGATGTATATTTCATAATTGACCCAGAAATGCCATTCTAAAAACAAGTCATGCTCTAATTCTATAAGGATCAGGCATTGAATAGCATTGAGCATTTATTTTTTTAAAAAATGAAAATGCGTTGGTCTGGGGAAACTACAACAATCACTACTTTTAACAAAAATCAGTATTCAACTCATGAATTCAGGACTGAATGAGGAGAGAAAAATAATTGGACCTCTTTCAGGTGTTTTATGCGGATCTTTGTATTTGTGTTTCTTCCAGAAAATAACACAAAAGAGGGAATACTGTACAGGTAAATCAGAACTATTCAAGAAATTAGGTAGTTCCTGCAATTTAGGAATAAGTGGAATATGAGGAAAAGAATAAAGGTGTTAGAATAAAGGCGGGTGGAGGGAATACAACTACATTACACTGAATGACTTACAGGCGAGGCATGTGAGGAGCCTTTTTGAAAGTGAAGATTTCTCGTACTTTTGTTGATTTACTGAGGATTATACCAATGACATGGTCTCCTCACCTGTAGAAGCTCCATGGTCTATTTCTATTCTGGTGGTCCAAATTCATTGTGCACTTCATTTTAGGTTTCCCAGTGACTAGCTGAGATATCGGCAGCATCAAAAGCAGAAGCAGGACATACATAATTTATAGTTGGAATGAACCTCCTTCCTGTTTCTAAAAGAGAGTTAGAAGAATGAACAGCACATCATTCAAATGGAATCTCCAGTGTCTTTCCTTATTCAATCGGAGACGAACTGAGCTTCATCTGGAAAGGAGAGGAGGTGCCTTCAAAAGCATAGGCCCTGCCTGTCTTAAATCTCATGCAAAACATTCAGGATGAATCGATGATGCAAGATCTGATGCAAGATCCCTTCCATGTTGCCTCTGGCTTATGTTTACATCAAAGGCACCACTGAGGAAGAAACAGCAGCAGAGATCTCAAAGTCTGGGATCATGATAATTATTATGAGTGATAATTTGTCCCCTGGAACTTCTGAACGTCTTCCAGAATTCCATGCACAAAGGGACAGCTAGAGAAAAGAATGTTTTTAAAATGTAACATAAACATCGTTGGGGGATACTTTTCTACCATGGTTGTCATCCTTCTTGCCAGGACATGACCAGGAATTAATGCTGCATGAAGATACTTCAATACTCATATATTTAATTTCTTCTGTCCTCCATTGTGATATTATTATTATTATTATTATTATTATTATTAATAATAATAATAATAATAATAATAATAATAATAATAATAATAATAATAATTTATTAGATTTGTATGCCGCCCCTCTCCGAAGACTTATTATTAATTATTATTAATTATTATTAATTATTATTAATTATTAGTATTATTAGTATTATTAGTATTATTAGTATTAGTATTTACAATTGTATCACAGTGGCCAGTTGTTTCACTGGATTTATCATTAGTTACTAGTCGAGCTTCACCCAGGGATCTAGGATGTCGTAATATATTTTCGAAATATATGTGCTGAACAGAGCACGGCGACTTTCCGCATTTGGTTGATTTTGTCAATTTAAAGCTATTTTAAATGTAATTCCAGTGCTTTGGGGACAGCACCCAGTGTTCCAATCACCACTGGAATTACCACTGCTGCTTGTTGTTGTTGTTCTTGTCATAATCATCATCAGAGACTGCTGGAGAAGTTCACCTGCAGCTATGGAACTTGGTGTTGGTCTGTTAAAAGACAGGCGGGACTAAAGTGCCAATGACCTAGGTCAGTGATGGCGAACCTCTGGCACTGGTGCCACAGGTGGCATGTGGAGCCATATCTGCTGGCACATGAGTTGTTGCTCCAACATGCATCTATGTACTGGCCAGCTGATATTTGGCTTGCACAGAGGCATGTGTGGCTTCCAGAGAACCTCCGGGGGGATGGGGGAAGGGGTTTTTACCGTCTGTTGACTCCAGGGAAGCCATTGGAGCCTGGGGAGGGCGAATCATCAGCCTACTGGGCCCACCAGAAGTTGTAAAACAAGCCATTTCCGGCCTCCAGGGGGTGGGGAAAATTGTTTTCACCCTCCCCACGCATTGAATTATGGGGGCACTCACGCGTGCATGATAGCACATGCCAACGCTCTTTCAGCACCCCAGGGCAGTGGCCAAAATGGCGTGCATCGGAGGAGCTCTCCGCAGCTGGCCCATTTCCCTGCCACTTTTCCCTCTAGTCCAGTGTTTCCCAACCAGTGTGCCGCGGCACACTAGTGTGCCGCAGGACATAGTCAGGTGTGCTGCGAGCCCAGCCTGGCTGGAGCTTCCCTGGCGGTGACGGCGTGAGCTTTTGGGGCCCGGTGGGAAGGCACCGGCCACTGTTGCTTCTAAGCTGCGTGGGCGGGCGCCCGCATAGCCATTTGGAACCCCCCCCACAGAAATTTTTGAAGTGGCGCAAAGCCACGCAGTCCTGAATCGCTCCCTTCTCCGGCCAGCAAAGTCTGCTGCCTATGAAAGCGGCGCATTTGAAAAATGCGCGTTTTAAAAGCGCGCCACTTTCCCGGAGAATCAAGCGATCCGGGACTGTGTGGCTTTGCGCCGTGATGACAACAACGGCGCTGTGATGGCTTTCAAGCGCCGCCCTTCATGGCACCCCACCAGGTAGAAGTCAGGCGGGGTACCGGGAGGCAGAGGCGGCGCGTGGCTGGGCGCTGATCGCCATGGACACCTAGGAGGGCGAAGGGGTTAATGTGGCTGCTGCCTCTTAGGCGAAGGCGACGGTGGAGTCCGTGCTGGGGCTGCTGATCCAGGGGGTCGCGGACCAGCAAGCTGCCCTCCACTCTCTCTCCGCTCTCTCTCTCTTTCTCTCTCTGTTGCTGGTGTGGTGCACGAGAGAGAAAGAGAGAGAGAGAAAAAGGAGGAGAGAAATCAAGAGGGAGAGAGAAAGCAAGGAAGAGAGAGAGAGAGAAAGAGTGTGTGTGTGTGAGAGAAGCAGGAAAGAAAAAGAGGGAGAGAAAAAGAAAGAGAGAAAGAGAAAGAGAGAAGGAAAGCAAGAGAGAGAGAAAGAGAGAGAAAGCAAGAGAGAGAGAAAACAAGGGAGAGAGAAAAAAGCAAGAAATAGAGAAAAAGAGAGGAAGAGCGAGAGAGAGAGATAAAGAAAGAGAGAAAGAAAGAGAGAAAGAGAAAGAGAGAAGGAAAGCAAGAGAGAGAAAGAGAAAGCAAGAGAGAGAGAAAGAGAAAGCAAGAGAGAGAAAGAGAGTGTGTGAGAGAAAGCAAGAGAAAGAAAGCAAGAAAGAGAAAGAGAGAGAGAGAGAGAGAAAGCAAGAGAGAGAGAGAAAGCAAGAGAGAAAGAGAAAGAGGGAAGGAAAGCAAGAGAGAGAGAAAACAAGGGAGAGAGAGAAAGCAAGGGAGAGAGAAAGAGAGAATAAAAGAGAGCAAGAGAGAGAGAGAGAGAGAATGCAAGAGAAAGAGAGAAAGCAAGAAAGAGAGAAAGAGGGAGGGAAGGAGGGAGAGAGAAAGAGCAAAAAAGAGAGGAAGGAAGGAAGGAAGAAAGAAAGAGGGATGGAGAGAGAGGGGGAAAGAAAGAGGGAGGGAGAGAGAAATAGGGTGAAAGGGAGGAAGAGAGGGTTTTTTGTCCAAACTTTTTTAGCCCCCCCCCCGCTCAATGTTCCCCAGGATTTTGTAAATGTGAATAATGTGCCGCGGCTCAAAAAAGGTTGGGAAACACTGCTCTAGTCCTCCACTTCCTCTGCTCCCTGCAGCCGCCCCATCCCACTGCCAAAATTCCCCTTCAAACACTTCCTGTGCCACCCCAAATTGCCTCCAAAATCCCCCCTTCAAAAGCTTCCTATGCCGCCCCAAATCGCTCCCAAAATCACTCTCCAGATGCTTTCTATGCCACCCCAAATCAGCTCCAAAATCATTCCTGCAAAAGCTTCCTATGCCGCCTCAAATGACTCCCAAAATTACCCTTCCAGACGCTTCATATGCCACCCCAAATCGCTTCCAAAATTACCCCTCCAAAAGCTTCTTATGCCGCTCCAAATCGTTCCCAAAATCATCCCTCCAAAGGTTTCCTTCGCCACCCCAAATCGTTTCCAAAGTCTTCCAAAATCACCTCTTTTCAAAATGCCTCGTTTCTCCTTGTTGCCTTTCTTCACTCCATTTGCCTTCGTTAGGACCTCAATTTGGGGTGGCATAGGAAGCGTTTGAAGGGGTGATTTTGGAGACGATTGGGGTGGTATAGGAAGCGGCTGAAGGGGTGATTTTTAGGAGCGATTTGGGGCGGCATAAGAAGCTTTTGGAGAGGTGATTTTGGGAGTGATTTGGGGCGGTGTTAGCCTTCATTAGGACCTCCATTCCTCGCTTCTCCTCGCTGTCCGTCTCCACTCCGTTAGCCTTCACTTTGTCCACCCACCGCTTTTTTTTTAAGGCTTAAAGTTTGGATTTTCCAAATGGGTTTGCACGCATCATTTGCTTTTACATTGATTCCTATGGGAAAAATTGCTTCTACTTTCAAACTTTTCTACTTACGAACCTGGTCACTGAACAAATTAAGTAGAGGTACCACTGTATTCAATGAGAATATTTCATTCATTCAGATCTAGGATGTGTTCTTTGAGTATTCCCTTTATTTTTTTGAGCAGTTTAATTAGTCCTTTGTTTTCTTTTCTTTTTTTTATAATTTTTTTATTAATTTTCATAAAAACAAACAAATACATACAAACAATAAACATAAAGTGGGGGTGTATTTCCCCCGCTTCTTATGAAAGTATACATTCAAATGTAGAAAAAGAATACATAATTAAATATATGTTAACTATTATAGAAAAAAAGTTAATAAATTTAGGTTAAAGTTTTACAAATCTTAATTTCGATGTAGGTATCAAATAGGGTTAGTATAGCATAATTGCCAAAAAATACCTTTAATATAATCGTAATTACTATAGTAAAATAATGTCAAACCTTCAATCCAAACAGTTAAGCTAATTTCAACTATTATACATCAAAGATCTTAGTATGTTGCTTATACTTGTACATACACTACTATATCATAATCGTCAAAAAGTACTTTTAAACTAATATTAATATTGTTATCACCTAGGTAAAAACTAATACTAAAGAAAAACAACTAAAAATCAATCTATATGTCTTATTTTTTCTTATCTATCCATTTATAAACATTGTTCCATGTTTCATAAAATTTAGTATCCTCTTGATTGTTTAATCTTCTTGTCATCATGTCCATTTCAGCGCAATCTAATATTTTGGCTATAACCTCTTCTTCCTTGGGGATTTCCTCCCCTTTCCAATTTTGCGCATATATTATTCTAGCCGCGGTTAATATGTGTATAATTAAATAAAAAATTTCTTTCTTGTAGGTCTGGTTTGTAACACCTAGTAAGTAAAATTCCGGGGTATTATCTATATCTTGCTTTATTATTTCTTTTAATATTTTTTCAATCATCTTCCAATATGTTTTTGCTTTACCACATGTCCACCATTGATGATAATAAGTTCCTATATCCTTCTTACATTTCCAGCATATTGGGGATGTTTTGGGAAACATTTTTGCTATCCTATTTGGTGGGAGATGCCATCTATAAAACATTTTAATTTGATTTTCTTTTAGTGAAACTGATTTAGTCATTTTCCAATTATTAATCCACACTTTCTCCCAGGTATCTATATCTATTTCCTTGCCAATATTTCTACACCATCTTATCATAGTATCTTTTAAAGTCAACTCTATATTTTTATGAGCGATAAGTAATTTATATATTTTCCCTATCATTTTTGTTGAATTAGTGGTAATTAAAGTAGTTAAAGGATTCTTACTTTTATTAAAAATGTAAAGAGTTTTATCCTTCTGATATCTAGATCGGATCTGGGCGTAGTGCCACCAGTCTATTATTATCCCTTCTTCTTGTAGTTCAATTCTAGATTTAAGCTTCATCTGATCATTTAATAGTTCTTTATATCTATGAGTTATTTTCTTGTCCTTTATAGACTTTGGATGCGTTATTGCTTCTAAAGGAGCTAGCCATTCTGGGATACTTAAAAAATGATTTTTCTTTATGTCTTTCCATACTTCTAATAGGTATTTCCTTAATGTATGCCTTTTAAAATATGAATGGTTTTTGTCCTTATCATACCATAAAAATGCATGCCATCCAAGCATTAAATCATGTCCTTCTAGGTTAAGTGTTCTTTTGTTATCTAAGATTATCCAATCTCTAAGCCATGTTAATGCAGCGGCCTGATAATATAGTTTCCAATTTGGAAGGCCAAATCCTCCTCTTTCTTTAATATCTTCTAAGCAATTCATTTTTATCCTTGCTTTTTTCCCTTGCCATATAAATTTTTTAACTAGGTTTGTTAAAGTTTTTAAAAAGATTCCCCCTGGGTTTATTGGTATTACCTGAAAAAGAAATAAAACCTTGGGTAAAATATTCATCTTAATTGTTGCAATTCTTCCTAAAAAAGATATTTTCAAATTATTCCACATTGCTAAATCTTTTTTAATTTCTGCTAGTAATTTTATATAATTATCATTTTTTAATGTTATTGTTTTCGCTGTTAAATTTATTCCTAAATATTTTACTTTATTTACAGTTTTTATTCCAGAAATACTTTCTAATTTAGTTTCTAGTATTTTATTCATATTTTTGGTCAAGAAATGTGTTTTGCTTTTATTTATCTTTAAACCTGCTACGTTTCCATATTGTTCAATGGTTTGTAGTAAAGTAGGAACTGTTGTAGTCGGTTCTTCAATTATGAACATTAGATCATCTGCAAAGGCCTGGAGTTTATAGGTTTCATCTCCTACGGTTAAACCTTTTATTTTAGGGTCCGCTCTTATTTTAATTAATAAAGTTTCGAGAGTCATGATAAATAACAATGGTGATATAGGACATCCTTGGCGAACTCCCTTGTTTATATCAAGTGTTGGTAATTGACTGTTATTCAGTATTATATTCGTTGTTTGTTTTGAATATATGGTATCTATTAGGTTAACAAATTTTGGGCCAAATCTCATTTTATTTAATTGCATTTTTATAAATATCCAATTAACGTTGTCAAAGGCCTTTTGAGCATCTAGAAACATTAAAGATGCCATCTTGTCTGGGTGTTGTTCATAGTACTCTAGTATATTTATTACAGTTCTAATGTTATTTTTAATTTGTCTCCCTGGAAGAAACCCATTTTGATCTTGGTGTATTATTCCATTTATAACTCTTTTGAGTCTCTCTGCGTAAATGGCAATAAAAATCTTATAGTCTACATTTAATAATGATATAGGCCTATAGTTTTTAATTTTTTCTGGTTCTGTACCCTGTTTATGTATTAAGGTTGTCAGTGATTCTGACCAAGATTTGGGGATTTTTCCCTCAAGTCTACATAAATTAAAGGTTTCTAACATATGGTTTCTTATTGTTTCATTGTCTATCTTATACCATTCTGCAGGTATGGCATCTGGGCCTGTGGCCTTATTACTTTTCTGTTTTTTAATTGTTGTTAGGAGTTATTGACCATTGTTATTGGTCCATCCATGGTGGCCTGTTGGTCTTCTGTTATTTGTGGTAGATTTGAAGCTTTTAAATAGTTAAAAACTTCATCTTCAATAACATGATCTTTAGCATATAACTCTTTATAAAAATTATACACAATGTCTGCCTTACCTTCTGTATCATATTTTATTATACCATCTTTGTCTTCTAATTTTTGGATTAATTTTGATTGATTCTGTTTTCTAAGTTTATACGCTAGCCATCTGCCGAGTTTATTTGCGTGTTCAAAATATTGTTGCTTTGCTCTTTTGATCTTTTCAGTTAATTGGTTTTGTTCTATAACTCTAATTTTATGTTTAATTACATTCATTTCTGTCTTTAGATCTCTGTTCTTAATATGTTGCTGCGATAAAGATTCTAATTGTTTTAGTTCGCTTGTTAATTGTAAGTACTCTAATTTCTTTTCCTTATTATGTTTTGCTGTATAAGATATTGTTAAACCTCTTATATACGCTTTAACTGTGTCCCATAGATTCTGTGGGGTAGTGTCTGATGTTTTATTAATTTCAAAAAATATTTTTAATTCCTTTTCAATCCAATCCTTATATTTCTTATCATTTAATATATACCTATTCATCCGCCAGTTGTTCTGTTTATTATTCATCGTCATATAGACCACTATTGGGTTATGATCAGCCCATGTATTGATGTCTATCTCGACCTCTCTTATTTGTTCTGCCACCGTTTTTGGTGCCCATAACATGTCAATTCTCGTCCAAATTTTGTGAGGATTAGAGTAGAAGGTAAATTGCCTTTTGTGAGGGTGTCTTTCCCTCCAAATGTCACTTAGTAATAATTCCGCTTTCATTTTTTGAAAAGTACTAGGTAGCAAATTCCTTCTTGTTTTTTTACCTTTTCCCCTTTTTTTATTACCTCCCCCTCCTGAATGGTCTAATTGTCTATTCGCGATAGCATTGAAGTCACCTATTATCAATACATTGTCGATAGCTAAGTCTATTATTATTTGGTGTAAATTTTTATAAAATGTCGTTTGATCTTCATTGGGAGCATAAATAGAGACAACCACTAGAGGTCTGGGTTCAATATCAACTTGTACAATCAGTATCCTACCCTCTTTATCCTTTATATTTGTTTGGAATTTATAGAATTCTTAACATACATCACTACACCTCTTTTTTTTTGGTCTGCTAATGCAGCGTACATTTTTCCAATTTTGGGATTCAACAGTAATTTTTGGTTATCTTTTTTAATATGAACTTCTTGTAGTATTGCAATCTGAGCATTTTGATTTCTAATTTTAGAAAAAATTTGCTTCCTTTTTCTTGGTTCATTAAGTCCATTGACATTTACGGAAAAGATTTTTAAGTCTTTATTTGTTGTCATTTAATGGGTTTTTTGGTTTCTCGCTGAGGTTGAACTCTTCTAGCACCTTGGTCCTGCTCTATTACTTGAGCAGTAGCCCCCCGATCTTCTTCTTGCTGAGTTGGTAATTTTTCCCCTGGTTGCTGTTGAGCTGGTTGTAGTTGGACCACTTGTTGCTTACTTATGTGATCTGAGTGGGCAATGCCACTCTTTTCAAGAAAGTACATGGCTTGTTCTACGTTTTCCAATTTGTACCTTGTAGAGCGCCATGTCAGAGAAAGTCCTTGTGGAATAAGCCAACGGTAAGTGATATTTTCTTTGATCAAAATTTTAGTTAAAAAGTGATAATCTCTTCTGTTTTCTCTGACACTTCTTGGAACTTGTTTTAGTATCTTTATTTCTACTCCATGTCGTTGGGGCGGGGAGTTTCTTGAATAATGAAGTATCTCATCTCGCAACGCTTTTCTTGTAAACTTAATATGTATCTCTCTTGGGAGGTTGTGTCGACGGATATAGCTATTCGAAATTCTGTATACTTCATCGATTTCTTTCAGTAAGGCTATAGGGTCCTCTTGAAGTATAGCTCCAATAATTTCCGCCATAGTCATTTTTAAATCTTCATCTTTTTCCTCTTTTATATTCTGAAATCGAAGTCCGTACGAAGCTCGTTGCATCTCCAGCTGGATGATTGATTCATCATATCTTCTGTATCTTTCATCAGCTCTCCCTTCAAGATAGTCCATTCTTTTCTCATTTTTATCAGATTGCTCTTCAACTTTTTTAACTCGGTCATCACTTTCTTGGAGTGTTTGTTGGATCTGCTTTATCTGGTCTTTCATCTCGCCCATGTCAGCTTTCATTTGGGCCATCTCCACTTTAAATTCTGCCAAGTCAGCTTTTATGGCTTCTCTTTGTTGTGTTGCCTCCTCCTTTATGGCTTCTCTTTGTTGTGTTGCCTCCTCCTTTATGGCCTCTATTTGTTGAGTGGCGTCTTCTTGTGATTTAACCATGAAGTCCTTCAAAGTATTTAAAGTCTCGTGTATGGTTGCAAGGTTAGACTGCATTGTTTTGTCTTTGTCTTTATCTTTGGTGGACATGGTTAACACCTGGTGCGAGGGAGAAGAATGCGGTGACACTTGTGGAGAGAGGGTGGTTGGTGTAGTTTGTTTTTTTGCTGTTTTAACAAGGGTTGAGGTATGGGACATTATCAAATTAGAATCCACTATTTCAAATTTTAAAATTGATTTCAATTTATATATAGTGAAAAAGAAAAAAATTACTATAAATTCCAAATCTGTTCAGTGTATTTTGTTAAAAAGAGAAATTCCCTTATAATATAACTATACCAATTCGATAGCAATTCAATTAATAACAGAATTCAAAAGAGAGAAAAAAGAAATATTATTATTTAGTGCCACAGGAAAAAAAAAACCTTTGCAAATAAGAGAGAGACAAGAAATAAAAGAAGGGAAGGAATATCAGCTATATGTAGAAAACAGAAGGAAAAGCATTGGAGGGGAAACTTTGGGAGGAGGGAAAGAAGAGGAGAAGGGGAAGAAAAAAAAATAAAGTGAAAAAAGTTGTTCAAAAGGGAAAGAAGGAGAGTAGTATTTTAATTCAACTATTTAAAATAGAGCAGGAACCCAAGGGTTATTAACAATGCATATAGTTCAAACTAAACTTCTTCTAATAATAAAAATACTCAATAGAAAAGAAAGTCAAAAGAAAGTCAGGAAGAAAACAAATAATTATTCAAAGACACAATAGCAATATTGTATACTTAAGTTCTTCTTATAAATCCTGTAATTTTGCTAGAGAGTAGAGATGAAAATCCAAGTCTCAGAAGGTAAAGTTGTATTTGATTTCAATTCAGGGTTCAAAGAGTAAGACAAATCAAAGGCTTGCTTGTATTCGAAATGAAGTCAGTTTATTTTCCAAATTCAAGGCAGGAACAAAGAAACAGATCCCAAGATGGAGTCAAGTTAATTTCCGTGCAGCAGGGCAGATGTTAAACAAAAGAATTCTCAACAAATAATCCAAAAGGAGTCAGCAAATAATCCAGAAAGGCTCAGCAAGTAATCCAAATAGGTTAATCCAACAATAAGTAATCCAAAAAAGAAGTGATTTCAATCTCTTCTAAATTCCATTTAGTTCATAGTTATTAAATTATTTCATGTTGTGAAAAAGAGCAACAAGAAAAAGAAAAAAAAAGGCAGCAAGACTGTGTTCCTCCGCTTCAAAATTTAAGCCCAGAACATTATGATTTTAAGAGTCTATCAAAAACAAATTCTGATCATCACTAGGAATTTCCTTTAGCAGTTAAAATTTTCTAAATAGTCATGTCAGATTTAAGCTGTTTTGTTAAACCATAAAGTCAGGAAATTATTTTATAGGTTCCAAAGTTCACGTTCAAGATGGAAAAGTAAAAGTAAAAAAAATTAGGTCCGGCTGTTATTTGTGGATGAGTTCAAGCAGGGAAAAACTTTCACTTTCGCCCTGAAGAAAAAAAGACTTTTACTTAAAACTTTAACGATCTTCTGCTTTTAAACACGAAACACAATGAAGATTTTTACCTTAGGTCCTTTCTCTGCTATATTCTTTTTCAGTCAAGATATTTTGTACTTTCACTTCTTAAATTTTTTTCTTCTTCCCGCTGGGTGAGGGGAGAAGGCGCTGGCCGGTCCTCTTAGGCAAAGAGGAGCGGTTCTCCCGTCTCCGAAGCTGCGGGGCGAACCGCTGCCTCCGGAGTCCTGGCGATGGGTCCTCGGGCAGAGGAGAGCCCCCTGTTCATGGATCGGGCCATCCGGGCCCGATCCGATCGCAGATGCGACCTTCGGAGGGGGTAGAAGGGATCGCCTGGCAGAGCCCTGCCAGACACGTCCCGCCGCGATCTCCACCAAACCGGAAGTTGCTCCAACATGCATCTATGTACTGGCCAGCTGATATTTGGCTTGCACAGAGGCATGTGTGGCTTCCAGAGAACCTCCGGGGGGATGGGGGAAGGGGTTTTTACCGTCTGTTGACTCCAGGGAAGCCATTGGAGCCTGGGGAGGGCGAATCATCAGCCTACTGGGCCCACCAGAAGTTGTAAAACAAGCCATTTCCGGCCTCCAGGGGGTGGGGAAAATTGTTTTCACCCTCCCCACGCATTGAATTATGGGGGCACTCACGCGTGCATGATAGCACATGCCAACGCTCTTTCAGCACCCCAGGGCAGTGGCCAAAACGGCGTGCATCGGAGGAGCTCTCCGCAGCTGGCCCATTTCCCTGCCACTTTTCCCTCTAGTCCAGTGTTTCCCAACCAGTGTGCCGCGGCACACTAGTGTGCCGCAGGACATAGTCAGGTGTGCTGCGAGCCCAGCCTGGCTGGAGCTTCCCTGGCGGTGACGGCGTGAGCTTTTGGGGCCCGGTGGGAAGGCACCGGCCACTGTTGCTTCTAAGCTGCGTGGGCGGGTGCCCGCATAGCCATTTGGAACCCCCCCCCACAGAAATTTTTGAAGTGGCGCAAAGCCACGCAGTCCTGAATCGCTCCCTTCTCCGGCCAGCAAAGTCTGCTGCCTATGAAAGCGGCGCATTTGAAAAACGCGCGTTTTAAAAGCGCGCCACTTTCCCGGAGAAGCAAGCGATCCGGGACTGTGTGGCTTTGCGCCGTGATGACAACAACGGCGCTGTGATGGCTTTCAAGCGCCGCCCTTCATGGCACCCCACCAGGTAGAAGTCAGGCGGGGTACCGGGAGGCGGAGGCGGCGCGTGGCTGGGCGCTGAGCGCCATGGACACCTAGGAGGGCGAAGGGGTTAATGTGGCTGCTGCCTCTTAGGCGAAGGCGACGGTGGAGTCCGTGCTGGGGCTGCTGATCCAGGGGGTCGCGGACCAGCAAGCTGCCCTCCACTCTCTCTCCGCTCTCTCTCTCTTTCTCTCTCTGTTGCTGGTGTGGTGCACGAGAGAGAAAGAGAGAGAGAGAAAAAGGAAGAGAGAAATCAAGAGGGAGAGAGAAAGCAAGGAAGAGAGAGAGAGAGAGAGAAAGAGTGTGTGTGTGAGAGAAGCAGGAGAGAAAGAGAGGGAGAGAAAAAGAAAGAGAGAAAGAGAAAGAGAGAAGGAAAGCAAGAGAGAGAGAAAGAGAGAGAAAGCAAGAGAGAGAGAAAACAAGGGAGAGAGAAAAAAGCAAGAAATAGAGAAAAAGAGAGGAAGAGCGAGAGAGAGAGATAAAGAAAGAGAGAAAGAAAGAGAGAAAGAGAAAGAGAGAAGGAAAGCAAGAGAGAGAAAGAGAAAGCAAGAGAGAGAGAAAGAGAAAGCAAGAGAGAGAAAGAGAGTGTGTGTGAGAGAAAGCAAGAGAAAGAAAGCAAGAAAGAGAAAGAGAGAGAGAGAGAGAAAGAAAGAGAGAGAGAGAAAGCAAGAGAGAAAGAGAAAGAGGGAAGGAAAGCAAGAGAGAGAGAAAGCAAGGGAGAGAGAGAAAGCAAGGGAGAGAGAAAGAGAGAATAAAAGAGAGCAAGAGAGAGAGAGAGAGAGAATGCAAGAGAAAGAGAGAAAGCAAGAAAGAGAGAAAGAGGGAGGGAAGGAGGGAGAGAGAAAGAGCAAAAAAGAGAGGAAGGAAGGAAGGAAGGAAGAAAGAGGGATGGAGAGAGAGGGGGAAAGAAAGAGGGAGGGAGAGAGAAATAGGGTGAAAGGGAGGAAGAGAGGGTTTTTTGTCCAAACTTTTTTAGCCCCCCCCCCGCTCAATGTTCCCCAGGATTTTGTAAATGTGAATAATGTGCCGCGGCTCAAAAAAGGTTGGGAAACACTGCTCTAGTCCTCCACTTCCTCTGCTCCCTGCAGCCGCCCCATCCCACTGCCAAAATTCCCCTTCAAACGCTTCCTGTGCCACCCCAAATCGCTCCAAAATTACCCTTCCAGATGCTTCCTATGCCACCCCAAATTGCCTCCAAAATCCCCCCTTCAAAAGCTTCCTATGCCGCCCCAAATCGCTCCCAAAATCACTCTCCAGATGCTTTCTATGCCACCCCAAATCAGCTCCAAAATCATCCCTGCAAAAGCTTCCTATGCCGCCTCAAATGACTCCCAAAATTACCCTTCCAGACGCTTCATATGCCACCCCAAATCGCTTCCAAAATCACCCCTCCAAAAGCTTCTTATGCCGCCCCAAATCGTTCCCAAAATCATCCCTCCAAAGGTTTCGCCACCCCAAATCGTTTCCAAAGTCTTCCAAAATCACCTCTTTTCAAAATGCCTCGTTTCTCCTTGTTGCCTTTCTTCACTCCATTTGCCTTCGTTAGGACCTCAATTTGGGGTGGCATAGGAAGCGTTTGAAGGGGTGATTTTGGAGACGATTGGGGTGGTATAGGAAGCGGCTGAAGGGGTGATTTTTAGGAGCGATTTTGGGCGGCATAAGAAGCTTTTGAAGAGGTGATTTTGGGAGTGATTTGGGGCGGTGTTAGCCTTCATTAGGACCTCCATTCCTCGCTTCTCCTCGCTGTCCGTCTCCACTCCGTTAGCCTTCACTTTGTCCGCCCGCCGCTTTTTTTTCAAGGCTTAAAGTTTGGATTTTCCAAATGGGTTTGGACGCATCATTTGCTTTTACATTGATTCCTATGGGAAAAATTGCTTCTACTTTCAAACTTTTCTACCTGGTCACTGAACAAATTAAGTAGAGGTACCACTGTATTCAATGAGAATATTTCATTCATTCAGATCTAGGATGTGTTCTTTGAGTATTCCCTTTATTTTTTTCAGCAGTTTAATTAGTCCTTTGTTTTCTATGAGTTTCCCATACATTAGCCATAAATTTGGATTACCGGTACTAGCTTTTGTTTGTTTGTTTTTTTTGGATAGGGAGTCTCTTCTCACAATCTCTCACACCCTCATCACTTTGAGGCTCGATTACTGCAATGTGCTCTACATGGAGCTACCCTTGAAGAACATTCAGAGACTTCAGCTTATCCAGAATGCAGCCGCCCGAGCAGTCATGGATATTATTATTATTATTATTATTATTATTATTATTATTATTATTATTATTATTATTATTATTATGTCCGTACAACACAGCAAATGAGATCACTATGCTGGATTTCGTATTTCATCACCAGTCGGGCACTTCCCAAGCACCTAGGACTGTGTGATGTAGCGGTGAATCATGTTTGCCGATCCCAGTAAAGCAGCCTTTTGCAATTGACAGATGGAGATTTTGTCATTTCTGATGGTTTTCAAATGTCCACTGAGATCCTTTGGTACTGTGCCCAGCATGCCAAGTACCACTGGGACCACTTTCATTGGCTTATGCCAGAGTTGTTGCAGCTCGATTTTTAGATCTTCGTATTTCACTAATTTCTCTAGCTGCTTCTCCTTAATTCTGCTGTCTCCTGGGATTGCGATGTCGATGATCCATACTTTCTTTTTCTCCACGATCACAATGTGTGGTGTGTTCGGAGAGGGGCGGCATACAAATCTAATAAATTATTATTATTATTATAAATTATTATTATTATTATGCTTCAGAATTCGGTCAGTCTAAAGTCGGAAGTCCCACAGTAGTTTTGCTTGCTCATTTTCGACCACTTTTTCAGGCTTATGATCCCACCAGTTCTTTGCCATTGGTAAATGGTAGTTCCGGCACAAGTTCCAGTGGATCATCTGTGCCACAGCATCATGTCTATGCTTGTAGTCAGTCTGTGCGATCTTTTTGCAGCAGCTGAGTATATGATCGACTGTTTCATCTGTTTCTTTACAGAGTCTGCACTTTGGATCATCTGTTGATTTTTCAATTCTGGCTTTGACAGCATTTGTTCTAATGGGATGTTCTTGTGCCGCCAGTATTAGTCCTTCCATGTTTTTCAGGCTCCGAGTTGTAATAACACTTCATGATTGTGCGATTCTCTGACATTGAGAATTTCTGCCGCTTTTTGATTTGTAAGCTTTGTTTGTTTTGTTCCTGTAGCTCATTTGTCGATGGCTGCCCAGGTTCCACAGCAGCCACCGCGGTCCTTTTTATCCTGGGCGACGACCGAGCCAGTGTGGACTTCTTTTTGTTTTGTCTCTCCATTACTTTAAATGGGTTAGGTACGTTTAGTCTGGCTCCTCTGCTTTGACTACTCCAGCAAGGTTAGACCTACCAGTAGTTTACACTACCACCGGCACAGATCTCAGCTTCATTGAAGCACACAAACCCCACTACCACGACCAGGCGTACCCATCAGTGGGGATCATTATTATTATTATTATTATTATTATTATTATTATTATTAATTAGATTTGTATGCCACCCCTCTCCGAAGATGTAACACATCAATCTGTGAGCTGCATTGGTTTCCAATTGGTCTCAGAATGCAATTCAAGGTGTTGGTTATTACCTATAAAGCCCTACATGGCTTAGGATCAAATTACATTGTGGGACTGTCTTCTGCCTCACACGTCCCAGTGACCTATCAGTACTCACAGGATTGGCCTTCTCCAGGTCCCATCAGCCTAACAGTGTCAGCTGGCGGTGCTATGGGGAAGGGCCTTCTCTGTGGCAGCTCTGGTACTCTAGAACCAATTCCCCCCAGAGATTTGCATGTCCCCATCCTCATGGCCTTTTGAAAGGCCTTAAAAACACGGCTTTGCCAGCAGGCCTGGGGCCGTGGAGCGTTATACTCTGCTCCGGCCTGTAGCTATGAATGACTGATGTATGAATGTTTATATTGGGGTTTTAAATTGTATTTTTATTAATGTATTTTAGCATACTTTTTATTTTTGTGCGCCGCCCTGAGTCTATTTGGAGAAGGGCAGCCTATAAATTAATTAATTAATAATAAATAACCAAATAACCAAAACAAATAAATAAATTGGCGCTGATTTTAAAATTCCTTGTGCCTGAAATGAAATAACAATCTTTCACTCTTACTTTAGATTTTACAAGTCCTTACATATATAAAGTGCTTTTATCAGTACCAAACGTTTGGGTTTCATTTTAAGGCCAATCAATTTCCTCCATAATTGCCAAACAAGCATTAAGAGTTGTAAACCTAAACTTGTGTAGCTTCTTCTCTGGAAGTACTAACTGGAGCATACAATACATTTGCTAGACCTATTCTCGAATACAGCTCATCTGTCTGAAACCCACACTGAATATCGGAAATTAATACAACTGAGAGAGTCCAGAGATATTTCATGAGAAGAGTCGTCTACTCCTCTGCTTGCAACAGAATACTCTATGCCAAATTCAGTGAACACAACAATAGAATTAAGCGGCCCCCAACATAGAACAACCAAACTCCATAACTCTGCTTGACCTTCTCCAGCAGTCTCTGGAGACAATAGAAAATATTGAAGGACACCAGAAGCTACACAAGAAGGTAATTTTTTAAAAAAAAATTATTTATTTTGTCCAATGCACAATGAGGGTTTTAGTGGGTATATATCTATATACCCATAGCAAAATACATGATGAAGGTTATAGAGGAGATACTCATAGTAAAATATATCTAAGAAATAATAGAAAAGAAGGTATAGTAATAGAACATATCAATGAAAGAATAGAAGAGATATAGGAGTAGAAGAAAGGTATAGGACAGTGATGGGCAACCTTTTGAGCTTGGTGTGTCAAAATTCGCCAAAAAACTGAGCATAACTCGGGTGGTGTGTCACCTTGAGAAAAAAACTGGGCGGCATAGAAGTATATATATATAGGTAGGTAGGTAGGTAGGTAGACAGATAAACAAACAAAAAATAAATATAAATATAAATAAATAAAAAATCCCTTCTTTTTTATTAAAAGAAATTAATAATAAAACAAAACCAAACTCTATTACTATTAAAACTAAAACAACCAGCAAATTCAAAAACATAACTATTAATAAAAACAGGTGAGGGTTGGGTTTTTTCCCCTCTGTTATTATGTTTATGTTTATGTTATTATATGTTTTAAATCAAGAGTCACTTCTCTCTCTCTTTCTCTCTCTTTCCTGTCATTCTCTGCTTCAATCATTTTCTCATTTCTATTTTTTTCTCCCCTTTATTCTATCATTTCTCTCTCTCTCTCTTCCTATCTTCTCTCTCTCACTCTTTCTTTCTCTCTCTCTCCCTTCCTTTCTTTCCTTCTCTCTTCCTTTCACTTTTTTCTCTTTCTCTCTCTCTTTTCCTTTCTTCCCCTCCCTCTTTCTCCCTCTCTCCCTTTATATTTATCTCTTCCTTCCTTCCTCTCTTTCTCCCTTTCTCTCTCCCTCTCATTCACTTTTCTCTCTTCCTCCCTTTCTCTCTCCCTCTCGTTCACTTTTCTCTCTTTGGCGAACCCCCAAACTGTTCAGATTCAAGAAAAAGCTTATCAAGGGGGGTGGGGGGTTGTAAAAATCTAGTTATGAGCCACCAAAGGAGGAAGCAAATGGCGCGACGTCCACACAGGGTTTTTTTTCAGACTCTTGTTTTTTGCGAGCCCGGCATGATTTTTTTAAATTACAAATTAATAACCCGGTAAGGGTTTACCTTAGCACCGTCTCCTGTAACACCGTTCTGGAAGGCGAGCAGGGAGCAGAGGGGCGAGGGCGAGGGGTGCAGACCCTGAAATAGGCCTGCAACCCCTCCCCTCGCTCCCAGCGGCCCCTGCGAGCCAATCACCATTCGTGGTGGGCTCCGACGCTTGGCGCCACGCCAATCAGCTGGGAGGCGGCGCCCTGCCCCCCCCAGCTGAAACTGACGTCCGGCCAGGGCGATTCTTCCCCCGGCCCGACAGGCAAGCTTGTGCTGGCAAAGGCAGTGTGTGGGCGAGCCTGCGCTCTGTGCAGGCGCGCCCAGCTGGGAGGCGGTGTTCTCGCCCCTCCCAGCCATTGCAAATACCGGCCGGGCGAAAATCGCCCGGCCTCTTAATTAAGGGGAGAGGAAAAATAATAATAATAATAACTGCGGTTGCAATTGCACTCCCTAAAGCTCCCTGTTTTTCTGGCAGCCGCGTGTCACCGAAAATGGCTACGCGTGTCAGTGCTGACACGCGTGTCATAGGTTCGCCATCACTGGTATAGGAGATATAGGAGAGCAATAGGACAGGGGACGGAAGGCACTCTAGTGCACTTGTACTCGACCCTTACTGACCCCTTAGGAATCTGGATAGGTCAACCGTAGATAATCTAAGGGTAAAGTGTTGGGGATTTGGGGATGACACTATGGAGTCCGGTAATGAGTTGCACGCTTCGACAACTGGGTTACTGAAGTCATATTTTTTACAGTCAAGT
Source organism: Erythrolamprus reginae (assembly GCF_031021105.1). NCBI lineage: Eukaryota > Metazoa > Chordata > Lepidosauria > Squamata > Dipsadidae > Erythrolamprus > Erythrolamprus reginae. The sequence continues at coordinate 17,847,995 of NC_091951.1, read as the reverse complement.
TTGGAGCGGTTGATATTAAATTTAAATCTGTTGTGTGCTCTAGTGTTGTTTTGGTTGAAGCTGAAGTAGTTGCCGACAGGCAGGACGTTGCAGCATATGATCTTGTGGGCAATACTTAGATCTTGTTTAAGGCGTCTTAGTTCTAAACTTTCTAGGCCCAGGATTGAAAGTCTAGTCTCATAGGGTATTCTATTTCTAGTGGAGGAGTGAAGGGCTCTTCTGGTGAAGTATCTTTGGACATTTTCAAGGGTGTTAATGAATATGCCTTTCTGGGCATGTCCTGACAAGAAACTCCATAACCACTACAGAACAATGCACCCAGGGGTATATCTGTGATCTCTCAGTAAGATGTTTTTCCCCCCTCCAGCAACCCCTCTGCACAGGGAGCCCCAAAGAAGCTTTGAATCCACAGTAAAAGCTTCTTATCACTGCAATTATCACCGATCCTGTCTTTGAGACCTCATCTGCCAGTTATTGCCTTTGATGTAAACACCAAAATTGAAGGATAAATTACATTAGCCCTGCTGGATGTTTTGCACAAGATTTTGGATAGGCAGCGCTCTGCTCTTAAATGTACTTTCTCTCCTTGGCAGGTGAAGTTCAGTTTGTCTCTGTCTGAGTCAGAAAATCCACTGGCATTTCAATCTTCCGAGAGGGCTTTAAATTTCATCAAACTCTTCGTTTAGAAACAGAGAAGTGGCTGGTGAAGCCCAAGGAGGAATGGACCCTGTGCTATGGCTTCTGCTGCTGTTGCTCCTGCTGAGCCAGAAGAACTCTGGAAAGCTCAGAACCAAATGCCCCCCAACATTGAAGCAGCAGGACAGAGGAGATCCATGGAATTTTTACAGGCCAGGAGACCATCTAATTAGTGCGTTACTCACTGCAAGAAAATTTTCACTTCGGATTTTACACTTCAATGGGGCTCGGTATATTTCTCCTCCAGTGTAAGTCATTTGATGTAATGCTGCATTTCCAACCCTCCTTCTGTTTTCTTCTTCTCCTTGTATCTAGGCTGAAGACATTTGCTTAGACCACTATCCACATGGTGCTTAGAAAACAACCAGCAAACAACCTTTCATGTAGTTATTAAAATGGTTGTATTTGCCTTTGGCAAATCATATTAAATGCCTATTACCATTTTAAAAAAGAATTACTTTGCTGTTCCATTTATCAAGTCATTTATAGCTTTTATAGTAGTTCTATAGCTAGATGTATAACAAGCAGTATAATGATCCCTCTATATAGAGTGCTGGTGAGACCACATTTGGAATACTGTGTTCAGTTCTGGACACCTCACCTACAAAAAGATATTGACAAAATTGAACGGGTCCAAAGACGGGCTACAAGAATGGTGGAAGGTCTTAAGCATAAAACATATCAGGAAAGACTTAATGAACTCAATCTGTATAGTCTGGAGGACAGAAGGAAAAGGGGGGACATGATCGAAACATTTAAATATGCTCAAAGGTTAAATAAGGTCCAGGAGGGAAGTGTTTTTAATAGGAAAGTGAACAGAAGAACAAGGGGACACAATCTGAAGTTAGTTGGGGGAAAGATCAAAAGCAACATGAGAAAATATTATTTTACTGAAAGAGTAGTAGATCCTTGGAACAAACTTCCAGCAGACGTGGTTGATAAATCCACAGTAACTGAATTTAAACATGCCTGGGATAAACATATATCTATCCTAAGATAAAATACAGTAAATAATATAAGGGCAGACTAGATGGATCATGAGGTCTTTTTCTGCCATCAGTCTTCTATGTTTCTACTTTAATGGTAGAATTTTTAAAATCAGATAAATTACTATCAGCATCACTACAAATAATGACGTATTTGTGATTCTTAACCTGGTGGAGATTATCTCTATCCCATCTTCTTAACATTAATTAAAAATGATATAGATAACTATAATTTAACTTTGGTTATGGATCAGTTTTGGTTTAAGACTTGTAGAGACAAGGGAGTATAAACTTGTGGAGGGATATAAACTTGTGGAGACAAAGGAATATACATAAAAAAATGAATATAGCTTTTGATGATGATGATGATAATAATAATAATAATGGTGAAGATAATAATGGTAACACTTTTTTACAGTATGATATCTTTTGGTCCTGGATGTACACAACGCTTCATTTTTGCTATTGAAGTAGCCAACAAGAACACAAAACTTCTGCATAATTTCACACTGGGCTACAACATACATGACAACTATGATAACACACTTGGCACTTCAGAGGCCTTGCTGGACATGCTCTCTACCGGAGAAGCCAATATTCCCAACTACAGCTGTGGAAGGATGGACCACCTTTTGGCTCTTCTTGATGCAGCTGACTTTGACATATCCATTCAGATGTCAACTTTAGTAGGCACATACAAAGTCCCACAGGTTTGTATATGTGTGTGTGTCTGTTTGTTCCTTTATCTGGCAAAGTGAATGGGATGGTAATGAGTGACCAATAGAATAGAATAGAATAGAATAGAATTTTATTGGCCAAGCATGATTGGACACACAAGGAATTTGTCTTGGTGCATATGCTCTCAGTGTACATAAAATAAAATAAAATATACATTTGTCAAGAATCATGTGGTACAACACTTAATGATTGTCATAGGGGTCAAATAAGCAATGAAGAAGCAATATTAATAAAAATCTTAGGATATAAGCAACAAGTTACAGTCATACAGTCAACATGGGAGGAAATGGGTGATAGGAATGATGAGAAAAACTAGTGGAATAGAAGTGCAGATTTAGTAGAAAGTCTGACAGCATTGAGGGAATTATTTGTTTAGTAGAGTGATGGCGTTCGGAAAAAACCTGTTCTTGTGTCTAGTTGTCTTGGTGTGCAGTGCTCTGTAGCGATGTTTTGAGGGTAGGAGTTGAAACAGTTTATGTCCTGGATGTGAGGGGTCAGTAAATATTTTCCCCGCCCTCTTTTTGACTCGTGCAGTATACAATTGCTTTTTCTGCAGTTCTGATTGTCCTCTGAAGTCTGTGTCGGTCCTGTTGGGTTGCAGCACCAAACCAGATAGTTATAGAGGTGCAGATGACAGACTCCATGATTCCTCTGTAGAACATAGATTCCTTATGGAAGATTGCCATTAGTCATTTCAGATGTCATGGATGGTGATTGGGATACAGAGTGGTGAGGGACCAAGGATCAAAGTAGATAACTGTACTTATGGCACCAAACTCATTGCTTTGGGGGCTTTGGATGCGCAGCCATGAAGGTGAGAAAAGGCTCTGTATCCATCAAATGATCTTCTTCTTTGTGTGTGTCATGGTACACAATTAGTACAGTACACAATTATATTAAACAACCCATTCCCCACATGATCAAAATATTGGGACAACACAAACACATGTGTGTGCTTATGTGTGTGTGTCTCTGTGTATGTAAAGACCCCACAAAATAATATTTAACAAGGTATTTTATTGAACAAGCTAATTCAGTTGCTATCAGCATAGGTAGGTCTATTTGTGGTAAATTTTAAGCATACTTAAATACGATTTGTAGGCTATAGTTTGTTGATTATTTCTTTCCCCCCCTTATTTACATGATAATTTATTTACTTTCAATGTTTTATATTCTATATCTTGCTGTGGTCTAATGGGTAATCAACAATAAATTGTTCTCATATGTTGATGATAACAAAGTTTGATTTATCAAAAATCTGGACTTGATCTGAGCCCAAATATAATGCAGCAATCTTCATTGCATTTTCAGATTGCTTACGCAACTTCTTCAGAGGCTCTGAGCAATAAAAGTAATTTTCCCTATTTCTACCGGATGGCCCCAAAAGAAGGGGTCCACTACCCAGCAATTGTCCAACTGCTCCTCCACTTCAGATGGACCTTGATTGGTCTCTTTGCTTCAGACACAGAGGAAGGAGAAAAATCCATGAGGGCTTTGACGTCTATATTTGTCAGGAATGAAATTTGTGTTGTTATTTCACAACTTTTTTCATACAGTGCACCAATAAGACTCAGGGCTTCCATTTCTAAGTGGAGACAAGTCAATGTCTATGTTTTCTTTGTCAGAATTGGTACCATCATGGTCGCCATTCGTTTTGTCCATTTAACACTTCTACTATTGCCAAAACCCATTGAAGGGAAAATCTGGATCATCTCCACCTTTTTAGAATGGAACATTCAAAGGAACAAACTTTACAAATACATCCATAGTATTTGGACCTTTGTTTATCAAAGGAAAAAAAGCCCCAAAGAAAAGGCCTTGAAATCCCATTTTCTTGGGGTATCCCGACTTAAAAATCACTGTTTTCACTGTTCTTCTTCAAAGCACATCTTTTCTGTCAAACAACGGAGAAGATGCACACAGAAAGCATCAGTGGAGACCCAACAGAATGGCATCTGGGTCACAAATGACCACAATTTTTACAGTATTGTTCAGGCTCTGGCCCACGCCTTGAATGCTGCATATTCTTCCAGATCCAAAAGGAGAAGAAAAGAGAGTTTGGGGGCTCAAAGGATTCAGCCATGGCAGGTATGTGATGCCAATAAGGACCATCAATCTCAGTTCCTTCTGAGAAGGAATCCAAAGGAGGAGGGGAATTATGAGATTTGTGCGCAAATGAGCAGGGAAACCACTTCTAAGGGCTTGCCTGGAGGCTGCCAACCACTGACAGTCATTTAAAATTCCTGCCGTGTGATTAGCCAATCAGCAGCCTTCATGCAAATAAATGTATGTGCATCTAACAGGAATCCTCTCAATCCACTTATGCTAATAAACGTCAGTGAATTTGGCCAATCTAATCTCATGACAGAAAATCTTCCAAAAAGTTGCAGATAACAAGTATATTGTGGGTATAAATACTATTAATTTTAAAAAGGATATGTATGCATTTATACGTTTTAAATAAATTCCTGTGTATATAAAGTAGCTTTGTGATTAGCATCATAGAATATTACATATATACATTTGAAGGAATCCCTTAAACAACTTAGCCAAAACCTCCCTCTCTGAAGGAATCCCAGTTATAGCTTTTCTGACTGATGGCTCTTTGGTCTCTTCATTAAGACAATCAATAAAGGTGAGACTGAATTTGTGTCATTCATCGGCTCAGTTTTAAAACTGTTAAGATTTCTGGTTTTACCTAGAATAAAGCAGTGTGCATTAGAAGACATAAAAGAAACAGGAAGTCTAGCCTTCCCGAACTGGAAACTGTATTATCAAGCTGCATCCTTAACTTGGATTAAAGAGTGGCTTACCCTACAAAACAGAAGATTATTAAATTTAGAAGGTCACGACTTAATGTTGGGTTGGCATGCTTTTGTATGGTGTGAAAAATATAGAACACATTCTTACTTTAAGAGACATATAATCAGAAAAGCACTTATAGATGTTTGGATTGATATAAAGAAAGATTATTTTTTAGTCCTGCCAGAATGGATATCTCCTATCGAAGCTATAACCCGCCCAAACTTAATACAGGAGGGTAAGATATGGAAATATAAGGATTTAGTAGATAATCAATGGAACTTAAAAACAAATCAAGACCTGTTGGAATCAGGTATTGCTATAGATTGGTGGCAATATGCCCGGATTAAATCTAGGTTTTACAAAGATAAAAGAACATATATTCTTAGAAAAGATAACAATACCTTAGGCAAATTATTAACAACAAATCAAAGAAAACTGATTGGAAAAACATATGAATTTTTAATCAATTGCAAAAATATTGAATGGACAATAAAGAACAACATGATTAGTTGGTGTAGAAATTTAAATAAAGAGATTGACCTAAATACCTGGGAAAAGGTATGGACATATAATTGGAAAATAACAAAGTCAACTTCCTTTAAAGAAAATCAAATTAAGGTGTTTTATAGATGGCACCTGCCGCCAAATAGAATTGCAAAAATGTTTCAAACTAAGTCACCTAATTGTTGGAAATGCAAAATAGAAATAGGTACCTATTATCATACTTGGTGGACATGCCCAAAAGGAAAAGAATATTGGAACCTAATAGAAAAACGGTTAAGAGAAATAACCCAGCAAGAAATCAAGAAAACACCAGAATTTTTCTTGTTAGGTATATCAAATAATAAATATAAAAAAGATATATATTATTTAATAGTTCATATATTAGTAGCAGCTAGGACAGCCTTTGCTCAAAAATGGAAGGAATTTGAGATTCCAAAAGAAACAGACATACTTAAAAAAGTTCTAGAATGTGCTGAGCTTGATATGATGACAAGAAGGTTAAACAATCAAGAAGAATCAGAATTTTATAATGTATGGCAAAAGGTATATATTTGGTGGGAAATAAAGAAAAAGGGATAACTTTGTTGTTATACTATTTTAAATATATTTGAACTAGTAGTTTTATTGTATTAGAGGGTGATTATTTACAATATAAATGTAGATTCCTTTTTTCTTCTCTTATTTTCTTTACTTTAGTTTGATTTAATGCATAATTTAACAATTTCTATATATGTTTTTATAAATTTTTAGATGTTTTTTATTCTTTACTTATTATGTTATAATTAATACTTTTACACACCTTATACATGACATTAAAAAATGATTTTTTAATGATTTAAGATTTTTCCCCCCTTTTTTCCTTTTGAATGTAAAGATGACTTCTTTCTTGAGCGGAGCGACTATAGCTCCACTGTGTGTTTTATGTTATGTGTGTCATGTTTGTTTATGCAAATTAATAAAAAATATTTTTTTAAAAAAAAAGATTTCTGGTTTTAAATTTCCTGGGATTTTTGTGTTCTAGCTTCATCCCTTTCTGGAAAAAAACAAGTTTTGCAATTTTTCTCATTTGAAACTATACTTGGACCCAAATGGAGACTTAGAAGCAGATCTGAACATTATGAGCTCATTTATTCTCCCCAAGCATCCCATTGCAAAGCAAATGGGGAGTTTTGACAGACAGAGACTGAATATCGATCAGGATGTTCTTTCATGGCTAAAGGTGGTCAACAAGGTGGGGAGAATATTAGTATCTTTCTTCTGTTTTCCAAAGCCTGAGGACCAATTTCAGGTGGGGAAAATCTAGTAACTAAGGACCTTCAGTGAGAATTGAAAGTGGAGAATAGAAACTGCTTGTGAGACTTCAGTACTGTTGACCAAGCTATCCTTCAGATGCTATAATATGGAACACTGTTTTAAGCTGACTCTGCTATGTTTAATATGGGATGCTGATGATTCTTTAGGACACAGATCATGGCTTTTTTTAATTCCCTCTGCAATCTTTTATCTCCATAAAACTTGTATGAGAGCCCATCATATTCTCAGCACTGTGTTGCTGATAGCCTCACTTATTACCGGCCCTCAAATAACAAAGAAGACAATTCTTTTCATCTGTGTCCAGGTTTAGCTTTGGATTGATAGCTATGAAATTTAATCAAGACTGTATGGAGGTACTGTTAATCCAATGGAAACAAGCTTTGGAATTAGGATTCAGCTGATCTTTTTAAGTAGTTCAGACTTTGCCATATTTTGCCATACTCTTCAATATCTTCATAAATGAGGGAATACAAGGGGAACTAACCAACTTTACAAAGCTGACAGGAATAGCTAACACTCTAGGCCAGCGGTTCCCAAACTGCGGCCCGCCTGCTAAGGCCATTTATCTGGCCTGTGGCACTGCATGAGATTTTACACACGCGTGCCCGCAAAAACAACCCCCCACGCAGCCTTTTCCAAGGCTGCGCAAAGGAGCTGGGCGTTGGAGTTGGGGGCAAGGAACGACGAAAGTGCAGATGCCAGCGAAGATTTTTCCTAAAATTTAATGTCGCATGCGCGCTCCCCATCCCCCTGCCAGCCTGCCTGGGGGGAGGGCGGGGAGGCTCAGCACTGGCACATCCACAGTGGGCGGGGGCGGCCGTGGCTCCCTTTCCTTCTCGCACCGCCTATGTCTCCCGCCGTCGCCGCGGGTTCTGGGCAATCCAGTCAGGTGGCCGTAGAAAGTGCAGAGATTATTGCACTTTCTACAGCCGCCTGGCTGGGCTGCCTGGAGGGAAGTGGCAGCTCCCGCCCAAGGAACCTGCGGCGATGGCTGCCAGCTTGGTGGGAGGCACTGGCGGTAGACATATGCGGTGGGAGAAGGAAAGGGAGCCGCAGCCGCCCCCTCCCACCCTGGATGTGCCAGTGCCGAGCCTCCCCGCCCACCCCCAGGCAGGCTGGCAGGGGGATGGGGAGCATGTACGCATGCACGCACAACATTCAAAATATAAAAAACCTTTGCTGGCCTCTGTGGAGAAGAAAGGAAGAGAGAGAAAGAGAGAACAAGAAAGAGAGAGAGCAACAGACAGAGAGTGAGATAGAAAGAGAGAGAGAGAGAAAAAGTGAAAAGAGAGAGAGAGAGCAAGAGAGGGAGGAGAGAAAGAGAGAAAGCAAGAGAAAGAAAACAAGAGAGAGAAAGAGTGAGAGAAAGCAAGCAAGAGAGAGGGACAGAGAAAAAGAAGAAAGAGATAGAGAAAGAGAGATAGCAAGAGAGAGAGAGAAAGCAAGAGAGAGGGAGAGAAAGAAAACAACGGAGAGAAAGAGTGAATGAGAGAGAAAGAAACAAAGCAAGAGAGAGAGGGACAGAGAGATAAGAAAGCAAGAGAGATAGAGAGAAAGAGAGAGAAAGAAAGAAAGGAAGGAAGGAAGAGCTGGGGTGGCGTAGCAGATAGAGTGCTGTACTGCAGGCCACTGAAGCTTACTGTAGATCTGAAGGTCAGCGGTTCAAATTTCATCACCGGCTCAAGGTTGACTCAGCCTTCCATCCTTCTGAGATGGGTAAAATGAGGACCCGGGTTGTGGGGGCAATATGCCGGCTCTGTTAAAAAGTGCTATTGCTAACATGTTGTATGCCGCCCTGAGTCTAAGGAGAAGGGCGGCATAAAAATCAAATAAATAAAATAAATAAATAAATAAAGAGGGAGAGATAGAGAGGGAGTGAGAGAGAAAGCAAGCAAGAGAGAGAGACAAAGAGAAAGAAAGAGAGAACAAGAGAGAAAGCAAGAGAGAGAGAGAAAGAAAACATGAGAGAAAGAGAGAGAGAGAAAGCAAGGGAGAGAGAGGGACAGAGAGAAAGAGAGGGAGAAAGGAAGAGGGAAAGATAGAAAGAGTGAGTGAGAGAGAAAAAAAGCAAGAGAGAGAGAGAAAGAGAGAGGGACAGAGAGAAAGAAAGCAAGAGAGAAAGAGGGAGAGATAGGGAGGGAGAAAGGAAGAGGTAGAGATAGAGAGACAGAGAAATAAAACAAGAAAGAGAGAAGGAGTGGGAGAGAGAGAAAGAAAGAAAGAGAGAGAAAAGGAGAGGAAGGAAGAGAGAGAGAAAGACAAAACTCGGCAAGGAGTTGGGGACTTGCTCCACTTCGCCTCCTCCTCCTCCTCACCAGGGCGGCGTTAAGAAAACCAGAGGTTTTTTTATAGTCTGGCCCTCCAACAGTCTGAGGGACAGTGAACTAACCCCCTGTGTAAAAAGTTTGGGGACTCCTGCTCTAGGTGATTGGCTCAAGATCCAGATGGATCTTGACAGAATTGAACACTGGGCCCTATCTAACAAAATGACATTCAATGTAGAGAAAATTAAACTCTTGCACTTGGGCAAGAAAACCAATAATAATAATAATAATAATAATAATAATAATAATAATAATAATAATAATAATAATAATAATTTTTAATTAGATTTGTATGCCGCCCCTCTCCAAAGACTCGGGGGGTACACATATAGACTGGGTGAAACCAGGCTTAAGAGCAGTAACTGTGACAGGGATCTTGAAGTCTTAGTGATAACCAGTTAAATAAATGCTCTCTACATGGGGCTACCTTTGAAGAGTGTTCGGAAACTTCAACTTGTCCAAAATGCAGCCACGCGAGTAGTCTTGGGCCTTCCAAGAAATGCCCACATCTCGCCATCACTCCGCAGACTGCATTGGCTACCGATCAGTTTCCGGGCACAATTCAAAGTGTTGGTTATGACCTATAAAGCCCTACATGGCATAGGACCAGATTATCTCCAAGACCGCCTTCTGCTGCACAAATCCCAGCGACTAGTGAGGTCCCACAGAGTTGGCCTCCTTAGGGTCCCATCGACCAAACAATGTCAGCTGGTGGGACCTAGGGGAAGAGCCTTCTCCGTGGGAGCCCCGACCCTCTGGAATCAGCTCCCCCCAGAGATTCGCACTGCCCCCACCCTCCTTGCCTTCTGAAAGAGCTTAAAAACTCATCTTTGCCACCAGGCATGGAACTCTTAGATCTTCCCCTGACCACTGAATGCTTTAAGTATGATTGTTGAATGATTGGTCGATAGGTTTTCTTATAATTGTTTTTAAATTGTAGTATTAATTGGATTTATATTATTGTTCTGTTTTTATATATGGCCACTTTAAGACTTGTGGACTTCAACTCCCAGAATTCCTCAGCCAGCATAGCTGAGGAATAGCCATTGCATAGCTGACTAGATAATTCTGGGAGTTGAAGTCCATAAGGCTTAAAGCGGCCAAGGTTGAGAGACACCCTCCCCTTCCCGATAAGCAAACACCCCACCCCACCTTTCCGTTCACTGGTTGGACCCACCGACTTCACCCGGAAAAGCCGAAGAAGCGGGCGGGCAGGGAGGAGAGCCAGAGCCGCAGGTCTCACCTGCTGTAGCAGTGCTGGCCACAATGAGGCACGTTGGCTTGCTGAGCCTCTCCGACATGCCAGGGGGGAGGAGGGCACTGGCAGTGGCAGCGCCTTCGAGTCGGCCACCCTCTAACGGGGAAGAGAGGAGCGGGGCGGGTGACTTTCCCTAGGCTGCTTGTTTTGCCGATCTGGGGTTGTCCCCATCCCCTGGTCACCTTTCATTCGTATGAAACTTGGGCCGCACTAACATTTCACTTTGATATTGAGGTGGGGGCTGCAAACTATTGTCCTGCGGGCCGCAGTTGTCCCTTAGGACGCGAGTTCGAGACCCCTGCCTTAAGTGTATTTATTCGTAAGAGTTCTATTCTATTCTGTTTTAATAAATCTATCAGAATACAAAATTAAGAAATCTTTCAGAACGGGTTTTTTGCTAAAATTTAATACCAATAGTTCATCATAATAATTTAAATGATTTAAATAATGATTTAAATGTTAATGATTTAAAGCATATGGTAAAAGCACTTAATAATAATAATAATAATAATAATAATAATAATAATAATTTATTAGATTTGTATGCTGCCCCTTTCCGAAGACTCGGGGCGGCTCACAACAATAATAATAACTGTTCTGCCGGGCTCTCTGATAGGAGCCTCCCGAAAATTCAAGGGTACAAATTTCAGACACACACACGTTTGAAAATTCAAAACAATGTTCTTTATCACAAAAATCAAAATAAACAAAGCACTCTTTTTGTATTGCAAAGAGCACTCTTCCCAAAACTCTTCCCAAAACAACCGGGTAGTCTGTACAATTTCTCTTAAGCCGTCATTAAGTACTTAGCTAGCAGCTGTGAAGAAACTTCACACCCCTTCTTCTTCCAACAAAGTGAGACACACACACGCATTGCTCTGCTTTGGTTTCAATGGTGTGAAAAAGTCCAGCAACATAAGATTCCTGACGAACTCCGATCAGATATTCTTCCACAATGGCCAAACCCACATGCTGCTATTTATAGCAGCAGCCCTAATTACTGGAGCCCCACCCAAACACAGGTGGCCTCCCTTATTTCCTGTAATACGTTCTTACTTGGTCTTTTCTACGCATAATTCTGTGCTTGCGTGGGTCCAAAATGTCATCATCTGAATCAATGGAAGATAAGGGAGATTGACTGCCTGGGCTGTGTGCCAAGCCCTCCTCTGCCGAGTCACTCCCACGTTCTTCTCCGTCCAAGGAAACTAAACTCTGAACTGATTCTGTCGGCAATAACATGATCAGAGGTGGTTTCCTCCTGGTTATGACTGGTTCCATGGAACCGGTAGTAATTTAGTGACCCAGGCCTCCAACGCCCTTGAACTGATTCTCTTATGGCGCCAGTATCTTGTTTTTAACTTCTGCACATACACAGATGTTTTTTTAAGTACTGCACAGGTACCCACATGGCGTATCATATGCCCACATGGTGCACCCATGAACAAACCAGCAGCAGGAGAAACCTGAACCCACCCCTGGGAGGAACTCATTGGTTGTCACAATGTCTGATTTTTTCTCAATTCCCTCTCCAGACTTTATTGTTTGATTGATTTAACAACCTTGTATGCTATCAATCTCACCGAAGATGACTCTAAAGCAGTGGTTCTCAACCTTTCTAATGCCGCGATCCCTTAATACAGTTCCTCATGTTGTGGTAACCCCCAACTATAAGTCTAGCGCCAATTCTCCCAACAGAGCTTTAAGCTGATTGGCAGGAAGGTCAGAGGGATACCCCCACTGTAAATGCCTGATTGGTTGGATTGTAAAAATATGTTCCAAGACACAAGAATAGAAACTTCAGTTCCTAACACCACGGGAAATTTGTCTTTTCCCATGGTCTTAGGCGACCCCTGTAAAATAGTCATTCGACTCCAAAAGGGGTCCCGACCCCAAGGTTGAGAACCACTGCTCGAAAGGTTTTACAAATAATAAATAAAATACAGAGTAAAACTTTTAGATTTCAAATTTACCTATGACAGGCTACAAGAATGGTGGAAGGTCTTAAGCATAAAACATATTAGGAAAGACTTAATGTATAGTCTGGAGGACAGAAGGAAAAGGGGGGGGGGCATGATCGAAACAATTAAATATGTTAAAGGGTTAAATAAGGTCCAGGAGGGAAGTGTTTTTAATAGAAAAGTGAACACAAGAACAAGGGGACACAATCTGAAGTTAGTTTGGGGAAAGATCAAAAGCAACATGAGAAAATATTATTTTACTGAAAGAGTAGTAGATCCTTGGAACAAACTTCCAGCAGACGTGGTTGATAAATCCACAGTAACTGAATTTAAACATGCCTGGGATAAACATATATCCATCCTAAAATAAAATACAGAAAATAGTATAAGGGCAGACTAGATGGATCATGAGGTCTTTTTCTGCCATCAGTCTTCTATGTTTCTATTCATGTCTAGCACCATTTCCCATGAGTCCTAAAACATTTTCTTTGGCATTCCTTGCTTTTCTGCTCAGTCTCTGCCTCAGTCCAAATGTGTGGAAAATTGTCTTCCTGGATTTTTCAAGCAGAAGCGAGAAGGAGAGCCAGTTTGCTGCTATGATTGTGTTCCTTGTCCAGAGGGGACCATCTCCCTTCATAAAGGTGGGTTATTCCAGAGGAAATGCTGTTGGAATCAATTAAAGCATTTTGGACAGTATGCAAAATCTAAGATTGTATTTTGTCTTTGATCTTTCTTTTGAACCTGCCCAATGTCTTCCATGAGCTGGGGTGGCGCAGCAGGCAGAGTGCTGTATTGCAGATCTGTAGGTCAATGGTTCAAATCTCATCACCGGCTCAAGGTTGACTCAGCCTTCCATCCTTCCGAGGTGGGTAAAATGAGGACCCGGATTGTGGGGGCAATATGCTAGCTCTGTTAAAAAAAGTGCTATTGCTAACATGTTGTAAGCTGCCCTGAGTCTAATGAAAAGGGCGGCATAAAAATTGAATGAATGAATGAATAAATAAATAAATAAATAACGGGAAAAATAAGGAAAAAAGTTCAGTTCTACCTCCGAAAAGGATGAAGTAGGAAGTGATAGAAGTATATAGCAGAGCGGGTAATGTTTCTTGGGCCAGAAGTAATATCACTTTGGAACTATATTGTACAGCATATAGTGTGTGTATATACATATAACACACATACATACGTATGTATGTGTGTGTATGTATATAAATGTGTGTGCAACATATTTTGCTGATAATGAAAAAGGAGACACACACACACACATATACATGTATCATATGTTTTTTGTTGAATTTTTTCTGTGTAAGTTTCAGAGATTCCTGGCGATGTTTCAACGAGGTCCCACTCGTCATCTTCAGGCTGGTGCTTTTGGCCTTGTGCTAGGGCAAACATGAAGCACCAGCCTGAAGATGATGAGTGGGACCTTGTTGAAATATCACCAGGAATCTCTGAAATTTACACGGGAAGAAACCCGAATATGCCAAGACCTTCATACCTGTACCCGTGAAAATCTATGAAAACATATATACCGTATACAGTCGAGTATAAGTTGACCCAATTATAAGCCGGGGCACCTATTTTTGCCACAAAAACTGGGAAAACTTATGGACTCAACTATAAGTCTAGGGTGGAAAATGCAGTGGCTACTGGTAACTTGTAAAAATGGAAACCAATAAAATTACATTAATTGAAGCATCAGTAGATTAGATAGATAGATAGATAGATAGATAGATAGAGATAGATAATAGATAATAGATCGATGATAGATAGATAATAGATAGATAGATGATAGATAGATAGATGATAGATAAATAATAGATAAATTGGCAACAGCAGCCAGGCTTCTCTACCTCTCTCCCCCTTTGCCTGGTCCGTGGCCAGGGGGCTCCCTCTCCCATTTGCCTCCCTCTTAGATTTAGATTTATTGGATTTATATGCCGCCCCTCTCTGCAAACTCGGGGCGGCTCACAACAATAATAAAAAACAGCACAGTACATAATACCAAATCCAATGCCCACCAATCTAATTACAATTTAAAATTAGTAATTTCATTAAAAAAATCCCAGTATATATAAAAAACAGGCACACAGTCAATCAATCAACAGAACAACATGGGCAAGGGGGAGGTGTTTTAGTTCCCCCATGCCTGACGGCAGAGGTGGGTCTTAAGGAGTTTACGAAAGGCAGGGAGGGTGGGGGCAATCCTAATCTCAGGGGGGAGCTGGTTCCAGAGGGTCGGGGCCCCCACAAAGAAGGCTCTTCCCCTGGGTCCCGCCAGACGACATTGTTTAGTCGACAGGACCCGGAGAAGGCCAACTCTGTGGGACCTAACCGGTCGCTGGGATTCGTGCGGCAGGAGGCGGTCCCGAAGATATTCTGGTCCGGTGCCATGAAGGGCTTTATAGGTCATAACCAACACTTTGAATTGTGACCCGAAACTGATCGGCAACCAATGCAGACTGCGGAGTGTTGGAGTAATATGGGCATACTTGGAGAAGCCCATAATTGCTCTCGCAGCTGCATTCTGCACGATCTGAAGTTTCCGAACACTTTTCAAAGGTAGCCCCATGTAGAGAGCGTTACAGTAGTCGAACCTCGAGGTGATGAGGGCATGAGTGACTGTGAGCAATGACTCCCGGTCCAAATAGGGCCACAATTGGTGCACCAGGCGAACCTGGGCAAACGCCCCCCTTGCCACAGTTGAAAGGTGTTTTTCTAATGTGAGCTGTGGATCGAGGAGGACGTCCAAGTTGCGGACCCTCTCTGAGGGGGTCAATAATCCCCCCCCAGGGTAATGGACGGACAGATAGAATTGTCCTTGGGAGGCAAAACCCACAGCCACTCCGTCTTGTCTGGGTTGAGTTTGAGTTTGTTGACACCCATCCAGGCCCCAACAGCCTCCAGGCACCGGCACATCACTTCCACTGCTTCGTTGACTGGACATGGGGTGGAGATGTACAACTGGGTATCATCGGCATATTGATGATACCTCACCCCATGCCCTTGGATGATCTCACCCAGCGGTTTCATGTAGATATTAAATAGCAGGGGGGAGAGGACCGACCCCTGAGGCACCCCACAAGGGAGAAACCTCGGGGTCGACCTCTGACCCCCCACTAACACCGACTGCGACCGACCGGAGAGGTAGGAGGAGAACCACTGAAGAACAGTGCCTCCCACTCCCAACCCCTCCAGCCGGCGCAGAAGGATACCACTTTCGATGGTATTGAAAGCCGCTGAGAGGTCAAGGAGCACCAGGACAGAGGACAGGACCCTGTCTCGGGCCCGCCAGAGATCATCCATCAACGCGACCAAAGCAGTTTCCATGCTGTAGCCGGGCCTGAATCCAGACTGCTGAGGACCTAGATAATCGGCTTCTTCCAAGGACCGCTGGAGTTGAAGTGCCACCACCTTCTCAACAACCTTCCCCATGAAGGGAAGGTTGGAGACTGGACGGTAGTTATTAAGCACGGCTGGGTCCAGGAAAGGCTTCTTGAGGAGGGGGCGCACAACCGCCTCCTTATAAAGGGGCGGAAAGGACCCCCTCCCCAAGGAGGCGTTGACAATCTCCTGGACCCAGCTCCGTGTCACCCCTCGACTGGCCGAAACCAGCCAAGAGGGACACGGATCCAGTAAACAGGTGGCGGAACTCACAGCTCCAATGGCCTTGTCCACTTCATCAGGTGTCACCAAGTCAAACTCCTCCCAGACAGATGGACAAAGACGTTTAGCCCCAGTCACCTCGACTGACTCATTGTCAGTCGACTGTGTTTCACAATTGGAGTCGAGGTCCGCTCAGATCCGGGCGATTTTATCAGTGAAAAACGTGTTAAAATCCTCGGCACTACTCTGCAAGGGCTCCCCAACTCCCCTCTGATTAAGAAGGGAGCAGGTTACCCTAAACAGAGTGGCCGGGTGGGATTCCGCTGATGCAATCAAGGCGGCATGATACGCGCATCTTGCCGCCTTGAGCGCCACTTTGTAAGTCTTAATATGAGCTCTTACAAGTGTTCGATCGGATTCGGACTTACTCTTCCTCCATCGCTTCTCCAGACGTCTCTTCTGGCGCTTCAACACCCGGAGCTCCTCGTTGAACCATGTAGCTCTACGGGGTCTAGTGCCGCGGAGAGGTCGCAATGGCGCAATCTGGTCAAGAGCCTCCCCTGCAGCCTTGTTCCAGGCCTCTGCCGAACTGTGGATGAGTGTATCTGGAATAACCCCAAGCGCCATCTGGAAGCCTTCTGGATCCATCAGGCGTCTGGGGCGGAACCTCCTAATTGGCTCCGCCTCCCTGCGGGGAAGGATTGGAGCCAGGAAGTTAAGCCGCAGTAGGAAATGATC
Organism: Erythrolamprus reginae; assembly: GCF_031021105.1. Classification (NCBI taxonomy): domain Eukaryota; kingdom Metazoa; phylum Chordata; class Lepidosauria; order Squamata; family Dipsadidae; genus Erythrolamprus; species Erythrolamprus reginae. The sequence continues at coordinate 17,831,068 of NC_091951.1, read as the reverse complement.
TGACCACGACAAAGGCAACACTTCTAAGCCCCTTAATCTCAGATCATTACTCAATTGCTCAGAGAGGAATATCATATCGGGTACGTGCCCACCCTCGTGAGTCAGACCCTGAACTACTTGAGTCAGGTCCATGGCTGTCATGGTGGCCATGAACTCCTGTGCCAGTCCAGAGGAACCGCCGAGCGATGGCAGATTGAAGTCCCCCAGGACGATAAGTCCGGGGAACTCCACCGCCAGCCGGGCCACCTCCTCGAGTAGCACAGGCAGGGCTGTTGACACGCAGCCGGGAGGCAGGTACGTGAGTAACAAGCCCACCTGAACCCCTAAGTCCAACTTCACCAGGAGGGACTCGCAACCCGCAACCTCTGGAGCAATGAGCCTATGCAGGCCAAGACCCTCCCTGGCTATAATAGCCACTCCCCCCCTTCCCTGGGGTCGAGGTTGGTGCCATACCCGAAACCCAGCTGGGCAAATTTCAGAGAGAGGAACTCCTCCCTCTGGGCCCAGCCAGGTTTCGGTCACACAAGCCAGGTCGGCCTCCTCATCCCACCTCTGCCGTCAAGCATGGGGGAACTGAAACATCTCCCCCTGGGCATGTTTAATTTATGCATGGTATGTCTGTGTGCGTGTCTGTTAGCATATGGGGTTTTTTAAATATTTAAATATTTTTAAATTTGTCTGTTTACTTATGATTTGTTTCTACATGTTGTGAGCCGCCCCGAGTCTTCGGAGAGGGGCGGCATACAAATCTAAGTAATAAATAAATAAAATAAATAAATAAATAGTTCCCTCTAAGCTGAGCAGTGAGCAATCGCTCACTTAAAAATCATCATCAACTCAGAGTTTTTCAAACCTGCCCAGAAGCCGAGAGGGAAAAAGTGAGAGGGAAAGAGTACCGCCCAGTCCTGAAGGGACTGCCGCTCACACACTATACTTTTCCGCCCACACCAGAAAAAAATTAGAGGGGACATTGAATTGAGGAGAGCTTTATTTACCACCGACCTGGCATTGAGTAGCAACAACTTGAGCCCAGGGCCAGAATTACACTCATCACCAGTGCCTTGAGTTAAGCTCATGGAGCCGGAAGAAGGGATCGCTACTAAGCAGTGATCCCTCCTTCCCCTGGAACTGCTAGCTCCATGGCTTCCGCCATACCTGTCTCTCCCCAGCAAGACCGGGATATTTTGATCCTCTGCCACCCCAGAGATAAGTGCCCCCCCCCCTCCTGCCCTTCCAGCGTCAGGTGTGCCCAAAATTCCATTCATGTCATATTCATTCATATCATACATATTATAATCCCCCCCACCCACACCATTCCATCTATCACCCCCTCCCATTCATTTTCATTCACAGTATTCCATTCATTCCAATAATTACTAAAATAATCCCATTCATTCATGCCATCACTACCATCCTCCCATCCACTTAAAAATCCCCACAATAATTTAATTTAAAAAAGTTAATATAAAACTAACAGTTCATATTATTAAAAATATTAATTATTAAAAATATAGATAAATATAAGTAATAAAAATAAAAATATAGGTAGAAGATATTTCTTCCTGTACTTCCTCTGGCGGAGGAAGGGAAAAAAAGGTCCCTTCATTGAGAAATAATTTGCACGGTCGCAAGACGCCAGAGGGGAGCATCTGAAGAGTCCCTGCTGGCGCTCGGGCTATCACAGCGCCCGAGCACTGTCAGTGACTCGAGTATAAGTCGAGGTCGGATTTTTCAGCACATTTTTGGTGCTGAAAAGCTCGACCTATGCTCAAGTATATACGATATATGTTTGTGTGTAGTGTGTGTGTTTGAAAGTCTTGGCATATTCGGGTTTCTTCCCGTGTAGGTTTCAGAGATTTCTGGTGACGTTTCGACGAGGTCCCACTCGTCATCTTCAGGCTGGTGCTTCTGTCCTTGTTCTAGGGTGAACACTGTGAGACCTGAGCTGCCTTCCCTCTATAAATACTGGTGGGTGGGTGTGGTGCGCTGGCTCAGCAGTTTCAAGCTGTGTTGAAACTTCCTGGTGAGTCAGTGGGGTAACACCTGGGGTCATTGATGTAATTGATGTATGCTGATTAGTTGATGTTTGCGGATTGGGGGGGTGATATCCTGAGTAGCTGGAGCTTGCAGGCTACTTAGCTGTTTTGTAATGTGTGTCTGGGGTGTAACAATTTTTGTTTGGCTGCAAGTTTGTGGTCTGGTCATGTGTTTATGGTGTTTGACGGGTTGCTTTGTGTGTGTATCAGAGGGGGCTGCAACAATTGGGGGCACTGCTGTAGTTTGGCTTCTGGGTGGTGGTTGTATTTGGTCTGTAAGATGGGTGTGGGTTTTTGGTCTGGTGGAGGTGATTGGTGGTAGTGTCTTGTGTTGTTCTGGGTCTGGTTTCAGTTTGTATGGCTGGGATACATTTGTTAATGAAGGCTGGTTTCCAGTTGTCTGGTAGGCAGGAAGTGTCATCAAGCTTGTTCATATTGTGGTGTTTTTCTATCTCAATGGCTTCCATGATTATTCTTTTGTTGTAGTGTTCTGTTTTGGAAATTAATTTAGTTCTGTCAAAATCAATTTCATGTCCTGTAGTTTTGAAGTTTACGAAAAGGGAGGAAGCCAGAAATCTCTGAAACCTACACGGGGAGAAACCTGAATATGCCAAACCTGTACAATATTTCTGTACACACACCAGTGACTATGGCTTTCCTATCCCTCTGTATCAGTTGTCATCCAAAGATTTTCTGGAAATGTAAAAGGATAGACTATAAAAAAAATATTCCTTTCTTATTTCTCAGATAGTGAAAAATGCACCATGTGCCCCGATGATCAATATCCAACCAAGAAGCGCATTCAGTGTATCCCCAAAATAATATCCTTTCTGTCCTATGAAGAACAGCTGGGTATGTTCCTGGTCTCCTTTTCCTTACTGTTGTTCACAAGCACAGGGTCTGTTTTAATCACATTCATTAAATACCGAGAAACTCCCATTGTCAAAGCCAACAACCGCGACCTCTCCTACATCCTCCTGGTCTCGCTCCTGTTTTGCTTCTTGTCCTCTTTTTTATTTCTGGGTCGACCGAGGAAAGCCACCTGTCTTCTCCGACAAATGGTATTTAACATTGTTTTCTCAGGAGCTGTATCTTCTGTGTTGGCCAAAACAATCATGGTTGTGCTGGCCTTCTTGGCCACAAAACCAGGAAACCAAGTGAGGAGATGGTTGGGAAAAAGCTTGGCCAACTCCACCATTCTTAGTTGTTCTGCTGTCCAAATTTTCATCTGTTCCTTGTGGCTGGGAATTTCTCCTCCATTCCCTGAATCTGACCTGCACACCCAGCCGGGAGAGATCATCCTTCAGTGCAATGAAGGTTCTGTCACCATGTTTTATATTGCCCTTGGCTACATGGGTTTTCTAGCTGCCATTTGTTTCACATTAGCTTTCCTAGCCAGGAATCTGCCGGGGGCCTTCAATGAAGCCAAATTGATCACCTTCAGCATGCTGGTCTTCTGCAGTGTCTGGGTCTCTTTCCTGCCTGCTTACCTGAGCACCAAAGGAAAATCCATGGTGGCCGTGCAGGTCTTCTCCATATTGGCCTCAAGTGCTGGGCTCCTGGCTTGCATCTTCTTCCCCAAGTGCTTCATTATCCTCTTGAGACCAGTTCTAAATACTAAGGAACATCTAAAGATAAAAATAGTGAATTAATTAATTTATTTATTTCTTAATTAACTAACTTAAGAATTTCTTAACTAAGAAATTCTTTCTTAGGCTCATAACTTTATTTATTTATTGTAATTTTTATAGAAAAGTTACAGAAATAAAATAAAATAAATATTGATTCTTGCATCTGTTTAACAATTTAGGATATTTAAAACTAAAGGAAATGATAATATATTGTTAGATTAATCAATGAAAACCAAGATAATCATCAAACAATAAAATAAATGACTTTATCATTTATATTCATGTGTTTTACATTTTTAACAGTCCTTCTTTTCCTAAGCATACAAGTTAGGCAATATCTAACATATGAGCCATGTCCTAGGCCAGTGATGGCAAACCTATGGCACAGGTGCCACACAGAGCCATATCTGCTGGCACATGAGCTGTTGCCCCAACTCAGCTCCAACATGCATGTGTGTGCCAACCAGCTGGCGTTCAGCTCTCAAAGAGGCTCTGGGAAGATGTTTTTGGCTTCCAGAGAGCCTCTGGGGGGATGCCGGAGGGCATTTTTACCCTTCACTGGCTCCAGGGAAGCCTTTGGAGCCTGGGGAGAGTGAAACGTGAACCTACTGGGCCTAACAGAAGTTGGGAAGGAGGCCTTTCTCAACCTTAAGAGGGCCTCCGGGAGCAGGGGAAGCTGTTTTCTCCCTCCCCAGGCATTGAATTATGCGTGTGGGCACTCGCAAATGCCCGATCGCGCACGCCCACGCTCTTTTGGCACCTGAGGAAAAAAAGGTTTGCCACCACTGTCCTAGGCTTTAGTGCTGTAACCTTGGCAGTTATTTTCAAAATTACTCAGGAGGAACTCAACATCATCTTCTTTGGAAAGTGACATTTCTGTTCCACCAAAATAGGGTTAGTGTTGATGATAGAAACATAGAAGACTGACGGCAGAAAAATACCTCATTGTCTATCTAGTCTGCCCTTATACTATTTCCTGTATTTTGTCTTACAATGGATATATGTTTATCCCAGGCATGTTTAAATTCAGTTACTGTGGATTTACCAACCACGTCTGCTGGAAGTTTGTTCCAAGGATCTATTACTCTTTCAGTGAAATAATATTTTCCATCTTTAAAAGCTAATTGGTATTGGTGCACGTGCACTTTCTCCTGATGTACTTTTCCTCAGCATTCTATAGTCTTCAGATCAAGTTCCATCCTCTCCCTGGCTTCCTCTATATTAGCCACCAGTCCTAGCTTCTCTGGGAAGAGATGCTGAGGAGACTTTCTGGCTTCTGGTGAGGAATCTACTGTAGCAGACCTTTTTATAGCCTGTGTCTTCCTGACAGGGTTGAAGTACTGGTACTCTCTGTGAATTCTCAACTGACAGACTGCCCTAGCACTACATAGTTTTCCTTCAGCGAAATTCTCCAGGCCACTGGTTGTCCAGGGAAAAAGATAGTGGCCACCTCACCCCTTGCTTGAAATAGGGGGGAAACATCCTAAAGGCTGGATTTCTAAAGGATGGTGTTCTGACCTAGGATTCCTGATAAACCATAGAATAGGGAAGGTTTAGTAGGGAAGGTTTGCCTATTTGCCAATGACTCTAAAGTGTGCAATAGGGTTGATATTCCTGGAGGCGTCTGTAATATGGTAAATGATTTAGCTTTACTAGATAAACGGTCAAAGCAATGGAAACTGCAGTTTAATGTTTCCAAATGTAAAATAATGCACTTGGGGAAAAGGAATCCTCAATCTGAGTATTGTATTTGCAGTTCTGTGTTAGCAAAAACTTCAGAAGAAAAGGATTTAGGGGTAGTGATTTCTGACAGTCTCAAAATGGGTGAACAGTGCAGTCAGGCGGTAGGGAAAGCAAGTAGGATGCTTGGCTGCATAGCTAGAGGTATAACAAGCAGGAAGAGGGAGATTATGATCCCACTATATAGAGTGCTGGTGAGACCACATTTGGAATACTGTGTTCAGTTCTGGAGACCTCACCTACAAAAAGATATTGACAAAATTGAACGGGTCCAAAGACGGGCTACAAGAATGGTGGAAGGTCTTAAGCATAAAACGTATCAGGAAAGACTTCATGAACTCCATCTGTATAGTCTGGAGGACAGAAGGAAAAGGGGGGACATGATCGAAACATTTAAATATGTTAAAGGGTTAAATAAGGTTCAGGAGGGAAGTGTTTTTAATAGGAAAGTGAACACAAGAACAAGGGGACACAATCTGAAGTTAGTTGGGGGAAAGATCAAAAGCAACATGAGAAAATATTATTTTACTGAAAGAGTAGTAGATCCTTGGAACAAACTTCCAGCAGACGTGGTTGGTAAATCCACAGTAACTGAATTTAAACATGCCTGGGATAAACATATATCCATTGTAAGATAAAATACAGGAAATAGTATAAGGGCAGACTAGATGGACCATGAGGTCTTTTTCTGCCGTCAGTCTTCTATGTTTCTATGTAACCTACCAGTTAGAAAACCACTAGCCTGGATATTATTATTATTATTATTATTATTATTATTATTATTATTATTATTTATTCGATTTGTATGCCGCCCCTCTCCGAAGACTCGGGGCGGCTCACAACATGTAACAACAAATCATAAATAATCCAACAGTTTTTAAAATGTTTAAAGATTTAAAAGACCCCATATACTAACAGACATACACACACGCATACCATATATAAATTAAACATGCCCAGGGGGAGATGTTTCAATTCCCCCATGCCTGACGACAAAGGTTAGATTAGCTCGCTTATAAGAAAAAACATATAGCGGACACATGAAACTGGGACACTTTGTAAGATACCTGTGACCTGGGGTGACATGAAGCTATTTAGCATAGCAAGCCTAAACTGTTTTTTTTGGTGTGGGAGAGAAAGGAACTCCCCCCCAACCTCGTCCAGACCCCCAGCAAGAGTGGATACTGCTGGAACCAACAATTCCCCATCTCTCCTCTAGGTGGCATCTTCTGTTAGCCTCTTGTGACACATTTTCTAGTGGCTCCCTCCTCTAGTAGCTGCTGGGAACCATGGGCCCTGGATTCCCTGAAGGCCTTCCTCCTCCGTCCCAAGCCCATTTCCTCATCCAAGAGAGGCCTAAATGCCACACAGAAAGAAAGATAACACAAATATTTGTGTGTGAATGTATGAAAAAGATAATGAAAAAAGGAGAAAATTTCCTTCTAAAAATATAATAGGAAAAAGAAAACTTTCCTTTTTCATCCTCAGCCAGAAGATTCAACAACAAATATTTTATTGCTAAATAAACCATCAGATTCATTACACCCATCACCTCATTATCTCCTAAGTTTTCAGTTCTGCTCATTGATCAACGCAGTCTAGTAACACAGTCTAGTCGTAAGTCAAGGACTTCTTGTACTCTACAAAACATTATGTGTACTCTCCAGGTACTTATACAGTAGTCCCTCACCTATCGCTGGTGTTACGTTCCAGACCTGGCCGCGATAGGTGAAATCCGCGATGTGGAATTTATCGACTGATAGTACTTATTTAAGTATTTATATTGTAATTGTTTGGTAAGTTTTCATTGTTTTAAGTGTTTATAAACCCTTCCACACAGTATTTATTTTAGATACAGTATTTAAATACAGTATTTACAATTTTAGATATATATATATTTTTAAAAAACCTGCCGATCGAATTCGGCGGGCTGTTTAAATCTGCCGATCGACTTCCTCAGAAACCCGCGATGAAGTGAAGCCGCAGTAGGTGAAGCGCGGTATAGCGAGGGACTACTGTAACGCTTTAGTGTAATCACTCCGATAAATTTATAATGTAACTTTGGGAGCAAAATATCGCACTCCCAACATTTACACCCTTTTGCTTTATTGTATACTCTCTGAGATTCTTATGCTTCAGTAGAAAAAATGTTTTACTCACACCAAATAATTGTAGGATTTCTCTTCTATCACTGTGTGAAGTTCTAAACATTAAGCTATATTAAAAAAGGGCTCCCAACGTTGTTCACAGCTGAAGAGGTTTATCTCTGCAAAGGACTTTCTGGTGCCTTTTCAGCTTTGATTTACAGGTAGTCCCTGACTTACGACGTCGATCCATTTCTACGGGGCGTCATAAGCCGAATTTCCGTGTAAGTCGGAATACTGTATTCTGATTTACACGAACAGAGGTGGCGGCTGCGGCGGCATCTTCAAGGGACCAACAGCTGGCTCTTCTCAGCGCTGCGTTGCTGCAGCCTCCAAGGCTGCCCACCGTGGAGATCCCCTCACCTGAACGGCGGTGGCGGTAACAGGCTTCGAGGCTGCAGCAACGCAGCACCGAGAAGGACCGGCTGTTGGTCCCTTGAAGCCACCTCCTCTGTTCAGGCGAGGGGGTCTCCGTGGCGTCTCGAAGTCGCCACTCACCGCGGAGATCCCTTTGCCTGAATGGAGGCGGCGGCGGCGGCTTTGGAGCTGTCCCCGGGTCGTCGTAACGACGAAATGTCATACGTTGGGGACGACGTATCCTGGGGACTACCTGTACTATGAAAAGGTTTTTTAACCTCTGTGCCTTTGTGAGGCCACTCCCCTGTGTGACTTCTGGTGTGCCTGTAAAGTGCTGAAGGATTGGAAAAACATTTCTCACACTCCAGACATTTGTGGGGGGTTTTTTTGCAGTATGGATTTGCTGATGCTTCAAAAGATGATTTTTCTGTGAAAAACATTTATCACTCTGAACATTTGTGAGGTATCTCTCCTATATGGATTTGGCTGTGATTTCTAAAGGAACCTGAACGAGCAAATGTTCTCCCACAGTCCAAACATTTGTAATTTTTTTCCCCTGTGTGAATTTTTATATGATCTTCAAGGTTTGATTTCCTACGAAAAAATCTTCCACAGTCCATGCATTGATAGGGCTTCTCCCCTGTGTGGGTTATGTGATGTCTCCAAAGGCCTCTCTTGTATCCAAAGCATTTTCCACATTCTATGCAGCTGTATGGCTTTGCTCCTCTGTGGACCCTCTGGTGCCTTCCAAGGTATATTTTTTGGGAAAAATATTTCTCACACTCCCCACATTTGAATGGCTCCTCTCCTGTGTAGATTCTCTCATAATTCTTAAAATCACTTTGTGTAACAAAACTTTTCCAACACTCCCCACATTCATAGGGCTTTTCTCCTTTGTGCCACCTCTGGTGTCTCCGAAGCTCAGAAGAACTCGCAAATCTTCTCTCACATTCTGTGCATTCATAGGGTTTCTCTCCAGTGTGAATTCTCTGATGTACCACCAGGTCTGATTTCCGGGTAAAACATTTCCCACATTCAAGGCACTTTTCATTTTTCTCCCCTGTGTGTGTTTTCAAATGATATTGAAGAGATGAACTCTGGGTAAAACATTGTCCACACTCAAAGCATTTGTAAGATTTGATTCCTGCATGAATCTTCTCATGGATCCCAAGATTTGACTTCTGAGAAAAGCTCTTCCCACATTCCCAACATTTGTAAGGTTTCTCCCCTGTGTGGATTCTCTCATGCTTTCCGAGAGTGGCTTTTTCACGGAAAAATATCCCACACTCCAGACATTGATAAGGTTTCTCCCCAGTGTGGATTTTCTGATGTCTACGAAGTTTTGATTTTTGACTAAAGCATAAGTCACATTCCTCACACTTAGAGGCTTTTAGTGTTAGGGGCCTTCTGAGATCTTTGGAGTTTTTCCCAGAGATGGATTTCTCAGCTTCCGAATGCTGACTATTTCCCACATGGTCCTTCCTGTGGGTCAAAAGGAGGGACCTGCAAGCAAAGGATTTCCCACACTCTGAGCATTCATGGGTTCTTCCCTGGTTTATTGGAAGGCTACTTCTGTCTGACAGGAGATCCAAGAGTTTCCCAGGCTCCATGATTTATGGCGGTAGCTGCCTTATGTTGATTTTCTGTTGACAGTTGGCTTGCAAGTAAATAATTGGTTGCAATCTTTTATCCCCTGTTAGAAGGAGAAAGAAGTGAAAAATTATATTTCCTTTTGAGACACAGAATCGTGAAATCTTAGCCTTGGCAGGGACCTTGAGGGTCTTCCAGTCTGACCCTCTTCCCAGGGTAGGGTGCTCAGTACACCTGAGGCCAAGCGAGGAAGTCTCTAAATTTATAAGAGAGATGTCCGCTCCGAGTCTCCGGAGAGGGGCGGCATACAAATCTAATTAATAATAATAATAATAATAATAATAATAATAATAATAATAATAATAATAAGTGTTCGGAAACTTCAGATCGTGCAGAATGCAGCTGCGAGAGCAGTCATGGGCTTACCTAGGTATGCCCATGTTTCACCAACACTCCGCAGTCTGCATTGGTTGCCGATCAATTTCCGGTCACAATTTAAAGTGTTGGTTATGACCTTTAAAGCCCTTCATGGCATTGGACCAGAATATCTCCGAGACTGCCTTCTGCCGCACGAATCCCAGCGACCGATTAGGTCCCACAGAGTGGGCCTTCTCCGGGTCCCGTCAACTAAACAATGTCGGTTGGCGGGCCCCAGGGGAAAAGCCTTCTCTATGGCGGCCCCGACTCTCTGGAACCAACTCTCCCCAGAGATTAGAACTGCCCCTACTCTCCTTGCCTTTCGTAAGCTCCTTAAAACCCACCTTTGTCGTCAGGCATGGGGAAACTGAGACATCTCCCCCGGGCATATACAATTTATGCATGGTATGTTTGTATGTATGTTTGCTTAGTAAATGGGTTTTTTTTAATATTTTAAACTATAATTTAGATTTGTCATGAATTGTTTTATTTTGTTGTGAGCTGCCCCGAGTCTGCGGAGAGGGGCGGCATACAAATCTAAATAATAAATAAATAAATAAATAAATAATAATAATAATAATATGACCATGCTTGGGAATGGAATCTCGTTCCTTCAGTGAAGCAGTGTTTCAGTTCTGAAATGGATCGTGCCTGCCACAGCCATCTTCCATTTCTGTAGTTGCCAAACAACTCAGGGAGGGAGGGAGAAGAATGGAACAAAATCTAGCCAAAACAATCTGCTATCTCATGGGAATCAAGGTCATTCTCAACAGGGGCTGGCAGGAGAATGGAACTTGTTGCCAAGAGATGTAAGAACATCTAATTGGACAATATGACCTGTGACCCTAGGGGAGAGGTGATGATGTACTCAATAAAGCAGTTCTCTGAGGAAGCCTAAAGTCTCAGAGTGCTGAATCCTTTGGGATCATTAGTCGGAACCAGGATGCAGTGGATCAAGGTGGTGCCGTGGATATTGCCTATCTGGACTTCAGCAAAGCCTTTGATACGGTTCCACATAAAGAGCTGATAGATAAATTAGTGAAGATTGGACTTAATCCCTGGATAGTTCAGTGGATTTCAAGCTGGCTGAAGCATAGACATCAGAGAGTTATTGTTAATGGCGAGTATTCTGAGCAGAGACAGGTTACAAGCGGTGTGCCACAAGGGTCTGTTCTGGGTCCTATTCTTTTTAATATGTTTGTGAGTGACATAGGGGAAGGTTTGGTAGGGAAGGTTTGCCTATTTGCCGATGACTCTAAAGTGTGCAATAGGGTTGATATTCCTGGAGGGGTCTGTAATATGGTAAATGATTTAGCGTTACTAGATAAATGGTCAAAGCAATGGAAACTGCAGTTTAATGTTTCCAAATGTAAAATAATGCACTTGGGGAAAAGGAATCCTAAATCTGAGTATTGCATTGGCAGTTCTGTGTTAGCAAAAACTTCAGAAGAGAAGGATTTAGGGGTAGTGATTTCTGACAGTCTCAAAATGGGTGAGCAGTGTGGTCGGGCAGTAGGAAAGGCAAGTAGGATGCTTGGCTGCATAGCTAGAGGTATAACAAGCAGGAAGAGGGAGATTGTGATCCCCTTATATAGAGCGCTGGTGAGACCACATTTGGAGTACTGTGTTCAGTTCTGGAGACCTCACCTACAAAAAGATATTGACAAAATTGAACGGGTCCAAAGACGGGCTACAAGAATGGTGGAAGGTCTGAAGTATAAAACGTATCAGGAAAGACTTAATGAACTCAATCTGTATAGTCTGGAAGACAGAAGGAAAAGGGGGGACATGATCGAAACATTTAAATATGTTAAAGGGTTAAATAGGGCTCAGGAGGGAAGTGTTTTTAACAGGAAAGTGAACACAAGAACAAGGGGACACAATCTGAAGTTAGTTGGGGGAAAGATCAAAGGCAACATGAGAAAGTATTATTTTACTGAAAGAGTAGTAGATCCTTGGAACAAACTTCCAGCAGACGTGGTTGGTAAATCCACAGTAACCGAATTTAAACATGCCTGGGATAAGCATATATCCATTGTAAGATAAAATACAGGAAATAGTAAAAGGGCAGACTAGATGGACCATGGGGTCTTTTTCTGCCGTCAGTCTTCTATGTTTCTATGTTTCTATGTTAGAGGAAGGATCATGGGAGAATTTCACACCACAACTGCCCTCCCACAGGTGCAGGCAATAGTTGTGGGGGGCATCTCAGGAGGGGGACAAGACAGGCAGAGGCCATCCATAAATTGGGGAGCCACCCACTAAAGTGGGATGCAAAGCTGCAGCCACCCTTGGAAGCCTGAGCCCAGCCATGCAAAGCAGCCCTGACTGACAGCAATGCTGGGTTGGGCCTGGGCTTTGAGTGGAGGCCTTCAGCATTCTCAGCCAACTGTCACTGTCCCCAGACACGGCCTTCACCCAGTGTCACTGCTACCACTGAGAAATGCGGCCTTAATCCCCAGATCGGAGGCCTTTGCAACCTAGCTCCATTTTCCAAGCCGTATGTTCCATACAATTTATTTATTTATTTTATTTATTTATTGGATTTGTATGCTGCCATTCTTCGGAGACTTGGGGCGGCTAACAGCAACAATAAAACAGTGTACAATAGTAATCCAATACTAAAAACGATTAAAAACCCATTAATATAAAAACCAAACATACATACATACATACATACATACCATGCATAGAATTGTAAAGGCCTAGGGGGAAAGAAGATCTCAATTCCCCCATGCCTGACGGCAGAGGTGGGTTTTAAGTAGCTTACGAAAGGCAAAGAGGGTGGGTGCAATTCTGATCTCTGGGGGGAGCTGATTCCAGAGAGTCGGGGCCGCCACAGAGAAGGCTCTTCCCCTGGGTCCCACCAAGCGACATTGTTTAGTTGACGGGACCCAGAGAAGATCCACTCTGAGGGACCTAACTGGTCGCTGGAATTCGTGCAGCAGAAGGCGGTCCCTGAGATAATCTGGTCCGGTGCCATGAAGGGCTTTATAGGTCATAACCACCACTTTGAATTGTGACCGGAAACTGACCGGCAACCAATGCAGACTGCGGAGTGTTGGTGTAACATGGGAATATTTGGGAAAGCCCATGATTGCTCTCGCAGCTGCATTCTGCATGATCTGAAGTTTCGGAACATTTTTCAAAGGTAGCCCCATGTAGAGAGCGTTACAGAAGTCGAGCCTCGAGGTGATGAGGGCATGAGTGACTGTGAGCAGTGACTCCCGGTCCAAGTAGGGCCGCAACTGGTACACCAGGCAAACCTGGGCCAACGCCCCCCTCGCCACAGCTGAAAGATGTTTCTCTAATGTGAGCTGTGGATCGAGGAGGACGCCCAAGTTGCGAACCTTCTCTGAGGGGGTCAGTGATTCTCCCCCCAGGGTAATGGATGGACAGATGGAATTGTCCTTGGGAGGCAAGACCCACAGCCACTCCGTCTTGTTTGGGTTGAGTTTGAGTTTGTTGACACTCATCCAGGCCCCAACATCCTCCAGGCACCGGCACATCACTTCCACTGCTTCGTTAGCTGGACATTTCCAAGCAACATGTCCCAAAGAATCCCTTGGGTTCCCAAGAAGCCCTTATGTTGAATGCGGCCTGTGCCTGGAAATCACAAGGCCTCTCCTGCTCACTTCAGACAACCCCACATTCCTTAGCTTGGACTTTGTTTAACAACATGTGAACTCGCTTAACAACCACAATCGGGAGTACATCGTTGTAGTCATTGAGCCAAGCTCTTACGTGACATATTACTTAATGACGATTATACTCAATGACCAAGACTCCAATTGTGGTCATAAATCCAGGACAAACTACAGGACATACCAAAAATTAAATGACCTTTTACCGCTGCACCAAAGAGAATATTTTAACTTACTGCACCTGTGTGTGGTTTGCCAATTGCACAATGGCAGACAGGGCAGCACTCCAGAAACATAGAAACATAGAAGTCTGACGGCAGAAAAAGACCTCATGGTCCATCTAGTCTGCCCTTATATGGACCATGAGGTTTTTTTCTGCCGTCAGACTTCTATGTTTCTATGTTTCTGGAGTGCCCAGAGGATCATTGGTTGTCCTCTCCCCTCTTTGGAAGAGCTTTATAGCTTCTGCTGCCTTAAAGAAAGTTCAAAAAAATCATTCTTAAAGATCCAGCTCATCCTGGGCACCCTTTTTTTTTAAAGAATTTTTGCTATCTGGCAGGTCAATAAAAAGAAGGACAAATAAGCTGAAAAACCGCTTCTATCCCAGAACAGTAACTAGGTTGAATTCTACTGTATAGTGGAATGTTAATGCAGTATCAGTGGTTTCATATTCAATTGCATAGAATGCGAAGGATGTGTGTTTGAGTTCTATTTTTATAGTTGTAATGTACACTGAAAATGTATTTATTTATTATTTATTTATTATTTAGATTTGTATGCCACCCCTCTCCGCAGACTCGGGGCGGCTCACAACAAAGTGAAAACAATTTACAACAAATCTAAATTACTATTTAAAAAATGGCATTTAATTTCATTGTACAAGGTATAATGACAATAAAAACTAAACTAAACTAAACTAATAGAAAGGCACAAGCAAAATAAAAGAAAAAGAGTTCACGCTAATGTAAGAAACCAGTTTCTGATTCTTATCCCTTTTTCCTGCTTCTTCTCATTTTTCCATGTATGCGCTCCATCCCACCATGAGTTCTAGATCCTGGCTTCCTTGTGATACTTTGTGTATATTTTATAAAAATAAAGTTAAAATTGGGCACAGCAGTAAACTTTACTGCATCCTTTGATAAAGCGACTACAATGCTGTGGACATAGCATACGAAAGGCATGTTACACAGAAGACCACAACATAGTTCTCTACATGGGGCTACCTTTGAAAAGTGTTCGGAAACTTCAGATCATGCAGAACGCAGCCGCGAGAGCCATCGTGGGGCTTCCTAGATTTGCCCATGTTTCTTCAACACTCCGTGGCCTGCACTGGCTGCCGATCAGTTTCCGGTCACAATTCTAAGTGTTGGTCATGACCTTTAAAGCCCTACATGGCATTGGACCAGATTACCTCCGGAACTGCCTGCTACCGCACGAATCCCAGCGACCGATAAGGTCCCACAGAGTTGGCCTTCTCTGGGTCCCGTCGACTAAACAATGTCATTTGGCGGGCCCCAGGGGAAGAGCCTTCTCTGTGGCGGCCCTGGCCCTCTGGAACCAACTCCCCCCTGAGATTAGAATTTTCCCCACCCTCCCTGTCTTTCGTAAACTACTCAAGACTTATTTATACCACCAGGCATGGGGGAGTTGAGATACTCCTTCCCCCTGGGCCATTGCAAGTTATGCATGGTATGTTTGTGTGTATGTTTGGCTTTTATAAATAAGGGTTTTTAGCTGTTTTATTATTGGATTGTCACATGCTGTTTTTATCATTGTTTATTTATTTATTTATTTATTTATTATTTAGATTGTTGTTAGCCGCCCCGAGTCTACGGAGAGGGGCGGCATACAAATCCAATAAATTATTATTATTAAATTTATTATAGTTCTTGGCAAGATAAATAAATTGTGGGATAGCACCACCACCTGATGGATTCATAACTGGCTGCCCAACCACATTAAACATATAGTCCTCAATGGAACTACATTATGCCCTCACTCAGCACCTTGGAAGCATAACCCAATTTTTCTGCATTGCTCATTTGTCAAATAAAGATTTTTAAAAAATGAATGCTTGCTCTGCAAACCAAGATTTAACCAAGATTCATTTACTCACCTTTAAAGTTACAATGAAGAGATCTCTGGCTCAAGGCCAGTTATGACCCTCACTGTTGACCGATTTGGTTTCTCCTTAATCAAGTGTATCCCAATCCAGGAACGTCTTTTTCTTCTCTCTCAAGTTCACTGCCAGATCCTCACTGGTCACCTACAAAGAGAAATGGGAAAGGCTCAGATGCAGAGAGTGATATTGAACATGACCTGTAAATGACCTGGAAGAGGGAGGAGAAAATAGGATTACTGGACAAGGATAACAAAACAATGAAGATTGATTCTTAATTTTGAAATATCTTAATAAGAAAAAAATGTAAAAAACCAGCAGGCTGAAGTCCAAAAGGGACCAAAATTTAGTAGTGTGTATGTTTGTAGTTTGTATGCCGCCCCGAGTCCACGGAGAGGGGTGGCATACAAATCCAATAAATAAATAAATAAATAAAATAAAATAAATAAAACTCAGTGGAAGATGAGAGAGATCAGATGGGGCAGAGCGTGGGTGAAAAAGGCTGCTCTTTCCTGCTCTTTTTGGAGGCTGCAAGACAACAACGATTCCAGTTAGGTTTTTCATAAATTTATTTACAATTATACAAGTGAGCCTTCTGGCCATCAGCTTCTTCCAGCATCTCCTCCCAAGACCCCCCTCAAAACTTCCTTTGTGCCTTGGAAAAAATCCACCTAGGAGGAACTCCCACATCACAGCCTCTTCCTGGGCAAAACAAGGACAATACAAAGCTTAGAAATTCTACCCATCTTTTTAAAGCAGGAGTAAAGTAAAAGATTAGCATAAAAACAAGGGATTTTATTTTTCACCTTTCAGACAGAGCTCAAAAAGAGGATCTCTTTTGTGGGTTAAGACAGTGTTTCCCAACCTTGGCAACTTGAAGATATTTGGACTTCAACTCCCAGAATTCCCCAGCCAGCAAACACGGGAATTCTGGGAGTTGAAGTCCAAATATCTTCAAGTTGTCAAGGTTGGGAAACACTGGGTTAAGAGAACACAAACTCAACCCCCCCCCCCCCCAAAGAGCCTAGTGTGTGTTAATAACACATTACAAATCTCAAATCTCACATTACAAATATTTTAAAGCACAATTTACACTTTTTCAAATACACTTGCGGGATACCCGTGCACAGAGACCTCGTGGTCTGACGGAAAAGGCTCTGCCGCCCCCCTGGAGGGAAGGGAGGGATCCACTTACTCCCTGCAGGCAACGCCAGAGTGTGATCTACCCGAGGAAAACCTGGCAAGCTCAAGATCGGGATCCGCAGCTTCCTTGCTCCTGGCGGGGAGAAGATCGCGTGGTAGGAACGGCGGCCTGGAGGGAGAGCAGCCTTACCTGCACCAAGTGGGATCCAGGAGCTTCTTCCGATCCGACGCCGACCTAGCCAGGAGAACGAAAGCGGAAATCCACCCAGTGGGAGGAAAGATGGGCGGGGGTGGGGGGGCTTGTGGCTTGCTCTCGGGCTCCGCCTACTCCTTGTAGCCCCGCCCACTCTCCTTCCCCTTCCCCCTTTCACTGAGGATCACCTACTCCGAAAACCTTTGTGTGTTTTTGTGATTATTGTGTGTGTCTGTCCATCTGTGATGGTGCTGGAAGCTGGAGCTCTGCAGCTACCCTGAAAGAGTTGCCCCAAAAGAGTCGGAGGGTCCTTGGGGCTTCCTGAGGTTGGTGGGTGGTTGCTGCCCTGCTGATGTTACCTACTTTGGGTAATGAGACGTCTGCAGGGAAGGCCCGAACCTCAAAGATCCCCTAGGACCCCCATTCCCACCCTCAGCTCTTCTCTTTGACTGACTTTAAGGGCTCCTGGCGTTTCTGGGGCTGGAGAAGGGGAGGATCCTGACCCAGAGGAAGAGCAGCTCTGAGGGGAACTCCATCTCCTCTCCCCCCCCTCCCCCAGTTAGGGGCATCTCTTCCCTTGTGCTACAGTGGGATCCACTTCTGGGAAACCAGGTGTCCAGACCAAGAGGCTCTCAGTTGACCTTCAGTGTATCCCAGGACTGGACCTGGTATGCTTGTGTTGTATGGTTTTATATAATGGCCTTTTAGATATTTCTTCTGCTTTTAAATATTAGATTTGTTTATTGTATACTGTTTATAATTGTTGTGAGCTGCCCCGAGTCTGCGGAGAGGGGCGGCATACAAATCTAATAAATTATTATTATTATTCCATAAAGACTGGAGGAGCATTTATAGAGGAAATACTCATAGTAAAATATATCAAAGAAAGAATATAAGAGAAGATATAGGAATACAACATATCAGTGAAAGAATAGAAGAAAAGATATGAGATATAGGAGTGACAATAGGACAGGGGGATGGAAGGCACTCTAGTGCACATGCACACCCCTTACTGACCTCTTAGGAATCTGGAGAGGTCAACTGTGGATAGTCTAAGGGTAAAGTGTTGGGGGTTAAGGGATGACACTGCGGAGTCTGGTAGGGAGTTCCATGCTTCGACAACTCTATTACTAAAATGGTATTTTTACAGTCACGTTTGGAGTGGTTAATATTAAGTTTGAATCTGTTGTGTGCTCTTGTGTTGTTGTGGTTGAAGCTGAAGTAGTCATTGACAGGCAGGACGTTGCAGCATATGATTTTGTGGGCAATACTTAGATCATGTTTAAGGTGTCTTAGTTCTAAGCTTTCTAGACCCAGGATTGTAAGTCTAGTTTCGTAGGGTATTCTGTTTCGAGTGGAGGAGTGAAGGGCTCTTCTGGTGAAGTATCTTTGGACATTTGGACGTCCTACCTGTCAATGACTACTTCAGCTTCAACTGCAACAACACAAGAGGCACGCAACAGATTCAAACTTAATATTAATCGCTGCAAACTTGACTGTAAAAAATATGACTTTAACAATCGAGTTGTCGAAGCATGGAACTCATTGCCAGACTCAGTAGTGTCAACCCCTAACTCCCAACATTTCTCCATTAGACTCTCCACATTTGACCTCTCCAGGTTCCTAAGAGGTCAGTAAGGGGCGTACATAAGTGCACCGGTGTGCCTTTCGTCCCTTGTCCAATTGTCTTTCCTTTATCTCATATATCATATACAGTATATTTTCTTCCTTTCATATTTTTCTCCTCTATTTTATATTTTTCTTTATATATCTTCTATGTATTGTGTATTGGACAAAATAAATAAATAAAATAAATAAATAAAATTTCCGAGGGTGTTAAATGTCTGAGATGCGGTATAGGTTCCAAACAGACAAGCTGTATTCGAAGATGGGTCTGGCAAAGGTTTTGTAAGCTCTGGTAAGTAGTATGAGATTGCAGGATTAGGTTAATAACTCTTGAAGCCTTCTTGGCGATGTTGTTGCAGTGGGTTTTGGCACTTAGGTCTTTTGTTATTAGTACTCCAAGGTTTTTAACCGAGTGGGGGTTATCTGTGATAATTTGTTTATTCAGTTTGTATTTGGAGTTCTGATTCTGTTTGCCAATATGTAGGACAGAACATTTGCTGGTTGAGATTTGGAGTTGCCATGTGTTAGACCAATCAGAAATGGGCTCACAGAGGGAGGGAAGATGCCAGAAGCCCCCCTGAAACAGCCAATAGGAGTCCGGCAGATCCCAGCTTCTGAGCACATCAGCCACTATGTCACAAAGGATATTTCTATGGGATCAAGAGGGAAGAGACTACTTCCCAAGTAAAACAGCTAAGAAAACATTATGCTGTGTAGGGCTGGGGAGAAGATGCCATTTCATGAAAGACAGAGGAGAAGGAAAGAATTAAACAGGGTTAAAGGCAACTGATGAGTTAAGGTGGGTCACCTTTAGTGAAGCCAATAAATCACAGAAAACTATTTGAAGTGATATCTCTATGGAAGATTCAGTAATTGATTCCAGACTGGCAGAAATAAGCAAGAAGAATAGCTAATGTAACATGGTACATGAATAATGATGAAATACCACAATAAGAGAACAAGAAGAATATCCACAAAGGAATTTAAATACAAACCTAAATTAACAGGTTAAGAGAATTGGAAGGGATCTTGTAGGTCATTTAGTCCACCCCACCCACCCACACAAGCAGGAGACACTACTCCATTTCTGACAATTTAAATTAAAAAGATGACAAACTTTATTTCATAACAACATGCCAGGGACTTTGCTTCTCTCTTTAGCACAATTATGTCCTCCTTTTCTATTTTTTAAAAAGAATCCAGGATAAAACCTTTTTTATGCTACAGGGATTTCTAAGGGACTCACAAATGCAAGACAACAATTGTCTAATTTCAAGCAACAGATTTTCCACACACCAAGATGGCGGCGGTTTTAACGGGCGACATGTATAAAGCTAAAAAAACAGCAGGACTTTGACTGCAAAGCTTAGCAAAGTCTGACGGCCATCTTGGCTTTTTTTGAACTCTCCTCCCATGACTTGAAAACAGTCCTTTTGATTATTTTGGAGAATAATTTTATTTAGAGTTGTATACAAAGATCAAACAAAGAAACATAATGCAAATATGTGTGTGTGAATATATATAAAAAAAGACAAAGTGAGAAAAAAGTAAAATAAACCCTTCCCAAAAACATAATAGGAAAAATAAAGTTTCCATCTTCGTCCTCAGCCAGCAGATTCAACAACCTCTGTAATTCATGTGTTTCTAAATAAACAATCAGATGTTTCTTCATTTCAAGCTTCAGCCCATTTTTCTCCTCTTTGAATCTCCGGTTCTTTTCATGGCCCAACAAAACTCTATTAAGAATTAACAAAAACACTTGCATGCCCTTATTTTACTGGAAATCCATTTCCTATTATGGACATAACTCGAGGACTATCCTCTGCAAACCATTATATATACTCCCCAAGCACTAGTTAAGTCTTTTGTGTAATCATGCTGGTAAGTTATTAATGCAACTTTGTAAGCAAAACAGCCACACTCCCCGAACACCAAGCAATTGTAGGATTTCTTTTCTGTCACTGTGAAATTTTTGATGAATGGTAACGTTTTACTTTTTTTACTTAGTTAAGTTAGTGAAGATTGGACTTAATCCCTGGATAGGTCATTGGATTTGTAGCTGGCTGAAGCTTAGATATCAGTGGGCTGTTGTTAATGGCGAGTATTCTGAGCAGAGACAGGTTACAAGCGGTGTGCCACAAGGGTCTGTTCTGGGTCCTATTCTTTTCAATATGTTTGTGAGTGACAGGGGAAGGTTTGGTAGGGAAGGTTTGCCTATTTGCCGATGACTCTAAAGTTTGCAATAAGGTTGATATTCCTGGAGGGGTCTGTAATATGGTAAATGATTTAGCTTTACTAGATAAATGTCAAAGCAATGGACACTGCAGTTTAATGTTTCCAAATGTAAAATAATGCACTTGGGGAAAAGGAATCCTAAATCTGAGTATTGTATTGGCAGTTCTGTGTTAGCAAAATCTTCAGAAGAGAAGGATTTAGGGGTAGTCATTTCTGACAGTCTCAAAATGGGTGAGCAGTGTGGTCGGGCGGTAGGAAAAGCAAGTAGGATGCTTGGCTGCATAGCTAGAGGTATAACCAGTAGGGAGACTGTGATCCCGCTATATAGAGTGCTGGTGAGACCACATTTGGAATACTGTGTTCAGTTCTGGAGACCTCACCTACAAAAAGATATTGACAAAATTGAACAGGTCCAAAGACGGGCTAAAAGAATGATGGAAGGTCTTAAGAATAAAATGTATCAGGAAAGACTTAATGAACTCAATCTGTATAGTCTGGAGGACAGAAGGGAAAGGGGGGGCATGATGGAAACATTTAAATATGTTAAAGGGTTCAATAAGGTCCAGGAGGGAAGTGTTTTTAATAGGAAAGTGAACACAAGGACAAGGGGGATACAATCTGAGGTTAGGTGGGGGAAAGATCAGAAGCAACGTGAGAAAATATTATTTTACTGAAAGAGTAGTAGATCCTTGGAACAAACTTCCAGAAGACGTGGTTGGTATATCCACAGTAACTGAATTTAAACATGCCTGGGATAAACATATATCCACCCTAAGATAAAATACAAAAAATAATATAAGGGCAGACTAGATGGATCATGAGGATTTTTTCTGCCAGTCAGTCTTCTGTTTCTATGTGTGTCTTTTGAAAAAAACAAGTTTCCCATATTGTTCACAACTGAAGAGATTTATCTCTCCTTTTGACTTTCTGCTGCATTTTTAGTTTTGATTTACAATGAAAATGTTTCCCACACTCTGCACACTTGTGGTGCAAGTCTCATGTGTAATTTCCGGTGTGCCTGCAAAGTGCTGAAGGTTGGGAAAAATATTTTCCACATCTCAGACATTTTTGTCCCCCATGTGAATACATTGATGCCTCACAAGATGATGTTTCCATGAAAAACATTTATCACACCCTGGGCATTTGTGGGGTTTCTCTCCTGTATGGACTCGGCTGTGAACTCTAACGTAAGAGGAATGAACAAATGATCTCCCGCATTCTAAACATTTGTAACTTTTTTCCTGTGTGAATTTTCACATGATGTCTGATGAGATCCTAAAAAAACTTCCACATTCATTGCATTGATATGGCTTCTCCCCCATGTGGGTTTTATGATGTCTTGAAAGGCTTTTCTCACAAGCAAAAGTTTTTCCACATTCAATGCATCTGTATAGCTCCCGTGTGGACCCTCTGATGCCTTCTAAGGTGGTGCTTTTTGGGAAAGCATTTCCCACAGTCCACACACTTGAACGGCTTCTCTCCCGTGTGGATTCTCTCATGAACCCGGAGATCTCCTCGTGTATGAAAACGTTTCCCACAGTGTGCACATTCATAGGGTTTCTCCCATTTGTGCCTCTTCTTGTGTTCACGAAGACCAGAAGAATGTAGAAACTGTTTCTCACATTCTGGGCATTTGTAGGTTTTCTCTCCCGTGTGCATTTTCTGGTGTTTGAAAAAGTATAACTTTTGAGCAAAGCATAAATCACATTTATCACATTTACAATCTTTTTGTCTGAGAACATTGGCCTCTTTTCCAGAGAAGAATTTCTCAACCTCTGAACCTTGACTGGATCCAATTACCGCATGGATCTTCCTGTGGATCGAAAGGAGGGACCTGTGAGTAAAGGATTTCCCACACTCTGAGCATCCATGGGGTCTTCCATGCTTTTTCGTAGTGCTGCTTGTGTCTGATGGGGGATCCAGGAGTTTCCCACCCTCCATGCTTTCTGCCGCCTGCTGGTTTTGCCGAGTTTTCACTTTCTCTTGATAGTTGTCTTGCGGGTAAATCTTTGGTCACAGTTGTTTTCCTGCTGGAAAAAATAATACAGGGATTGTATTTTCTTTGGAGTGTTAGAAGAAATGTCCTTCTGGGTTTAGTTCCAAGTGGGGAAAAAGACACTGGAAACAAGGAGACTGCTTGGAAAGATGATTTAACGGTGGACAGAAGAGGTCCCGGTGGGGAAAAGGGGGTCACAGGGGCGTATATAAGTGCACTGATGTGCCTATCGTCCCGTCCAATTGTCTTTCCTTATCTCATATATCATATATATTCTCTCCTTATCTATCTATCTATCTATCTATCTATCTATCTATCTATCTATCTATCTATCTATCTATAATATATATATCATATATATTCTCTCCTTATCTCTTATATCATATATATTCTCTCCCTCCCATCTACTTCTCTTCTTTTTACTTTCTATCGTTATATATATTACTTAATGTCTATTCTCTTCCATATGTATTGTATATTGGACAAAGAATAAATAAAAATAAATAATAAATAAATAAATAAATACAAATGTTGAAGAAGAAAAAAATAAAGTTGCTGAAAGTCCCTGAGATTTTTAGACCCCCCTGTTGGGCCCCTACTTAAGAGTTTCCTGTTCCTGTACAAGGAATGCACTCTGATTGGTGGTCAGACTCCCAGGGGGCGGGGCTCTTAGCTGACACTATAGGCTTTTGTCTGGGTCCCAATCTTGGCTGATGTAATCTTTCCAGGTGCCATTAGCAGACTTTCTGTTTGCTAGATGTGCCTGCCTGAAGGTGGTAGATCTTTGTTGTGTAAAATAGACTTCCCATGTCGGGGGATGAGTGAGCTGGGGGCAACTAACAGTGAGTCTATTTCCTGCCTAAAAACACGTTTTTCCCATCCGGGGAATTTTAATGTTCTGTCTTTTTTAATATTTCCTAAAATATTTCATTTACTAGGAGAGGGGTGGGTGTTATGTTCCTACAAGAGAAACATAGAGAATCACAAAATCTTACATTTGGAAGGGACCTTGAAGGTCTTCCAGTCTCGCCTCTTCCTCCTCCTTCAAAATGGGACCTGGGTCCTCCCCCAATACACCTGAGAGGAAATCTCCACTTATTTTTGTCACCCAGCATCCTTAGGAGGCAAACTCTTCTGCTGTTCATTGACTCTCATCATTTCCTGCTTTGTTATTGTCCTATTACAAGGTGGGAAGGGAGCTTTGACTGTACAGGGAATCCCCAACTTATGACTACAATTCGGAGAGGAATCTCCGACATTCAGTGAAGCAGTAGGTAGATGAGGGATCAGACAGGCACAATCCTGCTGCACGAATCCCAGCGACCAGTTAGGTCCCACAGAGTGGGTCTTCTCCGGGTCCCGTCAACTAAACAATGTCGTTTGGAGGGACCCAGGGGAAGAGCCTTCTCTGTGGTGGCCCCGGCCCTTTGGAACCAACTCCCCCGAGATTAGAATTGCCCCCACCCTCCTCGCCTTTCATAAGCTTCTTAAAACCCACCTCTGCCATCAGGCATGGGGGAACTGAGATATTCTTTCCCCCTAAGCCTTACAATTTACGCATGGTATGTTTGTATGTATGTTTGGTTTTATAATAAGGGTTTTTTTAGTTGTTTAGTATTGGATTGTTACATGCTGTTTTTTGTCACTGTTGATAGCTGCCCTGAGTCTGCGGAGAGGGGTGGCATACAAATCCAATCAATCAATCAATCAATCAATCAATCCCAAACTCCTGTTCTGTGCCATTCTCCATACTGCATGTCCCACACTGTTTTAAAGCAAGGTATCCCAAAGCATCTCCAAAGCTTCTTCATTAACTGGGCAATGACCTGTGCCAGGACCTACGTGGCCCCTCCTCCCACATAGGGCAACCCCAGTTTGCTTACCTGGGACTTTGTCTGCTTAATGACCCCTGAAATTTAACAGCCAGACATCAATCCCTGGGGAGATCCTGCAGATCAAGCAAGGGATCTGTGAAAGTCTAGAAACAAGCACAGCTATTACTGGAAGCCAACACGGGATGGTGAACAGTAGATCATGGCAGAGAAATCTTATTGCATCCTTTGACCAAGTGACTGAATTATTGGAATTGGGAAATTCTGTGGACAACAAATACAGTACTTGGATTTGGGGAAGGCATGTGATAAAGTAGACCCCAGCCTAGTTCTTTGCAAGATAGAAAAGTGTAGGATAGACAGGATCACCACCAGATGGATTCACAACTGGCTGACCAATAGCACTCAATGTGTAGACCTCAATGGAAGTATATTTTACTTTTATTCAGTACCTGTGGAGTAAAAGCCAATTTTTCTACATTGCTCATTTGTCCACCAACAAAAGCAAAGTAAACATTAGTATAAAACAAACTATTTCATTTTTAGCCTTTTTTTCCTTTCAGCTGAGAGAAAGAGGATCCCTTGTAGGTTAAGACAACTTGAACTCAATTCAACTAATTTCTTTTCCCCAAACTTTCCCTTCCCATTGCAATGAAGTTAGTCCATGTTAAGACCACATTACAAGCCTCAATAAATGGTTTTTAAGGCTCCATTTATTCAATTTTTAAAAACTGCACTTGCGGGACATGCATGCTCAGAAGCCCCTTGATCTCATGGATCACAGAGAGACCTTTTGAAAGCAATCTCCCCAAAGCTCCTTCCTGGATCCAGCTGAAGTGCCCGATCTTTCTTCAATATGCCCCTTGCCTGCTGCTACATTCTGTGCCCGATCTCTCTTCAATATAGAAACATAGAAGACTGACGGCAGAAAAAGACCTCATGGTCCATCTACTCTGCCCTTATACTATTTCCTGTATTTTATCTTAGGATGGATATATGTTTATCCCAGGCATGTTTAAATTCAGTTACTGTGGATTTATCTACCATGTCTGCTGGAAGTTTGTTCCAAGGATCTACTACTCTTTCAGTAAAATAATATTTTCTCATGTTGCTTTTGATCTTTCCCCCAACTAACTTCAGATTGTGTCCCCTTGAAGTTAGTCGGGGGAAAGATCAAAAGCAACATGAGAAAATATTATTTTACTGAAATAGTAGATCTTGGAACAAATATGCCCCTTGCTTGCTGCTACGTTCTGTGCCCGATCTCTCTTCAATGTGTCCCTTGCCTTTTTAAAAATTATTTTTATTGATTTTTTTACAATATAAAGACACACACAACATAAAACAAGTGTTTTGTGAATTGTGCCCACCACAAACATTCATACCCCACCACAAAATTGGGGGTTATAGCTACTCCCCACATACTCATAACTCTTTTACGTAATCACTTCTGTAAGTTTATAATGCGACTTTTGGAGCAAAATACAGTGTTCCCTCGATTTTCGCGGGTTCGAACTTTACGAAAAGTCTATACCATGGTTTTTCAAAAATATTAATTAAAAAATACTTCGCGGTTTTCCCTATACCACGGTTTTTCCTGCCTGATGACATCATATGTCACTGCCAAACATTCATCCGCCTTTATTAATTTTTTAAAAAATAAACTTTAATAAATAAAATGGTGAGTAATAATCTAAGTGGTTGCTAAGGGAATGGGAAATCACAATTTAGGGGTTTAAAGTGTTAAGGGAAGGCTTGTGATACTGTTCATAGCCAAAAATAGTGTATTTACTTCCGCATCTCTACTTCGCGGAAATTCGACTTTCGCGGGCGGCCTTGGAACGCATCCCCCGCGAAAAGTGAGGGAACACTGTATTCTCAACCCTCCCAATATTTACAGCCTTTGTAGGATCTCCCTTCTTTCACTGTGTGAAGTTCCTGGTAAACATTAAGATGTGTTGAAAAAAAGTTCTCCCAAAGTTGTTCACAGCTGAAGTGATTTATCTCTGCTATGGACTTTCTGGTGCTTTTTGAGATTTGATTTAGTAGGAAATGTTTTCTCACACTCTGTGCACTTGTAAGGCCGCTCTCCTGTGTGTCTTCTGGTGTGCTTGTTAAGACCTGAAGAATAGGCAAAACATTTCCCACATTCCCTACATTTATACGGTTTTTCTCCAGTGTGGATTCGCTGATGTATCACTAGAGAATCTTTCCGTGAAAAACATTAATCGCACTCTGAGCATTTGTAAGGTTTCTCTCCTGTATGGATTCGGCTGTGACTTCTAAGGGACTCTGAATGAGCAAAAGTTCTTCCACAGTCTAAACATTTGTAGTTTTTTTCCCCCGTGTGAATTTTTACATGACTTTTAAGGGCTGATGAGGTACGATAAAATCTTCCACAGTCGATGCATTGATATGGTTTCTCCCCTGTGTGGGTTTTATGATGTGTCCGAAGTCCATGCTTATGAGCAAATGATTTCCCACATTCTATGCATCTGTACGGCTTCTCTCCTGTATGGACCCTTTGGTGGCTTCCAAGGTGTTGTTTTTGGGTAAAGCCTTTCCCACACTTGCCACATTTATAGGGTTTCTCCCCTGTGTGGACTCTCTGATGAATCTGAACATGGGTTGGCGAAATAAAACTTTTCCCACACTCCCCACATTTATGGGGTAGGTCCTCTTCATGCCATTTCTGGTGTCTCTGAAGTTCTTCAGAATATATAAATCGTTTCTCACATTCTGGGCATTCATAGGGTTTCTCTCCAGTGTGACTTTTTTGATGTCGCACCAGGCTTGATTTCTTAGAAAAACATTTCCCACATTCGAGGCACTTTTCATTTTTCTCCCCACCAGCGAAGTGTGTTTTCTCATGATTCCGAAGACCCGAACTCAGGGTGAAACCTTTCCCACATTCAAAGCATTTGTAAGATTTTATTCCTGCATGAGTCTTCTCATGGGACCAAAGCTGTGCATTCTGAGGAAAGCTCTTCCCACATTCCCAGCATTTGTACGGTTTCTCCCCTGTGTGAAGTCTCTCATGGATTGTGAGAGTGGATTTTTGACGAAAAAATTTCCCACAGTCCAGACATTGATACGGTTTCTCACCAGTGTGAATTTTCTGATGATTACGAAAGCTTGACTTTTGACTAAAGCATAAGTCACATTTTTCACATTTATGGGTTTTTAGTCTAGGGTCACTTCTGAGATCTTTGGTGTCTTTTCCAGAAGATTTCTCACCCTCCAAAGTTTTACTGGATCCACTTCCCACATGGACCTTCGTGTGGGTCAAAAGACGGGACCTGCGAGCAAAGGATTTCCCACACTCTGAGCATTCATGGGTTCTTTTGGGGGTGCTTGGTGGGCTTCTTGTGTCTGACGGGGGATCCGAGAGTTTCCCACCCTCCATGATTCATAGTGGCTGCTGCCTTGGGCTGAATTTCTACTATTTCTTATTAGTTGTCTTGAACGTCAATCTTTGGTCACAGCTGTTTTCTGGTGGAACAAGAAAGAAGATGAGAATCACAAAATTGTTGAAGGCAAGATGCTGACATATGTAAACCACTCACGAGAGTGCTGTAAAGCTCCATGCATCTAAGTCAAAGTGCCATTGCTAATGCTCTCTACATGGGGCTACCTTTGAAAAGTGTTCAGAAACTTCAGATCGTGCAGAATGCAGCTGCGAGAGCAGTCATGGGCTTCCCCAGGTATGCCCATGTTACACCAACACTCCGCAGTCTGCATTGGATGCCGATCAATTTCCAGTCACAATTCAAAGTGTTGGTTATGACCTATAAAGCCCTTCATGGCATCGGACCAGAATATCTCCGAGACCACGTTCTGCTGCACGAATCCCAGTGACCGATTAGGTCCCACAGAGTTGACCTATAAAGCCCTTCATGGCATCGGACCAGAATATCTCCGAGATCGCCTTCTGCTGCACGAATCTCAGTGACCGATTAGGTCCCACAGAGTTGACCTATAAAGCCCTTCATGGCATCGGACCAGAATTATCTCCGAGACCACCTTCTGCTGCACGAATCCCAGTGACCGATTAGGTCGCACAGAGTTGACCTATAAAGCCCTTCATGGCACCGGACCAAATTACCTCAGGGACCGCCTTCTGCTGCACGAATCCCAGCGACCGATTAGGTCCCACAGAGTTGGCCTTCTCTGCGTCCCATCAACCAAACAATGTCGGTTGGTGGGCCCCAGGGGAAGAGCCTTCACTGTGGCGGCCCCGACTCTCTGGAACCAGCTCCCCCCAGAGATTAGAACTGCCCCTACCCTCCTTGCCTTTCCTAAACTCCTCAAAACCCACCTTTGTCGTCAGGCATGGGGAAACTGAGATATCTCCCCCGGGCCTATACAATTTATGTATGGTATGTTTGTATGTATGTCTGCTTAATAATGGGTTTTAAAAAATATTTTAAATTGTAAATTATTAGATTTGTCATTAATTGTTTTATTGTGTTGTGAGCCGCCCCGAGTCTACGGAGAGGGGCGGCATACAAATCTAATAAATAATAATAAATAATAATAACAACTGCAACAGTGAGGGCAGAATTGCAGTTCGTGAGCAAAGCGGTCATGTGATAGCTCACGTAATGACCCCCTTCCTCAACAATTGAAATTGCAGCCCAGTTAAAGTTCTAACTCAAGGGCTGCCTATTGCCGTGATGGCGAACCTATGGCGTGCATGCCACAGGCAGTGTTCCCTAATTTTTTTGGGGGGTGGGCGGAAAAGTATAGTGTCTGAGCGGCAGTCCCTTCGGGACTGGGCGGCACAGAAATAATAAATAAATAAACAAACAAACAATTACATTAATTGAGGCATCAGTAGATTAGATAGATAGATAGATAGATAGATAGATAGATAGATAGATATAGATGATAGATAGATAATAGATAGGTAGATGATAGATGATAGATAAATTGGCAACAGCAGCCAGGCTTCTCTATCTCTCTCCCCCTTTGCCTGGTCCGTGGCCAGGGGGCTCCCTCTCCCATTTGCCTCCCTCTTCCTGTACTTCCTCTGGCGGGGGAAGGGAAAAAAATGTCCCTTCATTGAGAAATAATTTGCACACTCGCAAGAGCACTGTCAATGACTTGAGTATAAGTCGAGGTCGGATTTTTCAGCACATTTTTGGTGCTGAAAAGCTCGACTTATGCTCAAGTATATACGGTATATGTGTGTGTAGTGTGTGTGTTTGAAGGTCTTGGAATATTCGGGTTTCTTCCCGTGTAGGTTTCAGAGATTTCTGGTGACGTTTCGACAAGGTCCCACTCGTCATCTTCAGGCTGGTGCTTCTGTCCTTGTTCTAGGGTGAACACTGCGAGACCTGAGCTGCCTTCCTTCTATAAATACTGGTGGGTGAGTGTGGTGTGCTGGCTCAGCAGTTTCAAGCTTTGTTGAAACTTCCTGGTGAGTCAGTGGGCAGTGTTCCCTCTAATTTTTTTGGGGGGTGGGTGGAGAAGTATAGTGTCTGAGCGGCAACAAACAAATAAACAAACAAAAAACCCACCGTTTTGCCTCAGAGAATTTCAAAATAAAATACTGTACTGTGTGTCTATAACAGTGAGCTCATAATCGGGCAACTCTATCAATATCAAAATGCCACTTAAATAGTTGAGCTAGTTTCAAACTAGATTTTGATTTTCTTTCTCTCTTCCTTACTCCCATTCTTTTTCTTTCTCTTTTCCTTCCTCTCTTTTTTCTATCTGTTTCTCTCTCTTCCTCTCTCTCTCCTTCCCTCTTGGCTTCTGGGCAGGTTTGGAAAACTCTGAGTTGATGATGATTTTTAAGTGAGCGATTACTCACTGCTCGGCTTAGAGGGAACTATGGCCACAGGTGGCATACGGAGCCATATCGCAGGGCACGTGACACTTTGTCAGGTTTCAACTCCAGCATGCGCGCTGGCCAACTGATTTTCGGCCTTGAAAAAGGTCTTTCGTTCTCTGGAACCTTCAAGGAAGCTTCCCTGAAGGTCCAGAGGCAAAAGCTTCACTGAGTGAAACCCACAGCCAGCTCAATCAGCTTGAACCTGGTAGCTTCTGCCTGTCCCAATTGCAATCGGGAAGGCAGCTTCACACTTTCGTGTCAGGGAAATAATACGAAGATATTTTCAAAAATTCCCCTTTTGCGGCTGGAGGACAATTCCTTCAGGTTCTTCTGTCTCCTCCTTTCTTTGCAAATAGGGTAAGCATTACGATGAAGCTGGCTAGGACTGGGAGGGGGGGCAGAGGAGACAGGGATGGAAAAAAGAGAGGGAGAAGTGAGAGGGAGAAGGAATGAGAGAGAGAAAGGGAGAGAGAGAAATGAGAAAATGTCGGAGGGAAAGAATGAGTTAGAGCAGTAGTTCTCAACCTTCGGGTCGGGACCCCTTTGGGGGTCGAACGAACATTTCACAGGGGTCGCCTAAGACCATGGGAAAAGACAAATTTCCAATGGTGTTAGCAACTAAAGCTTCTATTCTGGCATCTCGGAACATATTTTTACAATCCAACCAATCAGGCGTTTACAGGTGGGTGTCCCTCTGACCTCTTGCCAATCCGCTTAAAGATCTGTTGGAAGAATTGGCACTAAACTTATAGTTGGGGGTCACCACAAGATGAGGAACTTCTATTAAGGGGTCGCGGCATTAGAAAGGTTGAGAACCACTGAGTTAGAGGAAATACAGTCAAATGAGGGAAAAAGGAGAGAGAAATGAAAGATTGAGAGAGAGAATGAGAGAGGGACAAAAGGAAAACAAATGAGAGAGAGAAGGGGAGAAAGAAAAAGGGAGAGAGAGAGAGAGAGGAAAGAGAGAAAAACAAATGAATGTGAGAGAAATGAGAGCAAAAAGGGAGAAAGAAATAAGAGAGAGAAGGGGGAGCGAGCGCGAGAGGTACACAGAAATGAGAGAGACCTGAAGGGAGAGAATGAGAGAGAGGGAAAAAAGGAAAGAGAGAGAGAGAGAGAGAGAAGTGGAGAGAAAGAAAGAAAAAGGAAAGAGAGATGGAGCAAAGGAAAGAAGTGAAGAGGAAGGAAGGAAGGAAGGAAGAAGGAAGGGAGGAAACATAGAAGTCTGACGGCAGAAAAAGACCTCATGGTCCATCTAGTCTGCCCTTATACTATTTTCTGTATTTTATCTTAGGATGGATATATGTTTATCCCAGGCATGTTTAAATTCAGTTACTGTGGATTTATCTACCACGTCTGCTGGAAGTTTGTTCCAAGGATCTACTACTCTTTCAGTAAAATAATATTTTCTCATGTTGCTTTTGATCTTTCCCCCAATTAACTTCAGATTGTGTCCCCTTGTTCTTGTGTTCACTTTCCTATTAAAAACACTTTCCTCCTGGACCTTATTTAACCCTTTAACATATTTAAATGTTTCAATTATGTCCCCCCCTTTAAATATGTTAAAGGGTTAAATAAGGTCCAGGAAGGAAGGAAGGAAGACATTTCCCACAGAAAACACTGTGAGCCACAAAATTCACCCACGTGGCTGGAGAGTTTCATGTGACTGAATGGGGGAGATGTTGACCATGCCCATCCAGGTTCTGGGGCTCCCAATGTTTTCTTTATTGTGGGAAAGGATGGATCCAAAGGGCTCTTGGAGTGTTTTAAGGTTGCAGAGACCTCCAAGGTCCCGTCCAGCTCTTACTACTGGTGGAGTTCTACACCTGATGCTAGTTGTGCTTTTCCTAAGCAGAAGCCAAGGCTACCTTTAAGCCACATGGACGATGAAGATATTAAGGTCATCCTCTAGCCACTTGATGGTGAACCTATGGCATCCAGTTTTCACAAAAACTGGCGTATTTGTGCCTTACCCGAGCCCTCCGAAGCACTCTGAGATCTCCCAAACCCTCTGTGTGCCCCATTTTTTGCAAAAATGGCCCTGTTTTTCACCTGTTTTGCAAAAAGTGGGGAGTGCAGAGGGTTTGAGAGGCCTGCAAAGTGCTCCTGGGGGGCGGCAGGGGGAGACAAAAGTTTTTTTTTTTTACTTACCTCTTCGCAATCTTGGTGTATCTTATAGTCTGAAAAATACGGTAATTTGCCCTATTGGCACTCGCAGATAAATACGTGGGTGTTGGGTTGTGGTTTGGGCACTCAGACTCAAAAAGGTTCGCCATCACTGGCCTATAGGAAACAAAAATAATGAATGCAAACACTTTCACTGTATTGCCGTTTTGTCAAATAAAGATAAAAGACAAATGGCGGCAAATATACGTTTCCCCGGATGAAGTTGCAGGGTCCAATCTGGGTAGGTTAGGAGGATCAGAGATTTGGTCTCCAGAGCTTTCAGTCTTGTCTTAGGAGCCCATCCTCAGGGATCCTCCCTCCAGCAGATTGTGTGCTGTTCTGTATGTGCTGCGGTTGTATGTAGACCGACCCAAATTGGAACCATTAAAAAAAATGCTTATATTGCAAATCATTATTTTGTTGAGCCAAAACGGAAGAAACCAGCAGGATGGAGTCCACCAGAGGCCAAAATGCATAGTCATAAGTAGGAAAACTCAAAGGAAGACGAGAGAGATCAAGTAGGGAAGAGCATGAGTGGAAAGGGCTGATCTCCCTCACCCCACAACCAAAGAGGTCCAGGCAAGGTGTTCAAGCAGAATTTGGTATGTAGTGGGATAGAAACATAGAAGACTGACAGCAGAAAAAGACCTCATGGTTCATCTAGTCTGCCCTTATACTATTTTCTGCATTTTATCTTAGGATGGATATATGCTTATCCCATGCATGTTTAAATTTAGTTCCTGTGGATTTATCTACCACGTTTGCTGGAAGTTTGTTCCAAGGATCTACTACTCTTTCAGTAAAATAATATTTTCTCATGTTGCGTTTGATCTTTCCCCCAACTAACTTCAGATTGTGTCCCCTTGTTCTTGTGTTCACTTTCCTATTAAAAACACTTCCCTCCTGGACCTTATTTAACCCTTTAACATATTTAAATGTTTCGATCATGTCCCCCCTTTTCCTTCTGTCCTCCAGACAATACAGATTGAGTTCATTAAGTCTTTCCTCATACGTTTTATGCTTAAGACCTTCCACCATTCTTGTAGCCCGTCTTTGGACCCGTTCAATTTTGTCAATATCTTTTTGTAGGTGAGGTCTCCAGAACTGAACACAGTATTCCAAATGTGGTCTCACCAGCACTCTATATAGTGGGATCATAATCTCCCTCTTCCTGCTTGTTATACCTCTAGCTATGCAGCCAAGCATCCTACTTGCTTTCCCTACCGCCTGACTGCACTGTTCACCCATTTTGAGACTGTCAAAACGCTGGCTGACCTTGAAGTAGTGTCACCCAACACCATGGGAGCAAAACCCAATTTTTCTGCATTGCTCATTTGTCAAATAAAGATTTTAAAAATGGATGCTTGTTCTGCAAAGATTTAACCAAGATTTATTTATTTACTTTTAAACTTACAATGAAGACGCCTCTGGCTCAAGACTAGGTATGACCCTCACTGCTGACCGATTTGGTTTCTCCTTAATCGATTGGCTCTTTGTGCAGGAAGCTGCTTCTCCATCCAGGCCACAATTTCCAAATTCTCTGGAATGGAGTCCTGGCCAAAGGTTGGTGGATCCCAATCCAGGAACATCTCTTTCTGCTCTGGGAAGATCACAGCCACATCGGTCTCCTGCAAAGAAAAATGGAAAAGGCTCAGATGCAGACAGTGACGTTGACTATGATCTGTAAATGACCTGGAAAAGGGAGGAAAAATAGGATTATTGGACAAGGATACAAAATAATGAAGATTGAATCGTAATTCAAAAATACCTTAATATTTGGAAGAATGTATAAATTCTAAAACTATAATTTCTCTAAATATGTTTGAATTACTATGAATATGAGATTTTAACATAAGTTGATAATTACAATGTTGATTTTTTATTAGGCATGTAGAAATGATTGAAATAAGGGAAAAGAAAAGATAAATAAAAATATCAAGGAAGAAACAATATGGCATAAAATTAAGAGGCATGAGTGACAATAACTATCCTGTAAAGCAGCGATTTTCAACCTTTTTTGAGCCGCGGCACATTTTTTACATTTACAAAATCCTGGGGCACACCACCAACCAAAATGACACAAAATGACACCCTAAGACACTCTCCCCTCTTTTTTCATCCCTGTCTCCTCCCCACCCTTGTGTGTGTGTGTGTATACACACTCTTGAACCATTTCCAAAAACAGGTGAGGGCTGGGTTTTTCTCTCTCTTATTCTTTGGGTGCTTTTTATCATATGCTTTAAATCAAGAGTCACTTCTCTCTCTTTTGTTTCTCTCTCTTTCCTCTCATTCTCTATCTCAATCATTTTCTCATTTCTCTTTTTTCCTCCCCTTTTTGCTCATTTCTCTCTCTCTCTCTCTCCCTTCCTCTCCTTTTCTCTCTCTCTCTCTCTCTTGCTTTCTTTCTCTCTCTTTCTCTTGCCTTCTTTCTCTCTCACTCTTGCTTTCTTTCTCTTTCTCTCTTTTCTTTCTCTCTCTCTCTCATTCTCTCTCTCTTTCTCACTCTCACTCTCTCAGCAAAATGTTGCGAGACCGGAACCTGAGCTTCCTTCTTCACGGCACACCTGACCATGTCTCACGGCACACTAGTGTGCCATGGCACACTGGTTGAAAAACACTGCTGTAAAGTTAAGCATTAGCAATTAATTTGGAACAAAAATTGAATGGTGGTAGACCCAGGAGGAAAAACTAGGCTAAGAGGCAGCATTAGATTGGTGTACAATGTACCATTTCTATATACATATAAATGATATAAAAACAATAATTTTAAGAGTAGCACCGATAGTTCAAAAGTTTGGAATATATCAACTGTTAAATATGAGGTGTTAGGATAGAAACATTCAGGGAAAGGTAAAGAGAGAGGAAGAGGAAGTAGAAGGGGGAGAAAAGGTAGACATGGAAATAGAAGGAGGGAGAAGGAGAGAGAAGTAGCAGAAAGGTGGATGAGTGGAGGGCAGAAGGAGGGGGAGATGGAGATAAGGGGAGGGGAGTATAATGCAAAGAAGACAGATTGAAAAGAGGTGAAAACTGGTGCAAAATATGATATTGATTTTTTTAGTGATGGAATTAAATGTATGTTATTGATATACTTTAATGTATGTGTGTATTGACAT
This sequence comes from Erythrolamprus reginae, assembly GCF_031021105.1. Classification (NCBI taxonomy): domain Eukaryota; kingdom Metazoa; phylum Chordata; class Lepidosauria; order Squamata; family Dipsadidae; genus Erythrolamprus; species Erythrolamprus reginae. The sequence continues at coordinate 17,795,247 of NC_091951.1, read as the reverse complement.
ATAAATGGAATTGTGGAGAAAAAATTAAAAAAAACTTTGCAAAGAAAAGAGATGATGAGAGAGATCGGATGGGGCAGAGCATGGGTGAAAAGGGCGGCTCTTTCCTGCTCTTTTTAGAGGCTGCAAGGCCACAAAGATTCCAGTTAGGCTTTTCATGAATTTATTTACAATTATTCAAGTGAGACTTCTGGCCATCAGCTTCTTTCAGCAGCTACTCCCAAGAGCCCCCTCAAAATGTCCTTTGTGCTTTGGAAAAAATCCACCAAGGAGGAGCCCCCACATCACAGGCTCTTCCTGGACAAAACAATTAAAACATAAATCTTAGAAATGCTGCATATCTTTTTAAAGCAGAAGAAAACAAAGGATTAGCATAAAAACAAAGGATTTAATTTTTGACCTTTCAGAAAGGAGATCTCTTTTGTGGGTTAAGAAAAGACCGAACCCAATTCAACATTTAAACTCCTTTCCCCCAAAGAGGTCAGAGTGTGTTAATAACACATTACAAATCTCAGACAATATTTTAAAGAACAATTTACACCCACCCACCCACTCCCCCAAATGTATTTGCGGGATATGCAAGCGCAGAGACCTAGTGGTCTGCCGGATCACAAAGAGACTTTCTGAAAGAAACTTCCTCCAAACTTCCTTTCCGGATCCACCTGGATTCCCTCGGGGAGCCTTGGCCGGGCGAGGAGGGGGCAGATCCAGCCCGGAGACGGAGCCCCCTTTGTCTCCCTGAAGGGAAGAGAGGGATCCACTTGCTCCCTGCAGGCAACGCCAGAGCCGGGGAGAAGATCTCCCGGCAGGAAGGGCAGCCTGGAAGCCGGAGGGAGAGCAGACTTACTTTCACCGAGCGGGACCCAGAAGTCTGGCCAGAGGGATAGATCCACTTGCTCCCTGCAGGCAACGCCAGAGCCGGATCTCCCCGAGGAAATCCCTGCAAGCCGAAGAATGGGATCCGCAGCTCCCTTCTTCCTGGCGAGGAGAAGATCTCGTGGTAGGAAAGGCGGCCTGGAGGCCGGAGAGGGAGCAGCCTTAACAGGACCCAAGAACTTCTCCCGAGGGATCCAAGGCCGATCCTCGCCGGGCGAAGGAAAGAGGAGATCCACCCACTGGAAGGGGAAAGAGGGTGGGCTTCCGGCTTCCACTCGAACTCCGCCTACGCCTTGAAGCGCCGCCTCTTCTCCCCCCTCCCCTTTCACCGAAGATCACGTGCTCCGAAACCCTTGGTGTGTTTTGGTGGTTATGTGTGTGTCTGTATGCGATGGCGCTGGCAGCTGAAGCTCTGCACCTGCCCTGAAAGAGTTGCCCAAAAAGGCCCGAAAAAGTCGGAGGGTCCTTGGGGCTCTCTGAGGTTGGTGGTTGGTTGCTGCCCTGATGCTGTTACCTAGTTTGGGAAATGAGATGTCTCCAGGGAAGCCCTGAAGCTCAGAGACCCCAAAGGACCCCCATTCCCTCCCTCAGCTCTTCTCCTTGACTAACTTTAAGGGCTCCTGGCTTTTGGGGGGCTGGAGAAGAGGGGGGGGACCCTGACCCAGAGGAAGAGCAGCTCTGAGGGGAACTCCACACACACACACACACACACACGTTTAGGGGCACCTCTTCCCTTGTGTTCCAGTGGGATCCAATTTTTATTTCATGTATTTATTTGTTTTGTCCAATACACAATAATACACTATGAAGGTTACACAGCATATATTTGAATAGAATATATTAAAGAAAGAAGAGAAGAGAAAATATAGGAGTAAAATATAACTAGAGAGAATAGCAAAAAAGATAGAAGGGATAGAAAAGATAGAAGAGATAGAAGATATAGGAGACACTATAGGACGGGACGGAAGGCACTCTGGTGCACTTATGTACGCCCCTTACTGACCTCTTAGGAACCAGGTGAGATCAACCGTAGATATTCTGGAAAACCAGGTGTCCAGACCAAGAAGCTCTCAATTGACCTTCCGTGTATCCCAGGACTGGACCTTCTTCCCAAAGAGCCTTAAATCCATCAAGAGAGAGAGCCTCCACCAGACTTATATTATAGGTTATCTATTAACTTATGTTATAGAGCCCCTGGTTATGACATCACATATGGGAACAAGCTAAGTTCACTACAAAGTGGGCAGCCTCCTACTCACGCCCTCTTATTTTTCTTAGTTACCTCATATTAAATGGACCCTAAATGAATGTTCAACTGAATCTATACACTCAAACCTTAACACTGCTATTAACAATCTAGGACTGGAGCAACTAGTAACAAATAATACTAGACTCAAAAATTGCCTTGATCACATTCTACAACAGTTTACACTCAATTTATGGACTGCAAATAAATGAGCCCTTTGCCAGCAGTGACCACAGCATGATTGACTTTTGTCTCAATATACGTCCTGACCAAAACGACCATAATAATAGGATAATAAATAAATATGTATTTATTAATAAAATAAATAAATAAAATAAAATAAAATAACCAATTACAACTTTTTAAAAGCCAACTAAGTTATCATAGATGCCGACCTCTCATGTCTTGATCAGCAAGCATTATTCTCTTGACTGTATTTTATGGACTGCAGTATGCTCCCTCGCATATTTGGGTATACCAGGTGAATTGACAGTAAAATATATAAAACTAATTGTCTGTCATGTCTGCAGATGAGATCATGGTGGCACACCAAGCGTGGCAAATTGGCTTGAGGAGACCTGGTTGCCCTTCTTATGTTTGCCTGGATGCACTTGGTGTGGTGGGACCTTTTGACATTCCCGTCTCTCAGATAATTTGTGAACACCGTGTAAAAGGCTCCAAGTGCTTTCAAGATGAATTTGGGACTCCCTGTATGCTATCATATCTCAAGACCTAAAAAGCACAACAAAATGTTCTTTCTGCGCCAACTCAGGAAGCTCAAAGTGCCCAAGGAGCTGCTGATTCAGTTCTACAGAGGAATCCTTGAGGAGATTGGCAGGTCCATCATGACGTCTCTGGACTCTGACTGTTACTTGTGAAGATCAGGTTGAGGCATAACAAGGCTGTTCTCATCCATTTTATTTTATTTATTTTATTTATTTTATTTATTTTATTTATTTTATTTATTTTATTTATTTTATTTATTTTATTTATTTTATTTATTTTATTTATTTTATTTATTTTATTTATTTTATTTATTTTATTTATTTTATTTATTTTATTTATTTTATTTATTTTATTTATTTTATTTATTTTATTTATTTTATTTATTTTATTTATTTTATTTATTTTATTTATTTTATTTATTTTATTTATTTTATTTATTTTATTTATTTTATTTATTTTATTTATTTTATTTATTTTATTTATTTTATTTATTTTATTTATTTTATTTATTTTATTTATTTTATTTATTTTATTTATTTTATTTATTTTATTTATTTTATTTATTCTATTTATTTTATTTATTTTATTTATTTATTAGTTGGACTTGTATGCCGCCCCTCTCCGAAGACTCGGGGCAGCTCACAACAAGTAAAAACAGTCACAACAATCCAATTAATTAAAATATTTAACGATTTAAGAAAAACCCCATGTAATAGCAAACACACACACAAGCATACCATGTATAAATTAACATGCCCAGGGGAGATGTTTAGTTTCCCCATGCCTGACGGCAAAGGTGAGTCTTAAGGAGTTTTCGGAAGGCAGGAAGAGTAGGGGCAGTTCTAATCTCCGGGGGGAGTTGGTTCCAGAGAGCCGCCGCCGCCACAGAGAAGACTCTTCCCCTGGGACCCGCCAACCGGCATTGTTTAGTTGACGGGACCTGGAGAAGGCCCACTCTGTGGGACCTAATCGGTCGCTGGGATTCGTGCGGCAGGAGGCGGTCTCGGAGATATTCTGGTCCGATGCCATGAAGGGCTTTAAAGGTCATAACCAACACTTTGAATTGTGACCGGAAATTGATCGGCAGCCAATGCAGACTGCGGAGTGATGGTGAAACATGGGCGTACCTAGGTAAGCCCATGACTGCTCTTACAGCTGCATTCTGCACGATCTGAAGTTTCCGAACACTTTTCAAAGGTAGCCCCATGTAGAGAGCATTACAGTAGTCGAACCTCGAGGTGATGAGGGCATGAGTGACTGTGAGCAATGAGTCCCGGTCCAGATAGGGCCGCAACTGGTGCACCAGGCGAACCTGGGCAAACGCCCCCCTCGCCACAGCTGAAAGATGGTTTTCTAATGTGAGCTGTGGATCGAGGAGGACGCCCAAGTTGCGGACCCTCTCTGAGGGGGTCAATAATTCCCCCCCCAGGGTAATGGACGGACAGATGGAATTGTCCTTGGGAGGCAAAACCCACAGCCACTCCGTCTTATCCGGGTTGAGTTTGAGTCTGTTGACACCCATCCAGGCCCCAACAGCCTCCAGGCACCGGCACATCACTTCCACCGCTTCGTTGACTGGGCATGGGGTGGAGATGTAAAGCTGGGTATCATCGGCATATTGATGATACCTCACCCCATGTCCTTGGATGATCTCACCCAGCGGTTTCATGTAGATGTTAAATAGCAAGGGGGAGAGGACCGACCCCTGAGGCACCCCACAAGGGAGAGACCTCGGAGCCGACCTCTGACCCCCCACTAACACCGACTGCGACCGGCCAGAGAGGTAGGAGGAGAACCACTGAAGAACAGTGCCTCCCACCCCCAGCCCCTCCAACCGGCGCAGAAGGATACCATGGTCGATGGTATCGAAAGCCGCTGAGATATCGAGGAGCACCAGGACAGAGGATAAACCCCTGTCCCGGGTCCGCCAGAGATCATCCATCAACGCGACCAAAGCGGTTTCCGTGCTGTAACCGGGCCTGAAACCTGACTGCTGGGGACCTAGATAATCAGCTTCTTCCAAGGACCGCTGGAGCTGGAGTGCCACCACCTTCTCGACAACCTTCCCCATAAAGGGAAGGTTGGAGACTGGATGATAGTTGTTAAGTACGGCTGGGTCCAGGGAGGGCTTCTTGAGGAGGGGGCGCACAAGCGCTTCTTTATAGAGTGATGGAAAAACTCCCCTCCCCAAGGAAGCGTTGGTAATCTCCTGGGCCCAGCTCCGTGTCACCTCCCTGCTGGCCGAGACCAACCAGGAGGGACACGGATCCAGTAAGCAGGTGGCAGAACTCACAGCTCCGATGGCCTTGTCCACTTCATCAGGTGTCACCAGATCAAACTCTTCCCAGACAGGTGGACAAGTACGTGCCCCAGTCACCTCGACTGACTCGTTGTCAGTCGACTCTGTTTTACAATTGGAGTCGAGGTTGGCCCGGATCTGAGCGACTTTATCAGCGAAAAACGTGTTAAACTCCTCGGCACTACTCTGCAAGGGCTCCCCAACTCCCCCCTGATTAAGAAGGGAGCGGGTCACCCTAAACAGAGCAGCCGGGCGGGATTCCGCTGATGCAATCAAGGCGGCATGGTACGCGCATCTTGCCGCCTTGAGCGCCACTTTGTAAGTCTTAATAAAAGCTCTTACAAGTGTTCGATCAGATTCGGACCTACTCTTCCTCCATCGCTTCTCTAGACGTCTCTTTTGGTGTTTCAACACCCGGAGCTCCTCGTTGAACCATGGGGCTCTACGGGGTCTAGCGCCGCGGAGAGGTCGCAAAGGCACAATCCGGTCAAGAGCCCCTGCCGCAGCCCTGTTCCAGGCCTCAGCGAGGGACTCCGCCGAACTGTGGACGAGTGCCTCTGGAATAACACCAAGCGCCGTCTGAAAGCCCTCTGGGTCCATCAGGCGTCTGGGGCGGAACATCTTCATTGGTTCCGCCTCCCTGCGGGGAAGGATTGGAGCCAGGAAGTCAAGCCGTAGCAGAAAATGGTCTGACCATGACAAAGGCAACGCTTCTAAGCCCCTTAGTCTCGGACCATTGCTCAATTGCTCAGAAAGGAATACCATGTCAGGTGCGTGCCCTCCCTCGTGAGTCGGACCCTGTACTACTTGAGTCAGGTCCATGGCTGTCATGGTGGCCATGAACTCCTGTGCCAGCCCAGAGGTTTCGCCGAGTGACGGCAGGTTGAAGTCCCCCAGGACAATGAGTCCGGGGAACTCCACTGCCAACCCGGCTACCTCCTCGAGTAGCACAGGCAGGGCTTTTGACATGCAGCTGGGAGGCAGGTACGTGAGAAATAAGCCCACCTGAACCCCTAAGTCCAACTTCAGCAAGAGAGACTCGCAACCTGCAATTTCCGGAGCAATGAGTCTACGCAGGCAAAGGCTCTCCCTGGCTATAATAGCCACTCCTCCCCCCCTTCCCTGGGGTCGAGGTTGATGTCATATCTGAAACCCGGCTGGGCAAATTTCAGAGAGAGGGACACCTCCCTCCGGGCCCAGCCAGGTTTCAGTAATACATGCCAGGTCGGCCTCCTCATCCAGGATCAGATCCCGGATGAGGAGAGCTTTATTTACCACCGACCTGGCATTGAGCAGCAGCAACCTGAGTCCAGGGCCAGAGTTACACTCATCACCAGTACCCAAGATTGGGCTCACAGAGCCGGAACAGGGGACCGTTATTAAGCAACGGTCTCTCGTTCCCCTGGAATGGCTAACTCTGTGGCCCCCACCGTATCTGCCTCTCCCCAGCAACACAGGGATATTCCGGCCCTCTGCCACCCCAGAGATCGGTGCCCCTTCCTCTCCTGTCTCCCGAGCGTCAGGTGGGCCAAACCTATCATTCATACTACTCACAATCATCTCATCCATACTGTACTCCCACCCACCCCAACCATCACACTCATACCAATCATTCATTCCATGCACAAGATTAACTCCATTCCAATCATCCATTAATTAGCGAACCCTCCCTATATTTAAAAAGATTAAATTAGTAATAAGTAAAAAGCTAATAAAATGTGGCACAATATAAATACATATAAATAGAAATTGAAAAATTCACAAAATTAATAATTAGTAATATAAAATGGTAAAAATGGTAAAATAGTAAAAATCAGATCTTAATACTAATTATTAGTTAGTTAAACATCGGTTAGTCAGTCAGTCCAGGTGAAGTGTCTTTGTATGGCTTCAATAAGTCTTAGATCTTAAAAGACTTTAAAAAGGTCTTAAAAAGCTGCTGTTTTTCCCCAGCCAGTCCACTAGGGGGCGTGGATCTTCAATAAAGTGCATAGAGGTGCACAGGAGTCAGGAGGGGGGGGGAGGAGGGGGGAGGGACAGACAATGATAGTCATTTGCAAGTTCATATTAGCAATGTCCCAATTCCCAAGCAACCAGTTCCATCTTTCTCATTTCTCTTTCGTGATTTTATCGCCCAGCAGGTCCAAACATCCATGTGGTCCTCCCATCCCACCCAGCTGACACAAGCGGGCTCCATCAAACATGTTCTTAAAGCTTCTGCTGGGCTCCCCCCCCCCAAGACAGCAGCCACTCCCACTGGCCACCACCCCAAGTGCCTCGGTGTTTCCAGGCGTTTCAAGAGTCTTTTGGCTTTGCAGCTGACACAGGCAAGCTCCCTCCAGCACGTTCCTCAAAGCTTATTTTATTTATTTTATTTATTTTATTTATTTTATTTATTTTATTTATTTTATTTATTTTATTTATTTTATTTATTTTATTTATTTTATTTATTTTATTTATTTTATTTATTTTATTTATTTTATTTATTTTATTTATTTTATTTATTTTATTTATTTTATTTATTTTATTTATTTTATTTATTTATTTATTTATTTATTTATTTATTTATTTATTTATTTATTTATTCTGTCCAATACATAATACACATTGAAGAGAATAGATATGTAGTAATATAAATAAAGAAAAGAATAGAAGAAAAGATATAAAAGTATAGGTGAACATATTTGAAAGGAAGAAAAGATAAATGAGATAAGGAGAGACAATTGGACAGGGGATGGAAGGCACACTGGTGCACTTATGCACGCCCCTTACTGACCTCTAAGGAACCTGGAGAGGTCAATCATGGATAGTCTAAGGGAAAAATGTTGTGGGTTAGGGTTTGACACTACTGAGTCAGGTAATGAGTTCCACGCTTGGACAATTCGGTTACTGAAGTCATATTCTTTACAGTCAAGCTTGGAGCGGTTAATATTAAGTTTGAATCTGTTGCGTGCTCTTGTGTTGTTGCGGTTGAAGCTGAAGTAGTCATTGACAGGTAGAACGTTGCAGCATATGATCTTGTGGGCAATACTTAGATCGTGTTTTAGGCAACGTAGTTCTAAGCTTTCTAGACCTAGGATTGATAGTCTGCTTTCGTAGGGCATTCTGGAGGAGTGAAGGGCTCTTTTGGTGAAGTATCTTTGGACATTTTTAAGGGTGTTGATGTCCGAGATGTGGTATGGGTTCCAGACAGATGAACTGTATTCAAGGATGGGTCTGGCAAAAGTTTTGTAGGCTCTGGTGAGTAGTGTGAGATTGCCAGAGCAGAAGCTGCATAGGATCAGGTTAACAACTATAGATATTGCGATATTGTTGCAGTGGGGTTTGGCACTTAGATCATTTGATATTAGTATTCTAAGGTCTTTTACTGAGTGGGGGTGATCCATGATGTTTTCTGCTATTTCTCACTGCAGCCTGGCTATGCCCAGTGGGAAGGAAGCCCATTCGTGGTCAGAAATCTGCCCATCTGGTTTCTGGCAAGGCAAGACCCGAAGGAGGGAAGAATGGGTGGCTGCTGTCTTCCATGGTTTCTTACAGGCTCTCTGGAAGCTGCGTCTAGACCTGTTTTTGACCTGTTTGTGACTATGAGAGCAGGTTTTTTCCTAGCCTGATGAAGTATACAGTACGTCATGTAAATACTGTACTATCCTTGCAGTGTCCCCAGCTGACTTTCATTACAAAGTTATTGTGCAGGTTGAATGAACTTTGGGTTTCTCTTAATTTTTTTAAAAAAAAATTTACTGAAATTTTTGAAACATAAACAAACACATACAAAAAGTAGACATATCATACAATTACACCATACAAAAAGTTTACAGAAACTTGTACATTTTGAAATAAAGTTGTTTTTAGAGGGTCTTTTTTACATTGTCCTGTTTTATTTTGTCTGGTTAGTTTATTTCCATTTTTTCTCTATCCATTTGCATATTTTTCCCCATACAGTATAGTATACATTCTCCTGTTTCTTCTGCAATTCCATTGTAATTTTATTCATTTTTGCGCATTCTAGCATCTTTCTGAGTATCACCTGTTCTGTTGGTATAATGGATTATTAGGTATAAATTTGCCTTTTTATGATGCCCATTGATAATGCCAAGTAGGTATATTTCCAGTTTTAGTTCTAGTTCATAATTTACAATTTCTTTCAACCAATTTCTAATTCAGGTCCAAAATTTTACTGCTTCTGGGTATGTCCACCACATATGGTAGCACGTGCTGTGCAAATTATTGCAAATTTTTGCAAGTCTTGCTCGGGCATAATGCCACTGGTAGAACATCTTATAAAGATTTTCTTTATAAGATATAGATATTGTCAGTTTGAAATTTAATTTCCAAAGTTGCTCCCAATCTTCTAATCGTATGTTGCAACCAAAGTTGGTCAGCCATGCTATCAAGTTTTCTTTCACAAATTCTTCTACATTCTCAAAATTTAATAAATAGTAATAAATCTTGTATCTTGTATCCTTAGGATTTTTTATTAAAATTGATTGTTTCCTCATTGCTTATTTGACCCCTACGGTAATCATTAAGTGTTGTACCTCATGATTATTGACAAACGTATCTTTTTCTTTTATGTACACTGAGAGCATATGCACCAAAGACTTTGTGACTTTGTGTGTGCAATCAAACTTGGCCAATAAAAAATTCCTATTCTATTCTATTCTATTCTATTCCTTTCCATTCCATTCCATTTTATTGTTATTACGTCCCATGTTTCACATTTCTACATTTCGTCTGGTTGTAAGATGATCCTTTGTATTCAGATGTGGCTTCAGAAGGATAATGTAGCACTTGGGAATGAAGATGCAGCCCAGTAATCCAGCACTCGAGGCCAAGATGGAGAAGACCTGAACAGACACCATGTATTTTCCTTTGGTGCTCAGGTAGGTGGGCACAAATGTCACCCAGACACTGCAGAACACCAACATACTGAAAGTGATCAGCTTTGCTTCATTGAAGGCCCCAGGCAGATTCCTGGCTAGGAAAGCCACCATGAAACAAATAGAAGCCAGAAAGCCCAGGTAGCTGAGGGTGATGTAGAACATGATAACAGTCCCTTCATTGCATTGCAAGATGATTTCTCCAGGCTGGGAGTGGAAGTCAGAATCAGGGAATGGGGGAGAAACTCCCAGCCAGATGGAGCAGATGGTAACTTGGGCAGCAGAACAAGAAATAATGATAGAGTTGGCCAAGCTCTTTCCCAACCATCTTTTCATTTGGTTCCCTGGTTTTGTGGCCAGGAAAGCCAACACCACTGTAATTGTTTTGGCCAAGAGAGAAGAAATGGCAACGGAGAAGATGATGCTGAAAACTGTTTGTCGGAGAAGGCAAGTGGCTTTCCTTGGCTGACCAATGAAGAGAAGTGGAGACAAGAAACAAAGCAGGAGGGAGAACAGGAGGATGTAGGAGAGGTCCCGGTTGTTGGCTTTGACAATGGGAGTTTCTCTGTATTTAAGGAATATAATTAAAACAAGGCCTGTGGTTAGGAAGAGGAGTAGGGCAAAAGAGACCAGAATAGTGCCCAGATGTTCTTCATAAGACAGGAAGGTTATAAATTTAGGGATGCAATCGATGTGATCCTCATTTGGATATTTATCATCTGGACACACAGTGCATTTTTCTGTATCTGAGAAAACCAAAAAGAAATATTATTTTAGTATTCTATCCCTTTTCATGACATATATTCTTCAGACAACAAGTTTTCCTAGGGGTATTTTCCAAATTGCATTTCCTAAGAGCTCTAGAGAAAGAAAAAAGAGTAATACAATTTTCTTTAAAAATAAATACCGAGTTTTCCCGAAAATAAGATCCTGTCTTATATGCATATATATTTGAATCCTGAAATAACTGCTTGGCTTTATTGCCATGCACTCTGTTGTGTTTGGGCCTGGGCCAGCCGTTGCTCCCACAGATGGGAGAGACGTGGCACAAAGTGAATGTGAAAGCCTGGCTGACAGCCAGGAAGATGTGGCAGACAGCCAGGAAGATGTGGCAGACAGCCAGGAAGACGTAGCAGACAGCCAGGAGGACGAGGCCACTGGGACGCAGGATTCAGCAGACAGCCCAGGGGATTTGACATACAGTCCCTCAGACAGTCTTTCGTCTCTGGATTCTTCTGCAGATCAATATATTGATCTGCGTAGCCGAAGAGCTATGCAAAGAAGGGATCACTTTAAGGAGTATTACAAGTCATTATAGGAACACCTGGGCTGGGTGTGGTTCTTATACTGAGGGCTGGGTGTGGTTCCCTTAATGAGGGCTAAAGGTGTAAAAGGGAACAATGGCCCAAGGCAAACTGTGGCTGTTTATCTGTGTTATTTTGTGGTTCCTGCTCTGAAGTTTCTGTTCCGTGCCGTTGGAGTTTTCAACCCAGTTTTTTCAGACAAGTGGGAGGTGAAAACTCTGGGACTTGCTGTTTGCTTCAAAGATTCAAAAGGACTCCTGAAACATCTTTGCTCATTCCAGGTTGTCTTTGTTTGTTTTTTCCTGTGTTTTTGTATGCGGCTGAAGTAAGCCTTGCACTATCATTGTTTTTGGACACTAAGAACTGTTTTGAGTAACCCTTTTTTGTTTATTTAATACAAGTTTGCTGATTAGCAGAGCACGTGTGTGTTTGATTTCTTTTCCTTGGACTATTACGCATTGCCTGAGCCAGTCAGGCACAACACACTCAGAAACCTGATTGAGCTTATTAACAAGGGATGTCTTATTTTGAGTGGGGAAAGGGTAGCTATAATTCTATGAAACTGAGTGTGGACCTAAATGATTTCCTGTGTAATGTACATTATCTTAATAGGAATCTACATTATTAGTTGTAAAAAAAATGAATCAATATTTCCAGGTATATTCTTGGGTCCTGCCAGATGGCACACAGGAGGCCAAATTTGTGAAATCTAGTTGGCTGGCAGAGAAAGCCAGTCCTCCAAATAATCTGCAATGGTAGTAAGAATGCAATTACAGTGATACCTCTTCTTACAAACCCCTCATTATACAAACTTTTTGAGATACAAACTCGGGGTTTAAGATTTTTTTGCCTCTTCTTCCAAACTATTTTCACATTACAAACCCAAGCCACTGCCACTGGGATGCCCCACCTCTGGACTTCTGTTTCCAGCGAAGCGCCCATTTTTGCGCTGCTGGGATTCCCCTGAGGCTCCCCTCCATGGGAAACTTCTTGACTTCTGTGTTTTTGTGATGCTGCAGGGGAATCCCAGTAGGGGAATCCCAGCAGTGCAAAAATGGGTGCTTTGCTGGCAACGGAAGACCGGAGGTGAGGTTTCCCAGCGAGGGGAGTCTTAGCGAAATCGCAGCATCGCAAAAACACGGAAGTCCAGAGGTGGGGTTTCGAGGACCTCCATGTTTTTGCCAGCAAAGCACCCATTTTTGCACTGCTGGGATTCCCCTACTGGGATTCCCCTGCAGCATCACAAAAACACAGGTCAAGAAGTTTCCCACGGAGGGGAGCCTCAGGGAAATTCCAGCAGCACAAAAATGGGCGCTTTGACTGGCAAAAGGGGTGAGGTTTGGGCTTGCACGCATTAATCGCTTTTCTATTGATTCCTATGGGAAACATTGTTTCGTCTTACAAACTTTTCACCTTACAAACCTCGTCCTGGAACCAATTAAGTTTGTAAGATGAGGTATCACTGTATATACATCCATAACTGTCTATCCCTTTTCAGCCTCTCAGTGAACCTCAAGCAGAGACCTTACCTGGCAATGGTGTGTGTGTGATCCCCCAGAGGCATCAGATTCCAAAGATTCTCTCACTGGGAGTAAAATATGGTAGGGATCCCAAGGCTTTGAGGTTTTTCCTGACCCAAGTTTGGAATCATATGCAAGAATATGGGGAGGATTTCCCCACAGGAACTGCTAAAGTTAAGTGTGTTACCATGGCCCTGGAAGGGACCACAGCTGAGTGGATGGTGGAAATAGGTTTCATAGCTGCAGAGTTCTCAGTTAAGCTTACGGGAAATATGCCAGAGTCAGAGCTAATTGCATTCCAGCAAGATAAAACAGGCATGAGCCATAGTAATACAACTCAGCTCACCACATATTGGCAGGCAGGCAGCTTCTAGGAGATGGGTTTTTCAGAGCAGAAATCAGGTATTTTCAGGGAACATTTCTGGAGCCCCAGATCTAACACAGCGTCCATGAAAGCAACATTGAAACTCCACCCAGAATTACCCAGAAGCCTTTCCTTATATATCTACTGAGAGTGCTCAGCAAACCTCTAGAGTTAAAACTTCAAACTACTTCCTTTTATCATGCAAGAATTGTTGTCTGCTTTGTAATCTCCTGAATCGAACATCTAAGAGTGACTCATTATCTCTAATGTCCCCTTCATCCTCTGACTTGGACCAATCCCTCATTGACATATCTGCCACCTCTGGTGGTTCCTCGGGTTCATCCAGGTCTATTTGTCCTTCACTCTCACTCTCTGCATCATCTTGCAACACCACTGGCCCAGGGTACTCAGATGGGCCTGGCTCATCCTCCTCAGAATCTTATTTATTTATTTATTTTATTTATTTATTTATTTTGTCCAATACACAATGAGGGTTTTAGTGGGTATATATCTACATACACATAGTAAAATACTTGATGAAGGATATAGAGGAGATACTCATAGTAAAATATATCTAAGAAACAATAGAAAAGAAGATATAGTAATAGAACATATCAATGAAAGAATAGAAGAAGAGATATAGGAATAGAAGAAAGGTATGGGTGATATAGGAGAGCAATAGGACAGGGGACGGAAGGCACTCTAGTGCACTTGTACTCGCCCCTTACTGACCTCTTAGGAATCTGGATAAGTCAACCGTAGATAATCTAAGGGTAAAGTGTTGGGGGTTTGGGGATGACACTATGGAGTCCGGTAATGAGTTCCACGCTTTGACAACTTGGTTACTGAAGTCATATTTTTTACAGTCAAGTTTGGAGCGGTTAATATTAAGTTTAAACCTGTTGTGTGCTCTTGTGTTGTTGTGGTTGAAGCTGAAGTAGTCGCCCACAGGCAGGACGTTGCAGCATATGATCTTGTGGGCAATACTTAGATCTTGTTTAAGGTGTCTTAGTTCTAAACTTTCTAGGCCCAGGATTGAAAGTCTAGTCTCATAGGGTATTCTATTTTGAATGGAGGAGTGAAGGGCTTTCATGAAAATATTTTGGATGAATCCACTTCCATGATATCTGCCCTTTTCTTTGGTGCTACCTACCTTCCTGAGTTGAGATGGTCCCTTGTGGACAAGGAACACAGTCATAGCAGCAAAACGGCTCTCCTTCTCGAACCTGCTTGACAAATCCAGGATGACATTTTCCCACACATATTGACCGAGGCAGAGACTAGGCAGAAAAACAAGGACATGCTGAAAAAAAGGTGTCAGGACTCACCACCCATCAAAATGGACATTGACATGGACATCAGCCAAGAAGTCTCTGAACTTCACTTAGGTGAGTATGAAGATGAGCCAATGGATCTCAGTACCGCCAGATCTCGCTTGACCGAAGCTGAGAAAGCCAGACGCCAAGCTGAAGGTTTGTGTCCTGTAATGCAGGGAGATGTGTCACTTTGTCATCTCTTGTCCAAAAAAGAGACATGTTGCAGCAGTTCCTGTTCCAGCCCTTGGTCCTGCTCAGCAGTTCCAGGCAACCCTGCTGGGAAACGACCAGAGCCCAGCCTAATGCAAACATTGGGTCAGGCAGGCACTAAGCCAAATTCCAGTTCTACAGAGGAGGATCCTGGACCCCTGAGACTCCTGATTCTAGCAACCAAGGTACTTCTTAAGAACCATACCTGAGCCCTTCCAGCAGAAAGACAAAGTCTTTACACAGGAAAGCAGGCTTTAAAATGTAGCATTTCTTCAAACAGAACATAAGGCAAGCAGCATTAATCTTAGGCATGGCTGGCCTGCATGGGGAGTTGCATGGTTTGCATTTAGCAAAGGACAGAAGCAAAGGCTGGCTTTTAAGTTGCAATTGTGTTGGAACAGGCAAGGACAATAGCTTTTAAATGTAGACATGTCCCCCCTCCTTTCCTCTATGTTGAGCAGCATGGTTTGTAATTCAAATCCAAAAAAAATTCCTTACAGGAGGCTGGGAGGCAGAGCAATATTTTTCAAGGCAGTAGCTGGGAAAGAAGAGGGGTGTGTGTGATTTCTTTTATTCTTAAGGCTTCTGGTCATCATGAGAAGAGTGATCAGCCCCCTTTCTTACTTTGAGGTTTCTTTTTGCTGTTTAGAAACACTTAGCAACAAATTTAATCTTTTTTAGGCGGATTGTTCCTTAAAACAGATTATTTCTTTAAGGCAGCGGTGATTGCGAAGAGGGGGATGGATCAATTCCCTCTTTTTGCCATACTGGTCAAGCCGGGAGGGTGTCTATCTCAGAGTATCAACTCAGCACAATGAGATATCACATATCGTTTTATTGGCAGGCATTCCCATTCAATTACTTATGATTATTGAAGTGATTCTTCTGCAGTATAATCTTTCCCACTGTACAGGCAAAAAGAGGTTGAATTGTCCCTGGCTCTGCCCTCATGCAGTTCTACATGTTGCTTTTACAGGCTGACTTGCTTAGTCAAAGCCAATAGGAAATACACATATATGGTCACATGCAAAACTACATTACCCAGAGTGCAATATGACATTTCCCCTAATGCAATGTCTTAAAAAGACTTGTCTTAATGCAAGCTAACTATTTCTGTCTGTGGTGACCCCACAGACATCCTTTCTAGGAGCAGAGGCCTGTCGCTCTATCCCAGTTCGTTGAAAGAGAAGCATGGATAAATCCGGTCAGCTTTGCCTTCTTTAAAATCCTCCCAGACTATGGGCTTCCCTCTCAGGAGATACTGTTTCCAACATAGAAACATAGAAGACTGACGGCAGAAAAATACCTCATGGTCCATCTAGTTTGCCCTTATACTATTTCCTGTATTTTATCTTACAATGGATATATGTTTATCCCAGGCATGTTTAAATTCAGTTACTGTGGATTTACCAACCACGTCTGCGGGAAGTTTGTTCCAAGGATCTATTACTCTTTCAGTAAAATAACATTTTCTCATGTTGCTTTTGATCTTTATTTATTTTATTTATTTTTATTTATTCTTTGTCCAATATACAATACATATGAGAGAGAATATACATTAGGAATATATATATAAAGATAGGAAGTAAAAAGAAGGGAAGTGGATAGGAAGAGAATATATATAGAGGAGAGAATATATAAGATAAAAGAGGTAAGAAAAGAGAATTGGACAGGGGACGATAGGCACAACAGTGCACTTATATACGCCCCTTACTGGCCTCTGAGGAATCGGGAGAGGTCAATCGTGGAGAGTTTAATGGAGAAGTGTAGGGGATTGGGGGTTGACACTATTGAGTCCGGTAATGAGTTCCACGCTTCGACAACTCGATTGTTAAAGTCGTATTTTTTGCAGTCAAGTTTGGAGCGATTGATATTAAGTTTGAATCTATTGTGTGCTCTTGTGTTGTTGCTGTTGAAGCTGAAGTAGTCGTTGGCCGGAAGGACGTTGCAGCGTATGATCTTGTGGGCAATACTTAGATCGTGTTTTAGATGCCGTAGTTCTAGGCTTTCAAGGCCCAGGATGGTTAGTCTATTTTCGTAGGGTATTCTGTTTCGAGTGGAGGAGTGGAGGGCTCTTCTGGTGAAGTATCTTTGGACGTTTTCGAGAGTGTTGATGTCTGAGATGCGGTGTGGGTTCCAGGCAGATGAGCTGTATTCGAGAATGGGTCTGGCATAGGTTTTGTAGGCTCTTGTGAGTAGTGTGAGATTGCCGGAGCAAAAGCTGCGTAGGATCAGGTTAACAACTCTGGAGGCTTTTTTGGCGATATTGTTGCAGTGGGCTTTAGCACTTAGGTCATTTGAAATGAGTATTCCGAGGTCTTTTACTGAGTGTTGGTTGGTAGTGAGGATTTGTTTATTCAGTTCATATATGTGGTTTGGATTCTTTTTGCCGATGTGGAGGGTAGAGCATTTGTTGGTTGATATTTGAAGTTGCCAGGTGTTGGACCAATCTGAAATGAAGTCAAGGTCTTTTTGAAGAGTGAGTGTGTTGTCGGTGGTGTTGAAGAGTTTCACATCGTCGGCAAAAAGTACACAGTTGCTTACGATATTATCGCAGAGGTCATTGATGTATAGGATGAAAAGAGTAGGACCTAGTACGCTGCCTTGGGGAACGCCGCTTTTGACAGGGACAGGGGAGGAAATGGCGCTTCCGATTTTGACAACTTGTTGTCTGTTTGACAAGAATGCGGTAATCCAGTTGTGGAGGAGTCCTGAGATGCCATAGGATTTGAGTTTTAGGAGAAGTTTGTCGTGAACCACTGAGTCAAAGGCTTTGCAGAAGTCGATATAAATTGCATCGATGAATTTTCCTTGATCAAGGTGGGTAGTCCAGATGTTTTTGCAGTGGAGTAGTTGTAGGTTGCAGGATAGTTTCTTACGGAATCCAAATTGTTTTTTTGATAGTAGGTTGTTAGATTCTAAGTAGAGAGTGATTGAACGATTTATAATTGATTCCATGATTTTACAAGGTACACAGCATAGTGATATGGGTCTGTAGTTGTCAACTAGTGATGGGTCTCCTTTTTTGAAGATGGGGATGACTACTGCTTTTGACCACAGTTTGGGGAGAGTGCTGGTCATGAAGGAATTTTGGAAGATAATGCTTAGAGGTTCAGCTATGGCAGATGAGAGTTTTCTTAGGAAGTATGCACAAAGACCATCTGGACCGACAGATAGGGAAGGTTTGAGATCACGGATTGCTTTTTCAACGTAGTCTGTGGTGAAGATGATTTGGCTTAGGTTATTTAATGAGTTAGGAGTGCGATTTGCGAAGAGGGGGGATGAGTTATTACTGTTAACAAAAATGGAGCCAAAGAAGGAGTTGAAAAGATTTGCTTTGGATGGGTCGTCGTGGTACTCTTTGTTGTGTGGTCCAATGAGAGGTGGAATAGGTCTGGAGTCGTTAAGTTTGTTGTTGACGAAGTTGTAGAAGGCACGGTTAGATTTGGAGCGTAGGAGGTTTTCCTCTTGTTTACTGCGGTAGTTCAGACATTCTACTTTTATTTGTTGGCATATTCTTCTGTAGCGGTTTTTAAAGTTGTTTACAGGACCTTTTTTGTTTCTACGCCAGAGGGATCTTTTTTGGTTTGTAGTTTCTTTAATGAGATGGGAATGTTGTTTTTCTGTTTTCTTCTAGGAGGAGTAATTGGAACATACAGATCTATAAGTCTATTGATTTGGAGTAAGAACGTGTTGTGGAGGTCATCGATGGAGATGCAGTTGGAGAAGAGGGATTGCCAATTAATAAATGAGGGACTGACGTCTATGAGTTCGTAGTTAGCTTTCCTGAAATTGTACTTAGGTGACACGTTGTTCTGTTGAATGTTATGATGGCGTAGGTTGAGGTTGAAGTTGATCATACTATGGTCGCTGTTGGAGAAGGGTTCTATGATATGCAGTCCATAAATAGCACTTTTACTATTGCAGAAGATGAGGTCGAGGCAGCTGTTGAGTCTGGTGTTGTTTAATACTAATTGTTCCAGTCCCAGGCTGGTGACGGTGTTGTAGATGGCGGTATGTATAGGTTCGGTGGAGCATTCGTTTAGTGTCCAGTTGATGTGTGGTAGGTTGAGGTCACCTAGGAAGATGATGGGGTAGGGGCAGGAGGATGCCCATGTTAGTAGGGAAGTTAATTTTGATGCATGGGAAGTGTCATAGTTTGGAGCTCTGTAGCACAGTAAAAAGCGGAGAGTGGTGTTAAGGGAAAGATCGCAGATTAGGGTTTCAGGAAGGAATAAATCTTGTGCGACTTGAATGTTTTTTAGATTGAGTGAGCTTTTGTAGAATATGGCTACACCACCTCCTCTGCGGGATTCGTGGTCGGACCGGAAAACCAGGTAGTTATTTTGTGTAATGATGGAGTCAGGAAAGGAACAGTTGAGCCATGTTTCGCAAACAAAGATTATGTCAAATAAGTTGGTGTTGAGCAGAAGGAGGAATTCTGATAACTTGTTGATTAAACTTCTTGCA
Organism: Erythrolamprus reginae; assembly: GCF_031021105.1. Taxonomy (NCBI): domain Eukaryota; kingdom Metazoa; phylum Chordata; class Lepidosauria; order Squamata; family Dipsadidae; genus Erythrolamprus; species Erythrolamprus reginae. The sequence continues at coordinate 17,776,039 of NC_091951.1, read as the reverse complement.
TTGATTAGTTTGCATTTGAGGTTGTGTTTGAGTTCAGGAAGGGGATTGGATTGCGTTGAGTTGTGGCAGGATTGAGGCAAGGTAGTAAGGGGCGCATTTTCCTATTCATTGCTGGAGGTGCTGGGGAGGTCTGATTGTTGATGTGGGATGGTGGGTGGAGAAGTGTTGGAAAGTTGTGGAGGGGTAGCGGGATTGACGATGAAGGGAGGGTTGTAGGTTTTGGTTCTGATGCAATCAGAGCGGTAGTCAATGTAGAGGTTATTTTCGCCGAGTTCGCACCGTCTCCTGAGTTCGGCGCGTAGTTCACGGGAGCGGATACGTTGGAGTAATGTTAAGTCAGGTCTGCATCTGAGTTTGTTGTATTTGGTGTTGTTTCTGGCAATGGTGTTCATGGTCCTGATGAATTGTTGTTTGGAAGATTAGTTAGTGCAGACTATTCTGCACAGTCGGGGAGCCGTTGATCCGTCGCTGTACTTTAGTGTGGGGCCGCTTCTGGAGACCTCTAGGATGACATCAGGGGTAATTGTTTGAGGATGTTGATTGTGGATAATGTTTTGTATATTTGTTAAGTCAGTTTCCCCGTTTTCCTCAAGGCCAAAAAGGATGGCATTGTGGCGTTTTTGTGCCCTTTCCATGGCATCGTTCACCAGGGTGGAGACATCGGTGGTAGGGTTTAGAGGAAGAGGTTTTGGTGGTCTGGGTTGGGAGTATGGTGGTGGTGGTGGTGGGGTGCTGCAGGGTGGTTGATTAGGTGTTTTGGTGTTTATCAGGTCTTGGATATTTTTTTCTATGGAGGCGAACCGTGGTTCGATACTTTCGGTATATGCTTGATGGGTTTTTGAGACTGCAGATAAGATTACTTCGGATAAATTGTTGAGTGAGATTGATTTGGGTGTGCAGGATGGGCAGGAATAGTAGAATGAGGGATTGTCGTTGAGGAAGGTGGCAACATGTTTGTTGATGTTAAGGCAGGTATGGTGAGCCAATTTTTTGCAGGATTGGCACTTTGTGGTTCCTTCTTGTGTATTTACATTAGTGTTGCATATAACGCAATTGTTAACGGAAATGTTTGCTTGAGGTTTCTTTTTGGATGGCATTGTGAGGGGGTGAGAATTGGAATTCTGTTTGAAGATTCTGAGAGTATCAGTAGGAAATGGAAGTGGCTGCAATGATATTTTCAGCCACTAGATGGGGTTGGAGCTTCTGTTTGACGAATCTGTGAGGATCTGTAGCTTTGAGTGGGAAGGGATTGGAAGTGACTGCACTGTTATTTTTATTTTCAGCCACTAGATGGGGTTGGAGCTTCACTGTAAGCTGTGCGATTTTAGGTTTAAGAAGGATAGAGGTTATGAGGAGCAGAGTTGGTCTTCAGCCACGAGGTAATGGGTAATGGCGGTGGTGGGGAGGTGGTGGGGAGGGAGGTCGCAAAGGGCTTGTGGCTTCTTGGTGGGGCTTCTGAGGGCTACGGAGGCTATGGGGAGCTTTGGAGATCTTTGTAGAGTTGGGGATTATGTTGGGGTCCCAGGGGATCTGCACGGCGCTAGGGCTCTGGGCCGGTTTCGCGCCGGGTAGTCAGCTGGGCATCGGGGCTCCAGGTAGCTGGGCTCTAGGAGTCTTGGTTTCAGGGTTTCAGGGGGAGTCCACGTAGCGCTGGGGCTCTGGGCCGGTTCCACGCTAGGCAGGCAGCTGGCGTAGAGGGGAAATCCTCAGGGGAATCCTCGTGGCCAGTTATTGGGCAATCATCGGTCTCCCTGTAGCTAGGAAGCTAGGCTCGAGGAATTCTCGGGGGGTCCCCAGGGGATCAGCTCGGCACTAGCACTGGGCAGGTTTTAGTACTCACCCTCGGGAGTTTTCTTTATTTTTGTGATTTTTAATGTTTTTGATGTTTTTTGCCGTTATCTGTCGGAGCAGCAGTTCCCTCCCTCCTTCTTGTTGCCCCACCGGAAGTATATGAAGTATATCTTTCCCCCAACTAACTTCAGATTGTATCCCCTTGTTCTTGTGTTCACTTTCCTATTAAAAACACTTCCCTCCTGGACCTTATTTAACCCTTGAGCATATTTAAATGTTTCGATCATGTCCCCCCTTTTCCTTCTGTCCTCCAGACTATACAGATTGAGTTCATGAAATCTTTCCTGATATGTTTTATGCTTAAGACCTTCCGCCATTCTTGTAGCCCATCTTTGGACCCGTTCAATTTTGTCAGTATCTTTTTGTAGGTGAGGTCTCCAGAACTGAACACAGTACTCCAAAACCAGGACAAGCTGAATTATACCAGGACAAGCTGAATTATAATGCCAAGGGTTATTTCTAGGGATAGATTGCTATGCGTTCACTTGGGTTTTGGGAGAATCCTTATCTAATGTTATGGTTGGTTTGGAGAACCTCCAAATCCCACTCCTGGCTGGCTCCTCCCACCCCATCTTGCCCCTCCCAGAAGTCTCCATGTGGCCTGTTTTGGATGTGAGGTAAGTGAAAGACCTGTGTGGAAGCTTGGGGACAGGGAAAAACAAGCCTCCCAGAAGTTCCAGATGGCCAGAATTGGGCCCATTTCTTGCCTGTGGAGCCCAGGGCAGGCTGTTTTCACCCTCCCAGAGGCTCAAGGAAAGCTTCCGGAGCATGTGGAAGGTGAAAACGCCTCCCGCCATGCTGCAGGAGGCCAACTAGGCTATGCCCACCGAGCAACCAAGTAGAGAACCCGTTGCTGACATTTTTGAAGCCTATCCCTGGTTATTCCCCACTGGAGCAAGCAGGACCTCCATTCAATCTTGACTCTTTTTTTACCAGGTTCATTCCAAAGTGGAACTCAAGCATTAATCAACAGAATTTTGCTCTGCCATTTCTTGACATGGAGGAAACAAACCTGAGGCCATCAACTCCATAATATCTAGCACTTGAGGGTCTCTCTTACCAATTTTATCCTAAATAACAATCATTCAGTATCTCAATCTGGATGTAGTCGAATCATCTTAATACAGTGATACCTTATCTTACAAACGCCTCATCATACAAACTTTTTGAGATACAAACTCAGGGTTTAAGATTTTTTTGCCTCTTCTTACAAACTATTTTCACCTTACAAACCTACCGCCACCACTGGGATGCCCCACCTCCGGACTTCCGTTGTTAGCGAAGCACCTGTTTTTGCGCTGCTGGGATTTCCCTGAGGCTCCCCTCCATGGACTTCCGTATTTTTGTGATGCTGCAGGGGAATCCCAGCAGGTGATTCCCCAGCAGCGCAAAAACGGGCGCTTCACTGGCAACAGAAGTCTGGAGGTGGGGTTTCCCAGCAAGAGGAGCCTCAGTGAAATCGCAGCATCGCAAAAACACAGAGGTCCGGAGGTGGGGTTTTGAGGACTTAGGTGTTTTTGTGATGCTGCGATTTCACAGATGCTCCCTTTGCTGGGAAACCCCACCTCTGGACTTCGGTTGCCAGCAAAGTGCTTATTTTTGCAATGCTGGGATTCCCCTGCTGGGATTCCCCTGCAGCGTCGCAAAACCACAGAAGTCTTGAGGTGGGGTTTCCCATGGAGGGGAGCCTCAGGAGCATCCCAGCAGCACAAAAAAGGGCACTTCAGCTGGCAAAAGGGGTGAATTTTGAGCTTGCACGCATTAATCACTTTTCCATTGATTCCTATGGGAAACTTTGTTTCGTCTTACAAATTTTTCACCTTAAGAACCTCGTCCCGGAACCGATTAGGTTTGTAAGACAAGGTATCACTGTACAGGGTTCTATATTACAGAATCTGAAAAACACTGTGGTTGAAGTATTTTTGGAGCCTCCCTATCCATCTAAGAAAATAATAATACCAAAATAACCCATGTATAAAGCATAAAGCTTTATTTTTGTTATGAGTGTATATATGTGATCATTCTCTTCTTCTTCTTCTTCTTATTTTTCTCACCTATAGATTTACATGTATATACATTTTGTAAATGTTGTATTGTTGTTTTGTCTTTCTATGTTTTTTAATGTATATAATTAATAAAGTATTTTTTTTAAAAAAGAAAATGATAAATGTTTTAGTCAACACAGAAAATTCTTAATTAATTTCTGACTAGGCATAGCCCACTTGAAACGGACACTAAACACTTTGGAAAAGAGAGAAAAGATGCCAATATTTCACCCACCTTGTTGTGCCACTCTAGCTCTAAAACAATAAATGGGTCTACAATAAGTCTCTGACTTTCAAAAGTACCCAGTTGTTCTTCTATGAAATCCTTTTCAGAGATAATCACTTGACTCAGGATGTTCAGATCAGCTGCCAGTTCTCCATGTTGGTCCATGTACAGTTTCATCTCAGAAAGATTGCAAAATTCATTCCTCTGCAGAAAGGGATGAAGCTAGAATGGAAACAGCTAGCAATTTTAAAAGCAAAAACCTTGCTATCTAAAGCAACACAGTCTTTTCATATTTAAACCTTTCTTCTACACTTACCTGATTTCCAAATGTTCTAAATTCTGATAAAAAGTACTGTATTACCATTACCTGCATAACAGAGTGAAAATGTTTCAGCAAAACATATCAATCATATATTCTACACTTGTCTAATTTGCAAATATTCGTAGTTGGGAAACAAATATTATCACTATATTGGTTGATTGTTCTCACTGTCTGAAAAGTTCTCCTTATTTTTTAGGTTGAATCTCCCCTTGTTCAGTTTCCATCCATTATTCCTTGTCTGGCTTTCAAGTGCTTTGGAAAATAGCCTGACTCCCCTCCTTTCTGTGGCAGCCCCTCAAGTATTGGAACTCTGCTATTGTGTCTCCCCTCTTCATTAGACTGGCCATGCTTGTAACCGTTCTTCATATGTTTTAGTCTCCAGTCCCATAATCATCCTGGTTGTTCTTCTGAAGAATAGATGATGAATTAGAACTTGGTCATCTATTCTTCTATAATTTAGAATATTGTATCCAGTTTTGGTCACTAAAATATATGAAATCCCTCACCCAAGAGTGTCCTTGCGAGAGATTTCACTTGCCATATCTTGCACCGATGGGCACTCGTTCATCCACTGGGTGCGTCTACACCTATGTTGGGTGGGGAGAGCCTACCAGTAGTGGCCAGTAAGTTCAACACATGCCTGAAGTTTTATGTACAGTGATACCTTGTCTTACGAACCTCTCATCATATGAACCTTTTGAGATACGAACCCAGGGTTTAAGATTTCTTTGCCTCGTCTTAAGAACCATTTCTGTCTTACAAACCTGAGCCCGGGTCCGTGGGCTCTTTTATTGCGCATGCGCTCTCTTACTGCTGCAGGGATTCCCCTGCCTTGTGACTGCCACCGCTGGGATTTCCCATTCATTTCCCGCCCCCGTCGGGATTCCCTGCCTCCGGACTGCCAGCCGAAGTGCCTGGGATTTTCCCTTGGCTTTCCAGCGGCTGGTCGAGATGCCCCTTCCTCCTCCTCCTGCCTGGCGGGAGGCAAAGCGCTAGTGTGTGTGTGTGTGTATGTCAGGCCAGCTCTCCTGCCCCCCCAAGCCAAAAACGCAAAGCTGGGCCACTGCCGCCGAAGGAGGTTTGAGCCTCCCAGTCCTCCCCACCCCTTCGTCCCGCCCATCACCTTTGGCCGGCAGGATACTCCACAGCCAGCCGGCAGAACCTGCCTCCCAAGCCCTCTTACCCAGTGGGAGGCAAAGCGCTGGGGGGGGGGGTTTGGCTTGTGGGACCAGGAGGGCCGGCTTTGCATTTTCAGCTTGGGGGGGGTGAAGGAGGGCTGATCTGACCCCCCTCCCCAGCGCTTCGCCTCCCGCCAGGCAAGAGGGCTCGGGAGGCAGGTTCTGCCAGCTGGCTGTGGAGGATTCTGCCAGCCAAGGGTGATAGGCAGGATGAAGGGGTGGGGAGGACTCGGAGGCTCAAGCCTCCTTCGGCGTCGGCGGCGTCCTGGCTTCTGGGTTTCTGAGTTTTGGGCTTGCATGCATTATTCACTTTTACATTGATTCCTATGGGGAAAATTGCTTTGTCTTACAAACTTTTCATCTTACAAACCTGGTCATGGAACCAATTAAGTTCGTAAGACGAGGTATCACTGTATTTGTATCAGTATAGGCATTCATGGGTGTGGGTGTGGAGTGGTTCAGCATTTAAATATACTGAATTTGTCAGCTGGAATGCTGACAGCCTGGGCTCAAGAACTGAGCACCATGCAACAGGGTGAGTTCGTCTTACTTGCCTGAGCTCCTACCTACCAACAGTTTGAAAGCATGCACATGTGAGCAGCGGTCCCTGTAAGCTGTGCGCGTGCACAATATCACAAGGGGAAATAGACCCCTGCACACCAATCAAAATCCTCAGGCAGAGGGAGATAAGCCAATCAAATGGCTTCTCTCCTCAGCATGGGAATTTTCATGCGCGCCCCCTATTTAAGCCTCGGCCGGCAGCCAAAGAGGCTTTTGTTTGGGAGCTCCCTGGACGTTAAGGTAAGTAGGGCGGGGGGGGGGGGGCGGAGGGGGGGGGGTTAGGGGGGCCCTACCCTTACCACTGCCATGAATGTCCTGGGTGGGGGGGCAGGTTCGAGCCTTCCCCTTACCGGCGCTGTGCTGGGAGCCTTTAAATATCCTGGCTGGGGGGGGGGAGGTTCGAGCCTTCCCCTTACCGGTGCTGTGCTGGGAGCCTTTTAATGTCCTGGCTGGGTGGGGAGGGGGGGCAGGTTCGAGCCTTCCCCTTACCGGCGCCGTGCTGGGAGCCTTTAAATGTCCTGGGTGGGGGGGGAAGCCGGGCTCCAGGCTTGCCTCTGCTGCTAGCCAGAGTAAAAGGAAGGGAGAGAGAGGAAGAGGGAGAGAGACAGGGAAGGAGAAAGAGGAATAAAGGAAGGGGGAGAGAGGAAGAGAGAGGGGAAGGGAGGGGGAGAGAGAAAGAGGGAGAGAAAGAAAGAGAGAGAGAGAGAGATGAGAGAGGAAGGAAGATAGTGAGAGAGAAGAAGAAAGCAAGATAGAGAGAGAAGAGTGGAAGGAAGAGAGAGAGAGAGAGAAATGATAGAAAAAAGGGGAGAAAAAAAGAAATGAGAAAATGATTGAGACAGAGAATGACAGTAAAGAGAGAGAAACAGAGAGAGAAGTGACTCTTTATTTAAAGCATATGGTAAAAGCACTTAAATAATAACAGAGAAAAAAACCCCAGCCCTCACCTGTTTTTATTAATAGTTATGTTTTTGGTTCTGCTTTTTTTTTAGTTTTAATAGTAATGGATTTTGGGTTTTTTAAATTATTAATTTCTTTTAATAAAAAAGAAGGGATCGTTTTTCTTATTTATTTATTTATTTATTTTTTCTATGCCGCCCAGTCCCAAGGGGACTGCTGCTCAGACACTATACTTTTCTGCCCACACCGAAAAAAATTTAGAGGGAACATTACATGTGAGTAGGCAAATAGATACCACTTTGGTGTGAAGGTAACCCAACTTATAGTTATGCTGGCCACATGAACTTGAAAATGTCTTTGGGCAATGCTTGCTTCCTTAGCTAAAATATGTGCACTATCTTCTGGAGTCAGACACGACTGGACAGACAAAAGTTTTACTTTTATGTGTAAATACAGTATACGGCATTAGTATAATAAGTTGACAGTAGTAATATTTTAATAACTTCATGATAATTATATAATTAATTTGGTGATATTATCAATAATGATTCATGGGAAGAAGGATGAGAGATACCAAAATTGATAAGAATACATGAGAAAATGATAATTGATTATAAACCAAATGTCAGTTATCAGCGTGATGCTCATGGAAAGGAGGCAAATGCATCCATAAGGATCTTAGGAACACTACGCTTGGTTTGTATAAAAACAGATGGGCTTTAGGAAGGTTGCTCTTAGTCTTCAGAAAAGGCAGCAAGTGGAAGAGCCATGTTGGTCTATGGCAGCTAAACAATCTGGGGACATGTTTTCCAAGCTGTGGCGAGGGGGATGTTTGCCCAGGTTCACCTGGTGCACCAGTTGCGGCCCTATCTAGACCAGGACTCACTGCTCACAGTCACTCATGCCCTCATCACCTCAAGGTTCGACTACTGTAATGCTCTCTACATGGGGCTACCTTTGAAAAGTGTTCGGAAACTTCAGATTGTGCAGAATGCAGCTGCGAGAGCAATCATGGGCTTCCCTAGGTATGCCCATGTTACATCAACACTCCGCAGTCTGCATTTGTTGCCGATCAGTTTCCGATCACAATTCAAAGTGTTGGTTATGACCTATAAAGCCCTTCATGGCATTGGGCCAGAATATCTCCGGGACCACCTTCTGCTGCACGAATCCCAGAGTTAGGTTAGGTCCCACAGAGTTGGCCTTCTCCGGGTTCTGTCAACCAAACAATGCCGTTTGGCGGGACCCAGGGGAAGAGCCTTCTCTGGAACCAACTCCCCCCAGAGATTAGAACTTCCCCCACCCTCCTCGCCTTTCGTAAACTCCTTCAAACCCACCACTGCCATCAGGCATGGGGGAATTGAAACATCTCCAGCAGGCCTATACAGTTTATGTACGGTATGTTTGTGTGTATGTTTGCTTTTAATAATGGGGTTTTTAGTGTTTCTCTTAAATTATTAGATTTGTTATATATTGTTTATTATTGCTGTGAGCCGCCCTGAGTCTACAGAGAGGGGCGGCATACAAATCTAATAAATAAATAAATAAGTAAGTAAGTAAGTAAGTAAGTAAGTAAGTAAGTAAGTAAGTAAGTAAGTAAATAAGTAAATAAATAAATAAAAACAAACACAACACAATATCTTAGTTGGAGTAGGAAAAATACAGTCCTCTGTTATTAAACTTTGTTGCAAAATCAAAACCAGAAGCACACACAGATGACTGATTCAGCTGGATTCAATAACTTCTTTATAAACATAGTAACAGATGATTTTACAATACCATTAGCAGATTATTTCTTTAAGTAAACATGAGCAGGAGTTAGTTTCACTCCAGCAGGGAGTGCAGAGAGCAGAGAGTGCAAAGTGGACTGCGCCATGCCCAGTCTTAAGATTAAGTTTTGATTCTCTGCACAGACTCAGAAATGATTAGCCCCTATTGACTGACTCAGTTGCTATGCTTATTCATTGGCTCACCTTGTTAACATGTTCATGAGTATCTTAACATCCCTTACAGCACAAAACTGAAATACGTTACAAAGAAACTTTAGATCTGTTTACTGTTACTCCAGGTGATGGACATAAAAATGAATTCAGTTGCAAAAGAAGAGACTTTGACTGAAACAAAGGGAACATACCCTGAAAGGAGGAGCAGTTTTATAGCTAACACATGAACCAGAGAAGATCAGAGTCCCTTTCACTGGCTGTCTTAATGCATAAATGAGCAGCCATCGCTTAAAGCTTCAGCTAAAATTCCTTCAAGAGAAGAGTTTAGGCTAGATCGGGGTAGGCAAATTTGACTCTTCTGTGACTTGTGGACTTCAACTCCCAGATTTCCTGAGCCAATCATGCTAGCTCAGGAATTCTGGGAGTTGAAGTCCACATGTCATAGAAGAGCCAACTTTGCCTACCATTGCTCAGGGCCTCCCTAAAATTCATGAATGTAAAACACTAAGATACTAATCACAAACCCATAGATACATTTATTGTATTTTGACATGAATGTACCTTTTAAAAAAATGAGCAGTGTTTAATATCAAATTGTATCCAGTCTTTGAAACAAATTGCCAACAATTAGCAATAGCAATAGCATTTAGACTTATACAGTGTTCCCTCGATTTTTGCGGGGGATGCATTCCGAGACCACCTGCGAAAGTTGAATTTCCGCGAAGTAGAGATGCGGAAGTAAATACAATATTTTTGGCTAGTAACAGTATCACAAGCCTTCCCTTAACACTTTAAACCCCTAAATTACAATTTCCCATTCCCTTAGCAACCATTTAGATTATTACTCACCATGTTTATTTATTAAAGTTTATTTTAAAAAATTTTCATTAAAGACAGACGAAAGTTTGGCGATGACGTACGATGTCATCGGGCGGGAAAACCATGGTATCGGGGGAAAAACCACGAAGTATTTTTTAATTAATATTTTTTGAAAAACCGTGGTATAGACTTTTTGCAAAGTTCGAACCCGCGAAAATCGAGGGAACACTGTATATCACTTCATAGTGCTTTTCCTGCCCTCTCTAAGTGGTTTACAGAATAAGCATATTGCCCCCAACAATCTGGGTCCTCAATTACCTGTTGACCACTCACAGCACAAGGAGGTGTAGAAAGTTCCCCTAATTTTCCTTTGCATTTTTTTTCTCCAAAGGAACTAAGTTTCATGGATCCTTGTCAGGATCCCATACCTGCCACGGCTGCATCTTTGGAATTCCCAACTTCTTTTTGCCCTCTTTCCTTCTCCTTTTGGATCTGGAGGAATATGCAGCATTCAAGGCATGGGCCAGAGTCTTAATGACACTGTAAGCACGAGGGTCAATTTGTAACCTGTTGCTTTTATCTTGGGTCTCCAATGGTACTTTCTGGGTGCATCTTTTCCGGCCTTTGACAGAAAAGACATGCTTTGAAAAAGAACAGTGAAAACACTTACGTAGGGGTTTTACAAATATATATGGTTCAAAGAGCTCCTCATACCCTCTTTCCTGAATATAAAAGTTCCAAATACTATGGACATATTGATAAACTCTGTGACTTTTCATTGGTATTTCTCCAAAGAGTGTGATGATCCAGACTTTCCCTTCAATGGGTCCTAGCAAACCTCCAAGTGCAAAATGGACAGCATGAAATCCATCCATCATGCTACTATAGTCCGTAAAGAAAACGAAGACATTGACTTGCCTCCACTTGGAGATGGCATTCATAAGTGGTGCTGCAAGTCTAGTCATAGACAATTGTTGCAATATAACAACACAAATTCCATTTCTGACAAGTGTAGGAGTAAAGGTCCTCATGAAATTTTCTCCCTGCTCTGTATCTGAAGCAAAGAGACCAATCAAGGTCCATCTGAAATGGAGGAGCAGTTGGACAATGGCGGGGTACTGGACCCCATTTTTGGGGGCCAGCCGGAAGAAAAAAGGGAATTGAGTTTTATCACTCAGAGCCTCCGAAACAAATCTGCAAGTGATCTGAAAAAGCAATTAAGAATTTTGTGTTATATTTACAGTCACACCATCCAAAATATTAGCTCTTAAGAAATCCAACTTGGTTCTCATTAAAATATTAGAGTAGTTTATTCTTGATTAACTGTTAGGCCATATTAAGATATAAACTCCAAATAATGGAAACGATGTCATGAGTGGATATGGCTGCTTTGGTTACTTATGGCTAGATCTATTGTTCACTAACCCCATCCACTTTACCAAATAAACACACACACACACACACACACCTGAGGGATTTTGTAGGTTCCTACTAATGTAGACAACTGCATGGAGACTTCCCTGAAAGCTCCATCAATAATAGCAAGAAGGTTGTCCTGTGCTCCATAGCTATAGTTAGGAACATTGTCTTCTCCAGTAGAGAGCATGTCCATTAAGGCATCGGAAGTGTGGAGAGTGCTCAAGTAGTTGTCATGGATGTTGTAGCCAAGTGTGAGGTTTTGCAGGAGTTGGGTGTTCTTGTTGACCACTTGAATGGGGAGAATGAAGGGTAGCATTTCTTGGAGATTAGTATCTTTAATCCTGTACAAATATTTCCATGTTATTATCATCAGTAGATATATAAAATATGCATTTATTTATATATTCTTTGTCTCCATAAGCCTATTGTGTATTAAAGCAATATTAATCCTAAAACAGAAACAGGTCATTGTCCCTCATCATCCTTTAAGTTTTGTTGGCATTGAGAAGTTGGGGTGGAGGTAGTCTTCCATCAGGGTTACTAGTCACAAATGCATCATTATATGTAGTAGCACTTATTTTCATTTCTCAAACAATCAGGATTCAGAATAATTGAATCTTTAAAGTAGGTATAATACACTGTATAAATACTGTATATTGTCCAGAAGCAACATGAGGGACAAATAAGTCACCCAACAAAGGAATTATAAAACAAATAATTCTTATTCCTATAAGGAGCAGCTTTTAACATGTACTGGCCGACAGTTACAATTTTATTTATTTTATTTATTTATTTATAGGATAGATCTATTTCGGCCTTATTTTGGCCTCATCAGCTAGCCATACCCACTGGGTATGTGTATGTATATTTATATATATATATATATATATATATATATATATATATATATATATATATATATATATATATATATATATATATATATGTTAAATGTTTATAGCTGGAATTTTAAAATTAAGGGAGACCAGGATAGATCTATTTCGGCCTTATTAGGCCTCATCAGCTGGCCAATATATATATATATATATGTAGATTGTTCTGAGTTCGGGTTTTGCCCTGTGTAATGTTTTGCATGTCTATGCGACGTTTCGGTGAAATCACATTCACCATCATCAGGCTGGAGTTCCAATCTTTGTGTTTTTGCAAATGAATATTAGCAACTGACATTTCTTCTTAGCATGTAGTGTGGGGGTGGAGATTTGCTTTGAATGTAGCAAATAGATTGGGTGACTATGCTTCAGTGATCTGATTGGTTGGTGTAATCATGGTTATTAGAAGGAATGGCATGAAGATTATGAAGTGTTTTCTTTAAGGCTGATTTCCAAATATAAAATTCTAAAATCATAATAATTAAAGGATTGACATATTGATTATAATGAAGTGTTTATTTTGTTTAAGGCTGGTTTCCAAATCTCTGGCAGGCGCGAGGTATCATCCCTTTTATTTAAACAAAAGGATCTCTTTTCAATTTCGATAGCTTCTAGAGAGATTCTTCTATATAAATTCTCTGTTTTGTGGAGTAATTTAGTTTTTTCAAAGTCAATTTCGTGCCCTGTTCTTTTAATGTGCTATACACACACACACACACACACACACACACACACACACACACACACACATAGTAAAATACATGATGAAGGTTATAGAGGAGACACTCATAGTAAAATATATCTATGAAATAATAGAAAAGAAGATATAGTAATAGAGCATATCAATGAAAGAATAGAAGAAGTGATGTAGGAATAGAAGAAAGGAATAGGAGATATAGGAGAGCAATAGGACAGGGGACGGAAGGCACTCCAGTGCACTTGTACTCGCCCCTTACTGACCTCTTAGGAATCTGGATAGGTCAACCGTAGATAATCTAAGGGTAAAGTGTTGGGGGTTTGGGGAATAATACTTTCAATGTTTACATGAAATAAACATCAGTATTCGAGAGTTGAACTCAGGACTGAAATTGGGGAAAAGAAGATTTCTGTATCTGTCTTTCTCAAGTTCTCTTAGTATTTCATCTGCCCCATCTTTCCATTTTAGTCTATTTCAGAATAAGGCAAAAGGCATCAAATCAAATTTAACAAAATTACACATTTTCTACCATTTAGAAATAAGTGGATTAAGAAGAAAGGAAGGTGTTAGAAATGCAAATGGTGAAAAATGCAACTCCATTGCACTGAATGACTTACAAAGCAGAAATATAACGCGCCCCATTGAACTGCAATGGTTCCAGCAAAGGTTTTGTTGCAGTTTCAATCGCACTAATGATGTGGTCTCCTGGCCCATAATAGTTCCATGGATTTCCTCCATCTTTTTGCTTCAAAGTTGGGGGGCATTTGGTTCTGAGCCTCCCAGAATTTCTCTGGATCAGTACAAGCAGCAACATCATAAACAAAAGCAGGAAGTCCATTGCAGCTTGTGCTGAATCAGGAATGTATTTATAAGCAACGAGTTAGAAAATAATTCAGTGTACTTTTATAAGGTGGAAATGCCAGTGGCTTTTCTAATTCAGACACAGACAAACCAAGCTTGACATGGAGAGGAGAGGAATATACATTTAAAGCACCTCAACTGACTGCCCTAAATCTTATGCAAAACACTCAATATATCTAGAGGGTTTTATCCTTTTCCAATGCAAGATTCCTTCCATTTTGTTTTCACTCTGATGTTTACATCAAAGGCAGATGCTAGAGAAATAGAAAAAGTGGTTTCAAAGACTGGGATGAAGATAATTACAGTGAGAAGCAACTTCTCCTCTGGGAATGCTGATCTTCTTTGGGGCTGGAGAAAAAATATTGGTGAAAAATCAGACATACCCATAGGAACACTATTCTTCAGTGGTTCTGTCTATTCCTAACTGGGACATGTTTGGAAATTAACATTGGAGGAAGAAAGTTAAATCCCAGTTGAAAAACACTAGATGTACTTCTAGATGGTATCTTCTCTTCCGTGTTTTCATTACTAACAAATACCACTCACCAAATTCATCTTCTATCTTTGGTGCTAGTGATTATTATATGCTGATGATCAGTGATGGGCTGCTGCCCACACGGGGAGTGAGGAGATGTAATGGGGGTAGTAAGTATATGTACTATTTATTAAATAATAGTCTTTTTGACTATCCTTCTCTAGTACCATAGTATGAACTTTAACTACTTTTAAAATAGGAAATAATTAATTAATTAAATAGTATGTTTTTACCCATAAATGCTTTAATCATTTTAGTCATTATCTAGAACTGAAATTTTATAGCAATTAAAGAACATTGAGCTACTTGCCTAATCAGTTATCATACTGAACCTTGTGGGTTCAGTACAAAACCTTAAAATGTTACTGTGCTCCTCAACAAATAATGCTGTCTATCATTTGTCCTTTTTGTGGCTATTCACATAATGTGACTTCAATTGAAAAAGAGTCCAAGCACCTATCTGAAAACTTAACTTGGTTGGTAAACCATTCCCACCCAGTCACATGACCTTTCAGTCACTCCCGATCTCATGATCGTCAAGCCACTCCCATCTGGTCACATGACTGGCAAGCCACTCCTACTGGTTCATGTGACCACCAAGCCACACCCACAAAACAATCCATGCCCACAGTGTGGCAGTAAACCTTTTGGCAGCCCACCACTGCTGATGATATGGGTTTGTGATGGGTGACAAATTGTACTCAGCTTGTTTGTTGACAAAACTTGCTGAGATGAACAAACTGACTGGTTTTAATGATTAGATGGGATAGATTATAGAAAAAAGAAAGCCAAATGTAACTTTAGAGAGTTTAAAATATTTCTCCTTTCTTTGTTCAAATTTTGTTTATATTAGACTTTACTAGGAGAGCCTCCATCTGCAACTGGGAAGTCTTCTCCTTCCTAATTGCCATTCAAGAGATCAACCACAATCAGTGTCAGGTTCCTACAACTATGCATGACACCATCGCACTAGTAGTAAAAGTTGAGCTGCATAAGCAGTTTTGGGTATCTCTCATGCACGCACGTCCCAGCGAGATTTTGCTTCTGCGAATGCACAAGAAGCAAAATCTCATGAGGGTACGCGCGTGCGTGCGAGATTCCTGTGGGGTCTTTTTGTTTCCACACAGGTGCATGCAGTGATTGCCAAAATCTCACATGTGCATACTTCCCCTTGTGAAATTTTGCTTCCTGTGCATGCGCAGAAGCAAAATCACACTGGGGCACATGCATATGCACGCCAGACACCCGAAACTGCGAGCACAGCACATCAGTAGTGGCAGGTGCAGCAAACCCCGTTTGACTGCAATGATATGTCTTTCCCCCTAGGCCTCTACAATTTATGCATGGTATGTTTGTATGTATGTTTGGTTTTTTAAATAAGGGTTTTTTAGTTGTTTTAGTATTGGATTGTTACATGCTGTTTTTATCATTGTTGTTAGCCGCCCCGAGTCCACGGAGAGGGGCAGCATACAAGTCAAGTCAAGTCAAGTCAAGTCAAGTCAAGTCAAGTCAAGTCAAGTCAAATCAAAAAATAAACAAACAAATAAATAGTATGTGTTGTGGTTGGCCCTGGGCCAGCTCCTGCAGCTGGGGATTTTGATGTAGATTTATGGGAATCCTCGGTTTATCGGAGACCTGTCTGGTTGCCAGCTGAATCAGACAGTGAAACTGGCTCACAAGCAGAAGCAGACAGTGGGGGAGAAGAGACAGACAGGGAGATGGGTGCAGCTAGCCCATCAGTCAGTTCTCCATTTAGGGAGTCATCAGACTTGAAGGGGATGCTATTATGAAGGATCCAATTTTGGATCCCCATGTGCACAGTTGTGGAGGCGTCAAAGGAGATAAGAGCGTACAGCTGTTCAGGGGGTTATTATACTAAAGAGCCTAAGATAAATAAGGGAGTTGGGAAGCGCTGAGCTGTGAGCGTTTATCAGTTTGGAAGAAGATTGAAGCAGGGTGGCATGCTTTCTGTGTTCAAGGACTCTGGTGAACTGTGCCATACTTCAATGCAAAAAGAGCTTTAAGGAATTTGGCGTGTGTGAAGTGTGGCTTTATATCTTCGTCATTTACTCCTTTGTTTTGGCATGCTCCAGCATCAAACTTAGAACTAAGGAGAAATTTCCTGACAGTCAGAACAGTTGATCAGTGGAAGAGCTTGCCTCCAGAAATTGTGAATGAACTCATAGGAGGCTAATTGCCAATAGCCCAGCATAACAGTATGTATGTTGCCTGGATTGATTGAGTTATGGGTTTTTTAAATTGGGGTTTATAGTTTTAGATTTTCCAAAAAAAGCCAACACAGTTCTAGGCTGCATTAACAGAGGGATAGAGTCAAGAATATGTGAAGTGTTGATGCCACTTTATAAGGCCTTGGTAAGGCCACACTTGGAATCTGGCATTCAGTTTTGGTCACCACAATGCAAAAAGGATGTTGAGACTCTAGAAAGAGTGCAGAGAAGAGCGACAAGGATGATTACGGGACTGGGGGCTAAAACAGATTAAGAAGGGTTGCAAGAACTGGGCATGGTTAGTTTAATGAAAAGAAGGACCAGGGGAGACAGGATAACAATCTTCCAGTATCTCAGGGGTTGCCACAAAGAAGAAGGAGTCAACCTATTTTCTAAAGCACCTGAGGGTAGAACAAGAAGCAATGGGTGGAAATTAAAGAAGGAGAGAAGTAACTTAGAACTAAGGAGAAATTTCCTGACAGTCAGAACAGTTGATCAGTGGAAGAGCTTGCCTCCAGAAATTGTGAATGCCCGAACAATGCAAGTTTTTAAGCAGATGTTGGATAACCAGTGTAGTGTAGGGTTTCCTGCCTAAGCAGGGGGTTGGACTAGAAGACCTCCAAGGTCCCTTCCACCTCCGTTCTTATTATAAAATACTCATATTTGTACATTTCAGAAAAAAGGAAGATAAGATGATAACTGTAGATATGCATATTTAATTATATGTAAGCATGGATATTCACTATTAGCAAGCTTTCCATCTATGTTACTATGTCCCATGTTTCACATTTCTACATTTCGTTTGGTTGTAAGATGCTCCTTTGTATTCAGATGTGGCTTCAGAAGGATAATGTAGCACTTGGGAATGAAGATGCAGCCCAGTAATCCAGCACTCGAGGCCAAGATGGAAAAGACCTGAACAGCTACCATGAATTTCCCTTTGGTGCTCAGGTAGGTGGGCACAAATGTAACCCAGACACTGCAGAAGACCAGCATGCTGAATGTGATAAGCTTGGCTTCATTAAAGGCCCCAGGCAGATTCCTGGCTAGGAAAGCCACCATGAAACAAATAGAAGCCAGAAAGCCCAGGTAGCTAAGGGTGATGTAGAACATTATAACAGTCCCTTCATTGCATTGCAGGATGATCTCTCCAGGCTGGGAGTGGAAGTCAGAATCAGGGAATGGGGGAGAAACTCCCAGCCAGATGGAGCAGATGGTAACTTGGGTAGCAGAACAAGAAATAATGATTGAGTTGGCAAAGCTCTTTCCCAACCATCTTTTCATTTGGTTCCCTGGTTTTGTGGCCAGAAAAGCCAGCACCACTGTAATTGTTTTGGCCAAGAGAGAAGAAATGGCAACGGAGAAGATGATGCTGAAAACTCTTTGTCGGAGAAGGCAAGTGGCTTTCCTTGGCTGACCAATGAAGAGAAGTGGAGACAAGAAACAAAGCAGGAGGGAGACCAGGAGGATGTAGGAGAGGTCCCGGTTGTTGGCTTTGACAATGGGAGTTTCTTTGTATTTAAGGAATATAATTAAAACAAGGCCTGTGGTTAGGAAGAGGAGCAAGGCAAAAGAGACCAGGATAGTGCCCAGATGTTCTTCATAAGACAGGAAGGTTATAAATTTAGGGATGCAATCGATGTGATCCTCATTTGGATATTTATCATCTGGACACATAGTGCATTTTTCTGTATCTGAGAAAAGCCAAAAGAAATATTATTTTCATATTCTATCCTTTCACTTTTCAAGAAATATATTCTTCAGACAACAAGATTTCCTAGGGGTATTTTCCAAATTGCATTTCCTAAGAGTTCCAGAGAAAGAAATAAGAGTAATACAATTTTCTTTTTTAAAAAAAACCGTGTTTCCCTGAAAATAAGACCCAGGCTTTTTTTTTTTTGAACTCCGAAATAATTGCTTGGCTTTATTGCCATGCACTCAAAAGCCTGATTGGGCTTATTATCAGGGGCAGTGTTCCCTCTAATTTTTTTTTGGGGTGGGCGGAAAAGTATAGTGTCTGAGCGGCAGTCCCTTCGGGACTGGGCGGCACAGAAATAATAAATAAATAAATAAATAAATACTGTGTGTCTATAACAGTGAGCTCATAATAGGGCCACTTAAATAGTTGAGGTAGTTTCAAACTAGATTTTGATTTTCTTTCTCTTTTCCTTCCTCTCTTTTTTCTATCTGCTTCTCTCTCTTCCTCTCTTCCTCTCTCTCTCCTTCCCTCTCACTCTTTCCCTCTCGGCTTCTGGGCAGGTTTGGAAAACTCTGAGTTGATGATGATTTTTAAGGGAGCGATTGCTCACTGCTCAGCTTAGAGGGAACTATGATCAGGGGATGTCTTAATTTGGGGGGAGGAAGGGTAGCTATATTTATATGAAATTGAGTGTGGACCCAAATGATTTCCTGTGTAATGTTCAGATTTTTAATAGGAATCTACATTATTAGTTCTAAAAAAAATGAATCAATCTTTCCAAGAAAATTCTTGGGTCCTGCCAGATGGCACACAAGAGGTCAACTTTGTGAAGTCTAGTTGGCTGGCAGAGAAAGCTAGTCTTACAAATGATCTGCAATGGTTACTGTGAGCTTTGGCAATAAGAATGTAATGACATGCATCCATAACTGTGGTGCAGAGTTCTCGGATAAGTTTCCGGGAAATACGCCAGGGCTAATTGCCTTCCAGCAAGATAAAACAGGCATGAGTCATAGTAATATAATTCAGCTCACCACATTCTGGTAGGCAGGCAGCTTCTAGGAGATGGGTTTTTCAGAGCAGATATCAGGTATTTTCAGGGAACATTTCTGGAGCCCCAGATTTTACACAGCGTCCATGAAAGGAACATTGAAACTCCACCCAGAATTACCCAGAAGCCTTTCCTTATATATCAACTGAGAGTGCTCAGCAAACCTCTAGAGTTAAAACTTCAAACTACTTCCTTTTACCATACAAGAGTTATTGTCTGCTTTGTAATCTCCTGAATCGAACATCTAAGAGTGACTCATTATCTCTAATGTCCCCTTCATCCTCTGACTTGGACCAGTCCCTCATTGACATATCTGCCACCTCTGGTGGTTCCTTGGGTTCATCCAGGTCAATTTCTCCTTCACTCTCACTCTCTGCATCATCTTGCAACACCACTGGCCCAGGGTACTCAGAGGGGCCTGGCTCATCCTCCTCAGAATCTATCATTACCAGAGATGGATGAGGAACAGTCATAATAGATATCCAGATTGAAATTAGACAAGAAGATCAATTGAGCTTCCATCAGTCTTTCAATTTGCACTTATTTATTTATTTTATTTATTTATTTATTTTGTCCAATACACAATGAGGGTTTTAGTGGGTATATATCTATATACACATAGTAAAATACTTGATGAAGGTTATAGAGGAGATACTCATAGTAAAATATATCTAAGAAACAATAGAAAAGAAGATATAGTAATAGAAAATATCAATGAAAGAATAGAAGAAGAGATATAGGAATAGAAGAAAGGCATGGGAGATATAGGAGAGCAATAGGACAGGGGACAGAAGGCACTCTAGTGCACTTGTACAACACTTGATTGAGAAAGCAACATTGAAACTCCACCCAGAATTACCCAGAAGCCTTTCCTTATATATATGCTGAGAGTGGTCAACAAACCTCTAGAGTTAAAACTTCAAACTACTTCCTTTTACCATACAAGAGTTGTTGTCTGTTTTGTAATCTCCTGAATCGAGCATCTAAGAGTGGCTCATTATCTCTAATGTCCCCTTCATCTTCTGATTCGGACCAACCCCTCATTGACATATCTGCCACCTTGGGTTCCTCGGGTTCATCCAGGTCTATTTCTCCTGCACTGTCACTCTCTGCATCAGCTGGCAACACCACTGACCCAGGGCAATGTTCCCTCTAATTTTTTTTTCTGTGTGGGCGGAAAAGTATAGTGTCTGAGTGGCAGTCCCTTCGGAACTGGGCTTCAAAGAAGTATAAATAAATAAATAGGAAAAAAATCCCTTCTTTTTTATTAAAAGAAATTAATAATAAAACAAAACCAAAATCTATTACTATTAAAACTAAAAGAACCAGCAAAAACAAAAACACAACTATTAATAAATCCATGCTTTAAAATCTTCATTTCTTAAATATTTATTATAGTAGTACATTATAGTAATCTAGTAATACTATGAAAATCTATATGAACACCAATGCATCAATTAATATATTTCCATAAATTATACTTTTCTATAATTTCATTCAATATTTCCAAGCTCAATTAATTTTCAGGCACTTGGTATTTACTATTATTAACTTACATCAATCTTTTACATTTCCAAGGATATTTTAAATTCATAATGCAAATTCATAAAATCATACAGTACATATCATAAACCCCTTATTTATCATATGTATCTTCCATTAATTTTACCTATGTAATTCTATATAGTTCTAAAATTCTAATCCAATTTTTCAAATTAATACATCCTAATATTAAACAACACCTAAATATATCTTTTACCAATATTGCAAAGTCAATCCATATTTAATAATCAATCATCCCTCCTCAAATTTCTACCACTGTTCTCATTTCTGGGTACCACTCCTGTCTCTCCCTCTTTTCTGTCTCATTTGTTTCTCATTTCTCCCTCTTCCTCCCATTTTCTCTTATTCCTCCCCTCTCTCACTTCTCCTCTCTTTTTCCATCCCTGTCTCCTCCCTGTGTGTGTGTGTGTGTATGTGTGTGAACTCTTGAACCATTTCCAAAAACAGGTGTTGCTTATTATTATTTGGGTGCTTTTTACCATATGCTTTAAATCAAGAGTCACTTCTCTCTCTGTTTTTCTCTCTTTCCTCTCATTCTCTGCCTCAATCATTTTCTCATTTCTCTTTTTTCTCCCCTTTTTTCTATAATTTCTCTCTCCCTCTTTCTTCCTCTCTTCTCTCTCTCTCTCTTGCTTGCTTTCTCTCTTCCTTCCTCTCTTCTCTTTCTTTCTCTCTTTCTTTCTCTCTCTCTTGCTTTCCTTCTCTCTCTTTCTCTCTCCCTTCTCCCACTCTCTCTTTTTCTCACTTTCTCTCTCCCTCTCTCTTTCTTTCTATCTCGCTGTCTGTTGCTCTCTCTCTCTTTCTCTCTCCCCCTCTTTCTCTCTCTCTCTTGTTCTCTCTTTTTCTCTCCCTCTCTTTCTTTCTATCTCGCTCTGTCTGTTGCTCTATCTCTCTTTCTCTCTCCCCTCTTTCTCTCTCTCTCTTTTTCTCACTTTCTCTCTCTTCCTTTCTTCTCTGGAGGCAGGGGAAGGTTTTTCTTATTTTGAATGTTCCGGGTGGGCTTTCCGGAAGCGCTCCAGCTGTGAGAGGCTTTTCTCTGAGCACTTCAGGAACGCCTCCCCTGCCTCCCCTTCACTGACAGCCCTGGATGAAAGTGCTCCCAGTGAAGGGGCTGTAACTCAAGAGGGGCGGGGCAGGCATCACCTTTGCTAGCGGCTGGATGAGGAGGAGGAGAAGCCACAGCCACCACCGCCACTACAACTACTGCTGCGGGCGGAGCCGTGCCCCAAGGTGGGAGATGGAGGAGGAAAAAGATGGAGAGAGAGGCGGATCGGGTGGGGGGGGGCAGTGGTGAGAGGCCAGGGGCGCGAGGGGGCCGGAGATGCCATGGGGGGCAGGGGTGGTTGCGGCTCCCTTTCCTTCTGCCTATGTCTACTGCCGGTGCCTCCCTGCCCCCTGCCCCCCTGTGGGCTGGCATGGGGATGGAGAGTGGGTGCGGACGCGCACCCAACATTTAAAGTAAGCTTCACTGGCCTCCGCACTTTCATCGCTCCCCGCCCCCAACTTCAATGCCCGGGTCTTTGCGCGGCCTTGGAAAAGGGAGCGCAAGGGGTTATTTTTGGGTGTGCGGCTGTGCGGCCATGCACCTTAGGGCAAACATTGACCCAGGGTCAGTGTTCCCTCTAATTTTTTGGGGGGGAGGGCGGAAAAGTATAGTGTCTGAGCGGCAGTCCCTTCGGGACTGGGCGGCATAGAAATAATAAATAAATAAATAAGTAAACAAACAAACAAACAAACAAACAAACAAACAAAAAACCCACCCTGTTTTGCCTCAGAGAATTTCAAAATAAAATACTGTACTGTGTGTCTATAACAGTGAGCTCATAATAGGGCAACTCTATCAATATCAAAATGCCACTTAAATAGTTGAGCTAGTTTCAAACTAGATTTTGATTTTCTTTCTCTCTTCCTTACTCCCATTCTTTTTCTTTCTCTTTTCCTTCCTCTCTTTTTTCTATCTGTTTCTTTCTCTTCCTCTCTCTCTCCTTCCCTCTCACTCTTTCCCTCTCAGCTTATGGGCAGGTTTGGAAAACTCTGAGTTGATGATGATTTTTAAGTGAGCGATTGCTCACTGCTCAGCTTAGAGGGAACTATGCCCAGGGTACCCAGAGGGGGCTGGCTCATCCTCCTCAGACTCTATCATTACCAGAGATGGATGAGGAGCACTCACAATAGATGTCCAGATTGAAATTAGACAAGAAGATCAATTGAGCTTCCATCAGTCTTTCAGTTTGCATTTATTGAAAATATTTTGGATGAATCCACTTCCATGATATCTGCCCTTTTTGTTGGTGCTACCTACCTTCCTGAGTAGAGATGGTCCCTTGTGGACAAGGAACACAGTCATAGCAGCAAACCGGATCTCCTTCTCGAACCTGCTTGACAAATCCAGGATGACATTTTTCCACACATATTGACTGAGGCAGAGACTAGGCAGAAAAACAAGGACATGCTGAAAAAATGTGTCAGGACTCACCACCCATCAAAATGGAGATTGCCACAAATACAACAAGAATTGGTACTAAGCAGTAGATTACGAGAACCCAAAGAAACCAAGAAATATTACAAATAGAGATGTTGTCAGACCTAAAAAAAAATTCGGTTAACTTAAATGGATTGAATAACCCGAGAAAAAGAAACCAAATATTTGCTAAACATAAAAAAACAAAGAGCACAAATAAGTATCCTGCAAGAAGTACACATTAAAAAATCAAATAGAAAATTACTAAGTACTGTAATCCAAAATTAGGAAATATCCATACTAATCTAGCTGACCAAAAAAAAGAGGTATAGCAATGTATATTGACGATGCAATAGATTCAAAACAACTATACAGTGATCAAGAAGGTAGAATTTTAATTGTACAATTAAAATTAGAACCAAAATCTCTCATTATTACATCTATATACGCACCCAATGATAATCAAAAACAATTTTATAAGGAATTACATGACAAAATATTTGAATTATCAATTAAAAATATGATAATAGTAGGCGACTTTACTGCAATCTCTAACAGTCAAATGGATTATTCAGGTAAAAAGAAAAGAAAAAAAAAGAAAAATTTACCAACAAGGGCAGACTAGATGGACCATGAGGTCTTTTTCTGACGTCAGTCTTCTATGTTTCTATTTCTTTAAGGCAGCAGTGATTGCAAAGAGGGGGACAGATCATTTCCCTCTTTTTACTATACTGGTCAAGCTGGGAGGGTGGCTATCCCAGAGTATCAACTCAGCACAATGAGATATCACAGATAATTCTATTGGCAGGCATTCCCATTCAATAACTTATTGAAATGATTCTTCTGCAGAATAATCTTTCCCATTGTACAAGTAAAAAGAGGTTGAATTGTCCCCGGCTCTGCCCTCATGCAGTGCTACATGTTGCTTTTACATGCTGACTTGCTTAGTAAAAAAACAAAAAACCCTCTGAATGTTCTCTCCAATTACCCCTCATCCCGGGTCAGAGCCAATAGGAATACACAGATATGGTCACATGTAAAACTACATTACCCAGAGTGCAATCTAACATTTCCCCTAATGCAATGTCTTTAAAGAAACAGGTCTTAATACAGAAGACAGGAGGCCTGTCACTCTATCCCAGTTAGTTGAAAGAAAGCATGGATAACTCTGGTCAGCTTTGCCTTCTTTAAAAACCTCCCAGACTATGGGCTTCCCTTTCAGGAGATAATGTTTCCAACCAGGACAAGTTGAATTATAATGCCAAGGGTTCTTTCCAGGGATAGGCTGGTACGCATTCACCTGGATTTTGGGAGAACCTATGAAATAAGTGCAAGGCTCATGTGGAAGCTTGGGGATGGGGAAAAACAGGCCTCCCAGAAGTTGCGGATGGCCAGAAATGGGCCCATTTCTTGCCTCTGCAGGGCCTCTGGAGCCCAAGGGATGCAGGAGGCCAACTAGGCCACACCCACTGAGCAACCAAGCAGAGAACCTATTGCTCAGATTTTTGAAGCCCGCCCCTGGTTATTTCCCAATGGAGCAAGCAGGATCTCCATTCAATCTTGACTCTTTTTACCAGGTTCATTCCAAACTGGAACCCAAGCATCAATCAACAGAATTTTGCTTTGCTGATTCTGGACATGGAAGAAACAAACCTGAGGCCACCAACTCCATAATACCTAGCACTTGAGGGTCTCTCTTACCAATTTTATCCTAAATAATAATCACTCAGTATCTCAATCTGGATTTAGCTGAATAACTTAAAACAGTGTTCCATATTACAGAATCGGAAGTGGTTGAAGTATTTTTGAAGCCTCCCTATCCATCTAAGAAAATCATAAATGTTTTAGTCCACACATAAAATTCTTAATGAATATCTGACTAGGCTTAACCCACTTGATATGGACACTAGAAGCTTTGGAAAAGAGAGAAAAGATGCCAATATTTCCACCCACCTTGTTGAGCCACTGTACCAGTTCAAGAACAAATGAGTCGATAATAAGTTTCTGACTTTCAAAACTACCCAGTTGCTCTTTAAGGCAATCCACTTCAGGGATAATCACCCAACTCAGGATGTTCAGATCTGCTGCCAGTTCTCCATGTTGGTCCATGTACAGTTTCATCTCAGAAAGATTGCAAAATTCATTCTTCTGCAGAAAGGGATGAAGCTAGAATGGAAACAGCTAGCGATTTTAAAAGCAAAAAAACTCTTTCTATCTAAACCAACATAGTCTTTTCATATGTAAATCTTTCTTCTACACTTATCTGATTTCCAAATATTCTAAATTCTGATAAAAAGTGTTACCATTACCTGTGTAACTGAGTGAAAAGGTTTCAGCAAAACTTACACTTGTCTGATTTGCAAATATTCTTAGTTGGGAAACAAATATTACCACTCGTGTGGTTGATTGTTCTCACTGTCAGAAAATTTCTCCTTATTTTTAGGTTGAATCTCCCCTTGTTCAGTTTCCATCCATTATTCCTTGTCTGGCCTTTGGATAAAAGAATGGTTAATTTGTATAATAGAAGATTGTTAAATTTAGAGGGCCATGATTTAATGCTAGGTTGGCATGCCTTTGTCTGGTATGAAAAGTTTAAAACCCACCCATATTTTAAAAGACACAATCAGAAAGGCATTATTAGATGTCTGGAATGAGATTAAAAAATCATTTCCTGGTAATGCCAGAATGGATTTCACCAATAGAAGCTATATCTCCCCCTAATTTATTAAAGGAAGGTAAAATATGGAAATATTATTTATTTATTTGTTTGTTTGTTTGTTTGTTTGTTTGTTTGTTTGTTTGTTTATTTATTTATTTATTTATTTATTTATTTATTAGATTTGTATGCCGCCCCTCTTCGTAGACTCCGGGCGGCTCACAACAACAATAAAAAAATTCAAGACATATAGAGATTTACTTGATAATCAACTAAAACTGAAAACAAAACAAGAATTACAGGAGGTAGGTGTAGAAATGGATTGGTGGCAATACGCCCACATCAATTCCAGCTTTCAAAAAGATGTAAGAATATTTATATTTAAGAAAGATAATGATATATTAGGGAAATTATTAATGCAAAATCAAGGAAAACTGATTGGGAAGGTGTATAAATATTTAATAAACTACAAGACAATAGGTTGGATATTAAAAGATAATATGATCAGTGGTTGTAAAAACTTAGCAAAAGAAATAGACCTAGATACATGGGAAAAGGTTTGGAGATATAACTGGAAAATAACTAAATCAGTTTCTCTTAAAGAAAACCAAATCAAGATGTTTTATAGATGGCACTTGCCACCCAATAGGATTTCAAAGATGTTTCCAAGTACCTCACCTATTTGTTGGAAATGTAAAAAAGAAATTGGCACATACTTTCATACACTGTGGACAAGTCCAAAAACAAAGATTTATTGGAATAAGGTAGAAAAATGGTTAAAGGAAATTGCAAACAAAGAAATTAGGATGACCCCAGAATTTTTCTTATTAGGTATTACAGATACTAGGCATAAAAAAGAAACATATTATTTAATAATTCATATTTTAGTAGCTGCAAGGATCGCTTATGCACAAAAATGGAAAGAAAAGGAAATTCCAAAAGATGAAGAGGTTTTTAGGAAGATTATGGAATGTGCAGAATTAGATATGATGACGAGACGGTTAAATAACCAAGCTGAAATGGAATTTTATAAAACTTGGCAGAAGGTTTACAACTGGTGGAACACAAAAAAAGATTTTTAAAGATATCAAAACAAAGTATTGAATAGTTAAATTTAGTAGATTGAATATATTACATAGCGATATTTGATAGATAAGTTTATTTTTCTTCAAATTGATTTTAATTATAATTATATAACTGCTGGAAAATATTGAAAAGTTAAGATTTTTATGTCAGCATATATTATACAGAGATATTTTATTGATAAGTTTGTATTGATCTAAATTAGAATTAGTTTTTCTTTCTGTATTAAGAAGACTTCTATAATGAGCTGAGCAATTGTAGCACCTTTCTGTGTTAAATGTTAAATGTTAAATGAAAAGTTAAGATTTTTATGTCAGCATATATTATACAGAGATATTTTATTGATAAGTTTGTATTGATCTAAATTAGAATTAGTTTTTCTTTCTGTATTAAGAAGACTTCTATAATGAGCTGAGCAATTGTAGCACCTTTCTGTGTTAAATGTTGTATGTCTTGTCCTGTCTTATATTTTAAAAAATTATTAAAAAATATTAAAAAAATAAGGAAAATAGCTTGAACCCCCCTCCTCTCTGTGGCAGCCCCTCAAGTATTGGAACATTGCTGTCATGTCTCCCTGGTCCTTGTCTTCACCATGCCTATAACTGTTTTTCATGTGTTTTAGTCTCCAGTCCCCTAATCAGCCTAGTTGCTCTTCTGAAGAATAGATGATCAATGAATAATAGATGATCAATTAGAACTTGATCATTTATTCTTTTATAATTTAGAATATTACATCCAGTTTTGGTCAGTACCATATAAAACAGATGTTGAGATGCTACTCTGTTCCCCCCAAAATAAGACATCCCTTGATAATAAGGCCAATCGGGCTTTTGAGTGCATGGCAATAAAGCCAAGCACTTATTTGAGGGTTCAAAAAAATATAAGTCAGGGTCTTATTTGGGGGAAAACATGTTTGAAAGTGTTAGATTCACCTGGGAAAGAAGAGGAGAGATGTAGCAATACGAACTGGCAGAAGCTGCAGGGAAGCCGTTGACATCAGTTTAATTCTCCTGCTGCTATATTAGCCAATCAGCGGTGGGTATGCAAATTTACTCCATATAGCAGTACGTAATAGGAAGAGTGCAGAGAAAAGCAACAAAGATGATTAGGGGACTGGAGGCTAAAACATGTGAAGAATGATTGCAGGAATTGGGTATCCCTAGTCTGTGAAAAGAAGGACTGGAGTGTCATGATAGCAGTATTCCAATATCCAAGGGAGTAATGTTTTGCAGAAGCTAGCCCACCCACAGCTTGCCTCAAACCAGGATATCAGGAACCTTTATCTTGAAGATAATTGAAGACATATCTTGCAGAATTTCTTAGGAAAATATTTACTTCTTTCATAGCAAACCTACACTACTATTTACACTGTAACTACCTCTCTAGCAGTTACTATACAAAGTACTCACAATTATCTATCTACTATTCTTGTTTTTTGGGGGGTGGGGTGGATTTTTTTTTTAATTTTTCTTCTCCAATCACGTGAACAGAAAAAAAGATACAATTAATTTCAAATTAATTTACAATATGTTATTTTTACAATTTCGGTATACACAGATTAACCAATGTCACATCCTTACGATTTAACATCTGGACCAAAAAATAATTATTCCAATTCCTCATATGGTAAAAAAAAGTAAAAAAAAAAGACTGTATACATTTTAGGCTGTTACTATTCTTAATCACATCGAATTAATTAGATCAAAATGTTTCAATTTTCTCAAAAATCTCCTCCATATCAATTTTCATATATACTTTAAACCCTCTTTCGTAATAAATGCCCTTTAAAATAAAAGAGAAAAGCAAAAGAACCTTAAGGGGAAAGAAAAGGAGCAAATATCTCCAACACAGTATTTAAATTACTAAAAAAAAATACCTAAAATATATAGAGAGGGGGCAAAAAAAGGAGCTCACTATATAGTATATTCCAAACATCGCCAAATTAATAAACCAAATTAAAAAAGAACCTAATTAAAAATAATTCCCTTTCATTAATAGAAATACAGAATAATAATAAAGATGAAAGGAAATTAGATAAAAAGAGGGAGAAAATAAGAGAAGAGAAAAAAAGATAAAAGGATAAGAAAAAGGAAGGGTAAAAACAGAACTAAATACTCCATACATTCATCATACCCTGTTCTGGTTATAAAGCTTTCAATCCATAACACTTTCAATCCAATAACGTCATCCTACCCTATTCTACAAAAAGTAAAAAAGGTCACTGTATGGCCAGTGTAATCATCTTCCCTGTACTACTTATAACAATTTCAATCCATTATCATACCCTATTGTAGAAACAAAAAAGGTCACTGTATAGCCAGTGTAATCATCTTCCCTATACTAATTATAACACTTTCAAACCATCGTCGTGTCCTATTCTAAAAAGAAAAAAAGCCACTGTATACTCAGTGTAATCATCTTCCCTATACTAATTATAACACTTTCAACCCATCATCATACCCTATGAGAGAGAGAGAGAGAGAGAGAGAGAAAGAGAGAGAGAGAGAAAAGATCACTGTAAATCAGCGAAATCATCTGCCCTACTTTAATTATAACACTTTTAATCCAGTAAAATCAACATATTCCATTCTGAAAAAAAAGGAGAAAGAAAAAGAAAAAAGAGGGGGGGAAAGAAGATCATTAAATTAGATTTAATAATCATATTCCAAATTATATTAAAAATATAGTCAACATTTCTAGTATATCATTATTCCCTTTTCTTTAACTTTGAAAAAATATCAGCAAATATCATTAAAAATATTTTCTATTTCCATGCTTTTTCTTTTTATATTCATCATATTTTATCTGCTTATAGTTCATTTACTTATATAATTCCAAAGCCCTTCTCATCTATATATTTGAATCGACAACAACATTAACCAAATTAATCATTACGCCTTAATCATTAATATTAATCATCCTACCAAACCTAAGCAAACCTAAAAAGAGCCGGAGTGGCACAGCAGGTAGAGTGCTGGACTGCAGGCCACTGAAGCTCTGAAGGTCAGCGGTTCAAATCTCACCACCGGTTCAAGGTTGACTCAGCCTTCCATCCTTCCGAGGTGGGTAAAATGAGGACCCGGATTGTGGGGGCAATATGCTGGCTCTGTTAAAAAGTGCTATTGCTAACATGTTGTAAGCCGCCCTGAGTCTAAAGAGAAGGATGGCATAACAATCGAATAAATAAATAAATAAATAAATTTTCAATTCAATTTCTATCTACTATTCTCAGTTACAATATTCAGCTGCAAGTCTTCAGCCACCACAAGCCACACTAATTCACAAACCACTCTAAACCATACTAAGCCACAATACCTCCAAGCCAAGCCACAAGCCACACCTATGCAAAGGTGCATTATGTATATATACTTTCATCAGCCAATCAGATTACATGACAATCTGCATATTCACCGTGACTAAGCAGTTTTACAAATGTTAAAGTCATTACAATTCTTCTCTCTTCAATCGGGGCTGCTAACAACAATATAAAAAGACAATGTAAACAAATCTAATATTAAAAATAATCTTAAAAACCCCAATTTAAAGGACCACTCATACATACAAGCATACCATGTATAAATTCTATAAGCCTATGGGAAAGGGAAATTTCAATTCCCCCATGCCTGGGTTTTAAGGAGTTTGCGAAAGGCAAGGAGGGTGGGGGGCAACTCTGATATCTGGGGGGAGCTGGTTCCAGAGGGTTGGGGCCACAACAGAGAAGGCTCTTCCCCTGGGTCCCGCCAAACGACATTGCTTAGTTGACGGGACCCAGAGAAGGCCAACTCTGTGGGACCTAACTGGTCGCTGGGATTCGTGCGGCAGAAGGCGGTCTCGGAGATATTCTGGTCCGATGCCATGAAGGGCTTTATAGGTCATAACCAACCCTTTGAATTGTGACCGGAAATTGATCGGCAACCAATGCAGACTGCGGAGTGTTGGTGTAACATGGGCATACCTGGGGAAGCCCATGATTGCTTTCACAACTGCATTCTGCACGATCTGAAGTTTCCGAACACTTTTCAAAGGTAGCCCCATGTAGAGAGAATTACAGTAGTCGAACCTTGAGGTGATGAAGGCATGAGTGACTGTGATAGTGAGTCCCGGTCCAGATAGGGCCGCAACTGGTGCACCAGGCGAACCTGGGCAAATGCCCCCCTCGCCACAGCTGAAAGATGTTTCTCTAATGTGAGCTGTGGATTGAGGAGGATGCCCAAGTTGCGGTTGGACTTAATCCCTGGATAGTTCAGTGGGTTTGTAGCTGGCTGAAGCGTAGATATCAGAGAGCTGTTGTTAATGGTGAGTATTCTGAGCAGAGCCTGGTTACAAGCGGTGTGTCACAAGGGTCTGTTCTGGGTCTTATTCTTTTTAATATGTTTGTGAGTGACATAGTGGAAGGTTTGGTAGGGAAGGTTTGCCTATTTGCCGATAACTCTAAAGTGTGCAGTAGGGTTGATATTCCTGGAGGTTTCTGTAATATGGCAAATGATTTAGCTTTACTAGATAAGTGGTCAAAGCAATGGAAACAGCAGTTTAATGTTTCCAAATGTAAAATAATGCACTTGGGCAAAAGGAATCCTCAATCTGAGTATTGTATTGGCAGTTCTGTGCTAGCAAAAACTTCATAAGAGAAGGATTTAGCGGTAGTGAACAGTGTGGTCAGGCGGTAGGGAAAGCAAGTCGAATGCTTGGCTGCATAGCTAGAGGTATAACAAGCAGGAAGAGAGAGAGAGTGATTCCACTGTATAGAGCACAGGTGAGACCACATTTGGAATACTGTGTTCAGTTCTGGAGACCTCACCTACAAAAAGTTATTGATAAAATTGAACGGATTCAAAGACGGGCTACAAAAATGGTGGAAGGTCTTAAGCATAAAGCTTATCAGGAAAGACTTAATGAACTCAATCTGTATAGTCTGGAGGACAGAAGGAAAAGGGGGGACATGACTGAAACATTTAAATATGTTAAAGGGTTAAATAAGGTTCAGGAGAGAAGTATTTTTAATAGGAAAGTGAACACAAGAACAAGGGGGCACAATCTGAGGTTAGTTGGGGGAAAGATTAGAAGTAACGTGAGAAAATATTATTTTACTGAAAGAGTAGTAGGTGCTTGGAACTAATTTCTATCAGATCTGGTTGGTAAATCCACAGTAACTGAATTTAAACATGCCTGGGATAAACATATATCCATCCTAAGATAAAATACAGGAAATAGTATAAGGGCAGATTAGATGGACCATGAGGTCTTTTCTGCTGTCAATCTTCTATGTTTCTATTATTATTATTATTATTATTATTATTATTATTATTATTATTATTATTATTATTATTATTATTATTATTATTTTATTATTATTATTATTATTATTATTATTATTATTATTATTATTATTATTTAGATTTGTATGCCGCCCCTCTCCGAAGACTCGGGGCAGCTCACAGAGTTGATACAGACATAAGCATGTAGCATAAATCTAATTAAAATAAAACTAAAAACCCTAATGTAATATGCAATCATACAGTCCTCATACCATACATTACATTTATTGGTCAGAGGGGCAAGGTCTAATTGTCCCAGGCATGGTGACATAGATGGGTCTTACCGTGTTTCCCCGAAAATAAGACATTGTCTTATATTAATTTTTGCTCCAAAAGTTGTGCTACATCTTATTTTCGGGGGGTGCCTTATATTTCTCAAATAAGACAAATTCACAGGCAGAAAAGCTGACACCCCCAGAGAAAGTGTACTGTACGATACACTGATTACAGTACGGTACCTGTCAGTATGGCACCCACACACACAAACGACGGCACTTATATGGTACAACAGTATACTCCCGCTATTGCAGCTTCCGGCCATCAGAGGAACTACAGTCTACGCACTGTAGTGGAGACTGTAATGACGGTGAGACAGCCGCAGATTGTGTCTGCTGTACTGGATGGTACAAAGCGATGGAAGGGACCAGCAGGGAACGCCACATTATTACGGTACCGCTATGAACAACTTTGAATGGTACTGTATGTTTTTCCACCGTACCGTATGTAAACTTGACTATGCTTTATTTTCGGGGGGTGCCTTATATTAGCAAATTCTGCAAAAACTCTGACATGCCTTACTTTCGGGGTAAGTCTTATATTTGGGGAAACAGGGTAGTGCTTTATCTGCCCTCTCTAAGTGGTTTACAGAATCAGCATATTGCCCCCAACAATCTGGGTCCTCAATTACCTGTTGACCACTCACAACACAAGGAGGTGTAGAAAGTTCCCCTAATTTTCCTTTGCATTGTTTTTCTCCAAAGGAACTAAGTTTCATGGATCCTTGTCAGGATCCCATACCTGCCACGGCTGCATCTTTGGAATTCCCAAATTCTTTTTGCCCTCCTTCCTTCTCCTCTTGGATCTGGAGGAATACGCAGCATTCAAGGCATGGGCCAGAGTCCTAATGACACTGTAAGCACGAGGGTCCATTGGTAACCTGTTGCTTTTATCTTGGGTCTCCAATAGTACTTTCTGGGTGCATCTTCTCCGGCCTTTGACAGAAAAGACATGCTTTGAAAAAGAACAGTGAAAACACTTACGTAGGGGTTTTACAAATATATATGGTTCAAAGAGCTCCTCATACCCTCTTTCCTGAATATAAAAGTTCCAAATACTATGGACATATTCATAAAGTCTGTGACTTTTCACTGGTATTTCTCCAAAGAGTGTGATGATCCAGACTTTCCCTTCAATGGGTCCTAGCAAACCTCCAAGTGCAAAATGGACAGCATGAAATCCATCCATCATGCTACTATAGTCTGTAAAGAAAACGAAGACATTGACTTGCCTCCACTTGGAGATGGCATTCATAAGTGGTGCTGCATGTCTTGTCATAGACAATTGTTGCAATATAACAACACAAATTCCATTCCTGATAAGTGTAGGAGTAAAGGTCCTCATGAAATTTTCTCCCTGCTCTGTATCTGAAGCAAAGAGACCAATCAAGGTCCATCTGAAATGGAGGAGCAGTTGGACAATGGCGGGGTACTGGACCCCATTTTTGGGGGCCAGCCGGAAGAAAAAAGGGAATTGAGTTTTATCACTCAGAGCCTCCGAAACAAATCTGCAAGTGATCTGAAAAAGCAATTAAGAATTCTGTGTTATATTTACAGTCAGATCATCCAAAATATTAGCTCTTAAGAAATACAACTTGGTTCTCATTAAAACATTAGAGTAAATTATTATTGATTAACTGTTAGTCCATATTAAGATATAACCCAAATAATGGAGACGATGTCACGAGTGGATAAGGCTGCTTTGATTACTTATGGCTAGATCTATTGTTCACTAACCACATCCACTTTACCAAATAAACACACACACACACACCTGAGGGACTTTGTAGGTTCCTACTAATGTAGACATCTGCATGGAGACTTCCCTGAAAGCTCCATCAATAATAGCAAGAAGGTTGTCTCGTGCTCCACAGTTATAGTTAGGAACATTGTCTTCTCCAGTAGAGAGCATGTCCATTAAGGCATCAGAAGTGTGGAGAGTGCTCAAGTAGTTGTCATGGATGTTGTAGCCAAGTGTGAGGTTTGGCAGAAGTTGGGTGTTCTTGTTGACCACTTGAATGGGGAGAATGAAGGGTAGCATTTCTTGGATATTAGTATCTTTAATCCTGTACAAACATTTCCATGTTATTATCATCAATACATATATAAAATATGCATTTATTTATATATTCTTGGTCTCCATAGGCCTATTGAGTATTACAGCAATATTAATCCTAAAACAGAAACAGGTCACTGTCCCTCATCATCATTTAAGTTTTGTTGGCATTGAGAAGATGGGGGAGGGGAGGTAGTCCTCCATCAGGGTTACTAGTCACAAATACAGTACATCATTATTTATAGTAGCACTTATTTTCATTTCTCAAACTGATCAGGGTTCAGAATAATACACTGTATAAATACACTGTATAAATATATTGTACAGAAGCAACATGAGGGAGGAATAAGTCACTTAACAAAGCAATTATAAAACAAATAATTATTATTCCTATAAGGAGCAGCTTTTAACATGGACTGGCAGGCAGCTACAACACTTTCAATGATTACACAAACTAAACATCAGTATTCAAGAGCTGAACTCAGGATTGTAAGGGAAGGAAAAGAAGATTTCCGTGTCTGTCTTTCTCAAGTTCTCTTAGTATTCCATCTGCCCCATCTTTCCATTTTAGTCTATTTCAGGATAAGGCAAAAGTTGACAAATCAAATTAAAAAAAATACACATTTTCTACCATTTAGAAATAAGTGGATTAAGAAGAAAGGAAGGTGTTAGAAATGCAAATGGTGAAAAATGCAACTCCATTGCACTGAATGACTTACGAAGCAGAAATATAACGCGCCCCATTGAACTGCAACGTTTCCAGCAAAGGTTTTGTTGCAGTTTCAATCGCACTAATGATGTGGTCTCCTGGCCCATAATAGTTCCATGGACTTCCTCCATCTTTTTGCTTCAAAGTTGGGGGGCATTTGGTTCTGAGCCTCCCAGAATTTATCTGGATCAATACAAGCAGCAACATCATAAACAAAAGCAGGAAGTTCATTGCAGCTTGTGTTGAATCAGGAATGTATTTCTAAGCAATGAGTTAGAAAAAATACAGTGCATTTTCATAAGATGGAAATGCCAGTGGGTTTTCTAATTTACACAGAGACAAACTAAGCTTGACATGGAGACGAGAGGAATATACATTTAAAGCACCTCAACTGACTGCCCTAAATCTTATGCAAAACACTCAATATATCTAGAGGGTTTTATCCTTTTCCAATGCAAGATTCCTTCCATTTTGTTTTCACTGTGATGTTTACATGAAAGGCAATTGCTAGAGAAATAGAAAAAGTGGTTTCAAAGACTGGGATGAAGATAATTACAGTGAGAAGCCACTTCTCCTCTGGGAATCCTGATCTTCTTCGGGGCTGGAGAAAAAATATTGGTGAAAAATCAGACATACCCATAGGAACACTATTCTTCAGTGGTTCTGTCTATTCCTAACTGGGACATGTTTGGAAATTAATATTGGAGGAAGAAAGTTAAATCCCAGTTGAAAAACACCACATGTCCTACTAGATGGTATCTTCTCTTCCATGTTTTCAATACGAACAGATACCATTGGCCAAGCTCATTTTCCATCTTTCGTGTTGGTGACTATTATATGCTGATGATACAGGTTTGTGGTTGGTGACAAACTGTACTCAGCTTGACAAAACTTGCTGAGATGAACAAACTGACTGGTTGAAATGATTAGACAGGATGGATTATAGAAAAAAGAAAGTCAAAATTACTTCAGGGAGTTTAAAATATTTCTCCTTTCTTTGTTCTAATTTTGTTTACATTAGACTTTCCTAGGCGAGCCTTCATCTGCAATTGGGAAGTCTTCTCCTTTCTAATTGCCATCCAAGAGATCAACCATAAGCAGTATCAGGTTCCTAAAGGTACGGATGACACCATCGCACTGGTAGTGAAAGTTGAGCTGCACATGCAGCTTTGGGTATCTCTCAAGCGTGTACACGTCCCAGCGAGATGTGTGGGCAAGATTTCAGCAGGGTTTTTTTGCTTCCACACATCTGCATGCAGCAAAGCAAAAAATGGCCAAAATCTCATGTGTGCGCATGTCCACTCATGTAATTTTGCTTCCTGCGCATGCGCGGAAGCAAATTCACACTGGGACATGTGCATACACACACCAGACCCTGAAACTGCGTGTGCAGCACATCAGTAGTGGCAGGAGCAGCAACCCCTGCCTGACCACAATGGTGTATATGTGTGTTGCCTGGATTTATTGAGTCATGGGTTTTTAAATTGAGATTTATAGTTTTAGACTTTCCATATTTGACTTTTTTTTTTAACTGTACAGTGATACCTTGTCTTACAAACCCCTCGTCATACAAACTTTTCGAGATACAAACCTGGGGTTTAAGATTTTTTTGCCTCTTCTTCCAAACTATTTTCACCTTACAGACCCAAGCCATAGCCACTGGGATGCCCCGCCTCCAGACTTCTGTTGCCAGCGAAGCGCCTGTTTTTGCGCTGCTGGGATTCTTCTGAGGCTCCCCTCCATGGGAAACACCACCTCTGGACTTCCGTGTTTTTGTGATGCTACAGGGGAATCTCAGCAGTGCAAAAACAGGCACTTCACTGACAACCGAAGTCAGGAGGTGGGGTTTCCCAGCGAGGGGAGCCTCAATGAAATCACAGCATCACAAGAGGTGGGGTTTCGAGGTCTTCTGTTTTTTTGCGATGCTGCAATTTCGCTGAGGCTCCCCTTGCTGGGAAACCCCATCTCTGGACTTCTGTTGCCGGCGAAGCACCCATTTTTGTGCTGCTGGGATTCCCCTGCAGCATCACAAAAATACGGAAGTCCGGATGTGGGGTTTCCCATGGAGGGGAGCCTCAGGGGAATCCCAGCAGTGCAAAAATGGGTGCTTCGGCTGGCAAAAGGGGTGAGTTTTGGGCTTGCACGCATTAATTGCTTTTCCATTGATTCCTATGGGAAACGTTTCATCTTACAAACTTTTCACCTTACAAACCTCATCCTGGAACCAATTAAGTCGGACCCACGCATGCGTAGAGTGATGCATAGGAGAGAAGGATTATTACAGGAGATAAGTGAGGCCACCTGTGGTTGGGTGGGGCTGCTGTAATTAGTGCTACAGATAAAAAGAGCAGTGTGCTGGTTTAGCCTTGTGGAAATTTATCTGATTCATAGTTTCGTCAAGATCGTGGTTTTGTTGTTTCCCTGTTCAAGACTGTGTGTGGACTTTCTGGACTTTGGAATTGGACTCAATTTCCCAGTTACAGGGTGAGAAATTGGGTTACATTTATGTGTACCAGAAAATCCCTTTGACATTTAAAAAGGGAGTTTTTTCTGATTTTCTGTTGATAAAGACTTTTGGTTTTCCTTCTATCGTGTGGCGTGTGTCTTTTTGGACTAATTACCCTGTAATTACGGGCGGTTGGGACACGCTGGCAGAACACTACCAATACATATTTGACTAAATAAATTAATAAATATATATAAAAATAAAATAAAATGAAATGAAATGAAATAAAATAAAATAAAATAAAATAAATAAAATAAAATAAAATAATAAAATAATGAAATGAAATGAAATAAATAAAATAAAATAAAATAAAATATAAAATAAATCTTAATCTTCTTCAATGACTCCACATGGAGAGGACCAGCTGGAGAGCAGCATGTAAGTACAAACTCATAGGTATATTCCTGGAGGCACATTCTGCTGTGGTTGTGGCCCTTCCTACTTGGACATATTAGGAAATTAATATTTGGGGGATAAGAATTCAACCTCAGGTGAAAAAGGTCTTGGATAGTATCTTCTCTTGTATGCAATTAATTATTTACTAAAATTTTGTAAGCCACCCTGAGTCCATGGAGAGGGGTGGCATATAAGTCAAATAAATAAATAAATAAATAAATAAATAAATAAATAAATAAATAAATAGGTAGGTAGGTAGGTAGGTAGGTAAGTAAGTAAGTAAATAAATAAATAAATAAATAAATAAATAAATAACAGAGATGATTGGGCAAGTTCACCCTCATGCTTTGTGATTGGTACTCCTCTATGCTGAGTGGTGTGGGATGGAGGTTATGCATCTATCCTTCCCCTACTTGACCTCAATGTGGCCTTCAATACTATTGACCAGGACTTCCGGTCTGGAGGAGACCGCAGCGGGATCTCTTCGGCAGGGCTCTGCCTCGAGATTCCTTCTACCCCTCCGAAGGTCGCCAATTGCGATCGGATCGGGCTCGGATGGCCCGATCCCAGAACAGGGGGCTCCCCTCTGTCCGAGGAGCCGTCGCTGAAGCTCCGGAGGCAGCGGTTCGCCCCGCAGCTTCGGAGAAGGGAGAACCGATCTTCCTTCTGTAGGAAGATTCGGCCAGTGCATTCTCTCCATACCCAGCGGGAAGCAAGAGAAAGCTGTAGAAAGTGAAATTATTGCAATCTATTTGACTGAAAAGGAATACAACAGACAAAAAGACCTAAGGTAAAAAACTCTTTTTTCGTTTCATGTTCAAAAACAGAAGACTTGATCACAGTAAAAGTTTCAAGTGAAAGTTTTTCTTCAATAAGGCGAAGGTGAAAGTTTTTCTTTTGGACAATTTGTATCCATCCGCAAATAACAGCCGAATCTAATTTTTTCACTTTCGTTTCTTCCATCTTGAACTTGAACTTTGGAACTTAAAAAATATTTTTTTACTCTATGGATTAATAAAATAATTTAAATTTGATATGACTATATAGAAAATCTAAATTGCTAAAGGAAATCTGCAACGATGATTGGAATTTGTTTTTTTTAGATCGTTAAAAACATAGTGTTCCAGGCTTTAACTCTGACAGCGGAGGAACACGGTCTTGCTGCCTTTCTTCTCACCTTGTTGTTGTTTTTTATACAATAACGAAATAACGCATAACTTGAAAATAAATGGAAAATAAAAGGAACTGAAACATTAAATCACAAAGAGTTTATCCAGCCTTTCCTTTGGATTATTTACTTCTGGATTAATGTATTTGGATTACTTGCTGATCATTTCTGGATT
Source organism: Erythrolamprus reginae (assembly GCF_031021105.1). Classification (NCBI taxonomy): domain Eukaryota; kingdom Metazoa; phylum Chordata; class Lepidosauria; order Squamata; family Dipsadidae; genus Erythrolamprus; species Erythrolamprus reginae. The sequence continues at coordinate 17,736,454 of NC_091951.1, read as the reverse complement.
ATTTGCTGAGAATTTCCCAACATCTGCCTTGCTGCACGAAACTTAACCTGACTCCATTTTAAGATTTGCCTCTTTACCCTTGTCTTGGATCTGGAAAATAAACTTACTCTATTCTAAGCAAACGAAAACTTTTAACTTGACTTTGCCTTTGAATTTGAAATTGGAACTAAATACAACTTTACCCCTTGACACTTGGATCTACAACCCCTATTTGCCAGCACAACTATTCGACCTATAAGAAGAACATAAGTATATAATACTGATATTTTGTCTTTTAGAATAACTATTTTCTTCCCTGGTCTCTTTTTGATTCTTTTCTTTTCTTCTTTTGTGCAGTGTTATTTTTAAAAGAAAATTGATTTGAAATATATGCGTTGTTAATAAACCTTGGTTTCCTGCTCTTTTTCCGTGGAATTAAAATACCACCTCCTTCCTTTTTCTCTCCCCTAGAATAATTTCCTCTACTCTTTTTCCTATTTTTCTCTTCTTCCCTCTCCCCCCTCCTTTTCCTCTCCCATAATTTTTTCTTTCTATGTTCTTTTTTGCCTTCTATGAATAGTTATTTTTTCTCATTTATTCTGTCCTCTTTTTAGATCACTTCTTTTTAGTTCTTACTTCTTTCTTATTTTTAAAGTTTTACACCTGGTTCTTTTGGTATTGCCTATCTAAAGTTTTAAAAATAACAATATATTCTGAATTCTGTTAGTAATTGGACTGATATATTGCTATATTTGAAGGGAAATTGTCAATAAGGTAAATTAAACAGGTTTGGAATTTATAGGAATTCTTTTCCTTTTACTACATATAAATTGAAAGTAATTTTAAATTTTAAATAGTGGATTCAAATTTGATAATGTCAAGCACCTCAACCTTTGTTAAAACGGTTAAAAAACAAACTACAGCAGCAATTCCCTCCCCACAAGGATCACCACATCCTTCACCGTCGCACCAGGTGTTAACTATGTCTACCAAGGACAAAGACAAAGACAAAGACAAAACAATGCAGTCCAACTTTGCAACAATACAAGAAACTTTAAATACATTGAAAGACTTTATGTTTAAATCTCAAGAAGATGCAACCCAACAACTGGAGGCTATAAAAGAGGACGCAACACAACAAAGACAAGCTATAAAATCAGAGCTGGCAGAATTTAAAACGGAGATGGCTGAACTGAAAGCTGACATGGGAGAGATGAAAGACCAGATAAAGGAGATGCAACAAACACTACAAGAAAGTGATGACCGAGTTAAAAAAATTGAAGAGAAGCCTGATAAAACCGAAAAAAGAATGGACTACCTTGAAGGTAGAGCTGATGCACGATATAGAAGATATGATGAATCAATCACTCAGTTGGAGACGCAACGTGCTTCGTATGGGCTACGATTTCAGAATATAAAAGAGGAAAAAGATGAAGATTTAAAAATGACTATGGCTGAAACTATTGGAGGAATACTCCAAGAGGATCCCACAGCACTACTGAAAGAAATCGATGAAGTCTTCAGAACTTCGAATAGCTACATCCATCGCCACAATCTTCCGAGAGAGATACACATCAAGTTCACAAGAAAAGCTTTGCGAGATGACATACTCCACTGGTCAAGAAATTCCAAACTCCAACATCAAGGAATGGAAATAAAAATATTAAAACAAGTTCCAAGAAGTGTCAGAGAAAGCAGAAGAGATTATCACTTCCTAACCAGAATTTTGATTAAAGAAAATATAACTTTCCGTTGGCTCATTCCACAAGGTCTATCTCTGACTTGGCGTTCTACAAGATACAAATTGGAAAATATAGATCAAGCCATGTACTTCTTTGAAAATAGCGGTATCAGCCATCTGGACCAGACAGCTAAGCAACAAGTGGTCCAACAACAACCAGTACAACAGCAACCAGGGGAAAAACCAGTAATCCAACAAGAAGAAATCTTGGGGGCTACTGCTCAGATAATCGAGCAGGACCAAGGTGCCAGAAGAGTTCAACCTCAGCGAGAAACCAAAAAACCTACTAAATGACAACAAGTAAAGACTTAAAAATCTTTTCTGTAAATGTCAATGGACAATGAACCAAGGAAAAGGAAACAAATCTTTTCCAAAATCAGAAATCAAAATGCTCAAATTGCAATACTACAAGAAGTGCATATTAAAAAAAGTAACCAAAAATTACTGTTGAATCCCAAAATTGGAAAAATGTATGCTGTATTAGCAGATCAAAAAAAAAGAGGAGTAGTGATGTATGTTGAGAACTCTATAAATTCCAAACAAATATTTAAGGATAATGAGGGTAGAATATTGATTGTACAAGTTGATATTGAACCCAGACCTCTAGTTATTGTTTCTATCTATGCCCCTAATGAAGATCAAATGACATTTTACAAAAAACTACACCAAACAATAATAGAATTAGCCATTGAAAATGTATTAATAATTGGTGATTTTAATGCTATCGCGAATAGACAACTAGGCCATTCAGGGGGGGGGGTAACAATAAAAGGAAAAAAAGTAAAAAAAACAAGAAGGAACCTACTACCTAGTACTTTTCAAAAAATGAAAGCGGAACTATTATTAAATGATATCTGGAGGGAAAGATACCCCCACAAGAGACAATATACCTTCTACTCCAACCCCCACAAAATCTGGACAAGAATAGACATGGTATGGGCACCAAAAATGGTTGCAGAACAAATAAAAGAGGTCGGGATAGATGTCAATACATGGGCTGATCACAACCCAATAGTAGTTTCTATGAGAATTAATAATAAACAGAACAACTGGCGGATGAATAGAAATATTTTAAATGATAAGAAATATAAGGATTGGATTGAAAAAGAATTAAAAATATTTTTTGAAATTAATAAGAACTCCGACACCACTCCACAAAATTTATGGGATACAGTTAAAGCCTATATAAGAGGATTAACAATATCTTACACAGCAAAATATAACAAGGAAAACAAACTAAAATATGTACAATTAATAAATGAATTAAAACAACTAGAATTTTTATCGCAGCAGCATATTAAGAATAGAGATTTAAAAACAGAAATAAATGTAATTAAACATAAAATTAGAATAATAGAACAAAACCAGATAACTGAAAAAATTAAGAGCAAAGCAACACTATTTTGAACATGCAAATAAACCAGGCAGATGGTTAGCATATAAACTTAGAAAACAGAGGCAATCAAAATTAATTAAAAAATTAGAAGACAAAGATGGTATAATAAAATATGATACAGAAGGAAAGGCAGCCATTGTGTATAATTTTTATAAAGATCTATATGCGAAAGATAATATTAGTGAAGATGAAGTTTTTAACTATTTACAATCTTCAAAATTACCACAAATAACAGAAGAACAACAGGCCACTATGGACGGACCAATAACAATGGAAGAACTCCTAATAACAATAAAAAAACAGAAAAATAATAAGGCCACGGGCCCAGACGCCATACCGGCAGAATGGTATAAAATAGAAAATGAAACAATAAGAAATAATATGTTAGAAATTTTCAACCAATGCAGACTCGAGGGTAAAATTCCTAAATCTTGGTCAGAATCACTAACAACTTTAATACACAAACCGGGTACAGAGCCAGAAAAAATCAAAAATTACAGGCCTATATCATTATTAAATGTAGATTACAAGATATTTATTGCTATTTATGCAGACAGACTTAAAAGAGTCATAAATGGAATAATACACCAAGATCAAAATGGGTTTTTACCAGGGAGACAAATTAAAAATAACCTCAGAACAGTTATAAATACACTAGAGTACTATGAACAATATCCAGGTAAGACAGCATCCTTAATGTTCTTAGATGCCCAAAAGGCCTTTGATAACGTCAATTGGATATTTATAAAAATGCAATTAAATAAAATGAGATTTGGCCCAAAATTTGTTAATTTAATAGATACTATTTATTCAAAACAAACAACTAATATAATATTGAACAATAACCAACTACCAATACTCGAGATAAATAGGGGAGTTCGTCAAGGTTGCCCTATATCACCATTGTTATTCATTATGATTCTGGAAACTCTATTAATTAAAATAAGAACAGATCCTAAAATAAAAGGTTTAACTGTAGGAGATGAAACGTATAAAGTTCAAGCCTTTGCAGATGACTTAACGTTTATAATTGAAGAACCGATAACAACAGTCCCCACATTACTGCAAGCTATAGAACAATATGGAAAGGTAGCAGGTTTAAAGATAAACAAAAGTAAAACACATTTTCTAACGAAAAATATGAGCAAAACACAAGAAACCAAATTAGAAAGCATTTCCGGAATAAAGATTGTTAAAAAAGTGAAATACTTAGGAATATGTCTAACAGCTAAAACAATAACATTAAAAAATTTTTAATTATACAAAACTACTAACAGAAATTAAAAAAGACTTAGCAATGTGGAATAACCTGAAAATATCATTTCTCGGAAGAGTTGCAACAATTAAGATGAATATTTTACCTAAGGTCTTATTTCTCTTCCAGGTAATCCCAATAAATCCAGGGGGAATCTTTTTTAAAACTTTGACAAATATAGTTAAAAAATTTATATGGCAAGGGAAAAAAGCAAGGATAAAAATAAATTGTCTAGAAGATATTAAAGAAAGAGGAGGATTTGGCCTTCCAAATTGGAAATTATACTATCAGGCTGCCGCCTTAACATGGATTAGAGATTGGATAACTCTAGAGAATAAAAGAATATTAAACCTAGAAGGACATGATCTTATGCTTGGATGGCACGCATTTATATGGTATGACAAGGAAAAAAACCACTCATACTTTAAAAGACACACATTAAGGAAGTATCTATTAGAGGTCTGGAAAGATATAAGGAAAAACCACTTTCTAAATATCCCAGAATGGCTTGCCCCCCTAGAAGCAATAACACATCCGAAGTCTATAAAAGACAAGAAAATATTTTTTAGATATAAAGAATTACTAAATGACCAGATGAAGTTAAAATCTAGGATTAAATTACAAGAAGAAGGGATAACAATAGATTGGTGGCATTATGCCCAGATTCGATCTAGATATCAGAAGGATAAAACCCTTTATATTTTTAATAAAAGTAAAATTTGCTAAGTAATCTAATCACTACTAACCCAACAAAAATGATAGGTAAAATATATAAATTCCTCATTGCTCACAAAAATATAGAATTGACTTTAAAAGACACTATGATAAGATGGTGCAGAAATATCGGCAAGGAAATAGATATAGATACATGGGAGAAAGTTTGGACTAACAACTGGAAAATGACTAAATCAGTCTCATTAAAAGAAAATCAAATTAAAATGTTTTACAGGTGGCATCTCCCACCAAATAGGATAGCAAAAATGTTTCCCAAAACATCCCCACTGTGTTGGAAATGCAAGAAAGAAATAGGAACCTACTACCATCAATGGTGGACATGTGGTAAAGCTAAAATATACTGGAAGATGATAGAGAAAATAATAAAAGAAATAGTAAAGCAGGATATAGAAAACACCCCGGAATTTTACTTATTAGGAATTACTAATCAGACTTATAAGAAAGAAATTCTTTATTTAATTATACACATACTAACTGCGGCTAGAATAATATATGCGCAAAATTGGAAGGGGGAAGAAATCCCCAAGGAAGAAGAAGTCATAGCTAAAATATTAGATTGCGCTGAAATGGATATGATGACAAGGCGTTTAAATGATCAAGAAGATACTAAATTCTATGAAACATGGAACAATGTTTATAAATGGATAGATAAGAAAAAATAAGATACACAAATTTACTTTTAGTTAATCTTTTGTATTTGTTTTTACCTGGGTAATAACAATGTTAATATTAGTTTAAATGTATCGTTTGATGATTATGGTATATTAGTTTATGTATAAGCAACATATTAAGAATTTTGGTTTATATACGCATAGTAGTTAAAAATAGTTTAAATGTATCGTTTGATGATTATGGTATATTAGTTTATGTATAAGCAACATATTAAGAATTTTGGTTTATATACGCATAGTACTTAAAATTTGGAAAATTTTAACCTAAATCTACTAGACTTTTTAATATTTAATATATATTTAACTATGTATTATTTTTCTGTATTTGAATTTATACTTTCAAGAGAAGCGGGGGAAATGCACCCCCACTCTATGTTTAATGTTTGTATGTGTGTTTGTTTATTTTAAGAAAATGAATAAATTTTTTTTAAAAAAAATACTATTGACCATAGTGTTATAGAGTCTACGGAGACGGGCGGCATACAAATCTAATAAATAATAATAATAATAATAATAATAATAATAATAATAATAATAATAATCTTTCTTGATCAGCTCAGAAGATTGGGATAGGCAGCAAGGAATTGTGATGATCCATTTCCTCTCTCTGGAGTCATCACCAGTTTGGGGTAACTCTGGAGGAGAGCTCCTGCTTTTGGCCTGTCCTATATTGGGTGCCACAGGGCTGTGTGTTCTCCTATTCAACATCTATCTGAAACCACTAAGTGAACATATCTGTCATCATGGTGTAATCCATCATACTGTTGACACCCCTTACAGACCTCTTAGAGAAGGGGAGAGGTCAGCAGTAGATAATTTAAGTTAAAGATCTTGGAGTTAGGGGAAGAAACAACAGAGCCAGGTAGTGAGTTCCAGGCATTGATCACTCGGTTGCTGAAGTCATATTTTCTGCAGTCAAGTGTTGAGCGATTTACATTTAGTTTGTATCTATTACGTGCTCTTGTGTTGTTGTTGAGGGTCAAGTAGTCACTAACAGGAAGGACGTCATGGTGTATGATTTTATGAACAACAGTTAAATCAGTTCGGAGGCGATATAGTTGTAGATTGTCTAGCTGTAATATTTGAAGTCTGGAGGAGTAAGGTAGTTTGTTTCAAGAGGAGGAGTGAAGGACTTCTTGTGAAGTATTTCTGGACTCTTTCAATTGTGTCAATGTCAGTTATGCAATGTGGGCTCCATACAGGCGAGCTGTATTCGAGTATTGTCTGACTAATGTTTTGTAAGCTCTGGTCAGTAGAACAGTGTTTCTGGAGAAGAAGTTACGTAATATTAGGTTTGTAACTCTTAGTACTTTTTTTAGCAAGGTTGTTACAGTGAGCTCTGGCATTTATTTAATTTATTTATTTATTTATTAGATTTGGATGCCGCCCCTCTCTGTAGACTCGGGGCGGCAAAGGGTAAGGGTTAGAAATAGGTATGTCCAGTTTAATGAAAAGAAGGACTAGGGGAGACATGATAGCAGTGTTCCAATATCTCAGGGGTTGCCTCAAAGAAGAGGGAGACAAACTATTATCCAAAGCACTTGAGGATAGAACAAGAAGCAATGGGTGGAAACTAATCAAGGAGAGAAGTAACTTAGAATTAAGGAGACATTTCCTGACAGTCAGAACTGTTGTTGCTGTTGTTGTTGTTGTTGTTGTTATTATTATTATTATTATTATTATTATTATTATTATTATTATTATTAGAATTAAGAGAAACCTGAAGTTCATTCATTGAACAGAGACAACCTGTACAATAACTTTGTAATGTAAGTCAGCTGGGAACACTGCAAGGACAGTATTCACATAATGTACTATATACTTCATCAGGCCAGGAAAAAAATGTTCTCATAGTCACAAACAGGTCAAAAACAGATCTAGATGCAGCTTCCAGAGAGCCTGTAAGAAACTGTGGAAAACAGCACCCACCCATTCCTCCCTCCTTCAGGTCTTGCCTGGGACAAATCCAGAAACCAGATGGGCAGATTTCTGACCAAAAATGGCCTTCCTTCCCACTGAGCACAGCCAGGCTGCAGTGAGAAATGGCAGAAAACATCATGGATGAGAACAGTCTTGTTACACCTCAACCTGATCTTCACAAGTAACAGTCAGAGTCCAGAGCTGTCCTCAGCTCCTCACCAACATGATGGACCTACCAATCTTCTCTACTCTTCCCTCTCACTCACTGGCTCATATTTAAATGGTTGTCCAAGATCCCTCTCACAGTTACTACTGTTGAGCAATGTACTACATATGCTGTCGCTGTGCATTTTGTTTTTATTGCCTAAATGTAGAGCCTTACTTTTTTCCTAATACTTTCAATCTTAGAAAATAGACCATGGTTAAAGGTTAAAGTGTGAATACAGCCATTGGTCAAAATGAAAACAGCCACTCTGCTCTAGTGGTTAATGCAATGGCAGACCAAAAGTTTTAGTCCTCCCCTAGAGGTCTTGAGCCAGTCACTCTCTTCAAGCCCAAGAAAGTGGCAACCCACAATCATTTGCCAAAATATCACAATCAATTACACCTGTGGCCTTTCGAGTTACACCAAACTGGTCTCATTTGCATGATTTAACCTTTTTAAAAGTGGGATTAACACTTCACGTAATCTTGATGCTATCCCTCTGTTAATGCAGCCTAGAACTGTGTTGGCTTTTTTGGCAGCAGCTCCCAAAAAAGCCAACACAGTTCTAGGCTGCATTAACAGAGGAATAGAATAAAGATCAAAAGTGTTGATACCACTTTATAAGGCCTTGGTAAGGTGACACGATGCAAAAAGGATGTTGAGATTCTAAAAAAATATGCAAAGAAGAGCGACAAGGATGATTAGGGGACTAGAGACCAAAACAGATGAAGAAGGGTTGCAAGAACTGGGCAAAAGAAGGACTAGGGGAGACAGGATAGCAGTCTTCCAGTATCTCAGGGGTTGCCATAAATAAAAAGGAGTCAACCTATTCTCTAAAGCACCTGAGGGTAGAACAAGAAGCAATGGGTGGAAATTAAACAAGGAGAGAAGTAACTTAGAACTAAGAAGAAATTTCCTGACAGTCAGAATGATTGATCAGTGGAACAGCTTGCCTCCAGAAATTGTGAATGCCCCAACACTGGATGTTTTTCAGCAGATGTTGGTTAACCGTCTGTCTGAAGTAGTGTAGGGTTTCCTGCCTAAGCAGTGGCTTGGACTTGAAGACTTCCAAGGTCCCTTCCACCTCTGTTATTATTATTATAAAATACTCATATTTGTAAATTTCAGAAATAAGGAAGATAAAATGATAATTGTGGATATGCATATTTAATTACATGTAAGCATGGAGATTCACTATTGGCAAGTTTTCCATCTTTGTTACTATGTCTCATGTTTCACATTTCTACATTTCTTCTGGTTGTAAGATGCTCCTTTGTATTCAGATATGGCTTCAGAAGGATAATGTAGCACTTGGGAATGAAGATGCAGCCCAGCAATCCAGCATTGGATGCCAAGATGGAGAAGACCTGAACAGCTACCATGAATTTCCCTTTGGTGCTCAGGTAGGTGGGCACAAATGTAACCCAGACACTGCAGAAGACCAGCATGCTGAAGGTGATCAGCTTGGCTTCATTGAAGGCCCCAGGCAGATTCCTGGCTAGGAAAGCCACCATGAAACAGATAGAAGCCAGAAAGCCCAGGTAGCTGAGGGTGATGTAGAACATTATAACAGTCCCTTCATTGCATTGCAGGATGATCTCTCCAGGCTGGGAGTGGAAGTCAGAATCAGGGAATGGGGGAGAAACTCCCAGCCAGACGGAGCAGATGGTAACTTGGGCAGCAGAACAAGAAATAATGATTGAGTTGGCCAAGCTCTTTCCCAACCATCTTTTCATTTGGTTTCCTGGTTTTGTGGCCAGGAAAGCCAGCACCACTGTAATTGTTTTGGCCAAGAGAGAAGAAATGGCAACGGAGAAGATGATGCTGAAAACTGTTTGTCGGAGAAGGCAAGTGGCTTCCCTTGGCTGACCAATGAAGAGAAGGGGAGACAAGAAACAAAGCAGGAGGGAGACCAGGAGGATGTAGGAGAGGTCCCGGTTGTTGGCTTTGACAATGGGAGTTTCTCTGTATTTAAGGAATATAATTAAAACAAGGCCTGTGGTTAGGAAGAGGAGTAAGGCAAAAGAGACCAGGATAGTGCCCAGATGTTCTTCATAAGACAGGAAGGTTGAAAATTTAGGGATGCAATCAATGTGATCCTCATTTGGAAATTTATTATCTGGACACATAGTGCATTTTTCTGTATCTGAGAAAACCCAAAATAAATATTATTTTCATGTTCTATCCTTTCACTTTTCAAGAAATATATTCTTCAGACAACAACTTTTACTAGGGGTATTTTGCAAATTGCATTTCCTAAGAGTTCTAGAGAAAGAAATAAGAGTAATACAATTTTCTTTTAAAAAATGTGCAAGGCACAGGCTTTTTTTTTTGAACTCAGAAATAAATGCTTGGCTTTATTGCCATGCACTTTTTTTTTTTTGAAATATAGTTTTATTGATTTTTAAAAAGTGGTTACATGAAAACAAACATAAAACAGTGCACAGTGCATGTGCCCATCACCTGACCGACAGAGAAACCCCCATCACCACCACCACCCATTACAAGGGGTTCGAAATTTACTAGTTTATATATATATATATTTCCTTGGCTCTACTTTGCATTTGTTATTACTAAAAGAGTGATTGCAGTTTATTTTTCACATTTACATCACAGATCCTACTCAACATATAACCTTTCACCTTATTCCATCATACCATCAGCTTCTCCAATTTATTTTAATCAAAGTTGTTTAATCTTATTTCCATGATTTCAAAATGTATGTGATCCACCATGTACCAGTACCAATTCTGTAGTGTCCATTTTATAGACTCTTTCCAACCCAATACCACTACTGCTTGAGCACTTTCCAATGCTGCAGTTTTTATTTCTTTAAAATCTCCTAGTTCTCTTTGTTTAATTAAAATCGCTATTTCTTTTGTAATTGTCCAATTAATATTTAACATTTTATTAATTTCGTTCTGCACTTCCTTCCAAAATTTCTGAATTTCTACACACTCACAGAACATATGCATGAAAATTCCTTTCTTTTGGCAACCGTGCCAACAGTTACCTTTCTCTTTCCCCTGGAAGTGTGCAAGTTGTGCTGGTGTATAATACCATTTGTGTAAGATTTTCCTTCTCATCTCTTTAACTCTTGTGTTTTTAATCTTATGTATATTTTCTACTATTTCTTTCATTTCACTTTCATCTATTTGTAAATCATTTTGCCAGCATCTTGTCAAACTTTTTATTGCTTCCTCTTCCACTTGCAATAACATTCTATATATATTGCTAGCTTGAGCTTTTGTATCATTGATCTTTTCTCTTATTATTTTTTCTAAACAATTTTCTTCTCGCATGAAAGCTTCTTTATTCTCACTTTTATTTAAGTATTTACTTATTGCATTAATCTGCAGCCATTTCTGTTGACCGAGCCACCATTCCAACTGAGTTCTACTAACTCTCCCATCCTTCTCATATAATTGTTCAATTCTCATTATCCCTTTGCTATTTAATTCTTTTATAATTCTGCTTAAGTTAACATCATTACCTGTATTCAATACGTGTAACATTGATAATTTGGAGTTTCTAGTTCCCCATTTCCCCTGCCATTTAAACCATATTTCTAAACCTGCTTTGAGAGGGTCGGTTAGATTATTGATTTCTATTTTACTCCATTTTTTACATAATAACTCCTTATTGTTTATATTATTAATTTCCTTTTCCAATTTCACCCACTTCTTTCCCCCCCATAACTGTAGTTCCATTAATCTTTCTATTTGAAATGCTTCTCTATATAATTCTAAGCATGGGCTCCACCACCCCCTTTCTCGTGGGCAAACTGCCATTTTTTTCTTATTCTAGGCCTTTTGTTTCCTTCAATCCAAAAATTTAATTTACTATCCCATTCTCTCAATTTTGCACCAGGAAAGGTACCTGGTGAAACCTGAAATAAATACATCATTTTTGGTATAATCATCATTTTGAGGGCTCTAATCTTGGCAATTCTTCTCAACCTTTTTCCCCTCCAGTTTTTTATCTGCTTTTGAAGTCTCTTCCATATTAAATTATAGTTAACCGTCACGATTTTATTAGGATTCTTTAACAACCAGACTCCTAAATATTTCATTTTTTTACATCCTAGTTTCAACACTTTTTGTATCTCGATTTGCTCTTTAGGGCCTGTATTTAAACAAATTATCTCTGATTTCTCTATATTAACCATAAGACCTGATTGGTCTTTGAATTCCTGGAGTAAGATCATTATTCTTTTCATCATTTCAATTGGGGTTTCAGTCAATACTATAGCATCATCTGCAAAAAGATTTAATTTTAATTCAAGTTTTCCTATTTGGTAACCTCTCCACTCCTTGTCACTTCTAATTTTATTTGCTAAGACCTCAATTGCCAATGCAAATAACATTGGGGATAGTGGGCAACCCTGCTTAGTTCCATTCTGAATTTTAACCTTCTCTGTTCTGTTACCATTTACTCTAATATAAGCTATATTATCCTTATAAATTGTTTTTATAATTCTACAGAAGGAATCTCCCATATTTAAATCTTTACACAATTGAAACAAGTAATCATGGTTAACTTTATCAAAAGCTTTGTACACATCTAACTTTAAAATACCTAGTTTTCTTTTGGTAGTGGTAGCATGGTGTATCACATTAACGATGTTTCTAATTGGTTCATAAATCTTTCTTCCTTTAACAAATCCATATTGGTCTTCTCCAATTATCTTTGGTAATATATTCTCTATCCTGTTTGCCAATATTTTCATAAATATTTTGTAATCCTGGTTAAGTAAGCTGATAGGGCGATAGGAACCTGGATCCATTAATTCACGATCCGGCTTTGGGATAGTTATAATCTCTGAAATTTTCCACAACTGTGGAGTTTCAAAGGTCTGAAAAACATTATTAAACAATTTTTCCAGATGCGGTAATAATTCATTCTTATAAGTCTTATAATATTCCCCAGTAAAACCATCTGGGCTTGGGGCTTTAGCAGGTTTCAACCCTTTGATAACTCTAGATATCTCGTCATTTGTTATTTTTGCATTTAAAATTTGTCTATCTTCTTCCGTTAATTTCTCATTAACTTCTATAGTTTGCATTGTAATATGTTCTTTTTTGTATAAATTCCCATAAAAGTCTCTCATTATTTTTTCCATTTCTGTATTACTGCGTTTTATTACACCTTCCTTATCCTTTAAAGCAGAGATATGGGATTTCTCCTTTCTTTTTTTCAAATAGTGTACCATTTGTTTCATTGATTTATTCCCCCAACCCATAATTCTCTGTTTTACAATCATCTTCATTTTATTCCATCTCTCTTCCTCAAGAGATTGTAATTTCTTTTTCTTAAATAATAATAATGTATTCCAGGCTCTATTTCTTGTAATTTTCAAAGTCTCTTGGATTAGATCTATCTCCTTTAATAAACTTTCTCTTTCAGCTTCCCAAGATTTCCTAATAAAAGCTTCAGCGCTAATGCAATTACCTCTCATAACAGCCTTGTGTGTATCCCAAACTATTGTTTGCTTAATTTCTCCTGTTTCGTTAATACTAAAGAATTCACACAATTCCTTTTGTAGTTTGAGTCTGTTTTTCTCACTAGCCGAAACCACAGGGTTGTATCTCCATATCCTTTGTTGTCTACTAACATCCATTTCAATCACTGCAAACAGTGGAGCATGATCTGATAACCAAATACCTTTGACTTCTGCTCTCTTGAGGTGTGCCTCCCCCGTTTTGTTCATTAATATATAATCAATGCAGCTAAATTTATTGTGTCTTGCTGAGTAAAATGTGTCCCTGTTTGCTGCGTTTTCGTGGAGGCCCAACATATTAATTTTATTTAAGTGTAACTTTTTCTTTTCTCCCCTCCCTGCTGTTAATTCCAAGTTGAAATCGCCTGCTAAAATCACTATGCCTTCCGCAAAATTGTCTAATTTACGCTTTGCATTTATTATAAATTGTTTTGCATTTGCATTGGGGGCATAGATTACTGCTAAAGTTACTGCCTTGTTATTTATTTTCCCCTTAATGAATAACATTCTGCCATCTTTGTCTCTTTTAATATTAATTAATTGGAATGATAGTCTTTGGTTAATCAAAATTGCCACGCCTCTACTTTTTGCGGTCCCTCTCGACTCGTAGACCCGTTGCCAATCGCTATTGGTAACTAATTTATCTGATCTTGTCCTCCCTTTATGAGTTTCAGATAGAAATAAGATATCAGCTCTACTATCCCTGGCCAGCTTCATGATTCTATAACGTTTTTTCTGTGATGAGAGCCCGTTTACGTTTAGTGACAATAAAACTGTTTCACCCATTTTACATACTTTTAAGTGTGTTTCCCCCTCCTGCAAAACAGAGCCTGTTGGAAATGTATTTGTTAATTGTCTTGAACCCCCACCCTAGTGCCCCTTCCCTTGCACCCCCCCAAAGGGGAGGCAACGAAAAGAATTTTCGTTATCCAAGAGGCACCCCTGGATTTGCGTTCCACTCGAGAACTCCCCCACCTTTCCCCTTTTAAAGCAATAAAGAAAGACCCCCCCTCCTTCCCTCTTTATCCCTTGTTAGTTGGTATAAAATACACAAAGAAGCTAGTTAGTTGAGAACAATAATACCATGTTGACAGATCAGTTGAGTTCAGTTCATTATTTCTTCTTCTGACGCGTAATTCTAGGTTCTTCTTTTTTTTCTTTTTCCTGGAGTAAAGCAAGTTCCTTTTGTAAAGCTGCATTTTTTTCGTCTTTTCCTTGATCTGCTGTGCGAGTTGGCTGAGCTGTAAACAAATCATCTTCTCCTCTCCCCTCTTCTGCTGCTGGTTTCTCCTTCCCTGTTGATGCCTGAAGATTTACATCCGAATCGATCCCCAGCTGTTGGAGCAGTTTCTTCCCCTCATCCAAGGATCTTGCCTGGAGAACTTTGGAATCTTTAAAAACGATTATTGTGGCAGGATGTTTCCAGGTGAAACGGATTCCTCCTTCATATAATTGGGTCGTAATACATCTCATTTGGTTTCTCGCCTGGAGTGTTTCTGCAGACAAGTCTTTTAAAACATGTATTGGAGTGGCTTTGTAATGTACGTTTGGAATTTGCTTTAATTCTCTGAAGATTTCTGCTGCTCTCCTTTCCGAAACGAATCTTACGATCACATCCTTTTGATTTCCTTGACTCCGAGGGCCAAATACCCAGTGTGCTCTTTCATATTCACCTGGGTCGCATTTAATGTTGTTTTCACCAAACCATTGCTGAAATGCTTGGATAAGACGTTTGCCCTCAACAAAGTCTTGCTTAAAGCCTCTCAAACGCAGATTAGCTCTCCTTTGCCTGTCTTCTAAATTATTTATGCGTAGTTCCTGGCGACCTTTTCCCTCCTCCAGTTTCACAATTCTCAGATCTTGTGCTTTCAACTGCTCTTTTAAATCTGTTACACCAGCACTGACGACAACTATTGCCTTTTGCATCTCTTTGAGTAGCTGCCCCATATTTGCAAATGCCGTTAACAGTGAATCCATTTTTTCCTCCAAATCCGGAGTAGTCGCCATTTTTCCTTTGTTCTCTCTTTTTCCCCTACTCACGTTTAAAACTGCAGTTTGCTCCTTCTTTGCTTCTTTTTTGTAATGTTTTCAAAAAGTCCGTTTAGTCCGCTTCCTCTCAACCCACTTTTCACCAAGCCAGAGAGGGTTATCAGGGGTTAACTTTCACTTTTCCTAATTCACATTAGGGAGTTCTCTGTAGAGGCGTCTATCTCTTCCGACGCATGCGCAAAACCCTATTGCCATGCACTCAAAAGCCTGATTGGGCTTATTATCAGGGGATGTCTTATTTTGGGGGGAGAAAGGGTAGCTATATTTCTATGAAACCGAGTGTGGACCCAAATGATTTCCTGTGTAATGTGCAGCAATGTTCCCTCTAATTTTTTTCGGTGTGGGTGGAAAAGTATAGTGTCTGAGCGGCAGTCCCTTCAAGACTGGGCGGCACAGAAGTATAAATAAATAAATAAATAAATAAATAAACAAACAAGAAAAAATTTCCTTCTTTTTTATTAAAAGAAATTAATAATAAAACAAAAACAAAATCTATTACTATTATTACTATCTTCTCCTCTTTTCCATCCCTGTGTCCTCACCCCTTGTGTGTGTGTGTGTGTGTGTGTGTGTGTGTGTGAACTCTTGAACCATTAGCCTTTATATATATAAATGTATTTAAATGTATTTTACTTTTTATATATTCTTATGGTATAGGAATTTGTAATCAATTAACTAATTTTAAGAGTTTGTTAATTAAATTAGAAGTATATGTATGAATGCGATGGATTGGCTAGTTTGTAGTTTTAATTACATATTTTATTATTGTATTTTTTTGGTAATCAATTTAATTTTATGGAAGATAGTTTGCAATTTTGAATGTCTGGATATGAATGAAGTTTGAATTGTGTAATGAATTAAATGAATGGAAGGGTCAGTTTACCTGGTGGCCTGAGAGCAGGAGGAATGGGGGGGGGCTATCTCTGGCATGGACGAGGGCCAAAATATTCCGGTCTTGCTGGGGAGAGGCAAATATAGCGGGAGACATGGAGTAGGCTGCTCTCAGGGAAAAAGGGACTGCTGCTTGAAAATGGTCCCTTGTTCCGGCCCCATGGACTCAACCCAGGGAACTGGTGATAAGCAAGATCCGGACCCTGGGCTCAGGCTGTTGCTGCTTAACACCAGGTCTGCTATAAATAAAGCTCCCCTCATCCAGGATTTACTCCTGGAGGAGGAGGCAGACCTGGAATGTATGACGGAGACCTGGCTGGGCGCAGAGGGAGAAGTTCCTCTCTCAGAAATGTGCCCAGCCGGGTTTCAGGTGTGGCACCAGCCATGACCCCAGGGAAGAGGGGGAGTGGTAATTATAGCCAGAAAGAACATCAAACTGCATAGGCTCACTGGTGCTGAGATTGCGGTTTGTGAGTCCCTTCCTATGAGGTTTGACCTAGGGGTACAGGTAGACCTGTTGCTCACATACTTTCCTCGCAACTGTGTGTCAACCGCCCTGCCTGTGCTACTTGAGGAGGTAGCCGGCTGGCAGTGGAGTCCCCCAGACATTGTCTCACTCTCTGCATCAGCTGGCAACCTCACTGGCCCAGAGTATCCAGAGGGGCCTGGATCATCCTCCTAAGAATCTGAAATTACCAGAGGTGGACAAGGAGTGCTCACAACACCAAGTGATGATGAATTATGATGCATTTATGGCCACCCTCCGTGTATTTTGATGATGCCCTGGCTGAATGTAAAGCTAGAACCAGGACAAAAGCCCTGGCCCAAGGTGGGAGGTCAGTGTCTGAATATACCTAGGAATTTCACCAACTGGTGGTCCATATGTGTGGGTGGTCAAACGAGACTCTGATAGAATGCTACAAGGATGGACTCAATGATGATGTCTACCAAGGCTGCTGTTCTCGAGGGCCCCCCAGAGACCTGCCAGATTGGTATGTGATGGCGGCTAAGCTGAAGATTGTCCAGGCTAGAGATTGGTACAGAGGAGTTCACAGATGGAACTTTACAATAATCATTCCAGAAAGTGGGCCTATAACAATTCCTCAAGTTTCAAGGAACTTAGTTGTCCCCAGAAAGGCAAATGTGGCAGAATGCATTCAAACTAAAAAGGATAAAAGATATATTTCCTCTATTAGTAGTAAAGATTGCACAGTCGGTCACACCCACATATTTCTTCCCAGCCCCTTGTCCAAGGTCTTTTGGCTATTCTTTCCTATAGATATTTTTCTATCCTGGCCTTAATCAGATTGAAACAAAAGGTGAAAACACACAATTTAAGGTTTGCATTATTCTCTTTATATGAAAAGGCCACATTTACAAGCAAAAGTCAGCCTTTGAAATTTCATGCAAGTAGGGTCCACAGCTGCAGAGTTTTCAGGGAAAACGCCAGTGTCAGGGCTAATTGAATTACAGTGATCCCTCGATTTGCGTGTTCTCGATTAGCGCGAAACGCTGCAACGCGGTTTTTCAAAAAATATTAATTAAAAAATAAGTCCGCGTTTTTTCCCCTACACCACGGTTTTTCCCGCCCGATGACGTCATACTGATTGCTGATTGGCCAAAATCTTGACCAATCGTTGCAAACGCAAAAAAAAGCTTTGCAACTGTTGGAACTTGTTCAGACTTGTTGGAAGATGCCTCCTAAACGTTGCACACGGAGTGGAGGCGGCGACGCTAAAAAGACCAGGAGGATACTCACAATTAAAGAGAAAATTGACATTTTGGACATGCTGAAAGGGGGACGCTCTTATGCAGATGTTGGTCGGCAGTATGGGATCAACGAATCGAGTGTGCGAACCATTCGGGACGACGAGAAAAAGATAAGGCAAAGTTCTCTGATGGCATTCAACAAGGCTGCAAAAAGAATGGTGACGCCTAGAAACAAACGGCTTATGAAGATGGAAGCTGCTTTGTCCCTGTGGGTACAAGACTGCCGCAAAAAGAGCATTGCTTTGGATACCAACACTATAAGGACCAAGGCCCAGCAATTGTACAACCGTCTTGAAGACACAGAAGGAGGCGATGCAGATGAGGGAAACGCAGGTAAGGGCTGGGGTTTTTTATTCTGTCATTACATACTGTATTTAAGTGTTTTTTAAGGAAGGAGCAGGGAAGGAGGGAAGGAAGGAAGGAGGGAGGGAGGAAGGAAGGAAGGAGGGAAGGAGGGAGGGAGAGAAGGGAAGGAGGGAAGGAGGTGGGCATTTACTCTGTATGCTTTCATTCAAGTCACTTCTCTCTCCCTTTCCTGTCATTCTTCTGCTTCTTCAGCCCCAGCCACATTCACAGCAAGCAAAGGGTGGTTTGAGAAATTTCAACGGCGCTATGGCCTGAAGAGTGTGTCATTGCATGGAGAAGCTGCCTCAGCAGATACAGGTGCAGCAGAAAACTTTGTCCAGCGCACGTTTAAAGACCTAATTGCAGAAGGGGGCTACCTTCCAGAACAGGTGTTCAACATGGACGAAACAGGCCTGTTCTGGAAGAGGATGCCTTCAAGGACTTTCTTGATGCAAGATGAAGCCAAAGCCCCTGGCTTTAAGGCCATGAAAGATCGAGTGACTTTGATCATGTGTGGGAATGCAGCAGGCTTTTTGCTGAAGCCAGGGCTAATCTATAAGTCACGAAATCCAAGAGCCCTCAAGAACAGAAACAAGAATTCATTGCCAGTGTACTGGATGCATAATCCTAAAGCATGGATTACAAAACCCCTCACGCGGGACTGGTTTCATCAGTGCTTCATCCCACAGGTGGAGGTGTATTTGGCTCGCAAAGGACTCGATTTCAAAGTGCTTCTCCTAATGGACAATGCTGGCGGCCATGATCACCTGGACCATGAACATGATGGGGTGCAAGTTGAATTCTTGCCACCAAACACCACATCGCTTATCCAGCCGATGGATCAAGGTATTATCCGTGCATTTAAGGCACTGTACACGCGCAATTCTCTTGGAAGCATCGTGGAAGCAATGGATGCTGATGACAACTTCACATTGAAGGCCTACTGGCGTCAGTACACAATTGCATCTTGTCTGAAGAACATTCAGAATGCCTTGATGGATATGAAGACACATACAATGAATGCCTGCTGGAGGAAATTGTGGCCAGAAGTGGTGCATGATTACAAGGGATTTGCTCCCGAAGAAATCCAAGATGCTGCAGTCCAGACCTCTGTGAAGCTGGCACAGGCACTGGGTGGAGAAGGCTTCGTTGACATGACACCAGAGGAAGTCAATGGTTTGCTTGATGAGCATGGCCTACCGCTGACAGACAAAGATCTGGAGGAGCTGACCAGGTCAGCGAGTGAAGAAGAGGAGGAAGCGGAAGCTGAAGAAGCTGAGGAAGAAGAAGATGTTGGCCTAACGCTTGAGCGGCTTGCAGAACTGAACAGAACTGCTGCACATCTGCAACGCATGGTGGAACTTTGGGATCCCAACATGACTCGCTCTATACAGTTTAACGCCTCCCTTGACAACATCTTTGCACCATACAGATCCATGTTAGGCCAGAAAAAGAAACGGCGCCAACAACTGCCCATGACCATGTTTGTCACAAAAACCAAGAGGTCTGTCACACCATCACCTGCAGCGTCCATTGTAGAAATGGTGATAGAAGAAGATCCCTAGTTATCCCAGTTATGCTAACCCCCACCCCACCCCAAAAAATGTAAATAAATATGTTATTGTTCATAACTTAAGAGTCTTATTCAATGTGTACAGTAATGGTAATTAAGGGGATGGGAAATGGTAATTTATGGGTTAAAAGTGTTGGGACTGAGTGGCACACAGTACTGTACATACTGTACAGAAGAATGAATGAATGAATGACTGAGTGAATGAATGAAATTCAAACACAGGTGAGGACTGGGGGGTTTTATTCTGTCATTACACAGTACAGTACAGTTACAGTTTAAGTGCTTTTTGAGAAAGGAGGGAGAGAAGGGAGGGAGAGAAGGGAAGGAGGGAAGGAGGGAGGGAGGGAAGGAGAGAAGGGAAGGAAGGAGGGAGGGAGAGAAGGGAAGGAGGGAAGGAAGGAGGGAGGGAGAGAAGGGAAGGAGGGAGGGTTGCCATTGCCATTGCCGCCAGCGCTGCCCCAAGAAAGCCGGTGAGAGGAAGGAAGGAGGGAAGGAGGGAGAGAGAGAAGGGAAGGAGGGAAGGAAGGAGGGAGGGAGAGAAGGGAAGGAGGGAGGGTTGCCATTGCCATTGCCGCCAGCGCTGCCCCAAGAAAGCCGGTGAGAAGAAGGAAGGAGGGAAGGAGGGAGGGAGAGAAGGGAAGGAGGGAAGGAAGGAGGGAGGGAGAGAAGGGAAGGAGGGAGGGTTGCCATTGCCATTGCCGCCAGCGCTGCCCCAAGAAAGCCGGTGAGAGGAAGGAAGGAGGGAAGGAGGGAGGGAGAGAAGGGAAGGAGGGAGGGTTGCCATTGCCATTGCCGCCAGCGCTGCCCTGTGGGTAGCGGCGAGGAGCCCGGAAAAATCACCATTGCATTGCCAGCCTCCGAACTTGCGTCGCTCCACCTTCTGCGCATGTGCGGCCATGGAACAAAGGGCGCGCATGCGCAGATGGTGTTTTTACTTCCGCATCCAGTATAACGCGGAAATCGGTTAGCGCGGGAGGTCTTGGAACGTAACCCCCGTGCTAACCGAGGGATCACTGTACAGCAAGATAATACAGGCGTGAGTCATAGTAATGCAATTCAGCTCACCACATTCTGGCAGGCTGGCAGCTTCTAGGAGATGAGCTTTTCAGAGCAGGTATTTTCGGGGAACATTTTTGGAGCCCAAGATCTAACATGGCGTCCATGAAAGCAACATTGAAACTCCACCCAGAATTATCTAGAAGCCTTTCCTTATATACCAGCAAACCCCTAGAGTTAAAACTTCAAACTACAGTAATACATCGTCTTACGAACTTAATTAGTTCCGGGATGAGGTTCGTAAGGTGAAAAGTTTGTAAGGTGAAACAATGTTTCACATAGGAATCAATGGAAAAGTGAATAATGCATGCAAGCCCATTAGGAAACTCCAAAACTTTAGAAGCGAGGTGAACAGAAGATGGGGAGGAGCAGCGAAAGGGGGCGGGTGAAGCAATAAATGACATGGGGAGGGGGTCCAGGAAACATCAGAATTCAGGCCAGGTTGAGCAATAAATGGCATGAGGGAGTACTGGAAAGGTCAGGATTCAGGAAAGCTGGAGGAATAAATGGCATGGGGAGGGGACCCCCTCATGCCATTTATTGCTCCAGCTTTCCTAAATCCTGAAGTTTCCAGGACCCCTCATGCCACTTATTGCTCCAGCTTTCCTGAATCCTGATGTTTCCAGGAACCCCCATGCCATTTATTGCTCCAGCTAGCCTGAATCCTATCATTTTCAGGACACCCCCCCCATGCCATTTATTCCTCCACAGGCTCCCTTTCCCTGCCTCTACAAGCATTCCGCTAGCATTGCTTTATCCACCTGCCACCCTGGAGCAGAGAGCTCCTCTCCTCAGATACGCCATTTTCTAGCAGATGGGATGGGGGGAGGAGACCCCGCATGGGAAAACCTGGCTCCAGTTCCCTTTTGATCATCAGAGCCTGCTAACTTAAAATCACTTGTTTTGACCTCTGCTTACAGCAGTAGCAGCTGAGAGAGAAGCGAGGGTTCATAAGACAAAAATGGTTCGTGAGAAGAGGCAAAAAAATCCTGAATGACCGGTTCGTATCTCGAAAAATTTGTATGAAGAGGCGTTCGTAAGACGAGGTATCACTGTACTTCCTTTTACCAATACATGTATTGTTGTCTGCTTTATAATCTCCTGAATCGAGTATGTAAGGGTGGCTCATTATCTTTAATGTCCCCTTCATCCTGTGACTAGGACCAATCCCTCATTGACATATCTGCCACCTCTGTAAGTTCCTTGGTCTCTTTCACTCTCACTCTCTGCATCAGCTGGCAACCCAACTGGCCTAGAGTACCCAGATAGGCCTGGCTCATCCTCCTTAGAATCTATCATTACCAGAAGTGGACGAGAAGCACTCACAACAGATATCCAGATTGAAAATAGACAAGAAGACCAATTGAGCTTCCATCAGTCTTTCAATTTGCACTTTCATTAAAATATTTTGGATGAATCCACTTCCATGATACCTGCCCTTTTCTTTGGTGTTACCAACCTTCCTGAGTAGAGATGGTCCCCTGTGGACAAGGAACACAATCATAGCAGCAAACTGGCTCTCCTTCTCGAACCTGTTTGACAAATCCAGGATGACATTTTCCCACACATATTGACTGAGGCAGAGACTAGGCAGAAAAAAACATTCCAAAGAAAATGTATCAGGACTCACCACCCATCAAAACGGACGTTGATAGAAACATCAGTCAAGCAGTCTCTGGACTTCACTTAAGTGAGTATGGAATTTCTAAATGACAATAAACTTTTCCCATCATCTAATCTAGCAGGCCTATTCAGGTTAGGCGAAATTAGAGAATATGAACTCCCCCATGGAGGACATATATAGGATCCCTCTACCAACTTGCTCATATTGAAGAAGTCACCCAGATAAGCAGCAAACCGTTCAAATCAACAAGAAAAGATGTTCAGTTGCCATAAAATTTCTAACTAGTTCCAAACATTGTAGGAGATAGAAGAGGGGTGAAATGCTACAGGTTTGGACAGGTTCTCCCGAACAGGTGGTAAAAAATACTATCAGTTTGAGAGATCCAGTATTTCTAAATATCATGGCTTCCTTCCAGTCCAACACTTCCAACCCAGTCTCCGGGTGCCTCCTGCCCTTGGCCTTCCCGTGCCTGTGGCAAATGTTGCCATTTTGAGTCCACCTTCACCTAAAAGAGGCCCAGTCACCTGGCCACAGGGAGCAGGATCCCCCCCCGGCCCTGGCAAAGGGGTGAGATGGCAATCACAAAATGGGATGTGATGGTGGGATATGCCAGAATGGAGCTGCTTGCAATGGCTGTGATAGAAGGGTCACTGGAAGAACGAGAAAGGAAGAAAGAAAAAAGAGGGGAAAAGAAATAGAGAGAAAGGGAGGGAGAGAGAAAGAGAGAGAAATAGAAAGGGAGGGAGAAAAAGAAAAAGAGCGAGGGAAGGAGAGAGAGAGAAAGAAAAAGGGAGGAAGGAAGAGAGAGAAAGAGAGAGAGAAAATTAGAGTAAGGAAGGGAGAGAAAGAAAGAGTGAGAGGGAGGAAAGGAGGGAGAGAGAGAAAGAGAAATATTTTTTTGCTCCATATAGACAATTTTTAATCAAGACAACCCCCCTCGCACCCCTACCCCCACCCCCCTCATCCCGTCAATGGTGTCCCTCTTTTCAAATGTTAAAATCTGGTCACTTACACTAGAAGCTTTGGAAAAAAGAGAAAGGATGCCAATATAATATGTATGCATGCCGCCGCGAGTCTACGGAGCGGAGGGGCATACAAATCTAATAAATAAATAAATAAATTTCACTCACCTTGTTGAGCCACTGTAGCAGTTGAAGAACAGATGGGTCGATAATAAGTCTCTGACTTTCAAAACTACCCAGTGGCTCTTTAATGCAATCCACTTCAGGGATAATCATCCAATTAAGGATGTTCAGATCTGCTGCTAGTTCTCCATGTTGGTCCATGTACAGTTTCATCTCAGAAAGATTGCAAAATTCATTCTTCTGCAGAAAGGGATGAAGCTAGAATGGAAACAGTTAGCAATTTTAAAAGCAAAAACCTTGCTATCTAAAGCAACATGGTCTTTTCATATTTAAAACTTTCTTCTACACTTATCTGATTTCCAAATATTCTAAATTCTGATAAAAAGTGTTACCATTACTTGCATAACTGAGTGAACAGGTTTCAGCAGAACTTATCATATATTCTACACTTGTCTAATATGCAAATATTCTTAGTTGGGAAACAAATACAGTGGTACTTCATCTTATGAACGCCTCTTCTAACAAACTTTTCGAGATACGAACCCGGTGTTTAAGATTTTTTTGCCTCTTCTTCCAAACTATTTTCACCTTACGAACCCAAGCCGCTGCTGCTGGGATGAAGGGGTTTCTTCCCCCCCTTTTTTTGAAGAAAGAAAAGGGAGGGGCAGCTTGGAGGGGGAAAGACTTTGCATTAACAAAAGTAGGAGAACAGCCTGGTTGCAGAGGCACTCAAAGGGTGTCTTTTGAAGAAAGAAAAGGGAGGGGCGGCTTGGAGGGGGAAAGACTTTGCAGAGAACAGCATGCTTGCAGAGGCACTGAAAGGGTGTCCTTTGAAGAAAGAAAAGGGAGGGGCACCCCCTTGCCTTTCCTCCTTCCCACTCACCCTTTAGCCTAGCCTTGCTTCTTCCACCTGCCCCCTTTAGCTGCTCCTCCCTGCCCTCTGTTCGCCTCCCTTCTAAAGTTTGGGATTTTCCTGAAGGATTTGCACGCATTATTTGCTTTTACATTGATTCCTATGGGAAACATTGTTTCATCTTACGAACTTTTCACCTTACGAACCTCCTCCTGGAACCAATTAAGTTCGTATCATGAGGTACCACTGTATTATCCCTATTTTGGTTGATTGTTCTCTGTCAGAAAATTTCTCCTTATTTTTAGGTTGAATCTCCCCTCGTTCAGTTTCCACCCAATTTTCCTTGTCTGGCTTTCTGATGCCTTAGAAAATAGCCGACTCCCCTCCTCTCTGTGGCAGCCCCTCAAGTATTGGAACACTGCTGTCATTTCTTCCCTGGTCCTATTCTTCCCTAGACCAGCCATGCCTGTAACGGTTCTTCATATGTTTTAGTCTCCAGTCCCCTCATCATCCTGGTTGCCCTTCTGAAGAATAGATGACCAATGAATAATAGATGATCAATTAGAACTTGATAATCTATTCTTCTATAATTTAGAATATTACATCCAGTTTTGGTCACTACAATATAAAATAGATATTGAGATGATGATGATGATGATTATGATTATGATTATTATTATTATTAATTAGATTTGTATGCCACCCCTCTACATAGACTCGGGGCGGCTCACAACAGATGCTACTCTGTTCCCCCCGAAATAAGACATAAGCCCAATTGGGCTTTTGAGTGCATGGCAATAAGGTCAAATGCTTATTTGAGGGTTCAAAAAAATATAAGACAAGGTCTTATTTTTGGAGAAACATGGTAGAAAAGTGCTAGATTAGCCCAGGAAAGAGGCGAGATGTAGGAACAGTTCAGCACCTTTATTTCTCTTAAGCTAAATGCAATACGAACCGGCAAAAGCTGCAGGGAAGCCGCTTTTAAGGGCTTCCCTCTAGCCTGGCCAGCCATTGACAGCAGTTTAATTCTCCCGCTGCTACATTAGCCAATCAGCGGCGGGTATGCAAATTTACTCTGTATGGCAGTACGTTACAGAAAGAGTGCAGAGAAGAGCAACAAAGATGATTAGGGGATTGGAGGCTAAAACATGTGAAGAATGATTATAGGAATTGGGCAATTGTGAAAAGAAGGATTGGAGTGTCATGATAGCAGTATTACAATATCTAAGGGACTGCCCCAAAGAAGAGGGGGTAAGCCTATTCTCCAAAACACCAAAGGGCAGGAAAAAAAAATGAATGGATGGAAACTAATCAAGGAGAGACCCAACCTAGAACTAAGGAGAAATTGCCTGCAGAGCAATTTATCAATGGAACAACTTGCCTCCAGAAGTTGTGGGTTTTCCAGCACTGGAGGTTTTTAAAAAGAGATTGGACAACTTTTTGTCTGAAATGGTGTAGAATCTTCTGCCTGACCAACCAAAACTGGTTGGATTAGAAGATCTCCAAATTCCTTTCCTATTCTGTTATTCTGTTTTTTAAAGTATTATAGATAGATAAAGTTGACAAACCATGATTTTGTAATGCAAGATTTATATCTACTCTTAGATATCCCTACTTACATAGAGACATAGGCAATTGATGACAGAAAAAGACCTTGTGGACAAAGAACGTTTTATTTTTTCACGTTTATTTATTTGTTCGTTTGTTCGTTTGTTCGTTTGTTCGTTTGTTCGTTTGTTCGTTTGTTCGTTTGTTCGTTTGTTCGTTTCTTTCTTTCTTTCTTTGTTTATCTGTTTATCTGTTTATCTGTTTATCTGTTTGTTTATAGAAACATAGAAACATAGAAGACTGACGGCAGAAAAAGACCTCATGGTCCATCTAGTCTGCCCTTATACTATTTCCTGTATTTTATCTTACAATGGATATATGTTTATCCCAGGCATGTTTAAATTCAGTTACTGTGGATTTACCAACCACGTCTGCTGGAAGTTTGTTCCAAGGATCTACTACTCTTTCAGTAAAATAATATTTTCTCATGTTGCCTTTGATCATTCCCCCAACTAACTTCAGATTGTGTCCCTTTGTTCTTGTGTTCACTTTCCTATTAAAAACACTTCCCTCCTGGACCTTATTTAACCCTTTAACATATTTAAATATTTCGATCATGTCCCCCCTTTTCCTTCTGTCCTCCAGACTATACAGATTGAGTTCATTAAGTCTTTCCTGATACGTTTTATGCTTAAGACCTTCCACCATTCTTGTAGCCCGTCTTTGGACCTGTTCAATTTTGTCAATATCTTTTTGTAGGTGAGGTCTCCAGAACTGAACACAGTACTCCAAATGTGGTCTCACCAGCGCTCTATATAAGGGGATCACAATCTCCCTCTTCCTGCTTGTTATACCTCTAGCTATGCAGCCAAGCATCCTACTTGCTTTCCCTACCGCCCGACCACACTGCTCACCCATTTTGAGGCTGTCAGAAATCACTACCCCTAAATCCTTCTCTTCTGAAGTTTTTGCTAACACAGAACTGCCAATGCAATACTCAGATTGAGGATTCCTTTTCCCCAAGTGCATTATTTTACATTTGGAAACATTAAACTGCAGTTTCCATTGCTTTGACCATTTATCTAGTAAAGCTAAATCATTTACCATATTACAGACCCCTCCAGGAATATCAACCCTATTGCGCACTTTAGAGTCATTTGTTTATTTGTTTATTTGTTTATTTGTTTATTTGTTTATTTGTTTATTTGTTTATTTGTTTATTTGTTTATTTGTTTATTTGTTTATTTGTTTATTTGTTTATTTGTTTATTTGTTTATTTGTTTATTTGTTTATTTGTTTATTTGTTTATTTGTTTATTTGTTTATTTGTTTATTTGTTTATTTGTTTATTTGTTTATTTGTTTATTTGTTTATTTGTTTATTTGTTTATTTGTTTATTTGTTTATTTGTTTATTGGTTTATTGGTTTATTGGTTTATTGGTTTATTGGTTTATTGGTTTATTGGTTTATTGGTTTATTTGTTTATTTGTTTATTGGTTTATTGGTTTATTGGTTTATTGGTTTATTTGCCACCCAAATCTCCAACAGCATCAAAAAAACAATTTAAAAAACCATAATAAAACCATGTGTATCTTTATGGCTGGATCAAGATAATACTTCATCTGATCAATGGCCCCAGGCCTGCCAGAAAAGCCAAGTTTTTACAGCTTTCCAGAAGGCCAGTAGGGTGAAAGCAGTATAGATCTCAGGAGGTAACTGGTTCCAGAGAGCTGTAGCCACCACAAAGAAGACTCTCCTCCATGGCCCTGCCAACTGACACTGTTTAGCTGACAGGACCCAGAGAAAGCCAATCCTTTGGGCCCTTATCGGACATTGGGAGCCGTGAAAACGCGGTACCACAGATAATCTGGATCGAAGCCCTGTAGGGCTTTATAGATAATAACCAACACCTTGAATTGCATCCGAAGACTGATTAGGAGCCAGTGCAGGTGGCGGAGAGTTGGTATGATGTGGATATACTTAGATGACCCACAACAGCTTGTGTGGCTGCATCTTGGATCAATTGTAATCTCCAAACGCTTTTCAGGGGTAGCCCCATGTAGTGTGTGTTGCAATAGTCTAACCATGAAATCATAAGGGCATGAGTGACCGTGAGAATTGCTTCCTGATCCAGGTAGGGTCACAGTTGGTGCACCAGGGAAAACTATGCCAAGGTTCCCCTGGCTACAGCTGATAGATGTTGATCCAATCTCAACTGAGAGTCTAGGAAGATACCCAAATTGTGAACCCATTCTGAGGAGATTAATTCCCCCCCCCCGAACCATGGACAGACAGTCGGTATAGTTCTTTGGGGGCAGTACCCACAGCCACTTGATCTTCTTGGGCTTAAGTTTCAGCCTGTTAACTCCCATCCAGACCCTCACAGGCTCCAGGCACAAACACATCACAGCTACCACTTCACTAAACTGACACAGGGTGATGATGTGCAGCTGGGTGTCCTTAGCATATTGCTGGCACCTCACTCCATGTTGTCTGATGATCTCACCCAGTGGTTTCATGTAGAAGGTTAAATAGGAGAGGAGAGAGGACTGAACCCTGCGGGACCCCACAAAGGAGGCACCTAGGGGTCGACCTCTATTCTCCCACCAACACTGACTGTGACCAACCACAACACAGTGCCTCGCACTCCCAACTCTCCTAGTCATCGCAGAAGGATACTATGGTCAATGGTATCGAACGCTGCTGAGAGGTCAAGAAGCACCAAAATAGGAGGACCGAGCTGCAGCCGGAGTGTGCTGGGGGGGGGAGTCAGCTGAACTGCAGCAGTTTGGGGATGCAATTAGAGGTCAATCCTGACCTGGAGGATCAGGGGAAGAGGGAAACGTTTGGTGCACTGCAGAGCTACTTCAAAAGCCCTGTTGGAAGCCAGTTCCTTGACCAGCAGCCATTTGGAGGTGACAAGTCACTCTGTTCCGGAGGCGAAGCGGCAGCAGAAAGGCTACAGGCAAAAGTGATGTCATCTGGGTGAGAAATATTTGGGAGGGGATTTTAATTTTTGGAAGTTTTGGATGGAATGGAAGTCTCTAGGAACTGAAATTAAGAAGAACTAGTGAGGAAAAGAGGTCTGGAAGTGGCAAAAATAGTTGCTTACTAAATTATCCTCAATCCACAGCTCACATTAGAGAAACACCTTTCAGCTGTGGCGAGGGGGGCGTTCGCTCAGGTTCGCCTGGTGCACCAGTTGCGACCCTATTTGGACCGGGAGTCACTGCTCACAGTCATTCATGCCCTCATCACCTCGAGGCTAGACTACTGTAACGCTCTCTACATGGGGCTACCTTTGAAAAGTGTTCGGAAACTTCAGATCGTGCAGAATGCAGCTGCGAGAGCAATCATGGGCTTTCCCAAATATTCCCATGTCACACCAACACTCCGCAGTCTGCATTGGTTGCCGATCAGTTTCCGGTCACAATTCAAAGTGTTGGTTATGACCTATAAAGCCCTTCATGGCACCGGACCAGATTATCTCAGGGATCGCCTTCTGCCGCATGAATTCCAGCGACCAGTTAGGTCCCACAGAGTGGGTCTTCTCCAGGTCCTGTCAACTAAACAATGCCGCTTGGTGGGACCCAGGGGAAAAGCCTTCTCTATGGCAGCCCCGACCCTCTGGAACCAACTCTCCCCAGAGATTAGAATTGCCCCCACCCTCCTTGCCTTTCGTAAACTACTTGAAACCCACCTCTGCCGCCAGGCATGGGAGAATTGAGATGCTCTTTCCCCCTGGGCCTTTACAATTTCATGTATGGTATGTCTGTATGTATGTTTGGTTTTTTTATATTAATGGGAGAGGACAAGCGGAATAAAAGTATCCAAGTTATCAACGTTACATGGATTAAATATAGGGGACGATGCTAATCTAAGTAGAATTATTAAAATACTAAATAGTAAAGGGGTGACGAGAATTGAACAATTATATGAGAAAGATGGAAGAGTTAGTAGAACCAGATTGGAATGGTGGATCGGTAAACAGAATTGGTTGCAGATCAATGCAATATGTACATATTTAAATAAAAGTGAGAATAAAGAAATCTTCTTACGAGAAGAAAATAGTTTAGAAAAAATAATAAATGAAAAGATAAATGAAAGTAAAGCACAAGCCAGCAAAATATATAGGATGTTATTGCAAATGGAAGAAGAAGTAGCTAAAAGTTTAACAAGATGTTGGCAGGATGATTTACAAATAGATGAAAGAGAAATGAAAAAAATAATAGAAAATATATATAAGATTAAAAATACGAGAGTTAAAGAGATGAGAAGAAAAATCTTACATAAGTGGTATTATACACCTGTACAAATTGCACACTTCCAGGGGAAAGAGAAGAGCAAATGTTGGCATGGGTGTCAGAAAAAAGGAATATTTATGCATATGATCTGGGAGTGTGCAGAAATACAGAAATTCTGGAAGGTAGTCCAGAATGAAATTAATAAAATGTTAAACATTAATTGGATTATTATAAAAGAAACAGCAATTTTAATTATATATAGGGAACTAGGAGAATTTAAGGAAATTAAAACTGCAGCATTGGAAAGTGCTCAAGCGGTGATAGTTTTAGGATGGAAAGATTCTACAAAATGGACAGTACAAAATTGGTATTGGTATATGGTGGATCACATATATTTTGAAATTATGGAAATAAGATTAAATAATTTTGATGAGAATAAATTAGAGAAGCTGATGGTGCGATGGAACAAGGTAAAAGATTATATGTTAAGTAAAATCTGTGATGTAAATACGAAAAATAAACTACAATCACTCTTTTAGTAAAATTTGCTCAAGATAGAGCCAAGGATTAATAGATAGATAAACAAGTGAAACCTCTTTGAATCCTCCTGTAGTGGGGGTGGGGGTGACGGGGTGTGTGTGTTGTTTGGTGATGGGCACAAGCACTGTGCACTGTTATATGTTTGTTTTTTGTAAACCTATAAAAATCAATAAAAATTATATTTAAAAAAAATATTAATGGGTTTTTTAATCATTTTTAGTATTTATTGGATTATTATTGTACATTGTTTTATTACTGTTGTTAGCCGCTCTGAGTCTCCGGAGAGGGGCGGCATACAAATCCAATAAATAAATAAATAAACAAACAAACAAATAAATAAACAAACAAACAAATAAACAAACAAACAAATAAACAAACAAACAAACAAACAAACAAATATTTATTGGAAAAGAAAATTGTATACATATATATTGTTAGGCATTGATGTTGTGTTTTCATTCATTTATGTTTTAAGGTGGAGAAAAATAATACAAAAAGCATACTTCCTCCAAAAAGAGGCACAAAGATAGAGGAATAACCTCCATCTCTTGCCGGAGATCATCCATCAGCATGACCAAAGCAGTTTCCATGCTGTAGCTGGGCCTGAAGCCTGATTGGAAAGGGTCTAGATAATCTGCTTCATCCAATGATTGTAGGAGCTGGAGTGTCACCGCTTTCTCCAGAACTTCCCACAAAGGGTAGGTTGCAGACTGGAAGAAAGTTTTTTAAATCAGCTGGATCCAGGGAAGGCTTCTTGCAATGTTCCCTCTAATTTTTTTCCGGTGTGGGCGGAAAAGTATAGTGTCTGAGCGGCAGTCCCTTTGGGACTGGGCAGCATAGAAGTATAAATAAATAAATAAATAAATAAATAAATAAATAAATAAATAAATAAATAAATAAATAACAAAAAAAATATTCCCTTCTTTTTTATTAAAAGAAATTAATAATAAAACAAAACCAAAATCTATTACTATTATTACTATCTTCTCCTCTTTTTCCATCCCTGTCTCCTCCCCCCTTGTGTGTGTGTCTGTGTGCGTATGTGTTTGTGAACTCTTGAACCATTTCCAATAACAGGTGAGCTATTGGAAATGGTTCAAGAGTTCACACACACACCCAAACTGCTGGGGTTTTTTTTCTCTGTTATTATTTGGGTGCTTTTTACCATATGCTTTAAATCAAGAGTCATTTCTCTCTCTTTCTCTCTCCCCCTCTTGCTCTCTTTCTCACTTTCTCCTTCTCTTTCTCTCTCTCTCCCCCTCTTGCTCTCTCTCTCCCCCTCTTGCTCTCTCTCTCCCCCTCTTGCTCTCTCTCTCTCTTGCTTTCTTTCTTTCTCTCTCACTCACTCACTCTTTCTTTCTATCTCTCTTGCTTTCTTTCTCTTCTCTCTCTTGCTATCTCCCCCCCTCTCTCTCTTTCTCACTTACTTTCTCTCTCCCTCTCTCTGTCAGTGAGGGGGCTGCGAGAGCGCTTCCTCCGAGCGCTTCGGGAACGCCTGACCTGCCTCTACTGCAGCCCCCTTGCTGAAAGCTCTGGACGAAAGTGCTCCCAGCAAAGGGGCTGTGAGAGGGGCGGGGCGGGCATTCCTGAAGCGCGTGGAGAAAACCCTCTCTCCCAGCTCCCTGGCTGGGAGCGCAGAAGTGGAGAAGGAGAAGCTGCAGCCCCCGCCATGGGAGAAGTTGCGCCCTAAGGCAGGAGGCGGCGGAGGAGCAGAGGGGGTGGATCGGGTGGGTGGGGGGCAGCGCCGAGAGGCCAAGGGCGCGAGGGGGCTGTAGGCACCGTGGGGAGGCAGGGGCAGCCGCGGCTCCCTTCCCTTCTACTGCCAGAGCCTCCCCGCCCCCGCACCCCCCCTTGCGGGCTGGCAGGGGGATATGGAGCGCGCGCCCGTGGAAAAGGGTGCATGGGGTGTGTGTTTTGGGGCACACGCGTGCGCACGTGCGCAGCTTACGGGGAACGCTGGTTTCCTGAGGAGGGGCCTCACAACCTCTTCCTTCAATGGTTGCAGCAACCACTCAGGAGGTATTGACCGGAGCCTGGATTAAGATTTTTTTAAAAAAATTAATAATAAAAAGAAGCTGGTTTATTATTATTTTTAAAACAATTATTTTTTAAATTAGGGGCATTGTTTTTATTTTGGAAGTTGGTTTCAAATTTCCAGTAGTCTTTTTGTAAAGACATACTTTCTAATACCACTTTTGAATTTCCCTTCTGTCAGTTTGAGGTTTTGCATCCAAGTCCTTAACTGCTTAAAATTGAAAATACCATTTTCTATAACCTTATTCACACTTTAATATTGTTCTGCATGGCTGTGGGCCACCCAGAAATGAAGTAATTAACCAAACACACACACTTGCAGGCTTGTAAAAAGGAAGCAAAGAGGTACAGAAAATTTCAAGCCTCGGCGTCTGCTGGAGTAATGTTAGTTTATGAGTCTAAGAGGTCAGAGTTAATCACGCAAGTCAGCACAGAAGCTTTTCTGGCTTTAGTCAGTCAAATTGAGAGAAAATAATGTGCTAAAGCTGACCAGACTAAGAACGCTAGCCAGATGAATACCTGGTAAGCATATTCTTTTCCTTATTTTTCTCCCCAAAAATACTCTGGTGCATCTTATACTCAGAAAAATATGGTAAGTTTCGTTGCTCATTGTCAGGATCCCATACCTGCCACGGCTGAATCCTTGGAACAACCAACTTCTTTTTGCCCTCTTTCCTTCTCCTCTTGGATCTGGAGGAATATGCAGCATTCAAGGCATGGGCCAGAGTGTTAATGACACTGTAAGCACGATGGTCAATTTGTAACCAGTTGCTTTCATCTTGGGTCTCCAATGGTGCTTTCTGGATGCATCTTCTCCGGCCTTTGACCAAAAAAACATGCTTTGATAAGGAACAGTGAAAACACTTATGTAGGGGTTTCACAAAAATTGATTGTTGAAAAGTATTGTCATACCCTCTTTCCTGAATATGAAAGTTCCAGATACTATGGACATATTCATAAAATTGACTTTTAATTGGTATTTCTCCAAAGAGTGTGATGATCCAGACCTTCCCTTCAATGGGTCCTAGCAAACCTCCAAGTGCAAAATGGACAGCATGAAATCCATCCATCATGCTACTATAGTCTGTAAAGAAAACAAAGACATTGACTTGCCTCCACTTAGAGATGGCATTCATAAGTGGCGCTGCAAGTCTAGTCATAGACAATTGTTGTGATATAACAACACAAATTCCATTTCTGACAAGTGTAGGAGTAAAGGTCCTCATGAAATTTTCTCCCTGCTCTGTATCTGAAGCAAAGAGACCAATCAAGGTCCATCTGAAATGGAGGAGCAGTTGGACAATGGCGGGGTACTGGACCCCATTTTTAGGGGCCATCCGGAAGAAAAAAGGGAATTGAGTTGCATCACTCAGAGCCTCCGAAACAAATCTGCAAGTGATCTGAAAAAGCAATTAAGAATTCTGTGTTATTTACAGTCAGATCATCCAAAAATATTAGCTCTTAAGAAAAAGTAGTTTAGTTTAAGAGTAGTTTATTCTTGATTAACTGTTAGGCCATATAAAGATACAAACCAGGGGGGTCAAACTCAATTTCATTGAGGGCTGCATCAGGGTTGTACTTGACCTTGGCGAGGCATGGGGAGCACGTGGCCAG
Organism: Erythrolamprus reginae; assembly: GCF_031021105.1. Taxonomy (NCBI): domain Eukaryota; kingdom Metazoa; phylum Chordata; class Lepidosauria; order Squamata; family Dipsadidae; genus Erythrolamprus; species Erythrolamprus reginae. The sequence continues at coordinate 17,701,827 of NC_091951.1, read as the reverse complement.
GGTGAGTGTGGCCAGCTCAACCTCACTTGCATGGGGGCTTCGGTGGTGGCCCCAGTACTCTGCCAGCAAAAAAGGGCTTCCAAGTTTTGTTTTCAGCTGCGGCAGGTGGCCTCCGGCAACCCTCTGCCAGTGAAAATGGAGCTTGGGAATGCTGCCAGTGTCCCTCACAAGCTTTTTTTTCACTGTCAGAGGCCCTATGGTCTGGCCCTTTGCTTCTTTCCATGGTGGCCCCATGGGCCAGATATAACCATCCCACGAGCCGGATCCTGCCTCCGGGTCTTGAGTTTGACACCCCTGATATAAACCCCTGAACAAAGAACATTAACAAGACTGCACATAAATGTGGAATACAGGATACAAATTAAGTAAAAAAGAATAAGAATAAAAAATGGAAATAATATTTCTGTAATACTCTACAATTTAATGCAATTAGTCACGTTTATATTTTAAGCAAACTATTTCATTCCAATAAAGGGATCTACTACATAGGTCAATGAATATTCTCAGTCCTCTAGTAGAGTTGGTTGGAAGTTTAAGTGAGGCAGCTGGACTTCTGTTTTGATTGGAAGCTTTTCACTGCTTACACAAATAGCTTATTTGGTGAGGGTTCCTGGGTGCCCTCTGAGCTTGCTTGTTCACTAACCCCATTCACTTGACCAGATAAAGAAACACACACACATACATACACACACACACCTGAGGGACTTTGTAGGTTCCTACTAATGTAGACATCTGCATGGAGACTTCCCTGAAAGCTCCATCAATAATAGCCAGCAGGTTGTCCCGTGCTCCACAGCTATAGTTAGGAACATTGGCTTCTCCAGTAGAGAGCATGTCCATTAAGGCATCAGAAGTGTGGAGAGTGCTCAAGTAGTTGTCATGGATGTTGTAGCCAAGTGTGAGGTTTTGCAGGAGTTGGGTGTTCTTGTTGACCACTTGAATGGGGAGAATGAAGGCCAGCATTTCTTGGAGATTAGTATCTTTAATCCTGTACAAATATTTCCATGTTATTATCATCAATAGATATATAAAATATGCATTTATTTATATATTCTTTGTCTCCATAAGCCTATTGAGTATTAAAGCAATATTAATCCTAAAACAGAAACTTTGTCCCTCATCATCCTTTAGGTTTTGTTGGCATTGAAAAGATGGGGTGGAGGTAGTCTTCCATCAGGGTTACTAGTCACAAATACATCATTATATGTAGTAGCACTTATTTTCATTTATCAAAAGATCAGGATTTAGAATAATTGAATGTTTAAAGTAAGTATAATACACTGTATACATACTGTATATTGTCCAGAAGCAACATGAGGGACAAATAAGTCACCCAACAAAGGAATTATAAAACAAATAAATCTTATTGCTATAAGGAGCAGCTTTTAACATGTACTGGCAGGCAGCTACAATTTTATTTATTTATTTATTTGTTTGTTTGTTTGTTTGTTTGTTTATTTATTTATTTATTTATTTATTTATTTATTTATTTATTTATTTTGTCCAATACACAATGAGAGTTTTAGTGGGTATATATATATAACTATATTTACAGCAGCACGAAGCTTATAACTTCACCCTGATGATGGTGAATGTGATTTCACCGAAATGTCGCATAGACACTCAAAATATTACACGGGGCAAAACCCGAACTCAGAACAATCTACACACACACACACACACACACAGAAGATATAGTAATAGAACATATTAATGAAAGAATAGAAGAAGTGATATAGGAATAGAAGAAAGGTATAGGAGATATAGGAGAGCAATAGGACGGGGGACGGAAGGCACTCTAGTGCACTTGTACTCGCCCTTTACTGACCTCTTAGGAATCTGGATATTTATTATTATTTATTTATTATTTAGATTTGTATGATGCCCCTCTCCGCGGATAGGTCAACCGTAGATAATCTAAGAGTAAAGTGTTGGGGGTTTGGGGAATAATACTTTCAATGTTTACATGAAATAAACATCAGTATTTGAGAGTTGAACTCAGGACTGAAAGTGGGGGAAAAGAAGATTTCTGTATCTGTCTTTCTCAAGTTCTCTTAGTATTTCATCTGCCCCATCTTTCCATTTTAGTCTATTTCAGAATAAGGCAAAAAACATGAAATCAAATTTAAAAAAATTACACATCTTCTACAATTTAAAGATATGTGCATTAAGAAGAAAGGAAGGTGTTAGAAATGCAAATGGTGAAAAATGCAACTCCATTGCACTGAAGGACTTACGAAGCAGAAATATAACGCGCCCCATTGAACTGCAACGGTTCCAGCAAAGGTTTTGTTGCAGTTTCAATCGCACTAATGATGTGGTCTCCTGGTCCATAATAGTTCCAAGGATTTCCTCCGACTTGTTGCTTTAAAGTTGGGGGGCATTTGGTTCTGAGCCTCCCAGAATTTTTGTGGATCACTACAAGCAGCAGCATCATAAACAAAAGCAGGAAGTCCATTACAGCTTGTGCTGAATCAGGAATGTATTTATAAGCAACGAGTTAGAAAATAATCCAGTGTACTTTTCTAAGATGGAAATGCCAATGGCTTTTCTAATTCAGACACAGACAAACCAAGCTTGACATGGAGAGGAGAGGAATATACATTTAAAGCACCTCAACTGACTGCCCTAAATCTTATGCAAAACACTCAATATATCTAGAGGGTTTTATCTTTTTCCAATGCAAGATTCCTTCCATTTTGTTTTCACTGTGATGTTTACATCAAAGGCAGTTGCTAGAGAAATAGAAAAAGAGGTTTCAAAGACTGGGATGAAGATAATTACAGTGAGAAGCCACTTCTCCTCTGGGAATCCTGATCTTCTTTGGGGCTGGAGAAAAAAATATTGGTGAAAAATCAGACATACCCATAGGAACAGTATTATTCAGTGGTTCTGTCTATTCCTAACTGGGACATGTTTGAAAATTAACATTGGAGGAAGAAAGTTAAATCCCAGTTGAAAATTTAAGATGATGACAAGGGCAGACGTGTAACCACATCGCGGGAGATTGAGATAGAGAAAAAGTTAAAAAATCCCAGAGCTAGAGCTAGACAATCATCAGGAAACAAATAGGGACCAATACCAGCAAAAACGAAATCAAAACATCAGAATTTGGACTGAGACTTGCAGCTGGAGACTGCAACGAGCTGAGAGGATGAGCCAACCGCTAGACTCCACGTGATGACTGCAACCAGCATCAAGCTCACCACAACCTCCCAGCACCAGAGGCTGGCTGGACAACACTGAGAAAATAGGCTGCAGAGAAGCTGAGGGACTCTTGAAACTCTTGGAGGCTTTGGGAGCGGCAGCAGGTAAGTGGAAAGGAAAGAGACAGTCATGGTGGGAAGGGAAGGAGGGAGTCGCCAGTTTTGAACAGCTCAAGAGGCAGGGGAGAAAGTTCAAGCGGCTGAGGCCAGTTGGGGAAGAGAAAAATCCCCTGACACCCAGCTGATTTCTCCCCGAAGCGCCCGATATGAGGCAGATTCCCCCCCAGCCCTTCAGAAACTTTCAGCAACCTCCTCAGTAACCTGATGCCCAGCTGATTCCCCCAAAATGCCCGACACCAGGCAGATACTCTAGAGCCTTCAGAGCCCCACTCAGTGACCCGGATGCATGTTACTGAAGCCCAGTTGACGAAGGAGCCATCCTTTAGCTCCAGACACCAGCGAAGTTCGCCAACAGCCGGTCAAGCCATCCCAAAACTTCTGAAATCTCCGACGACTCCAGAAGGTGCCCAAAAGCCCAGCTGAGCCACCCCACAACTTCTGAGGACAGAAGAAGGACAGATAATAATAATAATAATAATAATAATAATAATAATAATAATAATAATAATAATTTATTAGATTTGTATGCCGCCCCTCTCCGAAGACTCGGGGTGGCTCACAACAATAATAAAAACAATATAACAGTGACACAAATCTAATATTAAAAGAAAAGATATATAAAACCCCAGCAATTAAAACCATCTCATCAATGACAGCCCCAAAGCCCCAAACATCTGCGAAAGACACCCGGAGCCTGGCAGAGTCAGTACATAGCCCCTAACATTCATGGAAGGCACCCAAACTCCAGCTGAGCCACCGAAAAGCCCCTGAAGACAGCAGAACAAGATGAGTCCAGAAAAGGCAGTCAAAAGCCCCTGACTGCAGCAGAAGGAGCCCAGAGCCCAGCAAAAACAAACCCACAGCCCTACCTAACAGCCGGTGGAAGAAGAAGCTCAAATCCAGCTAAGTCACCCTTAGGGAAAAGGATACCCCCACAACCAACCCAAATCCAGACCACGTCCTCCCCCAAAAAGAGGATTAATGAACAAACAAGCAAACTAAAAGCAAGCAATCAAGAAAGCAAAAAAAAAAACCCCTTAACTAGTGTGACCAGAAGCCGCCATCACAAGCAAACAGACCACGTGGCCCCAAAAGGACACAAAGAGATCACGTCATCTCATTTAAACAAGTAAAAAAGATCCAGCAGAGCCAGTCAGAACCCCCCAATGTCTGCAAAACTCCACCCGAGCTCACCAGTGGCCTCTTTCAAGTTACAACTAAACCACGTTCCCCTAAACAAAAGAGCAAGAAAAAATATAAAAAATAACAACCAACAATTGTTAAAAAAAACCCAAGCAACAAACAAATCAACCAAAACAAGAACATACCTAATCATAACAATACTTGTCCATCTGTCTGGGAAGAGTTTGATCTGGTGATCCTGATGCAGTCAGGATTCAGGTCTTATCAGGGTTGAGTTTGAGTCTGTTGACATCTATTCAGACCCTAACAGCCTCCAGGCACCGGCACATCATTTCCACTGCTTCGTTGACTGGACATGGAGGGGGGGAGATGTACAGCTGAGTATCATCAGCATACTGATGATACCTCACCCCATGCCCCTGGATGATCTCACCCAGCGGCTTCATGTAGATATTAAATAGCAGCGGGGAGAGAACCGACTCCTGAGGCACCCCACAAGGGAGAAACCAAGAGGTCGACCTCTGACCACCCACTAACACCGACTGCGACCAACCAAAGAGGTAGGAGGAGAACCACTGAAGGACAGTGCCTCCCACTCCCAACCCCTCCAGCCGACACAGAAAGATACCATGGTTGATGGTATCAAAAGCCGCTGAGAGGTCAAGAAGCACCAGGACAGAGGATAAACCCCTGTCCCGGGACCACCAGAGATCATCCATCAACATGACCAAAACTGAAATAAACCCAGAGGCAGGGTTAGGTGAGAACGGTACCTTTATTCAGCTCAGAAAAAGTAAGTGACTTTCAGCTAGTACCGTCTGCTTTGCCTGGGAGAAACCGCTCCTTTTATACATTTGCGGTTCCCGCCAAAGCAAGAGCAGCCGCGTCTGAGCCAATCAGGAGCGACTTCCTGATTCTAGCTCAGACAGCGCTTTAACAAGGAACAAACTATTTACAGAGATACAAGGTAGCCATTACAGGATACAACACCCCTCCCTCCTTAGTTTGGATACATCCATCACGAAAGCCATGTGACGAAGTCGTCCAATCTGCCGGGTCTCCGCGAGGCTCGCTCTGACCTGCGCAGTTCAGTTGCGTCCTCGCTGCCGACGGTGGAGGTCGGCTCGCTGTTGCTCCCCCGGCGCGGCTGGGGCCTGTTTTGGGCTCCAGCCTGCTGATCTGGCCTGGAAGGCACAACGCTGGCTTCGGAGGAGGAAGATGGTTCGGCTTCGCTGGAGGATTCTCTCTGACCCGATAAGTCCATTTGAATGTCTAGTAAATCGGGTTGTGTGTTAAAGTCTGTTGACATGGAAGAGTCTGTGTCATCCGTTTGCTCCAGGGAGTTTTCTATGCGTTTCCTTACATGGTCAATGTGCCTCTTCCACATTCGACCATCCTCCAATTTTACAATATATGTTTTAGGAGCAGTTTGTTTAACAATAATTCCCTTCATCCAGTTTACACCCCCATCAAAAAATTTTACAAACACATTTTGTCCCAAATACATTTGTCTTTCAGGGTTTACATGCATTGGTTTATTTGTACAAAACCTTGGGTGTAACCTATCTAGTGGGGACCTTAGTTTCCTTCCCATTAGTAACTCAGCAGGGCTTACGTGCGTGTGAGTGTTTGGGGTAATGTGCTGGGTTAGCAAAAACTGGTCCAAATTTTGTTGTACATCTCCAGGGCCTGATCTGCGCAAGGCTTCCTTTGCCACACGAACGTAGCGTTCTGCCAAACCATTAGCCCAGGGCGAGTAAGGCGAGATGAGTGCGTGTCTGACTCCAAGACTATCTAAGAACAATTCAAACTGCCTGGCCGTTAATTGTGGCCCATTGTCAGACACTAGGATATCAGGGCAACCATGGGTAGCAAACAGCCTGCGCAGCACCTTGATGGTGGCACTTGTGGTTATGTTGTTCATTGCTATGATTTCCACCCATTTGGAAAATGCATCCACTACTATTAAGAAGTATTGTGACCCCACTGGCCCTGCAAAATCAATATGGACCCTGGACCATGGCCCGGCAGGTTGCTCCCACTCTGCTGGAGTTGTTTTGGGGGGGGTTAGGCCGAGATTCTTGGCATGGGTCACATTTGGCTACCCAGTTTTCAATATCAGCATCCAAACCTGGCCACCATAAGTGCCCTCTGGCTAAGCCCTTCATCCTGACAATCCCAGGATGGCCCACATGTAACATTTCGAGTACTTTTACCCTTAGGCTTTTAGGAATGATCACTCTATCCCCCCACAACAGACAACCTTTTACATATGACAATTCAAGTCTTTTGGTTTTGAAGTCACACAATTCAGGTTTCACAGAGTCATTTTGCCATCCCTTAAGTACACAATTTACCACCTGTTTTAGGATTGGATCTTGCTGCGTGTGTGCAGCTACCTCCCTTGCAGTAGTTAGTGGGTTTTCTTCGAGCTCTATCATTAAGACATCAGCAGATGGGGCAGGGTCCTCCACTAACTCTGCCATGGGGCACCTACTGAGGCCATCTACGTGGTTGATGGTTTTACCCCCTTTATGGATGAGCTCGTACTGGTATCCTGAGAGGAAAAGGGCCCATCTGATTAATCTTGGGGACATAAATGGAGGAGTAGGCTTGTTGGGGGCTAAAAGACCCAATAAGGGCTTGTGGTCGGTAACCAATTCAAAACTTCTCCCAAAAAGGTAATTATGAAACTTCTTCACCCCTGCCACTAAAGCTAGAGCCTCCTTATCTAGTTGGCTATAATTTCTTTCAGTATTGGTCATCGTTCTGGAAAAGAAAGCAATTGGGGCCTCTGTTTAGTTAGGCAAAACGTGAGCCAAAACTCCTCCCACGCCGTACGGGGAAGCGTCGCACGTAAGCCTGATAGGTAGCGAAGTACTATACTGGACTACCACACTTTTAGAAGTTAATAATTGTTTAATTTGTACAAAGGCTTCGTGTTCAGTTCTCCCCCATGTCCAAAGGGTTTCTTTCTGGAGCAAGCGGTGTAGAGGCTCTGCTGCTGTTGCCTTCTGTTTTAAAAAAACGGAGTAAAAATTAAGAAGGCCTAAAAAAGCTTGCAATTCAGTCTTATTTTGTGGCTCTGGGGATTCTCTAATGGCTCTCAGTTTCTCAGTCGTGGGGTGGATACCTTCCTTATCGATTTTATAACCTAGGAATTCTACACTGTTGGTTCCCCAGACGCATTTATCAGGCTTAATTCTCAACCCTTTGTCCTGAAGTCTCTGAAGTACTTCCCTTATCCTTTTGTTGAGCTGTTCTTGGTTTTCCCCTGCAATTAAGATGTCATCAAAATAGGGAATGGCCCCTTTAATCCCTGATAACAATCGTTCCATTATGCTTTGGAATATCCCTGGGGCTATGCTTACTCCAAACTGTAATCTGGTACATTTAAAGGCACTCCTGTGGGTCACAATTGTTTGCGCGTTTGCTGTCGGTTCATCGACAGGTAACTGTTGATAAGCTTGCGCGAGATCGATCTTTGCAAACCTTTTCCCTTCCCCCAGGGAGTGCAGGAGTTGTTGTACCACCGGAATGGGGTAAGGGTGATGTTGGAGGGCCTTATTTAGCGTGGATTTATAGTCAGCGCAAACTCTTAAGGAGCCATCCGGTTTTAGAGGCGTGACTATGGGTGTTTCCCATGGTCCCTGCTCCACAGGAACTAAAATGCCTTGGCTTATGAGCTTATCCAGCTGCAGGTCAAGTTTGGGAAGGAGCGGAAGGGGTACCCTGCGAGGTTTGAGCCGGACAGGCGGGACCATGGGGTCAATAGAAAACGAGATAGGGGGCCCTTTATACGATCCCAGGGTGGGGCTAAACACTTCAGGGAACTCTTGTAAAAAGTTAGGCATGCTATCACAGTTAACATTACAAATACCAGAAATTTCAATTCCCAAAGGTTCCATCCAAGCCAACCCCAGGAGAGAGTGCTTAGCCCCTGTAACAACAATCATAGGCAGGGTACATTTAACATTCTTAAACACGATAGGTACATTCACTTTGCCCAGAACAGAGATTATCTCCCCTTGAAAATCTCTAATTACCAATGAGGTTTGCAATAGCTCAGATTTAGATAGGGTAGGCATGTACAATTTAAGCTTTTCTCACGGCATAATGGTGTATTTAGACCCCGTGTCAAGCTCCATAGAACATGGCTTGTTGTTTAGAAGTAATGAAATAACAATTTTGCCCCCATTCTTTGTTGCTGTGGTATTCACGGAAAATTGAGTGTTACCTCTTGAGTAGTCGCGGTTAGCGGCTGAGTAGTTCTTTCGGCCCGAAAAACGGAAAGGTCGGTTTTCTCGCGGTTGAGGTGTTTGATTCTGGGGTCGTTGATAGCGCAGAGTGGAGAAGGTTTCCTCCGGTGCAGATGCTCTGCAGGCTTCGGCGATGTGGCCGCGTCGGTTGCAGCGGCGGCATATGGCGTCCCGGAAGGGGCACCGTTGGCGCTGATGGTTTCCTCGGCAGCCGGCGCAGGGGGCGGCAGGGTGAGGAAGTCTGTGCTGTCTCGGCTGGTCTTGCAGCAGGAAACAGCTGTCCTCGTTGCGAGCTGTTGGGCTGAGGTCGTCTGGGTCCTCGGCGCGGGAAAACGTGGAGTCTATCTTGGCGATGACTTCTTTCCTTTCGTGATCCATCAGCTCTTTAGCAGCGGCGTCGGCGACCTCTGCGGTTTGTGCTAGCTTAATCACTGTTTGTAGGGTCGGTTCGTCTTCGGTGAGGAGTTTGTTCCTGACCGAGGTGTTTCTCATGCCAAAGACTAAGGCATCGGTGAGGCGAGCTTCCGGGTTGTCAAACTTGCATTTTGCAAGCACCGTTCGAAGTTGCGTTGCAAATTGGTTGATTGATTCCGCTTCGCTCTGAGCCATTCTGGAGAACTGGTGCCGGAAAACCATGGCTGGTTTTGTTGGCTTGAAATGGCTCGCGAGCTTGGCTTGCAGGACGTCCCAAGCGACGGATCTTGCTGGCAGCGGGTCGGTGAGAGTCTGGGCGAGGGCGCGGATTTCTGGACCGCAGTAGTTTAGGAAGATGGCCCGTCTCCGATCGGCGTCGGCGTCCCGTATTCCTGCTGCCTCGAGGAAGATCTCGAAGTTGGCTAAGTAGTCGTCCCAGGAAGTCTTCTCGGGATCGAAGAACTCAGGAGCCCGGCCGATTTGGAGGTTGTTCATGTTGCACGCGAGGTTTCTTTCGTCCGTCGTCGCCAGTGAAATAAACCCAGAGGCAGGGTTAGGTGAGAACGGTACCTTTATTCAGCTCAGAAAAGGTAAGTGACTTTCAGCTAGTACCGTCTGCTTTGCCTGGGAGAAACCGCTCCTTTTATACATTTGCGGTTCCTGCCAAAGCAAGAGCAGCCGCGTCTGAGCCAATCAGGAGCGACTTCCTGATTCTAGCTCAGACAGCGCTTTAACAAGGAACAAACTATTTACAGAGATACAAGGTAGCCATTACAGGATACAACAAAAACAGTTTCTGTGCTGTAACTATTGAGGGCCTAGATAATCAGCTTCTTCCAAGGACTGCTGGAGCTGGAGCACCACCACCTTCTCAACAACCTTCCCCATAAAGGGAAGGTGGGAGAATGGACGATAGTTATTAAGTACGGCTTGGTCCAGGGAAGACTTCTTGAGGAGGGGGCGCACAAGTGCCTCCTTGTACAGAGCCGGAAAGGACCCCCTCCCCAGAGAAGCATTGACAATCTCTTGGACCCAGCTCCATGTCACCTCCCTGCTGGCCGAAACCAGCCAGGAGGGACATGGATCCAGTAAGCAGGTGGCGGAACTCACAGCTCCAATGGCCTTGTCCACTTCATCAGGTGTCACCATCAGGTGGCACTATTCTGTAAGGGCTCCCCAACTCCCCCCTGATTAAGAAGGGAGCGGGTCATCCTAAACAGAGTGGCCAGGCGAGATCCCGCTGATGCAATCAAGGCGGCATGATACGCACATCTTGCCGCCTTGAGCACCACTTTGTAAGTCTTAATATGAGCTCTTACAAGTGTTTGGTCATATTCGGACTTACTCTTCCTCCAACGCTTCTCTAGACGTCTCTTCTGGCATTTCAACTGCTGGAGCTCCTCAGTAACCAAGGAGCTCTCTGGGGTCTAGTGCCACAGAGAGGTAGCAGCAGCACAATCCAGTCAAGAGCCTCCGTTGCAGCCTTATTCCAGGCTAAGGCAAGAGACTCTGCCGAACTGTGGACAAGTGCATCTGGAATAACCCCAAGTGCCCTTTGATTCAGGTCCATGGCTGTCATGGTGGCCATAAACTCCTATGCTAGCCCAGAGATTTCACCGAACAACGGTAGGTTAAAGTCCTCCAAGACAATAATTCTGGGGAAGCCTACCGCCAGCCCGGCTACCTCCTCAAGAAGCACAGGCAGGGCAACAAGCCCACCTGAACCCCTAAGTCCAACCTCACCAGGAGGGACTCACAACCCGCAATCTCTGGAGCAACGAGTCTACACAAGCAAAGGCTCTCCCTGGTTATAATAGCCACTCCTCCCCCCCTTCCCTGAGGTCGAGGCTGATGCCATATCTGCAACCTGGCTGGGCAAATTTCAGAGAGAGGAACTCCTCCCTCTGGGCCCAGCCAAGTTTCAGTCACACATGCCAGGTCGGCCTCCTCCTCCAGGATCAAATCCCGGATGAGGAGAGCTTTATTTACCACCGACCTGGCATTGAGTAGCCTGGAGCCAGGGTCAGGGTTACATTTGTCACCAGTAACCTGGGTTGAGCTCATGGACCCGGATTGTTATTAAGCAGCGATCTCTCCATTCCCTGGAACAGCTAGCTCCATGGCTCCCACCATATCTGCCTTTCCCCAGCAAAACCGGAATATTCTGACACTCTGCCTCCCCAGAGATAGGTGCCCCCTCCCCTCCTGCCTCTCCAACGCCAGGTGGGCCAAGTATGTCATTCATACTGCCCATTCATCTCATACATACCATAATCCCACCCACCCCACCCATACCAATCATTCATTCCATATCCATTCCATAAATGCAAGCCCACTCATTCCAAAAAACATCCATGTGCATAATTAACCCTCCCCCCAATAATTTAACTAAAATTATAAAGGACGAATCCAAGCGACCAATTAGGTCCCGCAGAGTTGGCCTTCTCCGGGTTCCATCGATGAAACAATGTCGTCTGGCAGGACCCAGGGGAAGAGCCTTCTCTGTGGCAGCACCGACCCTCTGGAATCAACTCCCCCTGGAGACCAGGACTGCCCCCACCCTCTTTGCCTTTCGCAAACTCCTTAAAAAACCTACCTCTGGAGGAGGGGCGGGGTCAATGGTTGTGGTGCCACGGGGCTCCCTCGCTGTCATGAGGGAAGCCCCGAACCCCACCGTCCGGGGTTCCAGGCTCTTTTGAACTGGGCCTGATCCTCCCTGCAGGGGAGATGACATAGGGGACGCTACTGGGGGCTTGGTTTGGGGCCGGCATGCCCCACCAAGCGAACTGGCTTTGTCTCACACTGGCGATGGCGTGAGGTTGGTCAGGCCGCCATGCCTGGCCGACACTAGCCGCAAACGACTTTGCAACGTAGGGATTGAAGAAGCTCGGAAACACCTGGAAAGAGAATGGATTTCAGCGATGGGGAGGTGAAAAATGATTAAGCGATGTGCTGGTGAGTGCGGAGAGGTGGAAATAAATTTAAAACGGACTGTTTTTTATTTTTTCTATTCATGGAAGCAGAAATGCCTGGAATTTGTGTGGAAGCAGCTGATCGGCTATTGGGCGATTAGTGGAAAGCTTTAAAGACATAGCAAATTGCCCAAAGTTATTGTTCTTTTTTTTGGAGGATTTCTAAGGAATTTAAAGATTTGGAACTTGAATTGGGATTTTTTTTTAATTTATTGAGGTATTTTTTCCCCTTGATGATGTCACTTCCGGTTATAACAACTGCCAAGAATGATCAATCATGATAATTTACTGCCACCCTCAGGTCGGAGGAGGTACTACAAGGGGGTTTATGATGTTATGAGTTTTATGATGCAATTTATTAACTTGGCAATATTTGGGATATACTATATGGTGGGTTCTCCTTTTTTTGCCCCCTCTCTCTATATTTTAGCTATATTTTTGTAGTAATTTATATACTGTGTTGGAGATAATTGGGAATATTTGCTCCTTTTCTTTCCCCTTAAGGTTATTTTTCTTTTCTCTTTTATTTTAAAGGGCATTTATTATGGAAGAGGGTTTAAAGTATATATGAAAATTGATATGGAGGAGAGTTTTGAGAAAATTGAAACATTTTGATCTAATTAATTTGATATGATTAAGAATAGTAACAGCCTAAAATGTATAAAGTTTTTTTTTTTTTAAATCATATGAGGTACAGTATTGGAATAATTATTTTTTGGTCCAGATGTTAAATCGTAAGGAGGTGGCATTGGTTAATCTGTGTATACCGAAATTGCAAAAATGATATATTGTAAATTAATTTGAAATTAATGGTATCTTTTTTTCTATAAACGTGATTGGAGAAGAAAAATTAAAAAGATTTCACCCCCCCAAAAAAGCCCACCTCTGCCGTCAGGCATGGGGAAATTGATTTCCCCAGGCCGCTCCATTTTATGCATGGTTTGTCTGAAATGTATGACTGTTTTATACTAAGGGTTTTAATTTTTTTCTTTTAATTGTTGGATTTGTACTGTGTTCTGTTGTTCTGAGATGCTCCGAGTCTCCGGAGAGGGGTGGCATATAAATCTAATAAGTAAGTAAGTAAGTAAGTAAGTAAGTAAGTAAGTAAGTAAGTAAGTAAGTAAGTAAATAAATAATAATAATAATAACAACAACAACAACAACAACAACAACAACAACAATAATAATAGCAGTCTTCCAGTATCTCAGGGTAGAACAAGAAGCAATGGGTGGAAACTAAACAAGGAGAAAAGTAACTTAGAACTAAGGAGAACAGTTGATCAGTGGAACAGCTTGCCTCCAAAAGTTGTGAATACCCCAACACTGGAGGTTTTTCAGCAGATGTTGGATAACCATCTGTCTGAAGTAGTGTATGGTTTCCTGCCTAAGCAGGGGGTTGGACTAGAAGACCTCCAAGGTCCCTTCCACTCTGTTCTTATTATTATAAAATACTCATATTTGTAAATTTCAGAAAAAAGGAAGATAAGATGATAATTGTAGAAATGCATATTTAATTATATGTAAGCATGGATATTCACTATTAGCAAGATTTCCATCAATATTACTATGTCCCATGTTTCACATTTCTACATTTCGTCTGGTTGTAAGATGCTCCTTTGTATTCAGATGTGGCTTCAGAAGGATCATGTAGCACTTGGGAATGAAGATGCAGCCCAGTAATCCAGCACTCGAGGCCAAGATGGAGAAGACCTGAACAGCTACCATGAATTTCCCTTTGGTGCTCAAGTAAGTGGGCACAAATGTCACCCAGACACTGCAGAACACCGGCATGCTGAAGGTGATCAGCTTGGCTTCATTGAAGGCCCCAGGCAGATTCCTGGCTAGGAAAGCCACCATGAAACAGATAGAAGCCAGAAAGCCCAGGTAGCTAAGGGTGATGTAGAACATGATAACAGTCCCTTCATTGCATTTCAGGATGATCTCTCCAGGCTGGGAGTGGAAGTCAGAATCAGGGAATGGGGGAGAAACTCCCAGCCAGGTGGAGCAGATGGTAACTTGGGCAGCAGTACAAGAAATGATGATAGAGTTGGCCAAGCTCTTTCCCAACCATCTTTTCATTTGGTTTCCTGGTTTTGTGGCCAGGAAAGCCAGCACCACTGTAATTGTTTTGGCCAAGAGAGAAGAAATGGCAACGGAGAAGATGCTGCTGAAAACTGTTTGTCGGAGAAGGCAAGTGGCTTTCCTTGGCTGACCAATGAAGTGGAGACAAGAAACAAAGCAGGAGGGAGAACAGGAGGATGTAGGAGAGGTCCCGGTTGTTGGCTTTGACAATGGGAGTTTCTCTGTATTTAAGGAATATAATTAAAACAAGGCCTGTGGTTAGGAAGAGGAGCAAGGCAAAAGAGACCAGGATAGTGCCCAGATGTTCTTCATAAGACAGGAAGGTTGAAAATTTAGGGATGCAATCGATGTGATCCTCATTTGGATATTTATCATCTGGACACATAGTGCATTTTTCTGTATCTGAGAAAAGCCAAAAGAAATATTATTTTCATATTCTATCCTTTCACTTTTCAAGAAATATATTCTTCAGACAACAAGTTTTACTAGGGGTATTTTCCAAATTGCATTTCCTAAGAGTTCAGAGAAAGAAGTAAGAGTAATACAATTTTCTTTTTTAAAAAAAACTGTGTTTCCCTGAAAATAAGACCCAGGCTTTTTTTTTTGAACTCCGAAATAAGTGCTTGGCTTTATTGCCATCCACTCAAAAGCCTGATTGGGCTGATTATCAGGGGATGTCTTATTTTTTTTGGGGGGGAGGAAGGGTAGCTATATTTCTATGAAATTGAGTGTGGACCATAGTTCCCTCTAAGCTGAGCAGTGAGCAATCGCTCACTTAAAAATCATCATCAACTCAGAGTTTTCCAAACCTGCCCAGAAGCCGAGAGGGAAAGAGTGAGAGGGAAGGAGAGAGAGAGGAAGAGAGAGAAACAGATAGATAAAATCTAGTTTGAAACTAGCTCAACTATTTAAGTGGCATTTTGATATTGATAGAGTTGCCCTATTATGAGCTCACTGTTCTAGACACACAGTACAGTATTTTATTTTGAAATTCTCTGAGGCAAAACAGGGTTGTTTGTTTGTTTATTTATTTATTATTTCTGTGCCGCCCAGTCCCGAAGGGACTGCCGCTCAGACACTATACTTTTCCGCCCACCCCCCCAAAAAATTAGAGGGAACACTGGTGTGGACCCAAATGATTTCCTGTGTAATGTGTAGAAACTAAATTAGTTCTAAAAAAATGAATCAAACTTTCCAAGAAAATTCTTGGGTACTGCCAGATGGCACACAAGAGGCCAACTTTGTGAAATCTAGTTGGCTGGCAGAGAAAGCTAGTCCTACAAATGACCTGCAATGGTTACTGGGAGCTTTGGTAATAAGAATGTAATCTATAACTGTCCACTCATCTTCAGCTTCTCAGTGAACCTCAAGCAGAGACCTCCTCTGGCAAGAGGTGTGTGTGATCCCCCAGAGGCATCAGATTCCAAAGATTCCTCCTCTGGGAGTAAAATATGGTAGGGATCCCATGGCTTGAGGTTTTTTCCTGACCCAAGTTTGGAATCTTATGCAAGAATATGGGGAGAAGTTTCCCATAGGAACTGCTAAAGTTAGGTGTGTTGGGTATTGGTTATCAGCAGGTGAGTTTGCTGGCTTAATATGCAGCAGATACAACACGGCAAGAAAGGAACACATGGCTGGCAATCCCCTTTGTTAGCAATAAATTATCACTCCTTCATGAAGATGAAAAGTACAATCTTTACTCACAATTCTGTTGATTCCTTCCATATCATGCATTGCAGGATGCAGGCAGTAAAGCTTATAATTCAGTCCACATTATTAGTTTCTGGATGCTCCCATGTGTGAGGATGTCTTTGGATTCATCCTACACATGTGTCCTCAGCCAAGAACAATGGAGCAGCAGGAACGTAGAAAGAGGTAGAGAGAGATGAAGAAGAGAAGGGAAGGGCCATCTGCTCTGCTGTTGTTTATATATGATGGCAGAGCACATGCCCCCTTTTGGGTCATCAAAAGAAGACACACTGGTCAGTTAACTGTGACATCACCATAGAGATGTGTTTACAAGACAGTTGAAGCATGCGTAGTGGTAGAATCCCAACAAGGTGCATCACCATGGCCCTGGAAGAGACCACAGCTGAGTGGATGGTGGACCTCCATAATGAAGATTCCCCAGTGTTGTGTTCCCAGGCTTTCGGAGTGAAACCACCAGCTAAAATCCACAATTTTAAGCTTTAAATCACACTCTTTATTGGAATACACAGCTTTAAGCAAAAGGCAGTTTGTTAAAGTGTTCAGGGAGTATTTCTTCTTTGCTGTGAAGTTATCAGATTAGGTTCCGGGAAAGGTGCCAGCTTTGGCCAAATGGCATTCCAACGAGATAAGAAAGGGGATGCAGCATAGAAGAGAAAAGTCAGCTCACCAATTTTATAGCAGTCAGGCAGTGTCTGGGAAAAAGTTCTTAGCAAGGCAGAAATCAGGTTTTGGGGAGGCATTTTTGAGCAGCTCAACACAGCGTCCATGAAGCAACGTTGAAAACCCACCCGAATTTCCCCAAATCCTTTGCTTTTACACTAGCTGGGAGTGGCATCAAACCCCCAAGAAGTAAAGCTTCAAGCTTATTTCCTTTTACCATACAGGTTCTGTTGTCTTCTAAGTCATCCACTCTACTGTCCCCTTCATCCTCTGACTCAGACCAGTCCACCATTGGTATATCAGCCCCCTCTTGTGGTTCCTCAGGTTCATCTGGGTCACTTTCTCTCTCACTCTCACTCTCTGCATCAGCTGGCAACCCCACTGGCCCTGGGTTTCCAGAGGGGCCTGGCTCATCCTCCTCAGAGTCTGACATTACCAGAGGTGGACATGGAGCATTCACAATACCCAGTGATGAGGAATTGTGATGCATTTATGGCCACCCTCCAAGTGCATTTTGATGGCCCCCTGGCTGAATATAAAGCTACAACCAGGACGAAAGCCCTCACACAAGGGAGATCAGTGACTGAATACACTCAGGAATTTCACCAACGGGTGGTCCATATGTGTGGGTGATCAGACGAGGCTCTGATGGAATGCTACAAGGATGGCTTCAATGAGGACGTCTACCAAGGCTGTTGTTCTCAAGGAGCCCCTAGAGACATGCCAGATTGATATGTGATGGTGGCTAAGCTGAAGATTGATAAGGCTAGAGATTGATACAGAGGAGTTCACAGATGGAACTTTATAATAATCATTCCAGAAGGTGGGCCTATAACAATTCCTCAAGTTTCAAGGAACTTAGTTGTCCCCAGAAAGGCAAAGGTGGCAGAATGCATTAAATTAAAAAGGATAAAATATTTTCTCTGTTAATAGTAAAGGTTCCACAGTTGGTCACATTCACATATCTTTTCCTAGCCCACTGTCCAAGGTCTTGTGGGTATTCTTTGCTATAGATAATGTTCAATTCAGCTCACCACATTCTGGCAGACAGGCAGCTTTTAGGAGATGGGTTTTTCAAGCAGAAATCAGGTATTTTGGGGAAACATTTCTGGAGCCCTAGATCTAACACAGCCTCCATGAAATCAACATTTAAACTCCATCCAGAATTACCCAGAAACCTTTCCTAATATACCTGCTGGGCGTGGTCAGAAAACCGCTATAGTTAAAACTTCAAACTATTTCCTTTTACCACTCTCTGCATCAGCTGGCAAAACCACTGGCCCAGAGTACTCAGATGGACCTGGCTCACTCTCCTCAGGATCTATCATCACCAGAGGTGGATGTGGAGCACTCACAACAGATATCCAGATTGAAAATAGACAAGAAGACCAATTGAGCTTCCAATTGAAAGACCATCAGTCTTTCAACTTGCATTTCATGAAAATATTTTGGATGAATCCACTTCCATGATACCTGCCCTTTTCTTTGGTGCTACCTACCTTCCTGAGTAGAGATGGTCCCCTGTGGACAAGGAACAGAGTCATAGCAGCAAAACGGCTCTCCTTCTCAAACCTGCTTGACAAATCCAGGATGACATTTTCCCACACATATTGACTGAGGCAGAGACTAGGCAGAAAAACAAGAACATGCTGAAAAAAACATGTCAGGACCAGTGTTCCCTCTAATTTTTTTTGGGTGGTGGGCGGAAAAGTATAGTGTCTGAGCGGCAGTCCCTTCGGGATTGGGCGGCACAGAAATAACAAACAAACAAATAAAAAACCCACCCTGTTTTGCCTCAGAGAATTTCAAAATAAAATACTGTACTGTGTGTCTAGAACAGTGAGCTCATAATAGGGCAACTCTATCAATATCAAAATGCCACTTAAATAGTTGAGCTAGTTTCAAACTAGATTTTGATTTTCTTTCTCTCTTCCTTACTCCCATTCTTTTTCTTTCTCTTTTCCTTCCTCCCTTTTTTCTATCTGTTTCTCTCTCTTCCTCTCTTCCTCTCTCTCTCCTTCCCTCTCACTCTTTCCCTCTCGGCTTCTGGGCAGGTTTGGAAAACTCTGAGTTGATGATGACTTTTAAGTGAGCGATTGCTCACTGCTCAGCTTAGAGGGAACTATGGTCAGGACTCACTACCCATCAAAATGGACATTGACATGAACATCAGCCAAGTAATCTCTGAACTTCACTTAGGGGTGTATGAAGATGAGCCAGTGGATCTCAGTACCGCTAGATCTCATCTGACTGAAGCTGAGAAAGCCAGACATTGAACTTAAAGTTTGTGCCTGTGCTGCGGTTAGGTGGGTCACTTTGCCATCTCTTGTCCGAAAAAGAGACATGGTGCAGCCGTTCCTGTTCCTGTTCCAGCCTGTGGTCTTGCTCAGCAGTTCCAGGCAACCCTGCTGGGTAATGATTAGATCCCAGCCTAATGCAAATATTGGGTTGGGCAGGCACCAAGCTTAATTTCAGTTTTACAGAGGGGGATCCTGGACTTCCGAGAGTCTTGATTCTAGCAACCAAGGTCAATTCCCTCTTTTTACTATACTGGTCAAGCTGGAAGGGTAGTTATCCCAGTGTATCGATTCAGCACAATGAGATATAACAGATCATTTTTTGGCAGGCATTCCCATTCAATAACTTATGATTATTGAAGTGATTCTTCTGCAGTATAATCTTTTCCATTGTACGGGTAGAAAGAGGTTGAATTATCTCTGGATCTGCCCTCATGCAGTTATACATGTTGCTTTTACATGCTGACTTGCTTAGTGAAAAAACAAAACACCCTCTGGAATGTTCTCTCCAATAACCCCTCATCCAGATATGGTGGGAGCCACAGAACTAAGCCGTTCCAGGGGAACGAGAGATCGCTACTTAATAACGATCCCTCGTTCCGGCTCCGTGAGCTCAACCCAGGGTACTGGTGATGAGTGTAACTCTGGCCCTGGGCTCAGGCTGCTGCTACTCAATGCCAGGTCAGTGGTAAATAAAGCTCTCCTCATCCGGGATTTGATCCTGAATGAGGAGGCTGACATGACATGTGTGACTGAAACCTGGCTGAGACCAGAGGGAGCAGCTCCTCTCTCTGAAATTTGCCCAGCTGGGTTTCAGATATGGCATCAGCCTCGACCTCAGGGAAGGGGGGGGAGGAGTGGCTATTATAGCCAGGGAGAGCCTTTGCCTGCATAGACTCATTGCTCCAGAGATTGCGGGTTGTGAGTCCCTCCTAGTGAAGTTGGACTTAGGGGTTCAGATGGGCTTGTTGCTCACGTACCTGCCTCCCAGCTGTGTGTCAACAGCCCTGCCTGTGCTGCTCGAGGAGGTGGACGGGCTGGCGGTAGGATTCCCCAGACTCATTGTCTTGGGGGATTTTAACCTGCCGTCATTTGGCGAAACCTCTGGATTAGCACAGGAGTTCATGGCCACCATGACAGCCATGGACCTGACTCAAGTAGTACAGGGTCCGACTCACGAGGAGGGGCACACACCCGACATGGTATTCCTCTCTGAGCAATTGAGTAATGGTCTGATATTAAGGGGCTTAGAAGTGTTGCCTTTGTCATGGTCAGACAATTTTCTACTGTGGCTTGACTTCCTGGCTCCAATCCTTCCCTGCAGGGAGGCAGAACCGATTAGGCAGTTCCACCCCAGATGCCTGATGGACTCAGAGGGCTTTCAGAGGGCGATTGGGGTTATTCCAGAGGAACTCATCCACAGTTCGGCGGAGTCTCTTGCTGAGTCTTGGAATAAGGCTGCAGCGGAGGCTCTTGACTGGACTGTGCCGTTGCGACCTCTCCACGGCACTAGACCCCATAGAGCTCCATGGTTCAACGAGGAGCTCTGGGAGTTGAAATACCAGAAGAGACGTCTAGAGAAGCGATGGAGGAAGAGTAAGTCCGAATCAGATCAAACACTTGTAAGAGCTTTTATTAAGACTTACAAAGTGGCGCTCAAGGCGGCAAGATGCGCGTATCATGCCACCTTGATTGCATCAGCGGAATCCCGCCTGGCCACTCTGTTTAGGATGACCTGCTCCCTTCTTAATCAGGGGGGAGTTGGGGAGCCCTTACAGAATAGTGCCGAGGATTTTAACACATTTTTTGCTGATAAAATTGCTCGGATCCGGGCGGACCTCGACTCCAATTGGATAACAGAGTCTACTGACAACCTGTCTGATAAAGTGGACAAGGCCATTGGAGCTGTGAGTTCCGTCACTTGCTTACTGGATCCATGTCCCTTTTGGCTGGTCTCCGCCAGCAGGGAGGTGACACGGAGCTGAGTCCAGGAGATTGTCAACGCTTCTTTGGGGAGGGGGTCCTTTCCGGATCCCTACAAGGAGGCACTTGTGTGCCCCTTCCTCAAGAAGCCTTCCCTGGACTCAGCCATTCTTAACAACTATCGGCCAGTCTCCAACCTTCCCTTTATGGGGAAGGTTGTTGAGAAGGTGGTGGCGCTCCAACTCTAACGGTCCTTGGAAGAAGCCAATTATCTAGGCCCTCAACAGTCAGGATTCAGGCCTGGCTACAGCATGGAAACTGCTTTGGTCACGTTGATGGATGATCTCTGGCGGGCTCGGGATAGGGGTTTATCCTCTGTCTTGGTGCTTCTTGACCTCTCAACGGCTTTCAATACCATCGACCATGGTATCCTTCTGCGCCGACTGGAAGGGTTGGGAATGGGAGGCACTGTTCTTCAGTGATTCTCCTCCTACCTCTCTGGTCAGTCACAGTCGGTGTTAGTGCGGGATCAGAGGCCAACTTCAAGGTTACTCCCTTGTGGGGTACCTCAGGGGTCGGTCCTCTCCCCCCTGCTATTCAATATCTACATGAAACCGCTTGGTGAGATCATCCAGAGGCATGGGGCAAAGTATCATCAGTACGCAGATGATACCCAGTTGTACATCTCAACCCCATGTCCTGTCAACGAAGCAGTGGAAGTGATGTGCCGGTGCTGGAGACTGTTGGGGTCTGGATGGGTGTCACCAGACTCAAACTCAACCCGGATAAGATGGAGTGGCTGTGGGTTCTTCTTCCTAAGGACAATTCCATCTGTCCATCCATAACCCTGGGGGGGGGGAATTATTGACCCCCTCAGAGAGGGTCTGCAACTTGGGCACCCTCCTTTATCCACAGCTCACATTAGAGAACTATCTTTCAGCTGTGGCGAGGGGGACATTTGCCCAGGTTCACCTGGTGAACCAGGTGCGGCTCTATCTGGACCGGGACTCATTGCTCACAGTCACTCATGCCCTCATCACCTCGAGATTCGACTACTGTAATGCTCTTTACATGGGGCTACCTTTGAAAAGTGTTCGGAAACTTCAGATCATGCAGAATTCATCTGCGAGAGCAATCATGGGCTTCCCTAGGTATGCCCATGTTACACCAACACTCTGCAGTCTGCATTGGTTGCTGATCAATTTGGTTATGACCTATAAAGCCCTTCATGGCATTGGACCAGAATATCTCTGGGATTGCCTTCTGCCGCACGAATCCCAGCGACCGATTAGGTCCCACAGAGTTGGCCTTCTCCGGGTCCCAATGACTAAACAATGTCGTTTGGCGGGTCCCAGGGAAAGAGCCTTCTCTGTGGCGGCACCGACTCTCTGGAACCAGCTCCCCCCGGAGATTAGAACTGCCTCCAACCTCCTTACCTTTCGTAAACTCCTTAAAACCCACCTCTGCTGTCAAGCATGGGGGAATTGAGACATTTCCCCCGGGCCTATACAATTTATGTATGGTAAGTTTGTGTGCATGTCTGATTTAATAATGGGTTTTTTAAAAAAATGTTTTTAAAATTATTAAATTTGTCATGAATTGTTTTATTATTGTTGCGAACCACCCCGAGTCTGCGGAGAGGGGTGGCATACAAATCTAATAAATAAATAAAATAATAAATCCTGGGTCAGAGCCAACAGGAATACACAGATATGGTCACATGTAAAACTATATTACCCAGAGTGCAATCTGACATTTCCCCTAATGCAATGTCTTAAAGAAAGATGTCTTAATAAAAGCTAACTATTTCTGTCTGTGGTGACAGAAGGGAGAAGGTCTGTCACTCTATACCAGTTAGTTGAAAGAAAGCATGGATAACATTGGTCAGCTTTGCCTTCTTTAAAAACCTCTCAGACCATGGGCTTCCCTCTCAGGTATTACTGTTTCCAACCAGGACAAGCTGAATTATAATGCCAAGGGTTATTTCCAGGGATAGTCTGCTACGGGTTCACCTGGGTTGGGGAGAACTCTTAGCTAGTGTTATGGTTGGTTCGGAGGACCTCCAAATCCCATTCCTGGCTCACCCCTCCCACTCCACACTGTCCCTCCAAGGAGTCTCCATGTGGCCTCTTTTGGATATGAGATAAGTGCAAGGCTCATGTGGAAGCTTGGGGATGGGGAAAAACATGCCTCCCAGAAGTTCCAGAAGCCCAGAAATGGGCCCATTTCTTGCCTCTGGAGGGCCAGTGGAGGTAGTTTTCACCCTCTCAGAGGCACAAAGAAAGCCTCTGGACTGGAGCTTGGGGAAGGTGAAAACACCCCCGCCATGGTGCAGGAGGCCAACTAGGCCACACCCACCAAGTAACCGGGCACAGAACTCATTGCTGAAATTTTTGAAGCCCACCCTGGTTATTACCCACTGGAGCAAACAGGACCTCCATTAAATCTTGACTCTTTTTTTACCAGGTTCATTCCAAAGTGGAACCCAAGCATTAATCAACAGAATTTTGTTTCCCTGTTTCTGGACATGGAAGAAACAAACATCAACTCCATAACACCTAGCACTCGAGGGTCTCTCTCTTACCAATTTTATCCTAAATAATAATCACTCAGTATCTCAATCTGGATGTAGCTGAAACAGCTTAAAACAGTGTTCTATATCAGTGTTTCCCAACTGGTGTGCCGCGGCACACTAGCGTGCCGTGAGACACGGCCAGGTGTGCCGCAAAGCTCCTAGGAAAGCTCCAGCTGGGCGGGGCGCTGCCGGTGCCGACCTGGAGCTCCAGCTCGCAGCTGTCCCTCGGCTCCTGCTCGATGCCGCAGTTTTCGGCGCTCTCCTGCTGGGCCCCAAAGAAGGAAGGCAGGAAGAAGGAGAGCTCCATTCTTCGCACCTTTTTCCTGCCTTCCTTCTTTGGGGCCCAGCAGGAGAGCGCCAGAAACCGCGGCATCAGGCAGGAGGCGGGGGACAGCTGCGAGTGGGAGCCCCAGGACCGAGGCACTGGCAGCGCCCGCCCAGCTGGAGCTTCCCTGGCGTCGGTGGCAAGTGTCCTTTGTGGCCCGGTGGGAGGGCACTGGCGGTGGTGTGTGTGTGGCTGCAGTGGCCGCAGGCAGTCGCGGGGAGATGGCGGCGGCGAGAGGGAGCTCCAGGCGGCGGCGAGAGGGAGCTCTCTCACTCTCTCTAAGTTGACTGCAAGCGGGAGCCCTGACGGTGGTGGTTGGACGTGCTGCTGGACGTCGTACATGCTGGCGCTGCGGGCCTGGCATATACGGTGTCCAGCAGCACGTCCAGCTGCCGCCGTCAGGGCTCCCGCTTGCAGTCAGCTGAGAGAGAGAGAAAAAGAAAGAGAGACATACAAGAGAGGCAGAGAGAGAGAGAAAGAGAGACATAGCAAGAGAGGCAGAGAAAGAGAGACAGAGCGAGAAAGAGAGACAGCAAAGAGGAAGAGAAAGAGAGAAAGAGAGAGAGAAAAAGAAAGAGAGACATAGCAAGAGAAAAAGAGAGACTTAGCAAGAGAGGCAGAGAGAGAAAGAGAAAGAAAGAGAGACATAGCAAGAGAGACAGAGAGAGAGAAAGAGAGAGAAAGAAAGAGAGATAGCAAGAGAGGCAAAGAGAAAGAAAGAGACATATAGCAAGAGACAGTGAAAGAGAGAGAGAGAGCAAGAAAGAGAGAAAAAAAGCAAGAAAGAGATAGCAAGAGAGAGAGAGAGAGAGAGCAAGGGAGAGAGAAAGACATAGAGGAAGGGAAGGAGGGAGAGAGAAAGAGAGGAAGAAAGAGAGGAAGAAAGAAAGAAAGAGGGATGGAGAGAGAGAAAGAAGGGAAGGAAGGAAAAGAGAGAAAGAGGGAGAAATAGAGCGAAAGGGAGGAAGGGAGAGGGGTTTTTTGTCCAAACTTTTCTTTAGCCTGCCCCCCCCCGCCTGCCCCCCCTTTCAATGTTCCCCAGGATTTTGAAAATATGAATAATGTGCCGTGGCTCAAAAAAGGTTGGGAAACACTGTTCTATATTACAGAATCTGAAGTGGTTGAAGTATTTTGGGAAGAAGAATGTGAACTCCAAATACGAACTGAATAATCAAATTATCACAGATAATCCCCACTCGGTTAAAGACCTTGGTATACTAATAACAAAAGATTTAAGTGCCAAAGCCCACTGCAACAATATAGCCAAGAAGGCTTCAAGAGTTGTAAACCTAATCCTATGTAGCTTCTGCTCTGGCAATCTCACACTACTTACCAGAGCTTACAAAACTTTTGCCAGACCCATCCTTGAATACAGGTCATCTGTTTGGAACCCATATCGCATCTCAGATATTAACACCCTTGAAAACGTCCAAAGATACTTCACCAGAAGAGCCCTTCACTCCTCCACTCGAAATAGAATACCCTATGAGACTAGACTTTCAATTCTGGGCCTAGAAAGTTTAGAACTAAGACGCCTTAAACAAGATCTAAGTATTGCCCACAAGATCATATGCTGCAACATCCTGTACTTCAGCTTCAACCACAACAACACAAGAGCACACAACAGATTTAAACTTAATATTAACTGCTCCAAACTTGACTGTAAAAAATATGACTTCAGTAATCGAGTTGTCGAAGCGTGGAACTCATTACTGGACTCCATAGTGTCATCCCCAAACCCCCAACACTTTACCCTTAGATTATCTATGGTTGATCTATCCAGATTCCTAAGAGGTCAGTAAGGGGCGAGTACAAGTGCACTAGAATGCCTTCTGCCCCTGTCCTATTGCTCTCCTATATCTCCTACACCTTTCTTCTATTCCTATATCTCTTCTTCTATTCTTTCATTGATATGTTCTATTACTTTATCTTCTTTTCTATTATTTCTTAGATATATTTTACTAAGAGTATCTCCTCTATAACCTTCATTATGTATTTTACTATGTGTATATAGATATATACCCACTAAAACCCTCATTGTGTATTGGACAAAATAAATAAATAAATAAATAAATAAATAAATAAATAAATAAATAAATAAAATAAAATAAAATAAAATTTTTGAAGCCTCCCTATCCATTCTAAGAAAATGATAAATGTTTTAGTCCACACAAAATTCTTAATGAATTTCTGACTAGGCTTAGCCCACTTGAAATGGATACTAAAAGCTTTGGAAAACAGAGAAAAGATGCCAATATTTAACCCACCTTGAAGAACAAATGGGTCGACAAAAAGTCTCTGACTTTCAAAAGTAGCCAGTTGCTGTCTAACACAATCCTCTAAAAGGATAATCATCCAACACTGGATGATCAGATCTGCTGCCAGTTCTCCATGTTGGTCCACGTACAGTTTCATCTCAGAAAGATTGCAAAATTCATTCTTCTGCAGAAAGGGATAAAGCTAGAATGGAAACAGCTAGCAATTTTAAAAGCAAAACAACTCTTGCTATCTAAACCAACATGGTCTTTTCATATTTAAACCTTTCTTCTACACTTATCTGATTTCCAAATATTCTAAATTCTGATAAAAAGTGTTACCATTACCTGCATGAACGAATGAAAAGGTTTCAGCAAAACCTATCAATTATATATTCTACACTTGTCTAATTTGTGAATATTCTTAGTTGGGAAACAAATATTACCACTCTTTTGGTTGATTGAAGGAAAAGGGGGGACATGATCGAAACATTTAAATATGTTAAAGGGTTAAATAAGGTTCAGGAGGGAAGTGTTTTTAATAGGAAAGTGAACACAAGAACAAGGGGGCACAATCTGAAGTTAGTTGGGGAAAAGATCAAAAGCAACATGAGAAAATATTATTTTACTGAAAGAGTAGTAGATCCTTGGAACAAACTTCCAGCAAACGTGGTTGGTAAATCCACAGTAACTGAATTTAAACATGCCTGGGATAAACATATATCCACCCTAAGATAAAATACAGGAAATAGTATAAGGGCAGACTAGATGGACCATGAGGTCTTTTTCTGCCGTCAGTCTTCTATGTTTCTATTGTTCTCACTGTCAGAAAATTTCTGCTTATTTTTAGCTTGAATCTCCCCTTGTTCAGTTTCCATCCATTGTTCCTTGTCTGGCCTTCGGGTGCCTTGGAAAATAGCCTGACCCCACCCCCTCTGTGGCAGCCCCACAAGTATGCAGAGAAGAGCAACAAAGATTAGGGGACTGGAGGCTAAAATATGTGAAGAATGATCACAGGAATTGGGTATCCCTAGTCTGTGAAAAGAAGGACCGGGCTGTCATAATAATGGTTTTCCACTATCTAAGGGCCTGCACAAATATACTGAATTATGCACAGACTCAGAAATGGTTAGCTCCTATTAGCTGACTCAGTTGCTATATCTATTTATTGGCTAACCTTGTTAACATGGCTCTCCCAGTTCATGACTATCTTGACATCCCTTACAGCACAAAACTGAAATATCTTACAACAAAACTTTACTGTTTACTGTTACTCCAGAAAATGGATATAAAAATGAATTCAGTTGCAAAAGAAGAGATTTTGACTGAAACAAAGGGAACATACCCTGAAAGAAGGAGCAGTTTTATGGCTAATACATGAACCGGAGAAGTTCAGACTCCCTTCCACTGACTGTTTTAATGTAAAAATAAGCAGCCCTCACTTTAAAAAGCTTCAGCTAAAATTCCTGCAGAAAGAAGAATTTAGAAACATAGAAACATGCAGAAAAAGACCCCATGGTCCATCTATTATTATTATTATTTATTAGATTTGTATGCTGCCCCTCTCCGCAGACTCGGGGCGGCTCACAACAGTGATAAAGAACAATATGTATTGACAAATCTAATAATTTAAAATCTAAAATAGCAATTGTACATTTAAAAAATCTAAAAACAAGGAACCCCAATATAAAAAAGACATACATAGTCATATCATGCACTAAAACTACATAGGCAAGGGGAGATGTCTCAGTTCCCCCACGCTTGACGACAGAGGTGGGTTTTGAGGAGTTTACAAAAGGCAAGGAGGGTAGGGGCAGTTCTAATCTCTGGAGGGAGCTGATTCCAGAGGGTCGGAGCCACCACAGAAAAGGCTCCCCTTGCCAGAGCTGAAAGATGTTTCTCTAATGTGAGCTGTGGATCGAGGAGGACACCCAAGTTGCGGACCCTCTCCGAGGGGGTCAATAATCCCCCCCCCTAGGGTGATGGACGGACAGATGGAATTGTCCTTGGGAGGCAAAACCCACAGCCACTCCATCTTATCAGGGTTGAGATAGAGTCTGCTGACACCCATCCAGACCCCAACAGCCTCCAGCCAGTGGCACATCACTTCCACTGCTTCATTGACTGGACATGGGGTGAAGATGTAAAGGTGGTGTATCATCAGCGTACTGATGATACCTCACCCCATGCCCTTGGATGATCTCACCCAACGGTTTCATGTTGATATTGAATAGCAGGGGGGAGAGGACCGACCCCTGAGGTACCCAATAAGGGAGTAACCTTGAAGTCGACCTCTGACCCCCCACTAACACCGACTGCGACCGACCGGAGAGGTAGGAGGAGAACCACTGAAGAACAGTGCCTCTCACTTCCAATCCCTCCAGTCGGTGCAGAAGGATACCATGGTCGATGGTATCGAAAGCCGCTGAGAAGTCAAGAAGCACCAGGACTACTGTGGATTTATCTACCACGTCTGCTGGAAGTTTGTTCCAAGGATCTACTACTCTTTCAGTAAATTGGGCTAGATGATCTCAGGGCCTCCCTAAAATTCATGAATGTAAAACACTAAGATACTAATCACAAACCCATATATACATTTATCATATTTTGACATATCCCTTGTATTTATTCTCCCAAGGAACTAAGTTGTCAGGATCCCATACCTGCCATGGCTGCATATTTGGAATTCCCAACTTCTTTTTGCCCTCCTTCCTTCTTCTCTTGGATCTGGAGGAATATGCAGCATTCAAGGCATGGGCCAGAGTCTTAATGACACTGTAAGCACGATGATCAATTTGTAACCTGTTGCTTTTATCTTGGGTCTCCAATGGTACTTTCTGGGTGCATCTTTTCCGGCCTTTGACAGAAAAGACATGCTTTGAAAAAGAACAGTGAAAACACTTATGCAAGGGGTCCACAAATATATATGGCTCAAAGAACTCCTCATACCCTCTTTCCTGAATATAAAAGTTCCAAATACTATGGACGTATTGATAAACTTGGTGACGTTTCACTGGTATTTCACCAAACAATGTGATGATCCAGACTTTCCCTTCAATGGGTCCTAGCAAACCTCCAAGTGCAAAATGGACAACATGAAATCCATCCATCGTGCTAGTATAGTCTGTAAAGAAAACGAAGACATTGACTTGCCTCTACTTAGAGATGGCATTCATAAGTGGCGCTGCATGTCTAGTCATAGACAATTGTTGCGATATAACAACACAAATTCCATTCCTGATAAGTGTAGGAGTAAAAGACCTCATGAAATTTTCTCCCTGCTCTGTATCTGAAGCAAAGAGACCAATCAAGGTCCATCCGAAGGATAGGAGCAGTTGGACAATGGCGGGGTACTGGGCCCCATTTTTGGGGGCCAGCCGGAAGAAAAAGGGGAATTGAGTTTTATCACTCAGAGCCTCTGAAACAAATCTGCAAGTGATATGAAAAAGCAATTAAGAATTCTGTGTTATATTTACAGTCAGACCATCCAAAATATTAGCTCTTAAGAAATCCAACTTGGTTCTCATTAAAATATTAGAGTAGTTTATTCTTGATTAACAGTCCATATTAAAATATAAACT
This sequence comes from Erythrolamprus reginae, assembly GCF_031021105.1. Lineage (NCBI taxonomy): Eukaryota > Metazoa > Chordata > Lepidosauria > Squamata > Dipsadidae > Erythrolamprus > Erythrolamprus reginae. The sequence continues at coordinate 17,672,305 of NC_091951.1, read as the reverse complement.
CCAAATTGTTGTGGTTCCGTCTGAGGCCCCTCAGGGAACGGCTGATCTTCTGTCGGTTTCCAGCTCATAACACTAGATGTTCCACAAACGTGGAAGGTGTCTGAAATTGTAACAATTCCTAAACCAATTCGAGACTTAAAAGAACCAGGTTCCTACCGCCCAATTAGTCTGCTAAATCAAGATTATAAAATTTTCATGAAAATTTTAGCAAATAGGCTGGAAAATATATTGCCAAGGATAATTGGGAAAGACCAGTATGGTTTTATAAAAGGAAGAAGAATATATGAACCAATTAGAAATATAGTGAATGTGCTCCACCATGCCACAAAAATTAAAAGGAAAATGGGATTATTAAAGTTAGATGTTTACAAAGCCTTTGATAAAATAAACCATGAGTATTTGTTCCAATTATGCAATAGTTTGAATATGGGGAAAGGATTTTGTCAAATAATAAAAGAAATATACAAGGACAACATAGCCTATGTTAGAGTGAATGGAAATAGAACGGAGAAAATAGAAATAAATAATGGGACTAAGCAGGGATGCCCCCTATCCCCGATGCTTTTTGCAATGGCAATTGAAACATTGGCAAACAAAATTAGAAAAGATACATAATGGAAGGGATATCAAATAGGAAGTACGGAATTAAAATTAAATTTATTTGCAGATGATGCTATAATAGTCACAGAAACACCAATAGATATGATTAAAAGAATAATTATAATACTTCAGGAGTTTAAAAACCAATCAGGGTTAAGAGTGAATATGGAAAAATCAGAAATTATTTGTTTAAATACAGGGCCTAAAGAACAAATTGAAATACGGAAGGTATCGGGTTTAAAACTGGGTAGCAAGAAAATGAAATATTTAGGAGTATGGTTATTAAAGAACCCGGGACAAATGGTGGAATTTAATTATAATTTAATATGGAAAAAAATTCAGAAACAAATTAAGAACTGGGAAAATAAAAATTTGAGAAGATTGGCTAAAGTAAGAGCTTTAAATATTATGATTATCCCAAAAATGCTATATATTTTACAAGTAATGCATGGAACCTTCCCAATAAGAAAGATAAGAGAATGGGACACTAAATTGAACATGTGGATAGAAGGTAATAAAAGACCAAGAATTAAAAAAAAATGGCTGATAGCAACGGAGGATGAGGGTGGTTGGGGAAATCCAAACTTGGAGTATTATAGGGACGCATATCATATTGATAGGCTAATGGAATTACAATTATTAGAGGAAAAACCATGGGTAGAATTAGAGAAAGAAATTAATGATATTAAGAATCAGGAATTAATATTTAGGAAATGGAATAAGGTAGAAATAAACAGACTATTAGATCCTACTAAAGCGATAATAGAGAGTTGGATGAAATGGCAAGATAAATTGAAAATGACAAACTCTAAATTAGCAACGCTGCATGTGATAAATACAAAGAAAGAAAGTAACCTCACAAAGATAATATGGGAATTAAGGAGGAAAGGGTTACAGAGAATAGAACAGTTATATGAAAGGGACGGAAGAATCAATAAAAATGAAATAGAGAGGTGCCTGGGACAACAAAACTGGTTACAAATTAATGCGATAAGTACATATTTAAGTAAAAGGGAAAACAAAGAAATATTTATGAGACAAGAAACAAATTTAGAAAAGATACTAAGGGATAAGTGCAAGAATATAAAAGCACAAACAGGTAATATATATAGAGAATTATTACAAGTGGAAGAACAAGTAGTAAAAGGATTGACGAGATATTGGCAGGATGAATTAGAAATTGATGAATGGGATATGGAGGGTATAATTGAAAATATTAAAAAAATTAAAAATACAAGAATAAGAGAGATGAGAAGAAAAATATTACATAAATGGTATTATACACCAGTACAATTAGCATGTTTTCAAATAACGAAGAAAGGAAATTGTTGGCATGGGTGCAAGGAAAAAGGAGTATTTATGCATATGTTTTGGGAATGTAATAAAGTTCAAAAATTTTGGAAACAAATACAAGTGGAAGTGAACAAAATTACGAATGGTAATTGGAAAATAACTAAGGAAGCAGCATTATTGATTAAAAATAGTGAGGTAAAAGAATATGAAGAAATCAAAATTGCAGCGATAGAAAGTGCCCAAGCAACTATAGTGCTTGGGTGGAAAGATGACAATAAATGGACGATAAAAAATTGGTGCAAATATATGGTGGATCACATTCACTATGAAATTATGGAAATTAGACTACATAATTATAATGAAGGGAAATTAGCAGCAACAATGAGGCGGTGGGAGAAGGTTAAAAATTATATATTAACAACATCAGTAAGCGATGCAAATGTAAGAAATAAAATTCAATCACTCTATAAAGAATGAACAATGTAACCCAGAGACAAAGCATATGAAGGATATAAAATTGATTCCTCCCTGGTGAAGGGTTTTTTTTTCTGTATGGTGATGGTACACTTATGTTTTCTGTTTTGTTTTTTGTTAAATTTTTTTAAAATCAATAAAAAATTATATTTTTTTTTTAAAAAAAAGAATAGCAGGCGGGAGAGGACCGACCCCTGAGGTACCCAATAAGGGAGTAACCTTGAAGTCGACCTCTGACCCCCCACTAACACCGACTGCGACCGACCGGAGAGGTAGGAGGAGAACCACTGAAGAACAGTGCCTCTCACTTCCAATCCCTCCAGTCGGTGCAGAAGGATACCATGGTCGATGGTATCGAAAGCCGCTGAGAAGTCAAGAAGCACCAGGACTACTGTGGATTTATCTACCACGTCTGCTGGAAGTTTGTTCCAAGGATCTACTACTCTTTCAGTAAATTGGGCTAGATGATCTCAGGGCCTCCCTAAAATTCATGAATGTAAAACACTAAGATACTAATCACAAACCCATATATACATTTATCATATTTTGACATATCCCTTGTATTTATTCTCCCAAGGAACTAAGTTGTCAGGATCCCATACCTGCCATGGCTGCATATTTGGAATTCCCAACTTCTTTTTGCCCTCCTTCCTTCTTCTCTTGGATCTGGAGGAATATGCAGCATTCAAGGCATGGGCCAGAGTCTTAATGACACTGTAAGCACGATGATCAATTTGTAACCTGTTGCTTTTATCTTGGGTCTCCAATGGTACTTTCTGGGTGCATCTTTTCCGGCCTTTGACAGAAAAGACATGCTTTGAAAAAGAACAGTGAAAACACTTATGCAAGGGGTCCACAAATATATATGGTTCAAAGAACTCCTCATACCCTCTTTCCTGAATATAAAAGTTCCAAATACTATGGACGTATTGATAAACTTGGTGACGTTTCACTGGTATTTCACCAAACAATGTGATGATCCAGACTTTCCCTTCAATGGGTCCTAGCAAACCTCCAAGTGCAAAATGGACAACATGAAATCCATCCATCGTGCTAGTATAGTCTGTAAAGAAAACGAAGACATTGACTTGCCTCTACTTAGAGATGGCATTCATAAGTGGCGCTGCATGTCTAGTCATAGACAATTGTTGCGATATAACAACACAAATTCCATTCCTGATAAGTGTAGGAGTAAAAGACCTCATGAAATTTTCTCCCTGCTCTGTATCTGAAGCAAAGAGACCAATCAAGGTCCATCCGAAGGATAGGAGCAGTTGGACAATGGCGGGGTACTGGGCCCCATTTTTGGGGGCCAGCCGGAAGAAAAAGGGGAATTGAGTTTTATCACTCAGAGCCTCTGAAACAAATCTGCAAGTGATATGAAAAAGCAATTAAGAATTCTGTGTTATATTTACAGTCAGCCCATCCAAAATATTAGCTCTTAAGAAATCCAACTTGGTTCTCATTAAAATATTAGAGTAGTTTATTCTTGATTAACAGTCCATATTAAAATATAAACTCCAAATTGTTGTGGTTCCGTCTGAGGCCCCTCAGGGAACGGCTGATCTTCTGTCGGTTTCCAGCTCAGAGGGAGAGGCTGAGGAACAGGAGGTGCAGGCAGACGAGGAGGAGGAATCCCAGGCTGAAGAAGAGGGAGGACAGCCAGAGTTCCCCACAGAAAAAAAGCCGAATCTCTTGCCTTTTGAAACTACAAGCCGAGGAGGGGGGAGGCTTTCCCCCACTGCTACAAGTTACGCAGCAGCGGCCACTAGTGGATGGAATGCGCCAAAGGCACAGTTAATTCCTGAAGCAAATGCATTTGATGTGAAGCCTAATGAATTTAGACTTTCCCTCACAGCTAAGATGCAAAGGCAATCGGTCCCTCATGTTCCAGGTCCTTCTGTTTCATCGCAGAGACCTCCAGTCTTTATCCCACAGATACAAGCGCAACTTCCCCAGGTGGGACAGCCACAAGGTTTGCCAGGAGGGGTTGGGGCTCAACCCCAACAACTCCAAGCGGTCCAGCTGACTGCATCAACAAGGCAGACCATCACCTCTTCTGCTCCGAAAGGTGAGTTTGTGCTGTTACCAAATCGACTGGATTTTAAAGTATGGCTTTGCAGGATAGGACTGATCTTCATACTCATGTCTATAGACTCTGATCTTTTGTCCAACCCATGTACTCCTGAATGGAAGAAGGTTGTTGACAGATTCAGCAGATATCCACTGCCTTTTAAGACTACTCAGAGACTCTGTAACATGCTAACTGAAGAAGCAGAGTTGCTGAACACTGGCCTTAGACCTATGTCAGCAGCATTTAAATCTAACTTGGCCAAGGGCGGTCAGCAGAAAACAAGTACTCCAAAGTACTCACGCCGGAAACCTTTTAAGAAGGATGACACTCGCAAATCTCCTGATGTGCAAAGTGTGAAGTCTGGCGAGACTGATCATCCACCTTATCCAACCCAGCCTAAAGGCGCACACAAGAAAGGATCCAGAGGAAAGAGTTCTGGAGCTGCAAAGTCAACTCCCAAAGACTCAAAAGATGACAAACATACTTATGTTGGTACCATCCACCTCAGCATTGTTCCTGACAAGAGTCCACTCTACGACATTCGTGAGTTATGGACCCTAGACAGCGGAGCAGCGGCACACATCGCGTACCGGAAGGAATCCTTCAGTGAGCTACACCAGACAGATGTCAAGGAAGTGTTTGGAGTTGGTGATCTACGTTCCAAGGTGGAAGGAAAAGGAAAAGTCTTCGTCAAAGAACTGGACTCCCTTATCTCAAATGTTTTCTACGTTCCAACTGCCAAGAACAACATCCTTAGTGGATATTGCCTGAGAGAAGAATTGAAGGTTGTAATAAACTTTGAACTTACTGATACTAACATTATCAAGGATGGCAAACTTCTTGCTACTGCCATTCCCATCAAAGGTGTCTTTTATTTGCAACCCAAACCTGCCAGCAAAGGTAGTGTAAGTATAAGCGTTCCAAAGGGCGTAAGCACAGGTCCAGAGAGAAACCCTGGTGCCACCGCTAGTTCAAAGGTTCCTAAAACCAATGAAACCCCTGAGGTTCCTAATGCTGTTAAAAATGTTAAACATATGTTAACAAATAAATCTTTTCATTCCAGGTGCATTCACAGATGGCATCGTCGCTTGGGGCATGCTTCTTACCCCGTCTTAGCAAAGATGTCTGAATATGTTGATGGTTTCACAATTGATGGGGCTTGCAAGGTTTACCTAGATTGTAAAATTTGTAACTCCGCCAAATCCCGGCACTCCCCAGTTCCCAAGATTGCTGTCCGGCTGTGTACACGCATCTTTGAATTGGTCCATACCGACGTTGTCGGTCCATTTCGGCCTACTGTTGGTAAACGTAAGTATTTCTTAACTGTAGTTGACAGTTACTCACGATTTGGCTATGTTTTTCTTTTAAAACAAAAATCAGAGGCGTTTGAGGCTTTTAAAGGCTTTGCTGCAGAGATACTTACCCAACACGACGTCTGGATCAAGCGGATTCAAAGTGATCGTGGAGGCGAATTTATGTTGCAACAGTTCCAAGGATGGATGGCCAGGAATGGAATCTGCCAGCAGACCTCATCACCTGGGACGCCACAGCAGAATGTTGTGTGCGAACGTAGGAACGGGATTCTGCAGACAATGTTTCGTTGTCTCATTGAGGATGCAAACGTGGACTTTTCATACTGGGGCGAAGCATTAAGGTATGCTAATTACATTATTAACAGAACATGGAGCAGCGTCATACAAGACACTCCTTACTACTTGCTCCATGGCAAGAAACCTGACATTCAAAATATTTACATTTTTGGTTGTTATGCCACTGTTAACATTCCAGTTGAACAGAGAAGAAAAGGAGGTCCTGTGTCAGAAAGAATGAGATTCATCGGCTTTGATGAAGTCTCCAAGTACCACAAATTTGCTGACTCTCATCACAGAGTTTACATTTCTAATTCAGCCAAATTTGAGGAAGACACAAATTGGTCCAGTATACATAGTAATGATACTTCAGTTTATTTTCCTAAGGAAAGTGTGCAGAGTCCTGATGACCAGGGAGCTGTGCCAGATGTTCCTGATGTTCCAGATGATGAACAGCCTTCGACAGTTGCCGAGGAAACCTCTGGTGATGAACTTGAAGGCGGAGATGATGATGAAGGATGGACCAGCGTTCCAAGACGTTCCAAGAGAACTACCAAAGGAACTCCTCCAAAGAGATTTGCACAGCAAGTATCTGACTCTCCTTATCTTTTCATGTGTAACAATCTTACACTTCCACCTGATAATTTTCACCAGATCAAACTTTTGCCTGACTCTGAACAAGAAAAATGGCATGAGGCTATGGAACACGAACTGGACTGTTTAAAGAAACTTAATGTGTTCCAGAAGGTGGAGCCTCCTAACAAGAAGAAAGTCATTGGCACACGCTGGGTGTATAAAGTCAAACAAAAACCTAATGTTTATCCGGATGACTACACTGACACATACTCACCCACAGTCAGAAATGAAAGTGTCAAGATTGCCCTAATCACTGCTATTGCTTTGGGTTTAGAGGTTTTTCAGTTCGATGTAGAGACTGCCTATTTGAACGCTGATCTGAATGAAGAGATCTACGTCAAGGGTGCTCCCGGATTCCAGAACCGAGAAGGAGAGGTCTGGTCTCTCAGCAAGTCTTTATATGGCCTCAAGCAGAGCGCCCTCTGCTGGTACAAATTATTATCCCAAAAGCTAAATTCAATGGGCTTTATTAAGTCCGAATCTGATGGATGCGTGTTCACAAAAGGGCAAGGTAAGACTTATGAAATTGTTCTTGTTTATGTTGATGATATTGTTTATGTGGGTCTCAATGAAAGCACTAGTCAAACTTTTGCTAAGGGCCTTGAGAAACATTTCACCTTGAAAAGCCTAGGGCATATCAATGATTATCTAGGTGTTCAGTTTGAGAAAACTGAGAAGGGGTTCTCTCTTTCACAAGAAAGTAAGGTTGACCAGCTTTTACAAAATTGTAACATGTCTGATGCGCATACTTGTCGTTCTCCTATGCAAACTGACTTTTACAGGTTAACCCGAGAAGAGTATCCTGATTTTGAGAACAAAACATTGTACCGGTCAGTGATTGGATCGCTATTGTACATCAGCAGCTGGACGAGACCTGACATTTCACTGAGTGTGAATCTACTGTCCAGATATGTTGGGAAAGCTACCACGTTTCATTGGTCTTGCATAAAGAAGCTGCTCAAATATATGAAGCTCACGAAGGGCAAGAAGCTGTACCTTGAGCCAGATCATGTTGGGTACCCTGAAGTGATTTGTTATGCTGATGCTGACTGGGCAAGTGACACAGAAACACGAAAAAGTACTTCTGGTTATATCATGTTTTTAAATGGTTGTCCTTTCTTTTGGAAAGTTAGGCAGCAGAAGTTTATTTCTTGCTCTTCAACTGAATCTGAATATGCATGTGTTTCTGATTGCTGTAATGCATTAATGTCTCTTTTTCCTCTCATTGATAGTATTTGGAAAGGTCCTATGACACCAATTGTTATTATGGAGGATAATATTTCAGTTGCATTCATTGCTGAAGCTGAATTTGTTGGAGCTCGTTCACGGCACATTCACATCCGGTATCAAAATATCAGAGAGAAGGTGAAAGATGGTTTCGTGAAATTTCAGTATGTGGCTACTACTGAGCAGATCGCTGACTTGCTGAATAAGCCATTGCCAACTGATCAACATGAATACCTCACCAACAAAATGTGCCTTAAGTGAATTGATGTCTTGATGTCCTGATGTCCCTCTTGTCTCTGATGACTGACAAAGAAGGGGTGTCGCGCTGGAAATTGCCAGCCCCCAACGACATTGAGAAACATCCAGTAGTTAGAGAGTTAACTCTGTCTAGTAAGATAGCTCCTCCTGTGTGATGTAACCTGTTTGCTCACATCCCCTCTTTCTGATGAAGAAGGGCGGTCTCTATCCAGAGTCCATTGTACTTTCAAACTATCCGGTTCATCTTTTGTTAGCTACAAGATGTGCCATCTTTGTCTCCCATGACAGTTATTATTTTATGCTTTTAAAATAAAGTAACTTGTTCATTCGAACATGCTTTGTCTGTACTTCAATATCCATCGCTTTTGGAAGCTCCCGGCTCACTCCTCACGGGCTGAGCGCCTTGTTTAAGGTAAGGGGTCTCTCCATCCCGACAGACAGAACAGTATAAAACTCCACCAACCACCAGACACCTGGTGCTCATTTTGGAGGGGTGGTTTGGTTGTTTTTTTTCTTGCTCTCTGCTGCTGGTTCCTTGTTGGACATCTTTTGCTTTTCGGCTTCCTGTTTTTGCCTGCCACCATGGATGTTTCTGCAGCTGACATGCAGGCTGTCTTTGCAGAGTTGAGAGGGGACATTGCTCAGTTGACCCAGACAGTCCTGTTATTACAACGCCAAGTGGAGGTTTTGTCCCAGGCGGCCCCACCCCAGGCGGCACCTGTGGTACCTCCTCCAGCACCTTTGCCCAGAAGGAAATGTTTTGTGGCGATGCCGGAAAAGTTCTGGGGGGACCGGCGGCTGTTTTCTGCGTTCCAGAGCCAGGTGCAGCTTTTTATCAATGCCCAGATGATGCACTTCCCAGGGGATGACCACAAGGTGGCGTTTCTGTGTAGTTTGTTGGCTGGCCCTGCAGCGTCGTGGGTGGCACCTTACCTGGCCCGGGATGACCCGCTACTCCAGAACTACAATGCTTTCTGTGACCTGCTGCGTCACCAATTTGCGGACCCGGTGCAGGAGCAGACGGCCACGCAGGCGCTGAAGCAATTACGGCAGGGTTCACGCCCCCTGGCGGACTATATGGCTGACTTTCGGTCTCTGGCCGGGCAAGTCCAGTGGAATGAGGCTGCCCTGATCGAGGCCTTTCAGGATGGACTATCAGACACTATGTTGGATGAACTGGTGCATGAGGTGATGCCCGGCACGTTGGACGCTTTGGAGAGGCATTGCTTGGCAATAGAGGCCAGGCTGTTGGCCAGGGAAGTCCGTCGAGCGGGACGGTCCAACCCCCGTGCGTCAGGCGTCCCGCCGACACCTGTTCCGCGGCGGGGGTTGTCGACCGTAGGCACCCCGGCTCCGGTCCCTGCGCCCCGACGTTTTTCACCAGCGCTGCCTCCACGCCTGATGGATCGTGTTGCTGCCGGGGAACCGATGGACGTGAGTTACGCCCGACCCCGACAGACCCCGGAGGAACGAGGGCATCGGCGGGCAGCTGGGTTGTGCTTCTATTGCGGGGCCCTGGGACATTTTGCTGTCGTTTGTCCCCACAAGAGGCGGAGCACGGTGGCTGCCGTCGTTCCCGTACCCTACAGTTCTCCCGTGCTTCCCATGGCGTCCCCTGTGCAGTTACAGGAGACAACCCCTTGTGTCCCCGTCCCTGCCCTGAACTCTCCGATGGCGGGGCCTTCGTCTGGATGTCCTCCGTCGCCGGAACGATCGGGAAACGAGGGGGGCCCGGCTTGGTGGCAACACTAGGTCGGGCGGGGATCCCACTTTCTTCTGACTCCACGACTCCCGAATTCGGACCGTTTCGACACCTGACGCTTGCGGTGACTCTGCATATCGCGCAACGGACTCGGACTTATCCCGCGTTGGCCCTCGTGGATTCGGGGGCGACGACGAATTTCTTGGACGAAGCCTTTGCCCAACGTCATTCCTTGCCCCTTTGTCCTGTTACCCCGCCATTAACTGTGGAGACTATCGATGGGCGGGTCTTGCTGGCTGGTCCCATCCGTTTCCAGACCCTGCCAGTGCGGATGTGCATCGGAACTCATGAGGAGGCCCTACAGTTTTATGTTACCAAGGGGCTTCATTTTCCCCTCGTGTTGGGGTTGTCATGGCTGCGTGCACATGACCCGCATGTGGTGTGGTCCCAGAACCTGGTCACATTCTCCAGTTTGCAGTGCGTGGACCATCACCGACATGTGTGCGCAGCCCACGGCCCAGTAGTTCCCGCGATCCAATTACCCCGTTGCCTCGAGGAGTTCGCCGATGTGTTCAACGAGAAGGAGGCGGATCGGCTACCACCGCATCGGACGTATGACTGTGCCATCGACCTGCTCCCTGACGCCAAGCTCCCAGCTGGTCGTTTGTACTCCATGTCCGAGCCGGAGCTTGTGGCTCTCAAGGAGTTTGTGGAGAAGAATTTGGCCAAGGGATTTATTCGGCCATCCAAGTCCCCTTTGTCTGCCCCTGTTTTGTTCGTGAAAAAGAAAACGGGCGATCTTCGCCTCTGCTGTGACTATCGCCGCCTTAACGCCATCACGGTGCGGAATAGGTACCCCTTGCCCTTGATCCCTGAACTCATGGACCGGTTGCAGACGGCAACGGTATTAACCAAAATCGATTTGCGCAGTGCGTACAATTTGGTCCGGATGCGGGCCGGGGATGAGTGGAAGACAGCGTTTGGCACGCGTTACGGCCACTTTGAATATACAGTGATGCCATTTGGCCTCACCAACGCCCCGGCCGTGTTTCAACATCTGATGAACGACGTGTTCCGGGACATGTTGGACCATTTTGTGGTGATTTACCTTGATGACATTTTAGTGTATTCCCCGAACCATGCCTTGCATTTGAACCATTTGCGCCGGGTCCTGCTCCGGTTGCGGGAGCAGCATTTGTATGCCAAGCTGGAGAAGTGCCAATTCTTCCAGACTACCGTCGAATTCCTTGGGCACATTTTGTCTCCAGGTGGCATTTCCATGGAACCGGGCAAAGTGGCCGCACTTCAGTCTTGGCAACCTCCACGACGGGTGAAAGACGTACAACGTCTTTTGGGGTTTGCGAACTACTATCGGGCTTTTGTTCCGGGGTATGCCACATTAACCACGCCCTTGACTCGGTTGTTACAAAAACAAGTCCCGTTTGGTTGGGGGGAGGCGGAACAGCGGGCTTTTGATGCCCTGAAAGCGGCGTTCATGGCGGAACCGCTTCTGCGCCATCCTGATCCCGCTCGGCCGTTTGTGTTAGAAACAGACGCTTCAGATGTAGCGGTTGGCGCAGTGCTCCTCCAAGCCCATCGTCCCGGTGACATGTTGTTTCCGTGTGCCTACTTCTCCCGGAAATTGTCTCCCTCGGAAAGGAATTATACTATTTGGGAGAAGGAACTCTTAGCGGTGAAGGCCGCCTTTGAGCATTGGCGGCATTACCTGGAGGGGGCCCGTCATCAAATCGAGGTATGGACGGATCACCGGAACCTCGAGTATTTGCAAACGGCTCAGAAATTAAACCAGAGACAGATCCGCTGGTCCTTCTTTTTTGCGCGGTTCAATTTCCGCATCAGGTACACTCCCAGTGCCCAGAACCCTCAAGCAGATGCCTTGTCGCGCAAGCCGGAGTACACGCACCCGAAGGAGCCGGCTCCTCTGCAGACAGTTTTACCCCCTGCAGCTTTGGCTGCCACTCAGGACCCAGTGGACTTGCGTCGCCGTTTACGGGAGGCGCAGCGGGAGGATGGGTTTGTAGCGCAGAGAGTGCGGGAGTTAACACCCAATTCCCCCTGGACGTTTCAAGACGGTCTGCTTCGGTACCGGGGGCAGCTGTATGTTCCCGCCGGCCCAGTGAGAGGGTTGATTATGACCCAGTGTCATGACTGTCCAGTGGCGGGGCATTTTGGCCTGTTCAAAACATTGGAGCTGGTCTCTTGGACATTCTGGTGGCCACGCATCCAAGATGATGTGCGTTCCTATGTGGCCACCTGTGTCCGGTGTCGTACGGCCAAGGGGGTGACTGGAGCCCCACCGGGATTACTGAAACCTTTGCCCATGCCTGAGAGACCCTGGGGTGCAGTGTCCATTGACTTTGTAACTCATTTGCCTTCCTCTGCTCGCTTCACGGTAGTCATGGTGGTGATGGACATGCTCACCAAGATGGTCCATTTTGTACCTTGCACTAGGGTGCCCACTGCCCAACTCACGGCTCAAATGTTTATCAGCCACGTGTTTAGGTTACATGGGCTTCCGGATCAAGTGGTCTCTGATAGGGGAACACAATTCACAGCCCGGTTTTGGCGGGAATTGATGTCGGCCCTGAATGTGTCCGTGTGCCTCGCGTCGACGCAGCACCCCCAGACCGATGGAGGCACAGAAAAAGTTATAGGGATACTGGAGCAATACCTGAGGTGTGTTGTGGCGGATCGCCAGACTGATTGGTCCCGGTTCCTCCCTGTAGCGGAGTTCACTTTTAACAACTCCCGCCACTCATCGACCCGGCTCACGCCCTTTTTCGCAAATTATGGATTCCACCCTCGCTTCTTTCCCTTGACCCTCCTAGATTCCCCGGTGCCTGCTGCTGAGGACTTTCTCTCGGAGCTGCAGGCGGTCCACGAGATGGTGAAGAGGTACCTGAATAAAGCCAAGGAGGACTACAAGAGGGTGGCTGATCGCTCCAGACGGGATGTGCCCCCCTTGGTGGTGGGGGATCAGGTGTGGCTGTCCACGAAATACGTAGCCTCTGAATTACCCCGACACAAATTAGATCCCCGGTTCCTGGGTCCTTTTCCCGTTGAGCGGGTGATCAATCCGGTGGCCTACCGGCTCACCCTGCCGGCCAACTTGCGGGTTCACCCTGTGTTTCACCGTTCACTGTTAGTCCCTGTTCCTCCCGATTGTCCGCTCCGTCCCAATGTTCCCGTGTTTCCTGCCCCGTGTGTTCGTGACCACCTCCCTGAAGCTATGGTACATGACATTGTGGATTCCCGTTGGGTGGACGGTTGCTTCCAGTACAAGGTTTTATTATTTGGATTTGTATGCCACCCCGAGTCTTCGGAGAGGGGCGGCATACAAATCCAAATAATAAAATAAAATAAATAAAGGTGCAATGGGTGGAGGGGGACCCTGATGATTGCTCCTGGGTGGAAGCGGCGTTGTTGGACGCTCCCGACCTTATTCGGGATTTTCATGCCCAGTTCCCTCAGAGACCGCGTCCTCTCTGCTGGCAGGTGGGGAGGGGCCTTCTGCGGGGGGATGGTGTTGTGGTTCCGTCTGAGGCCCCTCAGGGAACGGCTGATCTTCTGTCGGTTTCCAGCTCAGAGGGAGAGGCTGAGGAACAGGAGGTGCAGGCAGACGAGGAGGAGGAATCCCAGGCTGAAGAAGAGGGAGGACAGCCAGAGTTCCACCAGAGGGAGCTCTCCCCAGCAAGCAGCCTGGATTCCTTAGAGGAAAATGCACAAGCCATAATTGATCTGCGACAGAGAAGAGCTACTCAGAGAAGGAATCAATTGGCTAAATACTTTCAGCATTAAAGAGGCAACAGCTGGGTTTGGGTGTGGTGCTCTTTGGAAAGGCTAAAAGGCAGACCCACCCTTCCTGGCTTGTGGAGTTTTATCTTTGAGAGTCTTGGGACCTGGCTGTGAACTTTGGCGTCTTGGAATCCTGGTTTGTGCCTTTGACTATTGAAACCTTGGGGGTGTGTGCCAGCAAGAAGCTTGCTTTATTGTCTGGACATCAGGACTCTGCTGTAACGTATTATAGCCTGTCTGTTGGGAAGAACAGGTTTTCCTCTGTGTTTATTTTTTCCAGCTATAAAATACTTTTGGCTTTTACCAGAGTGTCTGGCTGTTTTTTCCAGTTGGTGTTGAGGTCTGGGGGAACCCAGACAGAACACCAAATAATGGATATGATGTCATGAGTGGATATGGCTGCTTTGATTACTTATGGCTAGATCTATTGTTCACTAACTCCATCCACTTTACCAGATAAAGAAACACACACACACACCTGAGGAACTTTGTAGGTTCCTACTAATGTAGACATCTGCATGGAGACTTCCCTAAAAGCTCCATCAATAATAGCCAGCAGGTTGTCCCATAGTCCACAGTTATAGTTAGGAACATTGGCTTCTCCAGTAGAGAGCATGTCCATTAAGATATCAGAAGTGTGGAGAGTGCTCAAGTAGTTGTCATGGATGTTGTAGCCAAGTGTGAGGTTTTGCAGGAGTTGGGTGTTCTTGTTGACCACTTGAATGGGGAGAATGAAGGGTAGCATTTCTTGGAGATTAGTCTCTTTAATCCTGTACAAATATTTCCATGTTATTATCATCAATAGATATATAAAATATGCATTTATTTATATATTCTTTGTCTCCACAAGCCTATTGCGTATTAAAGCAATATTAATCCTAAAACAGAAACAGGTCATTGCCCCTCATCATCATTTAAGTTTTGTTGGCATTGAGAAGATGGGGGGGAGGGAGGTAGTCCTCCATCAGGGTTACTAGTCACAAATACAGAATTATTTATAGTAGCACTTATTTTCATTTCTCAAATGGATCAGGATTCAGAATAATTGAATCTTTAAAGTAGGTATAATACACTGTATAAATACTGCATATTGTCCAGAAGCAACATGAGGGACAAATAAGTCACCCAACAAAGGAATTATAAAACAAATAATTCTTATTCCTATAAGGAGCAGCTTTTAACATGAAATAAACATCAGTATTCGAGAGTTGAACCCAGGACTGAAATTGGGGAAAAGAAGATTTCTGTATCTGTCTTTCTCAAGTTCTCTTAGTATTCCGTCTGCCCCATCTTTCCATTTTAGTCTATTTCAGAATAAGGCAAAAGGCATCAAATCAAATTTAAAAAAATTACACCTCTTCTACAATTTAAAGATAAGTGCATTAAGAAGAAAGGAAGGTGTTAGAAATGCAAATGGTGAAAAATGCAACTCCATTGCACTGAAGGACTTATGAAGGAGAAATATAACGCGCCCCATTGAACTGCAACGGTTCCAGCAAAGGTTTTGTTGCAGTTTCAATTGCACTAATGATGTGGTCTCCTGGCCCATAATAGTTCCATGGATTTCCTCGGTCTTGTTGCTTGTTGGCCACCCCGAGTCTGCGGAGAGGGGCGGCATACAAATCTAAATAAATAAATAAATAAATAAATAAATAAATAAATAAATAAATAAATAAATAAATAAATAAATAAATAAATAAATAAATAAATAAATAAATAAATAAATAAATAAATAAATAAATAAATAAATAAATAAATAAATAAATAAATAAATAAATAAATAAAGTTGGGGGGCATTTGGTTCTGAGCTTCCCAGAATTTCTCTGGATCAATACAAGCAGCAATATTATAAAGAAAAGCGGGAAGTCCATTGCTGCTTGTGCTGAATCAGGAATGTATTTCTAAGCAATGTGTTAGAAAAAAAATCAGTGCCCTTTTATAAGTTGGAAATGCCAGTGACTTTTCTAATTCAGACACAGACAAACCAAGCTTGACATGGAGATGAGAAAAATATACATTTAAAGCACCTCACCTGCCTGTACTAAATCTTATGCAAAACACTCAATATATCTAAAGGGTTTTATCCTTTTCCAATGCAAGATTGCTTCCATTTTGTTTTCACTCTGATGTTTACATCAAAGTCAGATGCTATAGACATAGAAAAAGAGGTTTCAAAGACTGGGATGAAGATAATTACAGTGAGAAGCCACTTCTCCTCTGGGAATCCTGATCTTCTTTGGGGCTGGAGAAAAAATATTGGTAAAAAATCAGCCATACCCATAGGAAAACTATTCTTCAGTGGTTCTGTCTATTCCTAACTGGGACATGTTTGGAAATTAACATTGGAGGAAGAAAGTTAAATCCCAGTTGAAAAACACCACATGTCCTTCTAGATGGTATCTTCTCTTCCATGTTTTCAATATTAACAGATACCATTAGCCAAGCTGATCTTCCAGCTTTTGTCCTGGTGACTATTATATACTGATGATCAGTGATGATGGGCTACTGCCCCCATGGGGGGGGCAACGGAGTGGGGGTAGTATGTTTATGCACAATTTATTGAATACTTAATAGTATTTTTTATCGTCCTTCCTACTCTAGTACCCTACTCTAGTACAATCCTACTCTACTTCCTACTCTAGTACAATCTCACTCTACTCACAAGAGCCTACAAAACTTTTGCCAGACCCATCGTAGACTACTGCTCATCTGTCTGGAACCCATATCACATCTCAGACATCAACACCCTAGAAAATGTCCAAAGATATTTCACCAGAAGAACCCTTCACTCCTCCACTCGAAACTGAATATCCTACGAAAACAGACTAACAATCCTGGGCCTTGAAAGCCTAGAACTACGGTGCCTAAAACACGATTTGAGTATTGCCCACAAGATCATATGCTGCAACGTCCTACCAGTCAATGACTACTTCAGCTTCAACCGCAATAACACAAGAGCACGGAACAGATTCAAACTTAATACGAATCGCGCCAAACTTGACTGTAAAAAATATGATTTCAACAATCGAGTTATCGAAGCGTGGAACTCATTAACTGACTCAATTGTGTCAACCCCTAACCCCCAACACTTCTCCCTTAGACTCTCCATGATTGACCTCTCCAGGTTCCTAAGAGGCCAGTAAGGGGCGTACATAAGTGCACTGGAGTGCCTTTCGTCCCCTGTCCAATTGTCTTTCCTTTCTTTCACCTATCATATATATTCTCTTCCTTTCATATATCCTCTCCTCTAAATTCACTTTCACCCTCTTTTATATTATCACATGTCTATTTTTCTTCCTATGTATTTGTGTATTGGACAAATGAATGAACGAATAAATAAATAAATAAATAAAGTATGATCACCCAGAGGGTCGTTGGTTTATGGAATTCACTTCCAGAAGACGTCGAGACAACTGTCAGCCTGGATAGCTTCAAGGCAGGAGATTAGAAAGATTCATGGATGCCAAGTGTATCGGTGGTTATTGAAACGGATGTCCAAATGCTGCTACTATATTGGTTGAGGCAGGCAGTATTCCCTTGGGTACTATTTGTTGGGAGTTAAGGGAAAGAGAGAGTTTTGCCTCCTCTTTCAGCTCAAGATCCCCATGTGCAATTGGTGGGCATTCTAATACAGAACGCTGGACTCGATGGGTTTTGGCCTTATTCAGCATGGCTCTTCTTATATTCTTATGATCCATAATTGCTTTTAAAGTAGGAAATAATTAAGTGGTATGCTTTTACTCATATATGCTTTAATCATTTTAACAGAATTCTTTATTGGCCAAGTGTGACTGCACACACAAGAAATTTGTCTTTGGTGCATATGCTCTCAGTGTACCTAAAAGAAAAAGATAATCATTATCTAGAACTGAACTTTTATAGCGATTAAAGAAAATTGAGCTACTTGCCTAATCGGTTATCATACTGAACCTTGTGAGTTCAGTACAAAACCTTAAAATGTTACTGTGCTCCTCAACAAATAATGCTGTCTATCCATTGTCCGTTTGTGGCTATTCAAATAATGTGACTTAATCAACTGAAAAAGAGTCCAAACACCTATCTGAAAACTTATCTTAGACGGTAAAGCACTCCCACCCAGTCACATGACCTTTAAGTCACTCCCAGTCACATGATTGTCAAGCCACTGCCACCTGGTCACATGACCACCAAACCACACCCACCCTCTGCAGTCTGCATTGGTTGCCGATCAGTTTCCGGTCACAATTCAAAGTGTTGGTTATGACCTATAAAGCCCTTCATGGCACCGGACCAGATTGTCTCAGGGACCGCCTTCTGCTGCACAAATCCCAGCGACCGGTTAGGTCCCACAGGGTGAGTCTTCTCTGGGTCCCGTCAACTAAACAATGTCGCTTGGTGGGACCCAGGGGAAGAGCCTTCTCTGTGGCGGCCCCGGCCCTCTGGAATCAACTCCCCCCAGAGATTAGAACTGCCCCCACCCTCCTTGCCTTTCGTAAGCTTCTTAAAACCTACCTCTGCCGCCAGGCATGGGGGAACTGAGATACTCTTTCCCCCTAGGCCTTTACAATTTTATGCATGGTATGTCTGTATGTATGTTTGGTTTTATAATAAAGGTTTTAACTGTTTTAATATTGGATTGTTATATGCTGTTTTTATTACTGTTGTTAGCTGCCCCGAGTCTTCGGAGAGGGGTGGCATACAAATCTAATAAATAATAATAATAATGATGATGATGATGATGATGATGATGATGATAATAATAATAATAATAATAATAATAATAATAATAATAATTCAAGCGATCAACCACAATCAGTATTGGGTTCCTACCAGTACGGATGACACCATCACACTGGTAGTAAAAGTTGAGCTGCGTGCGCAGCTTTGGGTATCTCTCTTTTGTGCATGTGTCCCAGTGAGATTTTGCTTCTGCAAATGCACAAGAAGCAAAATCTCACAAGAGGATGCGTTTATGTGCGAGATTTCAGTGATTTTTTTTGTTGCTTCCGCACATGCATCGAAGCAAAAAATTGCCGAAATCCCATGCGTGCGCATGTCTTCTCATGAAATTTTGCTTCCTGGTCATGCGCAGAAGCAAAATCACACTGGGACATATGCATATGCATGGCAGATACCCGAAGCTGCATGCACAGCACATCAGTAGTGGTGGGAGTGGCAAGCCCTGCCTCACCACAATATCCAACTTCTCCCCAATGTAGACCAGGTCTGAGTTATAACTTTCATGACAATTATTTGAAACCCAGAATGGCTTGGGATGCTGGGCTGGACCTGCTCTCAGCTGGGGAGGTCAAGGTTCCCAACTACAGCTGTGAAAGGCAGAAGGACATTTTCATTGTCCTTAAAGAGACTAAGAATGACTTCTCCTCCCAGTTTGCCCCCATTTTGGTCCCCTACAAAATCCCAGAGCCGTGAGACATGGTCAGGTGTGCCGTGGGGAAATTAAACATGGATCCCCAAACTACCATTCCTGCCAGGATATCCCTTTTGTGTTCATCGAAACAGGCCCAGGTTTCACACTAAGTGAATATAAATATATTTAGAAACTATATTATTAACTATATGTATAATACGTACTGTGTCAGAGTGTCATTTGGTGTCATTTTGGTTGGTGGTGTGCCCCAGGATTTTGTAAATGTAAAAAATGTGCCGCGGCTCCAGTATTGAACTCACCTGATTCCTAAGAGGTCAGTAAGGGAGGTAAATAGGTGCACCAGTGTGCCTTCCATCTCCTTCTGTCTCCTGTCCTAATTTTATTTATTTATTAGATTTGTATGCCGCCCCTCTCCGTAGACTCGGGGCAGCTCACAGCAATGATAAAAACAATATACAATGACAAATCTAATAGTTAGAATCTAAAATAGTCTGCGGAGAGGGGCGGCATACAAATCTAAATAATAAATAAATAAATAAAATGACAATAATACATTTAAAAAGTCTAAAAAACAAGAAATCCCAATATATAAAAAACATACATACAGTCATATCATACACACACACACACACACACACACACACACACACACACAAACCCTACATAGGCAGGGGGAGATGTTTCATTTCCCCCACGCTTGATGACAGAGGTGGGTTTTAAGGAGTTTATTGAAGGCAAGGAGGGTGGGGGCAGTTCTAATCTCTGGAGGGAGCTGACTCCAGAGGGTCGGAGCCGCCACAGAGAAGGGCCTTCCTCTGGGTCCCGCCAAACGACATTGTTTAGTTGACGGGACCCAGAGGAGACCAACTCTGTGGGACCTAACCAGTCACTGGGATTCATGCGATAGAAGGCGGTCTCGTAGATAACCTGGTCCGGTGCCATGAAGGGCTTTATAGGTGATGACCAACACTTTGAATTGTGACCGGAAACTGATTGGCAACCAATGCAGACTGCGGAGTGTTGGAGTAACATGAGCATATTTGGGAAAGCCCATGATTGTTCTCGCAGCTGCATTCTGCATGATCTGAAGTTTGCAAACACTCTTCAAAGGTAACCCCATGTAGAGAGCGTTACAGTAGTTGAGCCTCGAGGTGATGAGGGCATGAGTGACTGTGAGCAGTGACCCCCGGTCCAAATAGGGCCGCAACTGGTGCATCAGGCAAACACCCCCCTCGCCACAGCTGAAAGATGTTTCTCTAATGTGAGCTGTATATCATGTGTATAAACATTTATATCTTTGTATACTACCAATACGTAAGCAAGTAAGTAAGTAAGTAAGTAAGTAAGTAAGTAAGTAAATAAATAAATAAATAAATAAATAAATAAAAATCTTAAACTTCTTCAATGACTCCACATGGAGTGGACCGGCTGGAGAGCAGCATGTTAGTACAAAATCACAGGTATATTCCTGAGGGCACAATTCTGCCAAGGTTCTGGCCATTCCCACTGGCACGTTAGGAAACAAATATTTGGAGGATAAGGGTTCAACCTCAGGTGAAAAAGGTCTGATGTCCTCTTGGATGGTATCTTCTTTTGTATGCAATTCATTATTAACAGAGATGACTGGGCAAGATCACCCTCATGCTTTGTGTTTGGTACTCCTCTAGGCTGAATGGTGTGGGATGGAGGTTATGCGTCTATCCTTCCCCTACTTGATCTTAATGTGGCCTTCAATACTATTGACTGTAGTATCTTTCTTGATCAGCTCAGAAGATTGGGATAGGCAGCAAGACATTGTGCCGGTCCAGCTCCTCTCTCTGGAGTCATTACCAGTTAGTGGTAACTGGGGAGGGCAGCTGCTGCTCTTGGCCTCTCCTATGTTGGGTACCACAGGGCTGTGTATTCTCCTATTCAACATCTACCTGAAACCATCTGTCATCATGGTGTGAGCTATTGTCAGCATGTTGTTGCTCCTCAATTTTATAATTTCTGACCTTGGTGAATAAAGTGATGCCATGAATGTGTTCTCATTTCCTGTATGCTGTGAAGGTTTGGTTAGGAAACAATAGATTTTATTGAGAACTGGGTATGCCTAGTTTAATGAAAAGAAGGACTGGGGGGACATAATAGCTGTGTTCCAATATCTCAGGGGTTGCCACAAAGAAGAAGGAGTCAAACTATTCTCCAAAGCACCTGAGGGTAGGACAGTAAGTAATGGGTGGAAATTAATCTCCTTAGAACTAAGGAGAAATTTCCTGACAGTTAGAACAATTAAACAATGGGACAACTTGCTTGCAGAAGTTGTGAATGCTCCAACACTGGAAGTCATTAAGAAGATGTCATGACTCCTGCTTGAGAAGAAGCTGGCTGTCTTGGTTAAGAAGCCTTTGCATAGTTTCACATTGTGAGCCACTTATACCTTTCTTAAACCAAAAGGTTCTTCTCACAGTCACTAATATCCATTTCACATATTAATAACCATGTTTATACCTATACAGTGATACCTTGTCTTACGAACTTAATTGGTTCCAGGACAAGATTCGTAAGGTGAAAAGTTCGTAAGTCGAAACAATGTTTCCCATAGGAATCAATGTAACAGCAAATAATGCGTGCAAATCCTTCAGGAAAATCCCAAACTTTAGAAGGGAAGCGAACAGAGGGCAGGGAGGAGCAGCTAAAGGGGGTGGGTGGAAGAAGCAAGGCTAGGCTAAAGGGTGAGTGGGAAGGAAGAAAGGCAAGGGGGCGCCCCTCCCTTTTCTTTCTTCAAAAGACACCCTTTCAGTGCCTCTGCAAGCACGCAGTTCTCTGCAAACTCTTTCTACCTCCAAGCCACCCCTCCCTTTTCTTTCTTCAGAAGATACCCTTTTAGTGCCTCTGAGAGCACGCTGTTCTCCTACTTTTGTTAATGCAAAAGTCTTCGGAGAGGGGCGGCATACAAATCTAAGTAATAAATAATAATAAATAAAGTCTTTCCCCCTCCAAGCCGCCCCTCCCTTTTCTTTCTTCAAAAAAGGGGAAAAAAAGAAACCCCTTCATCCCAGCAGTGGCGGCTTGGGTTCGTAAGTTGAAAATAGTTCGGAAGAAGAGGCAAAAAAATCTTAAACACCGGGTTCGTATCTCGAAAGGTTCGTTAGAAGAGGTGTTCCTAAGATGAGGTACCACTGTACCTGCTATCTAATACATAATTGACAAAATAAAATAAAATATTAAATATAATATAATTAATACAATGTAATGTAATGTAATGTAATGTAATATAATTAATATAATATAATGTAATGTAATGTAATATAATATAATATAACTGCATAACACATTTCCCTAAAATTCATTAATTATTTTTTAATTATTTTTTATTTTTTATTATTTTCAAAAACAAAACACAACACACATACCTAAAAATACAAAACAAAACATGTAACAAAGAAAGGAGCTACAATTGCTCCACTCAAAATAGAAGTCTCCATAGTAAATTATTATTTAAATTAATTATTTATCTGCCTCAAACATCAAGTGGCCAGTCAGGTCCCACAGAGTCGGCCTTTACCAGGTACTGTCAGCCAGATAATGTCATCTGGTGGGGCCTAGGGGAAGAGCCTTCTCTGTGGCAGCCCCAGCCCTATGGAATGTACTCCCCTCATAGATCCTTACTCTGCCAATGGGCCTGGAGCCATTTAAATTTTAACACCCTGCCCCACCCAATGAATGAATGTTTGAAGGATGATGTATGAATCTGTTGTTAACATTTAATTATGGGGATTTTAATCTGTAAAACTTTATCTAGATTTCTACATGTTGTAAGCCATCCTGAGTCTCAGGAGAAAGGTGGCATAGAATTCAAATAAATAACAAACAAACAAACAAATAAACAATATTTCAACTAAAGTTACTGGCCCTTTTATCTATGGAGAACAGTTTGAACCACTTTTCTAGTTGTGGATTGTTGGGAACTGTTGATGATTAAAATTCTTCTATCTCATATTTCTACATTTCTTCTTTTTGTAAGTTGCTCCTTTGAATTTAGATCTGGCCTCAGAATTATAATGTAGCACTTGGGGATGAAGATGCAGCCTAGCAGACCAGCATTGGAGGCCAAAATGGAGAAGACCTGCACAGCCACCATGTATTTTCCTTTGATACTTAGGTAAGTGGGTACAAATGTCACCCAGACACTGCAGAAGACCAGCATGCTGAAGGTGATCAGCTTGGCTTCATTGAAGGCCCCGGGAAGATTCCTGGCCAGGAAAGCCACTGTGAAACAGATGGCAGCTAAGAGGCCCAGGTAGTTGAGGGTGGTGTAGAACATAACAACAGAGTTTTCATTGCATTGCAAAATGATCGCTCCAGGCTGAGAGTGGAAGTCAGAGTCAGGGAATGGGGGAGAAACTCCCAGCCAGATGGAGCAGATGATGATTTGGATAGCAGAACAAGAAAAGGTTATGGAGTTGGATAAGCTCTTCCCCAACCACTTCTTCACTTGGTTTCCTGGGTTTGTGGCCAGGAAGGCCAAAACCACTGTGATTGTTTTAGCCAAGAGAGAAGAAATGGCAATGGAGAAGATGATGCTAAAAACTGTTTGTTGGAGAAGGCAGGTAGCTTTCCTTGGTTGACCAATGAAGAGAAGAGGAGACAAGAAGCAAAGAAGGAGGGAGACCAGGAGGATGTAGGAGAGGTCTCGGTTGTTGGCTTTGACGATGGGAGTTTCTTTGTATTGAAGGAATATGATTAACACAAACCCTCTAGTTAGGAACAAGAATAGGGCAAAAGGGACCAAGATGATGCTTGTAGATTCCGTATACAATAGGAAGGTTATAACTTTGGGGATACATTGGACACGGTCCTCATTTGGGTATTTATCATCTGGACATTTGGTGCATTTTTCTGTATCTGAGAAAATTAAAAGGAACATTTTTCAACATTCTGTCCTTTGGAATTTCAAGAAATACACCCTTAGAGCAACAGCTGATGTCCCAAGCATTTTCAAAGAAGCAAAAAAAATGAAGTAAACAAAAATCTGAAGAATATAATTTCAGATACCTACCTACCTACCTACCTATCATCTATCTATCTATCTATCTATCTATCTATCTATCTATCTATCTATCTATCTATCTATCTATCTATATCTGTCATCCACCTCCCCTGAAACGTGCAAGGCCTCCATTGAAACCTACAGTATTAGAGGTTAATAAAGAATCAGAATATTTCCAAAAGGGCTTCTGGGGTGGACTTCTTAATATACTGGACTCAGAGGATGTCTATCTGGTAAACTCTAGTAAGCTTGCAGAGAGAGCTCTAGTCGTGAAAATAATCTGCAATGGCTAATAGGACCAATGGTAATATGGTTCACAGGGAAGCTAATATAGAAATATTGCAATAGAACCTTGGTGGTGCAATGGTTAGAGCGTGGTACTACAAGCTACTTCTGCTGATCACTGGCTGCCAGCAGTTTGGCAGATCGAATCTCAGTAGGCTCAAGGTTGACTCAGCCTTCCATCCTTCCAAGGTCGGTAAAATGAGGATCCAGATTGTTGGGGGAAATATGCTGACACTCTGTAAACCACTTAGAGAGGGTTGTAAAGCACTATGAATTCAGTGATGGGCTCCTACGGGTAGGGTCAGGTAAGCAGAACCAAATTTTTGAATTTTTTTCTTTTTTTCCCTTCTGGGCTCTGGATATGTTTTCCCAATCGCAGTAAATGAGGTTGAATGTGTATAATTTTAAAAGAGCTGTGCATGCATGTGTGTACATGCACTTTATATATATATTTATTGATAATGTATATTTTTGTGTGCCTGTGTGCAATATGTATGAACACATATGGCAAATATACATAGAATTAAACAGTATATTTTGGATGTTCAGTAATAGTAAGAGAAATTCTATCTCTTTAAGACGAGGAGAAGGCAGGCACCCTATTCCTAACCCAAACCCTTGATGTGAGTGACATCAAGTTGGCCACCTTTAAGCCAGTTACATGACCTTTAAGATATTCCCACCTGGCCACATGGCTGGCAATCCACACCCATAAAATAAGCTACACCCACATTGTAGCAATAGCATTTTTTGCACACCCTTCACTGTGTGAGGTATATAAGTCTAAATGCTATTGCTAATAATCCTCACAATAATTATCTAGAAGGTTCAAAGAAATCAGCTTTCTTGAAGTCAAAATCTGGGTGGGTGACATCATCCGACAGCATGGGGTGAGGTATCATCAGCAAGCTGATGATATCCAGTTATACATCTCCACTCCATGCCAATTCAGTGAAGTGGTGGATGTGATGTGCTGGTGCCTGGAAGCTGTAAGTGTCTGGATGGGGGCCAACAGGCTCAAGCTCAACCCAGGCAAGACCAAGTGGCTGTGGGCATTTACTCCTAAGGACTATTCAATCTGTACATCCATTGTGCTGGGGGGGAAACATTGACCCCCTCAGATAGGATCTGCAACTTGGGAGTCCTCCTGGACCCACAGTTGAACCTTGACCATCATTTCTCGGCTGTGGCCAGTGGGACCTTTGCCCGGGTTCACCTGGTGTACCAGTTGCGCCCCTGTTTGGACCAAGAGGCTCTACACACAGTCGCTCAGGCCCTCATCACCTCCCATCTTGATTATTGCAACATGCTCTACCTTGGGATACACTTGAAGAGTGTTTGGAGACTCCAAATTGTCCAGAATGCAGCCACACGAGTTGTCATGTATGCACCTTGGTACATCCATATAACACCTATACTCTGTGAGCTGCACTGGTTTCCTATTAGTCTCCAGGCACGATTCAAGGTGTTGGTTATTATCTATAAAGCCCTACATGGCTCAGGGCCAGATTATCTATGGGACCGTCTCTTGCCACATACCTCCCAGAGACCAATTAGAGCACACAGAGTTGGCCTCCTCCAGGTCCCGTCAGCTAAGCAATGCAGATTGGCGGGACTGCGGGGAAGGGCCTCCTCTGTTGCCACTCCCGCTCTATGAAACCAACTCCCCTCTGATGTCCGTACTGCTCCCACTCTGCTGGTTTTTTGTAAGGCCACGAAGACCTGGCTATGCCGACAGGCCTGTGGGCCCTAAATGAACAACTAGCTTGACCATATGCATGAATCTGTATGAATGGTATGTTTGCATGTTGTTGAGTTGCTATATTACCAGTTTTAATCAAGGTACTTAGATTGTTTTCTTTCTTGACTTCTTTTTATTCCTGTTGTAATTTTATATTGTTGTAAGCCACCCCGAGTCCTTTGGGATTGGGTGGCATAGAAGTCAAATTAAATAAATAAATAAAATGTAGAAGTGTTCTGCCGGCGTGTGCCACACACCCTTAATTACAGGTTAATCAATCCAAGCAGACACACACATATGATAGAATGCAAGTAAATGTTCTTTATCAACAGAAGAGAAGATAAAACTCCATTTTAAACTTCAAAGGGATTTCTTGTACAAACAAGGCACACTTAAAGACAATCCAAGAATGAAGAATGACTGTTGTCCAAACGATGATAAACACTCACAATGAATTATAGTCCAGAGTCTGGAAATTCAAACAAAGTCTTGAATATAACCAGGAAACAGCAAGTCATGGTCTTGACGAACTACGAACATATAATCTTCCACAATGGCTAAGCCAGCACGCTACTATTTTATCGGCAGCTCTAATTACTGGAGCCCCACCCAACCACAGGTAGCCTCTCTTAACTCATGTAATATGTCTTAAGTTGTTCTCTCCTATGCATAGCTCTATGCATGCGTGGGTCTGTCATATGTTCCTCCTCTGAATCCAATGAAGATAAGGAAGATTGATCTCCTCCTGGGCTGTCAGCCACCCCCCCTCTTCCATTTCACCCACACTTCACTAGCTGACTCTGTCGGGAGCAAAACAGGCCTGTGACATGTGGATGTTTCCCCCACATCCACCTCCACATTCCTTGGGGCAGGAGCTGGGCCAGAGCTAACCACAACATAGAAGGTACGTCCAAACTAAAGAACAGAAGTTACATTTTATCTGGCAGAAATAAAGGTCCCTCAACCTGACACATCCGCTGAGAAATTTTGCCATTTCAAACTAAAAAAGTCAACAGATGAGCTTCAAACTGTCTCCCAACTTGCACCTTCATGAAAATACTCTGGATGAATCCACTTCTACCAAACCTCCCTTTATTTTCATGTGACCCACCTTCCTGTGTGGAGACAGTCCCCTCCGGACAAGGAATGCAGTCATAGCAGCAAACTGGCTCTCCTTCTCGAGCCCACTTGACAAACCCAGGACGACAGTTTTCTACACATTTGGACTCAGGCAGAGACTAAACAGAAGAATGTGGAATCCCAAAGAAAATATGGGTGGATAGGATTAATCATCCATGGAAAATAAAAGACAAAATGAACATTAGCCAAAGACTATCTGTTCTTTACTTAAATTAGTAGGAATTCTCTAACTAGTTCCAAATAGTTTCAGGAACTCCAACTGCAGACACATTCTTTTTTTAGTTCATCCATTTATCTAATTGCAATAAAATATTTTTCTACTTATTAAAGTTAGAAACGATGGGATTGAGGGAAGATTTATACATTAATTGACAATCAGTAGGTCCTTTGCCATTCCTGTATTAACATTAACTTTTTCATTCTTCATACATCCATGAGTTTATTTTATATTAAATTTTAAATGAAATGTATTCTGAAAGATGTATTAAAGTTTTATTCCACTAGATTTATGAAAATACAATAAATGTGATAAAGAAAGCAATTTAGGACTGGTATGATCTGATTCTTAAAGATTTCATAAAACATTGCAAAGACACCCCTACGCACACTTTGAAGAGTATTCTAAAATAATCCCCCAGTTAAGATAAATAGGATACCTTGCTTACAAATTAGAGATGACTCTGTTTATTTATATTTTTTATTTATATCACTGCAACCCAGGAGAAGGGTGACATAGAAATCTGATTAAATGAATACAATTAATAAATAAACCCTGGGAAAATGAGACAAAAATTAGTGCCCTGTTTCTAGAACTGCAGTTAAATGATATAGAAGTAAGGTTATGAAAATATGTCCCTCAAAACATCAATCCTTTGTTGCACAAGAAGAACATAAATATGAGCCCTTTGTTGGTAAAGGTTATTTTTAAGGTCAAGCTAGGTATCCAAAAAGTACAACTAAACAACAACAACAGGCAGGGAAAGACAGACCTATGTTTATTATTACTTAAACTGGAGCTTCATTTCTGCCTAGGGAGATTTAAAGTAACTAACAATCATGATAACAATATAATCCAATGAATTTTCAGAGGAAATGCCCTCTGAAAGCCAAAAGCCAAATCCAACTAACATTTCCTTTAAAATTGTCTCTTGTTACTTCCATTATAAGGAAAGGCTTTTCTTGGGATCAACTACGCTGCGGCATCCTTTTTTGTAAAAATAACAATGTTTATTTTTACGTGAAAGGACACCGCAGCGGCGCTGCAAGCAAATGGCGGTCCTTTCATGTAAAAATAAACATGAAAGGACCGCTCTTTGCTTGCAGCGCCGCTGCGGCATCCTTTTTCGTAAAAATAACAATGTTTATTTTTACGTGAAGACCTCCCTTTGAAGGAGCTGGGGAATCTCTCCCACGAAGAGATTCCGGAGGTGGAGCCTTGACGTCACCGGCAGGTTGCTAAGGACGGCAAGGTGATCACTTCCTGGATTCCATGGCGTCCTTAGCAACCTGCTGGTGATGTCAAGGCTCCGAATGCCGAACGCGACCCTGAACTTTGCCCGAAGTTTCAAAATTTGGGTTTGTGTTCGGCATACCGAACACCACAAAATTTGGTACGGACCCAAATTGTGCGGGTTCAGTTCACCCATCACTAAAAGTCAACCATCTTGTTGATTAGGTTTGGTGTTAGGCCAAAGACATCATGTGGAGTTAGAGACTTTGGTGTGCCACAGTAGTATAGTATTAGGGGATTTGGGAGGAGTAGTTTCATGAGAAGGAAAGTTACTAGCCACAACAAATTCCTTTCTTAGAGTCCAAGGTCATCTTTTGTTCTGCATCAACTGGAGGAAGTTGGTGAAATCAGACTGGTCCTCGTGATGAACTTATGGGTGTGGGGATGTGGGATGAACCTTAACCTGGGTTAAGGAAGAAAGTTATTATTGGAATGGCAATGGTGTGACCAACATGGCTCTGATAATAAATTAAACCTTGGATGAGAGAATTGGACTGGAATCTGATTTATTTCTCAGATGCTATTTGGGGCGCTGACACTTGGCCAGCTTGAAATGGGTCCATAGGCTTTCAGAAATAGAGAAAGAACACCAATATTTCTCCTACCTTGTTGGAATCCTTTAGCCATGACAGAGTATATTTATTGACAGTAAATTTCTGCCTTTCAAAATTCCCCATTTGTTTGTTGATGGGCTCCAACCCGGAAAGAATCACCCAACTTATGATGTTCAGATCTGCTAATACATCTCTATTTTGGTCCAAATAGAATTTCTGATGGGAAAGATTGCAAAACTCATTCCTTTCCAGAAATGGGTGGAACTAAAAGAGAAATATGCAGGAATTTTAAAAGCATAAAACCTTGGTTTCTTATCCCAGGTAGTATTTTCACATTTGATGCTTCTACAATTGTCTTACTTGCAAATATGGGTTAGTTGGGAGGACAAGTGTTACTGTTATCTTCAAAAGTGAAGATAAGGCTCAGATAAATTAATCTATTGCACATCTCATCACACCTAGAGTACTGCATTCAATTTTGGTCACCTCACTATAAAAAGGAGATTGAAACTGTAGGAAAAGAACAGAAGAGAGCAACCAGAATGATGAGGGGACTGGGAACCAAAACATATGAAGAGAGGTTGCTGGAACTGGGCATGGACAGACTACCAAAAAGGAGGGCTGGGGGAACATGGTAGTATACAGGTACTGGAGGGGTTGCCACAGAGAGGAGGGGGTCACACTATTTTCCAGGGCACCAGAGGGAGAGACCAGGAGTAACAGATGGAAATTTACTAAGGAGAGATTCGACCTGGAAATAAGGAAGAATTTTCTGATGGTGAGAGCAATCGACCAATCCTAAGGTAGTAGATTCAACTGTTTGGATGATGATAATGATGATGATGTTGACAACTCAACTGGGCAGGGATTATTGTCCATGAGAAAAAATTGTCTTAGATAAGGGAAGGTCTGAATCAGGTGTTGCAAATTACACATGCGTGTGAAAGGAGTATCTAAAAGGAAAAGCCACCTTTTGCCCGATGACTCAATTGAAAGTGGTGTCTATTTGGGAAAAGATGTGGAGTACTGAAGAAGGTAAAACATCTTTTTGGTACTACTACTAGGAGATGCATTGTTAGGACAATCAAGAATGCTAGTAAGGATTGTGTTGTTGATTTTAGAATAGAATAGTTGTTAATCTAATCCTATGTAGCTTCTGCTCTGGCAATCTCACACTACTTACCAGTAGTGTAAGGATGGGTCTTTTCGCCAGACCCATCCTAGAATACAGCTCATCTGTTTGGAACCCATACCGCATCTCAGACATCAAAAATGTCCAAAGATACTTCACCAGAAGAGCTCTTCACTCCTCCACCCAAAACAGAATACCCTATGAAACTAGACACATTATCCCGTGTCTACAAAGCTTACAACTACGATGCCTTAAACATGATCTAAGTATTGTCCACAATATCATATTCTGCAATGTCCTTCCTGTCAATGACTACTTCAGCTTCGCACACAACAACACAAGAGCACACAACAGATACAAGCTTAATATTAACCACTCCAAATTGGATTGTAAAAAATACGACTTTAGTAATCAAATTGTCGAAGCGTGGAACTCATTATTGGGTTCCGTGGTATTTTCCCTTAACTCCCAACATTTTACCCTTAGACTATCCATAGATTCCTAAGAGGTCAGTAAGGGGCATGCATAAGTGCACTAGTGTGCCTCCTGTCCCCTGTTCTATTGTCTCTCCTATATCTCAGATATCGTATCTACTATTCTTCTATTCTATTCTTCTTATACTACTCTCATAATATCCTTCTATTCTCTAATTGATATATTCTATTCCTAAATTTTCACTTCTATTCTTTCTCTTATATATTTTACTTGAATATAACCTTTATAACCTTCATTGTGTATTATTGTGCATTGGACCAAACAAACAAACAAACAAACAAACAAACAAACAGAATAGAATAGAATAGTAGAGTTGGAAGAGACTTGGAGGTATTCTAATCCAAACCTCTGCTTAGGCAGGAAACCCTACACTACTTTGGACAAATGGTTAACTAACATATTCTTAAAAACTTCCAGTGATGGAGCATTCACAACTTCTGGAGGCAAGTTGTTCCACAAATTAATTGTTCTACCTATCAGGAAATTTTTTTCTTAGTTCTAAGTTGCTTCTCTCCTTGTTCACTTTCCACTCATTGCTTCTTGTCTTACCCTCAATTGCTTTGGAGAATAGCTTGAATTTCTCTTCTTTGTGGTAACCCCTGAGATTTTGGAACACTGTGGTCATGTCTCCCCTAGTCCTTCTTTTCATTAAACTAGCCATGCCCTGTTCCTGCAACCCCTCTTCATATGTCTTACTCTACAGTCCCCTAATCATCTTCTCTGTTCTTCTTTGCACTCTTTCTAGAGTCTCAACATCCTTTTTGCGCTGTGGCACTGGATGCAGTGTTCCAAGTGTGGCCTTGGAACACACTGCGGGCTCATAGTAAAATGGTTGTCCACTAGGACAGTTACTACTATTGAGCGAGGTATCACATATACTGTACCTGTGAATTTTGTTTTTCTTGTCTAGATATAGAATCTTACTTTTTTCATCATTGAATTTCATTTTGTTAGATAGCACTCAATGATGAAGTCTGTCAAGATCCTTCTGTATCTTAGACCTATCTTCTGGAGTTTCAGTTATTCCTCCCAGCATGGTGTCATCAAAATGAACAACATTTTGTTATGCATCTTGGCACTAATGATCTATCCCAAAAAGATGTGATCTCTGTGCAGGAGGATTTTCAGAGTTTGGGGCGGGAACTTAGTAGGATAGTAGTGTTATTTTTAGAGGGTTTTTTTCTATATACAGTAATACCTCATCTTACAAACTTAATTGGTTCTGGAAGTAGGTTTGTAAGGCAAAAAGTTCGTAAGACGAAACATTGTTTCCATAGGAAACAATGTAAAAGCGATTAATGCATACAAAGGGGAAAAAATTGCAAAATGGCACTCCGCTGGGCGACGCCGCCCGGCTGTCACCTTTTAAAACAGCTGGGGGGCTTCTCAGCGTTCTCCCGAACCTGAACCTGAACCTTTCGGGTTTGGGTTCGGGAGGCCGCCAAGAAGCGCCGCTGCCCGGCTGTCACCTTCTGAAACAGTCGGGGGGCTTCTTGGTGTTCTCCCAAACGCCAAACCCAGAAGTTTGGGTTCGAGTTCAGGAGGCCGCCGAGAAGCACCCAGCTGTTTCAGAAGGTTACAGCGGGGTGCCACCGCCCGGCGGAGTGCCGCTTTTACAATCAGCGGTGGCATTTTCGGCCGATGTGGAGGCTGAAAAGGAGGTGGGGAATCCCAATAGGGAATTCCATGGGCGGAGCTTTGACATCACGAAGACATCCTTCCTGGAGGCCACGTTTCGGGAGAATGCTGAGAAGCCCCCCCAACTGTTTTAAAAGGTGACAGCCGGGCGCCGCCGCCCAGCGGAGCGCCATTTTGCGATCTGCGGTGGGTTCGTAAGCTGGAAAAAGTTCGTAAGAAGAGGCAAAAAATTTCCGAACCCTGGGTTCGTATCTCGAGATGTTCGTATTACGAGGGGTTCGTATCACGAGGTACCACTGTATAAGGAGGAAAAAGGAAAAGGTTATTTTATAGTGGAGTTCAAGGTGTGACCAACAAGTGTTAACAGAGTTCAGCTATATTTTATTCTGACATTATTCTGTGAGTGATTAGATTGGCCTAACTGCTGGCTATTTGTAGCAAAAGGAGGTTGAGAAGATTTCTCATGGAAACTGATAGAGAATCCATACCTGCCATGGCTGAAGCCTTAGAGCCCACAAACTCTCTTTGCCTTTCTTGCTTTTCCTTCTGGATCTGGAAGAATATGCAGCTTTTAAGACATGGGCCAGAGTCCTAATAACACTATGTAAGTGGTGGTGAAAAGAGAAAAATATCTTTCTCCGTTCCTCTAAAGGCTCCAGTGGTGCTTTCTGGATGCATCGTTTCCGGCCTTTAACAGATAAAAGGTGCTTTGAAAAAGAACAGTGAAAACACTCATCTGCAAGTTTTATTGAGTGCTTGTTTCCAAAGACATCATCTTTTGGCTCTTTTTTCTCCTGAAAAGCAAAACTCCAAATACTATGGACATATTTGTAAAGGCTCTTCTGTCCCAATACAACATACTCGATGCTTTCCACAATCCAGACTTTCCCTTCAATAGGTCCTGAGATAGCTTCAAATGTTAACTGCAATGTTTGAATTCTGTCCCAAACACTAACTTGTTCTATGTAGTTCACAAAGACATTGACTTGTCTCCACTTAGAGATGACATCCGTAAGTGGTGTTGTATGTCCAGTTTGTGAGAAATGTTGTAATATAACAAAACAAATTCCATTTCTGATAAGCACAGGAGCAAAAGTCCTTATGAAATTCTCTCCCTTCTCTGTGTCTGAAGTAAAGAGACCAATCAATGTCCATCTGAAGTGGAGGAGAACTTTGACAATTCCTGGGTACTGGATCCCTTCTCTGGGGAGAATCCAGTGGAAAAAAGGGAATTGTCTTTTATCATTCAGAGCCTCTGAAACAATTCTATCACTGATCTGAAAAAGCAATGAAATATGCTATGCTATATTTGGCTTGTGTGTATATACATACATGCATTATATTTATATACATAAATTGTATAATAATATAATATTATAATATAATATTTTATAAAATATTATTTTAGAAAATATTATAAATATTTTATAATATTTTATAAATATAAATATTTTGACACAAAAATATGTTACCCTCCCCTGCTGCAGAGCTGAAGGGATTGGATACTGTAGCCTAATGGATAATTCTCTGCCTTACAAGGCAAAGGTTTGCACGTTCAAGTCCCAGTGGTATGACTAGCTGATGAGGCCAAAATAAGGCTGAAATAGATCTAGTCTCCCTTAATTTTCAAATATATATGTCACATGTTGTTGTTTTTTTGCTGAATTTGCTGAATATATATATATGGCCAGAACAAGGCTGAAATGGTGCCATCCTAGTCTCCCTTAATTTTAAAAATTCAGCAAAAAAACCCATGTGATACATACAAAAAACATAGTTTGTCGGCTATCACTAAATTAACTGCCTTGAAATAGCCCTGGGTTGGGCCTACAGGCAAAAAGAAACCGTGAAGTTCCTTCAATATACCAGGGTGATCCGACATAAAAAACATATAGCCCCTCCCTGGTACAGAGCTGAAAGGGATCAGATCTAGTGGCCTAGAGGTTAATTCTCTGCCTTACAAGGCAGAAGCTGCCGGATCAAATCCCAGTAAGGGTATAGCTAGCTGATGAGGCCAGAACAAGGCCGAAATGGTGCCATCCTAGTCTCCCTTAGTTTTAAAAATTCAGCAAAAAAACATGTGATATATATATAAAAAAAACGTTTATGTAGATTGTTCTGAGTTCGGGTTTTGCCCCGTGTAATATTTTGAATGTCTATGCTACGTTTCGGTGAAATCACATTCACCATCATCAGGCTCAAGTTATAAACTTCGTGCTGCTGTAAATATAGAAAAAACATTTATATATATATATAAAGAGGCAATAGCCATTACAATCTCCGGAACATTTAAAAAATTTATTAAAAACTACTAAAATTAACTAAGCTTTCATTAGTCCTCTACTAACATCATGAGAGTGTTAAAATCCCTATTGAAGACAGTTGATTTTATATAATGCTGGTCACTTTTCTCATTGCCAGCTGTCACAAGGCTACACCCTTTCTTCCCTCCTGTAATTAGCTTATCCCGTTGCTAGCTTAGTCATTGAAACAGGTGGAATTGCTGTTCATTCTTTATCTTTTGCGTATTGCCTCTTTCTCACACCAGGGGGTAGAGTAGGGTTCCAAGGCAATACTTGGGGTGTGATAATCATCATTTTCTACCCCTTGTTGTTATTCCTCCCTTCCTTAGGTACCCGGATTGTCTCTTCTAGCATCTTTTTTGCCCATGATTGTTTATTGGGTCTGCATTGTTCTACGCCCCCCCCATCTCTGTGCTCTTCCAGCTTGCTCTCCTGAGTGCAATTGAAGTTTGCCCCTAATGAAATAATATATGAAAATGTTACACACACACACACACACACATATGTGTACAGTTTATTTATTCATTTATTTATTTATTTATTTATTTATTTAGTTAGTTATTTAGTTATTTAGTTATTTATTTATTTAGTTATTTAGTTATTTAGTTATTTATTTATTTATTTGATTTGTATGCCGCCGCTCTCTGGCTAACAGCAATAATAAGACAGCATATAATAATAATCCAATACTAAAAACTATTAAAAACCCATTACAGAAACTGTGCAGAAACTGAGGATTCTTGTTGACCATTTGAATGGCAAACATAATAGTTCGCATTTTAAAATCATTAATGTTCCTGTAAAAATATTCATGTTCTTATCATCATCAACAGAAACAACATTTTTTTCCAGTTAAATCCCCTTTGATTCCACAAGCTTACTTTGCCTTAAGCCATTACAGATCCAAAGCTAAAGACAAATGAAAGCCACTCTTCAGTAGGTAATTTTATCAACATTGAGAAGATAGGATGGGGGTAGTCCTCCACCAGGATTAAGAGTCACAAATGCACCATAATTTATAGCAGTCCAGTAACTTGTATTCAAAATCATCCACATATTGAAGTATAATAACATAAAATTAAAGAATATGTTTCATAAATGACCCATAAAAGCATCTGTAAAAAGAAACCATCCTCTATTTCACAGGTCATCAACTGGTGGTCCACAGACCATTGCCGGTCCAAAACAAAATTTTGGAGCACCCAGGTGAAAGAGCTGCTCAGGGATGACCAATGGCCAGTCCTGTGACTAGAGCTCTGGAATATGGGACCGGCCAGGCAGTTCATGGCAGGGCTGGAAATTTCTGCTGTCGAGGGAGGTATGTGCAACTTGCAACTTTGCCACGCAGCCCTTGCCAGCTAGAATGAGGTAATGTTGCAGGGTGGGGTGGGGGTGGGGGTGGCACAGGCAAGCCCAAAAGTAATGGGTGTCAGCAACCCTGGCCTCTTTCTTCCCCCTGCTGTGACTTCCTGTTGGCTGAACCCACCAGACAATCCCTGCCCCTCGCCTCCCACTTCCCAATCATTCCTTGCCTGGCCTGAGAAGGGAGGGGTGGGCAATGGAGATATGCTCCATATTTCAGATCCAGAGCTAAGCTTTATCTCTTGCTGGACCTTGTGGGTATGTCTTCTGGCCCTTGTTCGTGCTCTGCACACCTCAGTCTCTTGGTGAAATGCTTGACTCACTGGCCTGGCCCATGAGATGAGAGAGAGAGCAGTTTACATAGATAGAATAGAAATTTGTCTTTTCTAAAGATTTTTTTTTTGACTTGAAATTAATTAGAAATTTTTATATGACATTAAATTTTTTTACTAGATATTTTTTGTATTAGTAGCATTGAATTAGATATTCAACTGTGTATTCCTTTTTCTGTATCTGCAATTATACTTTTGAGAAGAGCAGGGATGATACATCCCTACATTGTATGTTAAATGTTTGTAAGTTTGTTTGTCATTTTAAAGAAAATTAATAAAAATATTTCAAAGCAGAATGAGAGAGACAGACAGACAGACAGACAGACAGACAAACAGACAGACAGACAGACAGACAGACAGACCAACAGACAGACAGACAGACAGACAGACAG
Organism: Erythrolamprus reginae; assembly: GCF_031021105.1. Lineage (NCBI taxonomy): Eukaryota > Metazoa > Chordata > Lepidosauria > Squamata > Dipsadidae > Erythrolamprus > Erythrolamprus reginae. The sequence continues at coordinate 17,635,349 of NC_091951.1, read as the reverse complement.
ACAGACAGACAGACAGAGACAGAGAGAATGAAACAGAGAGGAGGGGAAAGAAAAAGAGAAAGGTGGGGGAGAGAAAATGAGAGAGAATTATGAGAGAGAGACAGAGAGAATGAGATAACAAAAGAGAGAATCAGAGAGAGAATAAAAGAGAATCTGAGAGATAGAGAATGAGAGTGAGAATGAGAGGGAATGAAAGAGAGAATGATAAAATAAAAGAGAATGGGAGAGAATGAAGAAAATGAGATAGAGAGAAAGAGAAAGAAAAAGAGAAAGGGGAAAGAGAGAATGAGAGAGAGAATTAGAATGGGGGACAGAGGGAATGAAAGATAATGAAAGAAAATATGAGAGAATGAGAGTGAAAGAGAATGAAAGAGAGAATGAAAGAGAATAGGAGAGAGTGGGGAGGGAGGGAGGGAGGAAGGGAGAGTGAGAGAGAATGTGACGAGTGCCTGAAGGACTCCATCCCATAACTGGGAATCCAGGCACTTCAGCAAGCACTGTGCTGGATTCTTATTAGTGATCTACAGGATTTAAAATTATAAATTTAGTGGTCCCTGAGATCCAAAAGGTTCGTGACCCCTGCTCTATTTCGCCAAAGATCCAACATTGAATATCACTGATCTGTTATATAAATATAGAAACGATCTGGGCAGAGACGTCTACAACACTTTCAATCACTACTTTAAAGCAAACTCAGAATTCAGATGATGAGCTCTGTCATCTCTAAGTGGAGACAAGTCAATGTCTTTGTGAACTACATAGAACAAGTTAGCATTTGGGACAGAATTCAAACATTGCAGTTAACATTTGATGCTATCCCAGGATCTATTGAAGGGAAAGTCTGGATCATGGAAAGCATCGAGCATGTGGTATTGGGACAGGAGAGCCTTTACATATATGTCCATAGTATTTGGAGTTTTGCTTTTCAGGAGAAAAAAGAGTCAAAAGATGATGTCTTTGGAAACAAACATTCAATAAAACTTGCAGATGAATGTTTTCACTGATCTTTTTCAAAGCACCTTTTTTCTATCAAAGGCAGGAAACGATGCATCCAGAAAGCACCACTGGAGCCTTTAGAGGAATGGAGAAAGATATTTTTCTCTTATCACCATCACTTACATAGTGTTATTAGGACTCTGGCCCATGTCTTAAAAGCTGCATATTCTTCAAGATCCAGAAGGAAAAGCAAGAAGGGCAAAGAGAGTTTGGGGGCTCTAAGGCTTCAGCCATGGCAGGTATGGATTCTCTATCAGTTTCCATGAAGAATCTTCTCAACCTCCTTTTGCTACAAATAGCCAGCAGTTTGGCCAATGTAATCACTCACAGAATAATGTCACAATAAACTTTAGCTGAACTCTGTTAACACTTCTTGGTCACACCTTGAACTCCACTATAAAATGACCTTTTCTTTTTTGCTCCTTATATATAGAAAAAAACCCTCTAAAAATAACACTACTATCCTACGAAGTTCCCGTCCCAAACTCTGAAAATCCTCCTGCACAGAGATCACATCTTTTTGGGATAGATCATTAGTGCCAAGATGCATAACAAAATGTTGTGCATCTTGGTGATATCAAGCTGGCAGGAATAACTGAAACTCCAGAAGATAGTGTTAGATATGCTGCCCAGTTACCTACCCAATTACAGGGTAAAAGTCAAAAGTTCAGATTTGTTTATTGTATGTTGATTGGTTGGCCTTTTTTGGCAGTAAAATTATCAATGTAAAAGCTGCCTGTTACTGGGGCTAGTTTATATAAATACTGAGAACTGTCATTGTATTGCGCTCTCAATACACAATTGCTAATTGACTGAGTTAAGCTACCTTGTTCCTGTCAGAGCAATAAACCTTGCTTTTGATTCAACCTATTTTTGAGAATTATTACATTGGCGACGAGGAGGTCGACCCTACATGTGCTACCATGGCTACTCTTTCTGTAGTCCAGCCACCTGAATTTTTCGACCCAGAAAAAATGACCTGGACAGCCTACATGGAGAAATTTGAAATCTTTTTGGAAGCAGCCAGCATGAAAGATGCCAACAGTGGTCGCAAGCATGCGCTTTTCCTGAATTACTGCGGCACAGAGATTTTTGAACCAGTGGAAACCCTCACAGACCCAGAACCAGCGAACTCAGTTTCTTGGGACACTCTCTCGTCCAAGCTGGCCACTCACTTCAAGCCTATGAAGCCGGCTAGAGTGTTTCGCCATCAATTCTCCCGGATGGCACAAGCCGAGGGAGAATCGATCAATCAGTTCGTGACCCATCTTAGAACTGTTCTATCCAAATGCCAATTTAGCAATCCGGAGGCTCGCCTCACTGATGCCTTAATCTTTGGCATGCACAGCATTGCGATCCAAAACAAGCTCCTATCTGAAGAAGAATCCTCGCTGCAAGATGTAATTAAAGCCACACAGACTTTTGAGGTTGCTCAAGCTGCGGAGCTCAAGAGCAATGACAAGCATGCCACAGTCTTCAAAATAACCAATGCCTCTTCACAAGTCTCCATTCCTGCCGACTTCCAAGAAGAAGAATCTGACTCCTATGATGACTACTGTTGCCAGATCAAGTCCCTTCCGCCAAGACCTACTAGATCTCAATTTTCAACTTTCTACTGCGCCGGCTGCCGCAGAAATCATCCCCGTTCCCACTGCCCCTTTCAAGATGTTTTCTGCCACTGCTGCAACAGAAGAGTGCATGACTTCATCATTGGGCACTATCTAACAAAATGAAATTCAGTGGTGAAAAAAGTAAGATTCTACATCTAGACAAGAAAAACAAAATTCACAGGTACAGTATATGTGATACCTCGCTCAATAGTAATAACTGTGAGAGGGATCTTGGAGTCCTAGTGGACAACCATTTTAATATGAGCCCACAGTGTATTCCAAGGCCACACTTGGAACACTGTATCCAGTGCCACAGTGCAAAAAGGATGTTGAGACTCTAGAAAGAGTGCAAAGAAGAACAGAGAAGATGATTAGGGGAAACAAATATTACCACTCTTTTGGTTGATTGAAGGAAAAGGGGGGACATGATCGAAACATTTAAATATGTTAAAGGGTTAAATAAGGTTCAGGAGGGAAGTGTTTTTAATAGGACAGTGAACACAAGAACAAGGGGGCACAATCTGAAGTTAGTTGGGGGAAAGATCAAAAGCAACATGAGAAAATATTATTTTACTGAAAGAGTAGTAGATCCTTGGAACAAACTTCCAGCAGACGTGGTTGGTAAATCCACAGTAACTGAATTTAAACATGCCTGGGATAAGCATATATCCATCCTAAGATAAAATACATAAAATAGTATAAGGGCAGACTAGATGGATCATGAGGTCTTTTTCTGCCGTCAGTCTTCTATATTTCTATGTTTCTATTGCTCTACGGCTATGCATATTGATTATCTGTTCGGCATTCGAATCCAAAGAAGAGAGGCTATCCAATGGGCTGCCTGCCAAGTCCCCTGGGCTATCTGCCAACTCCTCTGGGCTGTCTGCCAAGTTTTCCTGGCTGTCAGCCAGACTTTCACAATCGCTCTGTGACGCATCTCTCACATACGTGGGAGTAGCAGCCGGCCCAGGCCCAAACACAACACTAATAGTAGCACCAAAAGGATGTTTCACCTCCTTCAATACTCCATTCTTTTCCCAAATAGACATCTCTTTCAGTTGAGTCATCAGGCAAAACTTGGCTTTTCTTTTTAGATACTCTTTTCACACACGTGGGTAATTTGCAACACCTGACGCAGACCTTCCCCTATCTAAGACAATTTTTTCTCATGGACAGTAATCCCTGCCCAGTTGAGTTGTCATCATCATCATCATCATCATCATCACAAACAATTGAATCTACTACCTTAGGATTGGTTGATTGCTCTCACCATTAGAAAATTCTTCCTTATTTCCAGGTTGAATCTCTCCTTAGTCAGTTTCCATCTGTTGCTCCTGGTCTGGCCCTCTGGTGTCCTGGAAAATAGTGTGACCCACTCCTCTCTGTTGCAATCCCTCAAGTACCTGTATACTGCTACCATGTCTCCCCAGCACTCCTTTTCACTAGACTGTCCATACCAAGTACCAGCAACCTCATTTTGTATGTCTTGGTTTCCAGTCGCATTATCATTCTGGTTGCTTTCTTCTGTATTTTCACTAGAGTTTCAATGTCCTTTTAATAGTGAGATGACCAAAATTGAATGCAGTACTTTAGGTGTGGTCTGACTAGATGTATAATAGATCAATGTATCTGAGCCTTATCTTCACTTTTGAAGATAACAGTAACACTTGTCCTCCCAACCAATCCATAGTTGCAAGTTAGACAATTGTAGAAGGGTCAAATGTGAAAACACTACCTGGGATAAGAAACCAAGGTTTTATGCTTTTAAAATTCCTGCCTTTTTCTCTTTTAGTTCCACCCGTTTCTGGAAAAGAATGAGTTTTGCAATCTCTCTCATCAGAAATTGTACTTGAACCAAAATAGAGATGTAATAGCAGATCTGAACATCATAAGTTGGGTGCTTTTTCCCGGGTGGGATCCCATCAATGAACAAATGGGGAATTTTGAAAGGCAGAAATTTACTATCAATGAATATACTCTGTCATGGCTAAAGTTGTTCAACAAGGTAGGAGAAATATTGGTGTTCTTTCTCTATTTCTGAAATCCTAAAGATCAATTTCAAGCTGGCCAAGCTTAATCAACAAGATGGTTGTCTTTCATTGAGAATTGAATGCAGAGAGTAGAAATCTGATTGTTTTCTATGACTGATTGGAAGGCTTCAGTTACTATTGATCAAGGTGTCCTTTAGATGCTATATGGAGAATTGTTCTGTTTTAGGACTCAGGTCATGGGCATTTTGTACCTCTCTAATCTGGTGTTTCAAAAAAAAAAACTAGTGAGAGAGGCCCTCAACTACTGATGATTTTGGTACTGATAGACTCAACTTTGCTTGTTTCTTGTTCTTGTTTCTTTTCTTTTCTTTCTTTTTTTGTAGTTTTAGATCAAGATAAATGTATTTTGCTTGTTTCTTGTTCTAAAATAGCAAAGGAAAAGGCAATTCTGTTAAACTGGTCCCAAGTTAAGGTCTGGACTGAATCCAATGAAATTGAATCAAGACTGGATAACTTCTAAGTCCCTGTAACAAATATGCCTTTGGATTCAGATTATCCTGGCTAGGGTAGTGTCTCCTGAAAGGGAAGTTCCCTAGTCAATAATATTTTTAAGCAGGCCAGATGTGGCCATAATTATCTATAATTTTCTTTCATCCCGCTGGGATAGATAAATAGGTCTTCTGCTCATTGGAAGGTGGGCTAAGGCATTCAGTTCACCTGTAGTCACAATGGCTGCTCTGATGTGAGATAATGCCCAGACACAGAAAACTGGAGCACTGAAACAGAATTTTGATCCCAAGAAAAGCCTTTCCTCATAATGGAAGTAACAAGGGACAATTTTAAAGGAAATGTTACTTGGATTTGTCTTTTGGCTTGTAAGAGGGCATTTCCTCTGAAAATTCATAGGATTATATTGTTATAATGTAGTATTTTTTAATGTAGTATTAATTGGAATTATTATACTAATTAATTAGTATTAATTGGAAATATATTATTATATTATATTTTTGTATATGCTGTGAGCCACCCCAAGTCCTCTGAGAGGGGCGGCATACAAATCCAATTAAATAAATAATAAATAAATAAATCATGGCTGTTAGGTACCTTAAATCTCTCTAGGCAGAAATGAAGCTCTGTAGGTCTGTCTTTTGCTGCCTTTTGTTGTCATTTAGTTGTAGTTCTTCAACACAAAGAACCTTTTCTTGGATACCTAGCTTGGCCTTAAAAATAAATACCCTTTTCCAACAAAGGGCTCATTTTATGTTCTTCTTGTGCAACAAAGGATTGACATTTTGAGGGGCATGCTTTCATAACCTTACTTCTATATCATTTAACTGCAGTTCTAGAAACAAGGCACTAATTTTTGGTCTCATTTTGCCAGGATTTATCTATTAATTTTATTCATTTAATCAGATTTCAATGCCACCCTTCTCCTGGTTTGCAGTGATATAAATAAAAAATATAAATAAACAGAGTCATCTCTCATTTGTAAGCAATGTGTCCTATTTATCTTAACTGGGGGATTATTTTAGAATACCCTTCAAAGTGTGCGTGGGGGTGTCTTTGCAATGTTTTATGAAACATTTAAGAATCAGATCATACCAGTCCTAAATTGCTTTCTTTATCACATTTATTGTATTTTCATAAATCTAGTGGAATAAAACTTTAATGCATCTTTCAGAATACATTTCATTTAAAATTTAATATATAATAAACTCATGTATATATAAAGAATGAAAAAGTTAATGTTAATACAGGAATGGCAAAGGACACACTGGTTGTCAATTAATGCATAAATCTTTCCTCAATCCCATCTTTTCTAATTTTATTAAGTAGAAAAACATTTTATTGCAATTAGATAAATGGATGAACTAAAAAAAGAATGTGTCTGCAGTTGTATTTCCTGCAACTATTTGGAACTAGTTAGAAAGTTCCTACTCATTTAAGTAAAGAACAGATAGTCTTTGGCTAATGTTCATTTTGTCTTTTATTTTCCATGGATGGTTAATCCTATCCACCCATATTTTCTTTGGGATTCCACATTCTTCTGTTTAGTCTCTGCCTGAGTCCAAATGTGTCGAAAACTGTCATCCTGGGTTTGTCAAGTGCGCTCGAGAAGGAGAGCCAATTTGCTGTTATGACTGCATTCCTTGTCCGGAGGGGACCGTCTCCACACAGGAAGGTGGGTCACATGAAAATAAAGGGAGGTTTGGTAGAAGTGGATTCATCCAGAGTATTTTCATGAAGGTGCAAGTTGGGAGACAGTTTGAAGCTCAACTGTTGTCTTCTTTAGCTTCAAATGGCAAAATTTCTCAGCGGAGGTGTCAAATTGGGGGACCTTGATTTCTGCCAGATAAAATGTATCTTCTGTTCTTTAGTTTGGATGTACCTTCTACATTTTGATTTCAAGAAAGCTGATTTCTTTGAAGCTTCAAGATAATTATTGTGAGGATTATTAGCAATAGCATTTAGACTTATATACCACTTCACACAGTGAAGGGTTGCAAAAAAATTTACTACCACACTGTGGCCATGGCTTATTTTATGGGGGTGGCTTGCTGGTCATGTGACCAGGTGGGGGTGGCTTAAAGGTTATGTAACTGGCTTAAAGGTGGCCAAATGTCAAGGGTTTGGGTTAGGGATCGGGTGCCTGGCCTCTTCTCACCTCAAAGAGATACATCCAAGGGCATGGGGTGAGGTACCATCAGTATGCAGATGACACCCAGTTATACATCTCCACCCCATGTCCAGTCAACAAAGCAGTGGAAGTGATGTGCCGGTGCCTGGAGGCTGTTGGGGCCTGGATGGGTGTCAACAAACTCAAACTCAACCCAGACAACACGGAGTGGCTGTGGGTTTTGCCTCCCAAGGACAATTCCATCTGTCCGTCCATTACCCCGGGGGGAGAATCATTGACCCCCTCAGAGAGGGTTCGCAACTTGGGCGTCCTTCTTGATCCACAGCTCACATTAGAGAAACACCTTTCAGCTGTGGCGAGGGGGGCGTTCACCCAGGTTCGCCTGGTGCACCAGTTGTGACCCTATTTGGACCAGGAGTCATTACTCACAGTCACTCATGCCCTCATCACCTCGAGGCTCGACTACTGTAACGCTCTCTACATGGGGCTACCTTTGAAAAGTGTTTGGAAACTTCAGATCGTGCAGAATGCAGCTGCGAGAGCAATCATGGGCTTTCCCAAATATGCCCATGTTTCTCCAACACTCCGCAGTCTGCATTGGTTGCCGATCAGTTTCCGGTCACAATTCAAAGTGTTGGTTATGACCTATAAAGGCCTTCATGGCACCGGACCAGATTTTCTCAGAGACCGCCTTCTGCTGCACGAATCTCAGCGACCAGTTAGGTCCCACAAAGTGGGTCTTCTCCGGGTCCTGTCAACCAAACAATGTCGCTTGGCGGGACTCAGAGGAAGAGCCTTCTCTGTGGCGGCCCCGACCCTCTGGAACCAACTCCCCACAGAGATTAGAATTGCCCCCACCCTCCTTGCCTTTCGCAAGCTGCTTAAAACCCACCTCTGCTGCCAGGCATGGGGGAACTAAGATACACTTCCCCCTAGGCCTTCACAATTTTATGTATGGTATGTTTGTATGTATGATTGGTCTTTATATAATGGGTTTTTAACTGCTTTTTTAGTATTGGATTTTGTTGTACTGTTTTACTGTTGTTGTTAGCCGCCCCGAGTCTGCGGAGAGGGGCGGCATACAAATCCAATAAATAATAATAATAATAATACAGTTTCCTTTACTATTACTGAACATCCAAAATATACTATTACAGTGAAACCAGCAATGAAAACAATCCAGAGCCGTGGAATAAAAGTGAAATCAGGCTGCTCAGATGCACAAAAGCGCAATCCCTTCGCTAGAAACACACACTTGGCATTGGAGCTTCTTTCCTGAGCCCGAAATGTCAGGGGAGTGACATGGGGGGGGGAGAGAGAAGGAGGTGTGTGCAGGATGTCCTGCATAAGCTATGCCCACAGTGTGGCATTTAAACTTTTGGTAGCCCTTCACTGTATATATGACATATGTGTAGATACATATTACACCCAGGCACACACATGCACCTACAGCTCTTCTAAAATTATATACGTTCAACCTCATTTACTGTAATAGGGAAAACATACCCAAAGCCCGGAAGGGAAAAAAAGAAAAAAAAATCAAAATTTTTCTACCAGTTCTGTTTACCTGACCAAAATTTTTCTACTGGTTCTGCGTACCTGACTGTACCCGTTGGAACCCATCATTAACTTCACAGTGCTTTACATCCTCTGTAAGCAGTTTACAGAGAGAAAGCATATTGCCCCCAACAATCTGGGTCCCCATTTTACTGACCTCGGAAGGATGGAAGGCTGAGTCAACCTTGAGCCTACTGACATTCGATCTGCCAAACTGCTGGCAACTGGTGATCAGCAGAAGTAGCTTGTAGTAGTGCACTCTAACCATTGCACCACTGAGGTTCTATTACAATGTCTCTATATGAGCTTCCCTGTTAGAAACACTAGGAAGGCATTGCTGATCCACAATGAGGTGATAACGACAGTTATTACTATCTGCCCATATTATCATTGGTCCTATTAGCCATTGCAGATTATTTTCATGACTAGAGCTCTCTCTGCAAGCTTACTAGAGTTTATCAGATAGACATCCTCTGAGTTCAGTATATTAAGAAGTCCATCCTGGAAGTCTTTCTGGAAGTATTAATTGATTCTTTATTAACCTCTAATACTGTAGGTTTCTATGGAGGCCTTGCATGTTTCAGGGGAGATGAAAGATAGATAGATAGATAGATAGATAGATAGATAGATAGATAGATAGATAGATAGATAGGCAGGCAGGCAGGCAGGCAGGCAGGCAGGCAGGCAGGCAGGCAGGCAGGCAGATATCTGAAATTATACTCTTCAGATTGTTGTTTACTTCATACAAGTGAAACTCAAAAAAATAGAAGATCGCTCAAGCGTTCATTTATTTCAATAATTTATTTCAATAATGTAACTTAAAAGGTGAAACTTAATATATGAGAGATATTCATAACATGGAAGGCACGATAGTTCAAGCCATGATTTGTCATAATTGTGATGATTATGGGGTACAGATAATGAAAACCCCAACACCCCCCCATCTCAGAAAATTAGAATATTAAATACAATCAATAAAAAAGGATTGTACATAGGACTCCTGGGAATTATAAGCATACATATGGACTCAGTACCTCATTTGGGCCCCTTTTGCAGCCATTACTGTCTCAATGCAATGTGGCATGGACGCTATTAGCCTGTGGCACTGCTAAGGTGTTATGGAAGACCAGGATGCTTCAATAGCGGCCTTCAGCTCTTCCACATTGTTCCGTGTCATGTCTCCCATCTTTCTCTTTCACCTGCATTGTATATTAAAAAAATACTTCTTTGAAAATGCTTGGGCCATCAGCTGTTGCTCCAAGGATGCATGTCTTGAAATTTCAAAGGAGAGAATGTTGAAGAAATGTTGCTTTTGGGTTTTCTCAGATACAAAAAAATGCACCAAGTGTCCAGATGATAAATACCCAAATGAGGACCATGTCCAATGTATCCCCAAAGTTATAACCTTCCTATTGTATGAGGAATGTATAAGCATCATCTTGGTCTCTTTTGCCCTATTCTTGTTCCTAACTACAGGGTTTGCGTTAATCATATTCCTTCAATACCAAAAAACTCCTATTGTCAAGGCCAATAACCAAGACCTTTCTTACATCCTCCTGGTCTCCCTCCTTCTTTGCTTCTTGTCTCCTCTTCTCTTCATTGGTCAACCAAGGAAAGCTACCTGCCTTCTCCAGCAAACAGTTTTCAGCCTCATCTTCTCCATTGCCATTTCTTCTCTCTTGGCTAAAACAATCACAGTAGTGTTGGCCTTCTTGGCCAAAAAATCGGGCAACCAAGCAAAGAGATGGCTGGAGAAAAGTTTGGCCAACTCTATCATCCTTTCTTGTTCTACTGTCCAAATTATCATCTGCTCCATCTGGCTGGGAGTTTCTCCCCCATTCCCTGACTCTGACTTCCACTCTCAGCCTAGAGTGATCATTCTGCAATGAAAACTATGTTTTTATGTTCTACATCACCCTCACCTACCTGGGCTTCTTAGCTGCCATCTGTTTCACAGTGGCTTTTCTGGCCAGGAATCTTCCCGGGGCCTTCAATGAAGCCAAGCTGATCACCTTCAGCATGCTGGTCTTCTGCAGTGTCTGGGTCACATTTGTGCCCACTTACCTAAGCATCAAAGGAAAATACATGGTAGTTGTGCAGGTCTTCCCCATCATATCCTCCAATGCTGGTCTGCTAGGCTGCATCTTTATCCCCAAGTTATTATTATTATTCTGAGGCCAGACCTAAATTCAAAAGAACAACTTACAACAAGAAGAAATGTAGAAATATGAGATAGAAGATGTTTTAAGTATCAACAGTTCCCAAGAGTCCACACCTTGAAAAGTGGTTCAAACTGCTCCTTATAGATAAGCCAACTGGACTCCGGACGCAATTCAAAGTGTTGGTTATGATCTATAAAGCCCTACATGGCTTAGGACCAGATTACCTAAGGGACTGTCTTCTGCCTAATGTATCCTAGCAGCCAGTCACATCCCAAAGGGCTGGCCTTCTTTGGGTCCCATCAGCCAGCCAATGTTGTCTGGTGGGGCCTAGGGGAAGAGCCTTCTCCTTGGCCCTTTGGAATGAACTCCCTCCGAAAATACATACTTCCCCCTACCTCCTGGCCTTTCACAAAGCCTTGAAGACCCATCTCTGCCAGCGGGAATGTGGGCCGTGAGTTCAGAGTTCATTCTGGCTAGATCCAGCTGGATGATTGTGGATGATTGTGTTTAGGATAAATGGTTTTTTTAAAAGAATTTTTTGGATTTTAAATATTAGATTTGTTATAGAGTTTTTATTGTATTTATTATGTTGTACGCCATCCTAAGTCGGTTGAGAAGGGCAGCATAGAAATCTAACTAAATAAATAAAAATAAATATACCGCCTAAGTTCTGACCTAAGCATAGTATACAAAATATCAAAAAAAGAATAGAAGAGAAGATATAAGGATAAAATATATCAATGAAAGAATAGAGAAAGGATATAGGAATAGAAGAAAAGATCTATGAAATATAGGAGAGACAATAGGATAGGGGACGGAAGGCACACTCCCCTTACTGACCTCTTAGGAATCTGGAGAGGTCAGTAAACCACTCCAAACTCAATTGCAGAAAATATGACTTCAACAACAGAGTGATCAATGCCTTGAACACACTACCTGACACTTCCCCCAAATCCAATAACTTTAACCTTAGACTATATACTATTGACCTAACCCCATTCCTTAGAAGTCTGTAAGGGGACTTCTTTTAAAAGTCTGCACCTGTCACCCCCAGGATATTAGCAAATAGGACTTGAAACATACAGTCTATGGAGATTCTCACCCACCCAGGTCACACCATGATGACAGATATGTTCACTTAGTGATTTCAGGTAGATGTTGAATAGGAGAACACACAACCCTGTGGTACCCAACATAGGAGAGGCCAAGAGCAGCAGCTGCCCTCCCCAGTTACCACTAATTGGTAATGACTCCAGAGAGAGGACCTGGACCGGCACAATGTCTATTGAACACCTTCCCCATTGAAACCCCATAGGTCCACCACCTTCCTAAACCTCTGGAGGTTGTTCTTCCAGGCATTGGGATAAAATGATTTCAACAAGGTAGTCGTAAATATAGTGACTTTTTAAAAACTGAACTGTAATCTGCTTACTAATTTAAGATGGGCAACCAGAAAAACATTATATCTTTTTATATCTATATCTATATTACATTTTATCAATTACTATGGTTTACTTGTCTTTCAGTATCAGCTGTCATCTAAAGAAAGTCATCCTTGGGAAAATAATATTACTTACTGTTTTATCAGATACTGAAAAATGCACCAAATGCCCAGATGATAAATATCCAACTGATGACAGAAAACAATGCATTCCCAAAAGAATAACCTTCCTGTCCTATGAAGAACATCTAGGCATAATCCTGATCTCCTTTGCTGTACTCTTGTTTTTAACAACAGGCCTTGTTTTAGTCATATTCATTAAATACCTAGAAACCCCCATTGTCAAAGCTAACAACCGTGACCTGTCCTACATCCTCCTGGTTTCCCTCTTGCTCTGCTTCTTGTCCTCCTTTTTCTTCATTGGCCGACCAAGGAAAGCCACCTGCCTTCTCCGACAAACAATGTTCAGCATCATCTTCTCAGTAGCTGTGTCTTGTGTATTAGCCAAAACAATCATGGTAGTGCTGGCCTTCCTGGCCACTAAACCAGGGAACACAGTGAGGAGATGGTTGGGAAAGAGCTTGGCCAACTGCATCATCCTTTCTGGTTCTGCTGGAAAAATTGTAATTTGTGCAATCTGGCTGGGAGTTTCTCCCCCATTTCCTGACTCTGACTTGCATTCTCAGCCTGGAGAGATTATCCTTCAATGCAATGAAGGCTCTGTCACCATGTTTTATGTTGTTCTCAGCTACATGGGTTTCCTTGCTGCCATTTGCTTCACAGTGGCTTTCCTGGCCAGGAACCTGCCTGGGGCATTCAATGAAGCCAAACTGATCACCTTTAGCATGCTGGTCTTCTGCAGCGTGTGGATCTCTTTCCTGCCCACCTACTTGAGCACCAAAGGGAAATACATGGTGGCTGTGCAGGTTTTCTCCATCTTGGCTTCTGGTGCTGGCCTGCTAGGCTGTATTTTCTTCCCCAAGTGCTACATTATCATCCTGAGACCAGATCTCAATACTAAGGGACATTTAATGATAAAAGTCGGTACCTGATCAGGAAGTAGTTTCTGAGGCTCATAACACTTAATTATTTATTGCAGTTATTATTGGGTTTGTCTGCTTGTTTTGACAAGGTTATTTAAAATCAAAAGAAATAAACTTGCAAAGAATGTACGACTAACTTAAGATAATAATCAAATGTAAAATAAATAAACTAATTATTTAAATTGTCATGATACCAGGGAAGGACATGATAAGAAATGAGATTTTATTATCACATAGGACTGACTGACTGACTGAATAAATAAATAAATGAAGAGACAAATATTTGAAACAAGTTTACTAATCAGTGGATGGGATCCTCTTCATTGCAGTTAAAAGGAAAGAGAATTATATCTTTCCAACTTTGTAAAGTCTTTAATTTTTGTAATCTTTAAACTGATTTAACAAGAATTTAATTACAAAGAATCTCTGGTGTGGTGGGAAATAATCTGACTTATTTTTTAGTCGATTGAAAAACAAAATCTTGAAAGTTGATTACCAAAACACAAGATGACCATTTTAAAGGAATTCACTTTATGGGCCGGTAAATTGCTTGAACTTTTAAAAACTTTTCTTAAACCACAAATTACCCCTTTTCTGACCATTAAAGTTATGAGTGGGTATGATTGTGTAGTATCAATTGTTTTTAAGATAATGTGTTTTAGCTACAGTTTTAATTATTAGATTTGTTTCTGTATTGTTTTATTGTTGCTATGAGCCACCCCGAGTCTTCAGAGTGGGGCAGCATACAAATCTAATAAATCATTATTATTATTATTATTGTTGTTGTTGTTGTTGTTGTTATTTTACTACTACTACTACTAGTAGTAGTAGTAGTAGTGAAGACAGACAAATTCTTTTTACTGGATTTATTGGAGTTAGAAATGCACTTGGATGATCCTTTAAAATTTGAAAATAAGAAAAGATATTTGACGAAAACAGGAGTGAGAATTGTTTGTTTGTTTGTGTGTTTGACTCTCAGTCCCACCCCTTCCCCAAACGAGCCCCCTCCTTATCAGGGGTCTCCTTCCTCCCTTCCCTTCCAGGAATCCAGGCCAGCACCCCTAACAACATCATCGAGGGAATCCCAACAGAGCCATGTATGTTGCCCCACAAGCACCCCCAAAGGGAAAGGAGAAAGACACAGATGCTCCCAGTCCCAGAGGCGGCATCAGTGGGTCTGGTTTGGTGAGAGGGACCAATCTCCTCAAAAGTCGTAATTGAGAGTACGCAGGAAAACTCAAAGACCAATGAGAATCCTCCCTTCTGCAGTGTCATCCGTGTCCGAGCAGAGTTTCCTTTGTCTTTCACCCCCTGGAGAAGAGAGTTCTGCACAGAGAAAGAAGTGGAGAAAGTGGGGGGAGGTCCGTTCAGTCTTTTTGGAGGGGCGCAGCTCAAGGGGGGTTCATGGTAGCCCCGGTGGAGAGGGTGGCCTTCCTTTTGCCCTCCCCACCGATCAGGCATGGAGTGGGACTGCAGAGGGTGGGAAAAAAGGAGCTTGCGAGGACTTGGGGGTCTCCGAGGGGGCTTTTGATACCATTGACCATGGTATCCTTCTGTGCCGGCTGGAGGGGTTGGGAGTGGGAGGCACTGTTCATCAGTGGTTCTCCTCCTACCTTTCTGGTCGGTCGCAGTCGGTGTTAGTGGGGGGTTAGAGGTTGACCTCTAGGTTTCTCCCTTGTGGGGTGCCTCAGGGGTCGGTCCTCTCCCCCCTGCTATTTAATATCTGCATGAAACCGCTGGGTGAGATCATCCAAGAGAATGGGGTGAGGTATCATCAATATGCGGATGATACCCAGTTGTCCATCTCCACCCCATGTCCAGTCAACGAAGCAGTGGAAGTGATGTGCCGGTGCCTGGAGGCTGTTGGGGTCTGGATGGGTGTCAACAAGCTCAAACTCAATCCAGAGAAGACGGAGTGGCTGTGGGTTTTGCCTCCCAAGAACAATTCCATCTATCCGTCCATTACCCTGGGGGGGGGGATTATTGACCCCCTCAGAGAGGGTTCGCAACTTGGGCATCCTCCTCGATCCACAGCTAACATTGGAAAACATCTTTCGGCTGTGGCAAGGAGGGCGTTTGCCCAGGTTCGCCTGGTGCACCAGTTGCGGCCCTATTTGGACATGGAGTCATTGCTCAGTCACTCATGCCCTTATCACCTCAAGGTTCGACTACTGCAACGCTCTACATGGGGCTACCTTTGAAAAGTGTTCGGAAACTTCAGATCGTGCAGAATGCAGCCGCGAGAGCTATCGTGGGGCTTCCTAGATTCACCCACATTTCTACAACACTCCGTGGCCTTCATTGGCTGCCGATTTGTTTCTGGTCACGATTCAAAGTGTTGGTAATGACCTTTAAAGCCCTTCATGGCATTGGACCAGAATACCTCTGGAACCGCCTTCTACCGCACGAATCCCAGTGGCCGATAAGGTCCCACAGAGTTGGCCTTCTCCGGCGGGCTCCAGGGGAAGAGCCTTCTCTGTGGTGGCCCCAGCCCTCTGGAATCAACTCCCCCCGGAGATTAGAACAGCCGCCACCCTCCTTGTCTTTCGCAAGTTACTCAACACCCACCTATATTGCCAAGCATGAGGGAATTAAGACATCTCCCCCAGGCTTTCTTATCTTTTATGTTTGGTATGTATGTGTTGTATGGTTTTTAAATTGTTGGGTTTTTTTAATGTAATTTTATTATTAGATTTGTTCCATTGTTATACTGTTTTTATTGTTGTTGTGAGCTGCACCGAGTGTTCAGAGAGGGGCAGCATACAAATCTAATAAATTGAATTGAATTGAATGGGGAGTCCTCGGGCAGCTTAACAGAGAGAGGGGGGGAGGGAGGGAGGGAAAGAGGGAGAGAGATCACCCGGGTGTCAGTGTCCCTCCCCCAATCATGTAGGATCGCTGTCACCCCCCCTCCTGAAAACTTCCCTCTCATTCCAGCGATCCTCTCCCAGCCCCCAGCCCCCAATTCACTGGGGAATCCTCTGCTCGGCTCTCTCTCTGGAAAGGTGCAGCTTCGCTTCATGGGGTGGGACGCGAGATCCTTTCTTGAAACACATTTCTCCCTCGCACAGAACGTCTGGAAGGAGCAGCTCCCGCCCTTCAGCCCCAATTTTCTCTCATTCAGGATCCCCCTTTTTCTGGCAAGAGAGACCCGAAGGAAGATCCCGGAATAAAGTTTGGCCGTTTCTCTTATGATTTCTGCCCCTTTATTTGGATAACTCTGCTGTTTTGCCATCATTCCAAGTCTCTCTCTCTCCCTCCCTCTCTCCCTCCTTCCCTCCTCTCTCTGGAGGAGGATCGGAAGGGATCTAGAGAGCTGCGGGGGCTGCCTTTAGCAGGGACAGAACTTTAACTGGGCAGAAGAAGCTGCCATTGTGATTCTGAAGCGGAGGTGCAATAAATGAAACTGGGCTAGAAAGGAAGTTCCATACCCTCCTTGGCCATCAAAGCCAGCTGGGTGACCTGGAGCCCCTCATTCTCTCAGACTAACCCACCTCACAGGGTTGTTGGGAGGAAAATAGGAGGAAGAAGTTATATTCTCAGAACAACCACAAGTTAAAAGTAACTATTCAGGCTAAAACAACAAGACTAGGCAGCAACAGCTGACAGCAAGCAAATGGAACCACACCCTCCAGCGCTTATGTATCCCCAGCTGTCACTACCGGTAGCCGGTAATTCAGGAATTTGGTGTTGTCCTTTAATGTACTCTCTTGTCTCCAGAAACATCTGGGGAAGGTCTCCCAGAAGTATAGAGTTTGCGAGAAATTTATAACCTTGAACCCTGCCTAATGTTAAGACTAGGACCTGTTTTTGAATTACTTTTCCATTAGATTCTCCAACACACGAGCACATAATAGATTTAAACTAAATGTCAACCGCTCCTAACTAGGCTGCAAAAAATATGGCTTTAGCAATCAATACCTAGAATACCCTATCTGACTCTCTGGTTTCTACTCTTAACCCCCAAACCTTTAAACTTAGATTATCTACAATTGTAGGGAGGCAAAACCAATTAGGAAGTTCTGCCCCAGACGTCCGATGGATCCAGAACGTTTTCAAAGGGCGTTTGGGTTTTTGCTGGATTTGCTTGTACACAGTTCGGCAGAGTCTCTTGCTGCAGCCTGGAATATGGTTGCAACGGATGCTCTAGACCCAATTGCGCCTTTGCTACCTCTCTCTGGAAATAGATCCTCGAGATCTCCTTGGTTTACTGAGGAGCTCCGGAGAATGAAACGCCAGAAGAGAAGTCTAGAGAAGCATTGGAGGAAAACCAGATCAGAATCTGATCAAACACTTGTAGAAGTTCATATTAAGATTAACAAAGTGGCGATCAGGTCGACAAGACGTGCTTACAATGTCGGCCTGATTGCATCTGTGGAATCCTGCCAAGCCACCCTGTGTGCAGCCTCCACTTCCACAGCGCCCCCCGAGGAGGAGGGCTGTTTGGACAACTGTTGGTTCAGGAAGATTACGTGCAGTTGAACAAAAACATAACAATTTTGGTCTCTCTGTATCCAATTCCTATATGGTTCTTGCGGATTTAAATAGTAAGGATGTTGTAGATATTAGCAAGGCCCCTCAGGCGGAGAATGAGGGGATGTTCAAAGGAGAAGTTGTTGTAAATGAGGAGCATAGTGTCATCAAACCAAGTCCAGTTAGTAGAAATAAAGAGAGGACACATGTTCTTGTGGGTGACTCGATTGTCAGAGGTGTTGATTTGGGACAGAGGAAGGAAGTGGTGAAGGTGATGAGGTGTCTTCCAGGAGCCACTGCCCACAGGGACAGGAGGCGGATTACAAACATTGTCAAGGCTGTGAGTAAAGGTAATAAAGTTGATGTGGTGGTGCATCTTGGCACAAACGATTTGTCCCAGAGAAATGTTAATGTAGTAAAAAGAGATTTTCAATGTCTAAGTGTGGAGCTGGGTAAAATAACTGATTCAGTGACTTTCTCAGAGGTGTTACTGGTTTGTGGCCAGGAGGGTAAAACAAGTTGTATCAGAGAGTTTAATGTGTGGTTAAGGCAGTGGTGTAAAGCTGAAGGTTTTGGCTATGTAAGTCATGATGTCAGTAGGTGGTCTTATAGAGAGTTGTTTAAGAGGGATGGTTTGCATCCATCATACAGAGGTACCCAGGTGCTCGGTGAGGAATTCAGAACTTTTTTGGACAGGCATTTAAACTAGGTAAAGGGGACAGAGATGTACCAGATGTGGAGGATTTCTGTCCCCGACCAATGAGGATAAATCAGTTTCTGGAAGCTTATGAAAAGGGAGCTGTAAATAAAATAGATGTATTTGTTGATGATAAGGGGCAAACTAATAATGAAAATAATGTTCTTCGGGTAATGTACACGAATGCTCGAAGCTTGAGCAACAAGCTCTGTGAGTTAATGGCCATAATATCTAGAGATAATTTGGATCTGGTTGCCATAACTGAGACATGGTTTAAAGATTCTAATGAATGGGAAATATCCATACCAGGATATACACTGTATAGGAAGGATAGAATAGAGAGAAGGGGAGGTGGAGTAGCCATTTATATTAAAGAAAGTCTAAAAACAATACTAATTCAAAATACATGTAAAGATCTGGAGACCCTCTGGATTTGCATGCAAAATAAAGACCGTTCTGTCATTAGAATTGGGGTGATCTATAGGCCTCCAGGGCAATCTGAGGAACATGACACCAAATGGTGGATGAGATTACCCTAATGGCAGTAAAGGGAGATATTGTGGTTTTGGGTGATTTCAACACGCCTGATGTTGACTGGAATATCCCCAGTGCCCTTACATGCAATAGTAAGAATATAGTAGAGGCCTTTACAGGAGCAGCTCTGGCACAGCTAGTTAAGACACCAACTAGAGGGGAGAAAATTGAACGGATCCAAAGACGGGCTACAAGAATGGTGGAAGGTCTTAAGTATAAAACGTATCAGGAAAGACTTAATGAACTCAATCTGTATAGTCTGGAAGACAGAAGGAAAAGGGGGGGACATGATCGAAACATTTAAATATGTTAAAGGGTTAAATAGGGTTCAGGAGGGAAGTGTTTTTAACAGGAAAGTGAACACAAGAACAAGGGGACACAATCTGAAGTTAGTTGGGGGAAAGATCAAAGGCAACATGAGAAAATATTATTTTACTGAAAGAGTAGTAGATCCTTGGAACAAACTTCCAGCAGACTTGGTTGGTCAATCCACAGTAACCGAATTTAAACATGCCTGGGATAAACATATATCCATTGTAAGATAAAATACAGGAAATAGTATAAGGGCAGACTAGATGGACCATGAGGTCTTTTTCTGCCATCAGTCTTCTATGTTTCTATGTTTCTATGTTTCTATGTTTAGGGTGACTCGCTCCCTCCTAAATCAGGGGGGAGTTGAGGAACCCTTGCAGGGTAGTGCTGAGGCATTTAACAAGTTTTTGCAAATAAAATCACTCAGATCCAGACTGATCTTGACTCCAATTGGAACCCAGAGTCAGCTGACAACGAGTCAGTCAAGGTGACAGGGGCTGTCTTTAGTCCACCTGTTTGGAGTGAGTTTGACCTGGTGACACCTGATGAAGTGGACAAGGCCATTGGAGCTGTGAGTTCGGCCACCTTCCTACTGCGTGGTGTCTCTCCTGGCTGGTCTTGGCCAACAAGAAGGTGACAGGGAGCTGGGTCCAGAAGATTATTATTATTATTATTATTATTATTATTATTATTATTATTATTATTATTTATTGGATTTGTATGCCGCCCCTCTCCGCAGACTCGGGGCGGCTAACAACAGCAGTAAAACAGTACAACAAAATCCAATACTAAAAAAGCAGTTAAAAACCCATTATATAAAGACCAATCATACATACAAACATACCATACATAAAATTGTGAAGGCCTAGGGGGAAGTGTATCTTAGTTCCCCCATGCCTGGCGGCAGAGGTGGGTTTTAAGCAGCTTGCGAAAGGCAAGGAGGGTGGGGGCAATTCTAATCTCTGGGGGGAGTTGGTTCCAGAGGGTCGGGGCCGCCACATAGAAGGCTCTTCTTCTGGGTCCCGCCAAGCAACATTGTTTGGTTGACGGGACCCGGAGAAGACCCACTCTATGGGACCTAACTGGTCGCTGGGATTACCAATGCTTCTCTGAGGGAGGGGTCCTTCCTGGTTCCCTACAAGGAGGCACTTGTGCATCCCCTCCTCAAGAAGCCTTCCCTGGACCCAGCCATATTTAATAACTATCGTCCTGTCTCCAACCTTCCCTTTATGGGGAAGGTTGTTGAGAAGGTGGTGTCGCTCCAGCTCCAGCGGTACTTGGAAGAAGCCATTTATCTAGGCCCTCGACAGTCAGGATTCAGACCCGGCTACAGCACAGAAACTGCTTTGGTCACGCTGATGGATGATCTCTGATGGACCCAGGACAGGAGTTTTTCCTCTGTCCTGGTGCTTCTTGATCTCTCAGCATGTCAGGCCCAAAATCATTATGTGAAGTCAGAGGTTTTGGCTTGACATAGTTAGCAGAGATAGGGAAACAGGATGTGTGTGTGTGCGAGAGAGAGAGATTGATACCACCACACATTCCTTTATGCGGAGTCCAAGGTCAACTGAACTAATGAAGAAGCCAGTGAATCCCTGCACCGGATTGGTCCACATGATTGCACTTGTGGGTGTGAGGATGTGTAACGAATCTTAAACTGGATGGGGAACTGAAGAGAAATTCAGTATTGGAATGACGTGCCATGAATCCAAAATGGCCATGTTAATAAATCAACCTTGTGTGAGAGCATAGGAGGGGAATGTGATTTATTTCTCAAATGCTATTTGGCTCGCTGACAGAAAATTCCATTCTGAAGAGAATGGAAGGGAGAGAGTTAACCAAGAACCTGGAGGTGGAAGGGCTTGGGGTTTTCAACCTCCCCCTCCTGAAAGATCCAGCCAGAATTCAACAATACAAAGGTACGGACAGAAGTTTCCAGCAAGGGAGACAGGAGCATGGAGTTGAGATGAAAAAGCCAGAGGCAATTTATTTCCAGGAGTTGGGATGGGTGAGATGCCATTGGATTCCTGAAAATCCCCCTCCCCATGGGCCCCCGAAGTTACCTCTCTACACGGCAACAATGAATAATGTAGTTTTCCCTTCCGCACAAGCATTTCATCATCTAAGTGAATTGGGACATAGACAAAGCCCTCTGTTACATCAATTGACCAGAGAAATCAAATTGAACAAATTGACCAAATCAATTGACCAGAGAAATGCAGTGGACATAATATACTTAGACTTTAGCAAAGCATTCGACAAGGTGGACCACAACCTTCTACTCTCCAAAGTAAAGAAGAGTGGAATTGACAGTAACACAAGAAGATAGATTGAAAACTGGCTGACCAATTGCACTCAACGAGTAGCCCTCAACGGGACTAAATCCACATGGAAAGAGGTAGGCAGCGGGGTACCACAGGGATCAGTCCTCAGCCCTGTACTCTTCAACATATTTATCAATGACCTAGACGAGGGAATAGAGGGGGAATTAATTAAATTTGCAGATGACACCAAGCTGGCAGGAGTGGCCAACACCCCAGAGGATAGACACAGAATTCAAAAAGATCTAGACAGACTTGTACAGTGGGCCGAAACGAACAAAATGAAGTTCAATGTAGAGAAGAGTAAAATCCTGCACCTAGGCAAAAAACCCCCAAAACATGCATACAAATTAGGCGAAACCACACTCACCATGAGTGACTGTGAAAGGGATCTTGGAGTCTTAGTGGATAACCAGCTAAACATGGGTCAGCAATGTGCAGCAGCGGCTAAAAAAGCCAACACAATCCTAAGCTGCATGAACAGGGGGATACACTCCAAGACCAGAGAGGTAATAATACCACTCTATAGGGCTCTGGTCAGACCGCACCTGGAGTATTGCATTCAGATCTGGTCACCACACTTCAAAAAAGATATAGAGACTCTAGAGAGGGTGCAGAAAAGAGCAACTAAAATGATAAAGAGACTAGAGACCAGGTCATACGAGGAAAGGTTGCTGGAACTGGGCATGGATAGTTTAGTAAAAAGAAGGGCTAGGGGGGACATGATAGCTGTATATGGGTACTTGAGGGGTTGCCACAGAGAGGAGGGGGACACACTGTTTTCCAGGGCACCAGAGGGCTGGACGAGGAACAACGGTTGGAAACTGACCAAGGAAAGATTCAATCTGGAGATAAGAAAGAATTTCCTGACAGTGAGAGCGATCAACCAGAGGAACGGCCTGCCAGTGGAGGTTGTGGACTCCCCAACTTTGGACACTTTCAAGAGGAGATTGGATTGCCATTTGGCTGGGGTGGTGTAGGATTTCCTGCTCAGGCAGGGGGTTGAACTTGATGACTTGTAAGGTCCCTTTCAACTCTAATAATAAATAAAAATAAATAAATAAATCAAAGGAATTTACCTATGGAGGAATTTCAACCCCCGCTCTCCCCACTCCCTCCTGCTTCCCTGATTGCAGCTGGCTTGTCGCTTATCCAAGCTGAGATTGGAGGGAGAGGTGGTCATTTGCTCCAAATTAATCGACGGTGGGATTATAGCCTCTCCAAAGGGATGGAGGAGTGGGAGGAACCCAGATTGCTTTCTAAATTGCATACTGAGGGGGGCCCTGAGTTGGATAATGTGGCAAGACAGACAGAGGCAGAGATCCGGATTGGTCAATTGAGGCAATCAGGGCAGCCTGTGAAGAAATTTGTGTGGGAATTCAGAAAAGTTGCCGGCAACATGAGAGAATGGCCAGAAAAACATTTGGTTCATATGTTTGTGAACTGTATGGGGGAGGCAGCTGGGCCATTCAAGACTGGTATGCCACAGTGGTCACTTTGGGTGATGTAATCCCTGCTGAGAAGAAACCTCCCCCATCTCCATGCACTAAATGATTCTTTAAAATGCCACCTTTTCCCTTGCCAGCTGGGCCCCTCTTGCTCAAGGGCCATGAGGGGAATAAATTGTTATTATTTATTTATTTATTTATTTATTTTATTTTATTTATTCGATTTTTATGCCTCCCTTCTCCTTAGACTCAGGGTGGCTTACAAAATGTTAGCAATAGCACTTTTTTTAACAAAGCCAGCCTATTGCCCCCACAATCCGGGTCCTCATTTTACCCACCTCAGAAGGATGGAAGGCTGAGTCAACCTTGAGCCGGTGATGAGATTTGAACCGCTGACCTTCAGGTCTACAAGTCAGCTTCAGTGGCTTGCATTACAGCACTCTACCTGCTGCGACCAGACTGGCCCTAAGGGGACTGACTGCTTGACGCCCCTCTCTCCCACAAAACCCGAGTCAAGCCCAGTAGCGGAAAGAGGATCTGAAGGAGCCCCTCTGCAGGGTTGCTGGGTCTTTGAAACAATAGAGCTCTGCCCTCCTGAGGATTTTACTGATGGTGAAGAACCTATTCCTTCAGGAACCAACCCTGATTGGAATGAGGAGCCCAGTGGAGAAGATGATCCAATGGTGATCCAGTGGGGGAGGAGGAAGAAATATGGGCTCCGATAGATACAGGGTGCTCGAGATGCCTTATCAGCAAAACCATAGTGGAGAAGTTAAAAATCCAGACCAGGCCTTTAGGGAAGCCCATCCGGTTCAACACGTGGATCTCAGCTGGGGTCAGGCTAGTTGCTTCAATAATAAGTACTATGCAGACTGGTAATTCTCAAAATAACATTTCCTTTATTTTTCCTTCCACATTGGATCTCATCATTTCAGCTCCGGCACGAAAATGCATTCCAACTGTTACAGGATAATTATGAAATTAAAAATTTCATCTAAATAACAAACTACTTCAAAACATTTTCTTATCTCTGAGTCAAGGTTCGTGCTGTTTAAAAGCAGTTTATCGTGCAATAAAAAATCATTTTCTCTAGCACTTTGAAGAAAAGCAATCCGTCTCTTCTGTTCAATTCTGGATGTGATCAATGTTCCCTCTAATTTTTTTTCGGTGTGGGTGGAAAAGTAGACTGGGCGGCATAGAAGTATGTATAACTAACTAACTAACTAACTAACTAACTAACTAACTAACTAACTAACTAACTAACTAAATAAATAAATAAATAAATAAATAAATAATAAACTAAATAAATAGGGGGGAAAGGGCTGGGTTTTTTTTTCTCTGTTAATATTTATGTGCTTTTAACAGTATATTTTAAATCAAGAGTCACTTCTCTCTGTTTCTCTCTCTTTCCTCTCATCCTCTACCTCAATCATTTTCTCATTTCTCTTTTTTTCTTCCCTTTTTTCTATCATTTCTCTCACTTCCTTCCTCTCTTCTCTCTCTCTTGCTTTCTTTCACTCTCTCTCTCTCCCTTTCTCTCGCTCTATCTCTTGCTTTATTGCTTTCTCTCTTTCTCTCTCCCCTTTTGCTTTCTCTCTTTCTCACTTTCTCTCTCCCTCTTTCTTTCTTTTTATCTTGCTCAGTCTGTTGCTCTCACTTTCTCTTGTTCTCTCTTTCTTGTTCTCTCTTTCTCTCTCTTCCTTTTTTCTCTGTGGAAGCCTGCGAAGGTTTTTCTTATTTTGAATGTTCTGGGTGGGCATTCCAGAAGCACTCGGCAAGAGCGAAGCAACTGCGAGAGCACTTTCTCAAGGAACGCCTGCCCTTCCTCTCCTGCAACCCCTTCGCTGACAGCCCGGGACAACAGCACTCACAGTGAAGGGGCTGCAGGGGGGGCGGGGCATGCTCAGAGAAAACCATCTTGCAGCTCCCTCATTGGGAGTGCTTTTGCCGAGCGCCTGCCCAACCCCTCTCACAGACCCTTCGCTGGGAGAGCAGATGATGATGATGAGAAGCCGAAGCCACCACCACCGCTGCAGCCACTGTTGCAGGAGGAGCTGCGCCCCAAGGTGGGAGGCGGAGTAGGAGAAAGCCAGAAAGAGTGGCGGATCAGGCAGGTGGGGGGCAGTGGTGAGAATCCAGGGGCACGAGGGGTCTGGAGGTGCTGAGGGGGGGGGGCAGGGGCAGGAGCGGCTCCCTTTCCTTCTCCCACCGCCTATGTCTACTGCAGGTGACGGTCGCTGGCAGTAGACATAGGCAGTAGGAGAAGGAAAGGGAACTGCTCCCACCCCCACCTGCCGTGGATGGGCGGGCGCCAAGCTTCTCAGTTGTGGTCCCCGCCACCCTCCGCGGGCTGGCAGGGGGATGGGGATGTGTGCCCAACATTCAAAATAAGAAAAAACCTTTGTTGGCCTCCGCACTTTCATTGGAAAAGGCTGCATGGGGGTAGTTTTTGGGTGCATGGTCACGCAGCCATGTGCCTTAGAGGGAACATTGGATGTGATGTAATTAATTAATTAAGTTACACACTCTAAATAGCATATTAAAACTGCTTCCCCCCCAATTTCTTCTTTTCTTTTCTGTAACCTTCTGAACTTTGGGTTTAACCAAGGACTCCCTTCTATCTCCCTGTTATCTGAAGAAGCATTGCTCTGCATGCTTTCATTTGACAGCTGTTCAATTTCCCTTTCATCCTCTCCCACATCTCTTAAATAAGGATAATTGACAGCTTCTACATCATCTCCGACTTCTGAATCAGACAATTCTAAAGGCTGACAGGGAATGCACACAACAATTAGTAAATGATACTTAATAGAAGGAGCCATCTTGAAAATATGGGTGGCATACAAATCCAATAAATAAAATAAAATAAAAATAAAATCAATGTTACATACAATATTATTATTACACTGATGATCACACTAACGATGGAGTCTCCTAAAGGATTTGTTTGCCTTCACTGTTAATTTCTGGTTGAAGTAAAGTGTTAAAAAGCTCAAACACTTCACCAGCCCATCAATTACATGATTCCTTTAAAGTAGTCTTCTTGTGTTCCAGTAATTAGCTTTCAAGGTTTTGTTTTTCAATTGATTAGCAAACAAGACATGTTTTTTTCCCACACCAGAGATTCTTTGTAATTAACTTCATAATCGTTACAAAGTTTTCCCAAAACAACTCTAAAATCACCTCTTTGCTGTGTATTACAAAAGATTACCAAAAAAAAAAAAAAAGATTTCACAAAGTTGGAAAATTTTGATTTTCTTTCCTTTTAAATGAACTGAAGAGGATCCCACCCACTGACTGGTAAACTTGTTTCAAACATTTATCTGTTTATTTGCTTATTCAGTCAGTCAGTCTGTCCTATATCATAATAAAATCTAATTTCTTATATTGTCCTTCCCTAGTTTCATGACAATTTCAATTATTAATTAATTTATTTTACACTTTGATATCTTTTTCCCCCACACAAGATCAGCTGTGCTTTTGAAGCTGATTAGCAGCTCCAAGAAGCCAAGCATGAGCAAAGCAAGCACACATGGGCACACACTGACAACCAGCGAACTAATATGCTGAAGCTGAACAGGCGAAGGATGCTTGTAGGATGAGGCAGAAATTCCACCCCTTGTTTTCCTCTCCCCAAACTAAGGTGCATCTTATCCTCTGATGAATCTCATACTACGAAAAATACGTTAACCTTGTCAAAACAAGCATAAAAACTCAATTTATAATTGCAATAAATAATTAAGTGTTATGAACCTGAGAAACTACTTCATGATTAGATACCAACTTTTATCATTAAATGTCCCTTAGTATTTAGGTCTGGTCTCAGGATGATAATGTAGCACTTGGGGAAGAAGATACAGCCCAGCAGGCCAGCACCAGAAGCCAAGATGGAGAAAACCTGCACAGCCACCATGTATTTCCCTTTGGTGCTCAAGTAGGTGGGCAGGAAGGAGATCCAAACGCTGCAGAAGACCAGCATGCTGAAGGTGATCAGTTTGGCTTCATTGAATGCCCCAGGCAGGTTCCTGGCCAGGAAAGCCATTGTGAAGCAAATGGCAGCAAGGAAACCCATGTAGCTGAGAACAACATAAAACATGGCGACAGAGCCTTCATTGCACTGAAGGATGATCTCTCCAGGCTGGGAATGCAAGTCAGAGTCAGGAAATGGGGGAGAAACTCCCAGCCAGATTGCACAAATTACAATTTTTCCAGCAGAACCAGAAAGGATGATGGAGTTGGCCAGGCTCTTCCCCAACCATCTTCTTATCCTGTTCCCTGGTTTTGTGGCCAGGAAGGCCAGCACTACCATGATTGTTTTGGCTAACACACAAGACACAGCTACTGAGAAGATGATGCTGAACATTGTTTGTCGGAGAAGGCAGGTGGCTTTCCTTGGTCGGCCAATGAAGAAAAAGGAGGACAAGAAGCAGAGCAAGAGGGAAACCAGGAGGATGTAGGACAGGTCACGGTTGTTAGCTTTGACAATGGGGGTTTCCAGGTATTTAAGGAATATGACTAAAACAAGGCCTGTTGTTAGAAACAAGAATACAGCAAAGGAGACCAGGATGATGCTCAGATGTTCTTCATAGGACAGGAAGGTTATTCTTTTGGGAATACATTGGATTCTGTCATCAGTTGGATATTTATCATCTGGACACTTGGTGCATTTTTCAGTATCTGGGAAAACAGTAAGTAATATTATTTTTATAGTCTCTCCTTTCAGATTCCAAGAAAGACTTTCTTTCGATGACAACTAATACTGAAAGACAAGAAAACCATAGTAATTGATAAAATGTAGTATAGATATAGATATAAAAAGATATAATGTTTTTTCTGGTTGCCCATCTTAAACCAGTAAGCAGATTATAGTTCAGTTTTTAAAAAGACACAATATATATGACTACCGTGTTGAAATCATTTATCCCAATGCCTGGAAAAACCACCTCCACAGGTTTAGGGCCTATTGGGTTTCAATGGGGAAGGTGTTCAATAGGACAGGAGGTGAAACAAAAAAGTTAGCCTTTAGAGGATCCACATGGTGGCAATGTTTTAGGGAACAGACCTACGTATATTGTATGCATGTATGTCTGATTTTACTGTCTTTAAACGAGTTGGCTTTATTGTACAAATGCAGATGAATTACTGAATCTTGTCCTGATATCTTTGTTCTCCTAAGTTGTTCCATGCATTTGTAAAATGATTGCTTTTTTTCTGAAAACTAAGGATCTGAACATATCTCACTGCATTGTACTGCATATATACTACACTGTTCAGTTTATGTCTGGGTATTTTATCCTTGGAGTAGGCAAGCTTCTTTAAGTACATTGACCACATAATAAGAAAAAAGGACAAACCCATGTGTTTTAATTCTTTTTCTATTCCCTCTTTGCTGGTAGGCAAACCTTCAGCCCCGTGATGTAGGCTTCTAATAATTCTCATTCTGTGCTTCAGTGGGTAGTGAGAATCCAAATATTGATTACTGTATGTGGGTTTTCAATATTAAGTCTTGTTTTCTCTTGTTCCTTGAACCAAAAGACTCTTGTCCCTCCCAAGTAGATCTTTCAATAAATATTAACAGACAGACAGACAGACTGACTGGCTGACTGACTGACTGGTATATCTTTTGGCCTGAAAGATAAAATTGGTTTAAATGAAAAAATCCCATTGACCTGAAACCAATCCTCAAGTTTCAAAGAAAATAGATGGTAAACATTAGTGAGGGGCTGCACTTACCTCCATTTACTGGGACCCCTCGGGCAGGCGGAGGGCATGAGCAAGCATGTGGCAGTCACAGTCGTATGGGCAGGGTTTGGGTGAGGGCACCAGTATGAGATTTACTTTCTGCGCATGCACAGGAAGTGAAATATCGCATGAGGACACACACAACTGTGAGATTTTGGCAAATTTCACTGGTTTTGTTCTTTGGCAAAAGAAAAGCAAAAAATCAGTGAAAATCATCAAAATCTCGCCATCACGCATGTCCTCATGTGATATTTTACTTCATGCACATGTGCAGGAAGCAAATCTCATGCTGGGCATGCGCACCCAACCGCTGATCAGCTGCACCTACACACACAGCTGCACTTCCTCTGCTGGGATGACATCCCCCCAATCCCAGGAGCAATCCACACCTGGTAAACATGGAAGTTCTATTTCCCACCTGGCAAGTACAAAAGATACTTCCTTTAACGTAATTCATCTTGCCCAAACCACTATGTTCTTCTATCTCTTCCTGTCTTATTCTTCAAGATCTTATTCCTCCCATTATAGAATAAAAGGGACAACTTGTCAATCCAAATGGAAAAAAAAAAAGTCAAGTTCACACATGTCTTTTAACATTTGATCAAATGTTCTGGTTGAATCCAATGCCCTTCCCTCTGGTGTCACTCACCTTCCTGTGTGGAGATGGTCCCCTCCGGACAAGGAATACAATCATAGCAGCAGATTGGTTCTTCTTTCCGAGCCCGTTTTACAAATCCAGCGTGACAATTATCCACACATTTGGACTGAGGCAGAGACTAAGCAGAAAAAAAATTCAAAGACAGACCATTTATTTATGGCTTAAATTTGGAGAATTCTTTGTTTTAGTGAGAGACTTAAGGCAGAAGACAATCAAGATAAACAATAGCATTTAAGATTTCTCCAGAGAGCTTACAATCCAAAAACTAAATCTAAGTAGCATTTCATTAGAAATTTACTCTCATTATTTCAAATGTTTAGAAGGACTTTGGGGTGGGGGGTGGAGGTAATTTCCAGTCCTTCATTTTTCTAGACTAAGGCATTATCTCAATAGGTTCAACTGTGGTTCTATTTTGATTGGACACCTTGTATCACCTCCCTAACAGCAGGAGACCTATCCCAATGAGGTAAAACAGAAGTATAAATAACTTTGGTGAGATATGGGCTCTTTAAACATATCTGAGCCTGATTGTTTAGGGGACACTAAAACCAACTATACAGATAAGGATCTTAACCACCTTGTTGAGCAACTTTAGCCGTGAAAGAGCATCTTGGTTGATAATAAGCTTTTGTCTTTCAAGACTCCCCAGTTGTTCTTTAATGGGATCCTTCTTATGGAAAATCAACCAACCTATGATATTCAGATCTGCTGCTACTGTTCCACTTTTGTCCAAGTATAGTTTTTCCCAGGAAAAATTGCAAAATTCATTCTTCTCCAGAAAGGGATGGAACTAGAATTGAAACATTCAGGAATTTTGAAAACAAATTGAAACATCCTAAAAGGAGGAACAATTTTAAAGGTGAGCCAGTGAAAAATAAATGTTCACTATTTCCCTAAATAGCATTAGCATGTAGGTTTACAGTATATACCACTTCACAATGCTTTTACAGCCCTCTCTAAGTGGTTTATAGAATCAGCATATTGCCCCCAACAATCTGGGTCCCCATTTTACCAACCTTGGAAGGATGGAAGGCTGAGTCAACCTTGAGCTGGTCAGAATCGAACTCCCAGCAATGAACAGTGAGTTAAACAGCAATACTTACATTGTAACACTGCACCACCATGATTGAAGACAAGGACTGAGCAGCCATCAGTCTGAAAAGCTTTAATTGGATTCCTGCAGTGAGCAGGTGTTGGGCTAAATTTTCATAGGTTTGGCTGAAATTTATGAATATAAAATTGATTTATTTATTTATTTATTGGGTTTGTATGCCACCCTTCTCAGAGGACTCGGGGCGGCTTTTTATTCTATCCTGCTAATTACAAGCTCATAAGTACAAGAGTTTATTTATAATATATACACTTTTAGAATTTTTATAACTGCAGTGTTTAATATGAAAATATAATTGCCAGAGTGCCTGCTCTTTGGAACATAATCTGTTTGGCCCACCTGTTGGTGTTTTGAAGAACAAGGAAGTTGAAATGGTTCCTCTACATGGGATTTTTTTTTTCTAAATAGGAACTAGGTGTGATGGATCCCTGTCAGGACCCCATACCTGCCATGGCTCTAGCCTTAAAGCCCCAAATCTCTCTTTCTTCTCAGTTTTTCTCCTCCTAGGTAATGAGGAATATGCAACATTCAAGGCATGGGCCAGAGTCTTAACAACACTATAAACACGGTGGTCATTCTTTATCAGAATTCTGTTCTTTTTCCCTTCTATATCCAATGGAGCTATCTGGGTACATCGTCTCCGGCCCTTGACAGAGAAGACATGCTTTGAAAAAGAACAGCGAAAAGACTGGTCTTCAAATTGGAAATCCCTAAAAAGATTGGGTTGAAAGGCATCATCATTTGGTAATTTTTTTTCCTGAAAGGCAAAAGTCCAAATACTATGGATATATTTTTGAAGTGCATGCCTTATCATTTTCACTTTCTCCACAATTGTGGTAATCCATATTTTCCCTTCAATGGGTCTTGGCAAACCTTCAATTGTTAAATGGATGTGGTGAAATCTATCCACAAGGGAAGAAAATTCTATGAAGTGAACAAAGACATTAACTTTTCTCCACTTAGAGATGGCATTTCTGAGAGGTTCTGTAGATCTAGCCATTGAAAATTGTTGTGAGATAACAATACAAATTCCATTTCTGACAAGCATAGGAGTGAAAGTTCTCATAAAATTCTCTCCCTCCTCTGTGTCTGGTGGAAAGAGACCAATCAAAGTCCATTTAAAATGGAGGAGTACTTGGATAATTCCTGAGTATTGGAACCCATTTTTGGGGAGCATTTGATGGAAAAAGGGAATTTGACTTTTATCATTCAGAACCTCTGAAACAATTCCATAACTGATCTGAAGAAGCAACGAAGAGTGGTGTATTATATATAGATGAGATCAAGTCTAAAATGTAAACATTTAATACATCCAGCGTGGTTCTCACGACAATATTTAAATACTGTAGTCTATTGTTAGAGACTATTGCTATAGACCAGGGGTCCCCAAACTTTTTACACAGGGGGCCAGTTCACTGTCCCTCAGACTGTTGGAGGGCCGGACTATAAAAAAAACTATGAACAAATTCCTATGCACACTGCACATACCTTGTTTTAACGTAAAAAAACAAAATGGGAATGTACTATTTAGAGGGGGGGGGAGAAGTCTGAAATTCATACATGTTTATGTTTTGTTTTTAATTTTCTTTTGTTAACATCTGATTGGCTATACAAGGTTTTCTTGGTTTATAGAAAAATGTATAAAAATATTTATAGAAAAATATATAAAGAAAGAAGGAAGCACTTTGGCATAATGGTTAATAAGTTAGAAATATAATTGGTGTTGTACTTTTTGAAGGAACATTAAGGAGGGAATTTAATTAAAAGAAAAGTATGTACCTGGATGACAACATTAGAAAAAAAAATTTGCAACTTTTTTGATGATTGATATTAGTTACTGACAAAATACTGCATTTTATTCAGGGAAAATTAGATGGTACATTGTATTGTTTGAATGTATGTTGAGAGAAAAATTTAAAAAAATTTACATCCCCCCCCCAAAAGTCCTTCCTTCCTCCGCCCCTCCATTCATTTCATTCTTCCTTCCTTCCTTGTTCCCTCCATTTCTTCTTCCTTCCTTCCTTCTTCCTTTCCTTCCTTCCTTTTCCCTCCATTTCTTCTTCTTTCCCTCTCCCTTATTTTCCTTCTTTCTCATTTGTTTTGTTTCCCTCTCCCTCGTTCTTTCCCTCCATCATTTTCTCATTTTTCTTTTTCTCTCTCACATTCCCTCCCCCTCTCACTTGTTTTCTCTCCCTCTCTCTCTTGCTTTCTTTCTCTCTCTCTCTCCTTTTCTTCTATCTTCCTTCCTCTCTTCTTTTTTTTCCTGCCCTGCAACACGCCCTGGGGCAGTCAGCTGCAAGCAGAAGCTCCAAGACGGTGGCACCGATGTCGGGTCGCAGTACATTGCTGGCGCTGCACTGGGCATGGGCACGGACTGGCACTGGCCCACTGGCTGGGCCGGGACAGAGGTGCCAGCCCCATGCCCAGCGCAGCGCCAGCAATGTGCGGCGTCCTGCAACACATCAAGCTGCCGCCAGCGCCAGTGCCTTGCAGCCAACCGCCCTACCGCCACCCCACGCAACTGCTCAGTGCCCTCCTGCTTGACCCACGTTTGGCTGCGCCACCTTCGCGGCTTGCCCTGCTGCCCCGCGCCCGCCAGAGCTGCCCGGTGCAGACTAAGTGCGGGGCAGAGTAGGCGGCGGCGGTGGCTTCAGGCCCGCCCCCAAGCTGAGCTTCCTTTGGCTTTCTTCGAGGCAAAACTGCAAAGCTCACCTGCCACCTCGGAGGAAGCCAAACGAAGCTCAGCTCAACGAGGACCGGCTGTTGGTCTCTTGAAGCTGCCGCCGCCGGCCACTGCAGAGATCCCTCAAGAGCCGGTCTTTCTTGGCGCTGAATAGTTGCAGCCTCTGAGGCTGCCTCCGCCTCCAGGCGAAGGGATCTCCTCGGTGGGCGGCATCGGAGGCTGCAGCAACGCAGCTCCGAAAAGGACCGGCTGTTGGTCCCTTGAAGCTGCCGCCGCTGCCGCCTCCATTTAGGCGAAGAGATCTCCGCAGTGGGTGGCGGCGGTGGAGGCAACTTCAAGGGACCAACAGCCGGTCCTTTTCGGAGCTGCGTTGCTGCAGCCTCCGATGCCGCCCACCGAGGAGATCCCTTCGCCTGGAGGCGGAGGCAGCCTCAGAAGCTGCAACTATTCAGCACCGAGAAAGACCGGCTCTTGAGGGATCTCTGCAGTGGGCGGCGGCGGCAGCTTCAAGAGACCAACAGCCGGTCCTCGTTGAGCTGAGCTTCCTTTGGCTTCCTCCGAGGCGGCAGGTGAGCTTTGCAACTTTGCCTCGAAGGAAGCCAAAGGAAGCTCAGCTTGGAGGCGGGCCTGAAGCCACTGCTGCCGCCTACTTCTCCCCGCGCTTTGGCCGCACCGGGGCCAAGTAAGCCGAGGTTAGGCCTGTCGCCCCCGGCTCCAAGCGCGGGGCCTGGGCGGCGGGCAAGCATCGAGAAGGCCTCTCCGTCGCCTGGCCGGGGAAAAGCTCCCCTCCCCGCAATCCGGCCGTTAACAAGTTAGTGTGCGGGGGTCCTGATGGCTTGTTTACTGTCCCCTCCAGACGCTCTTGCAGGGCTTCCAGGCTCCCCGTGGGGCAGTGAAGAAGCAAAATAGCAGTACTCTCCCGCTGTCTCTGCCCCTCTCTTTCTTGCTTTATTTCTCTCTCTCACTCCCTTTCTATCTCTCCCTCTTTCTCTCTCTCTCTCTCCCTCTCCACAGCAGACCCCCCCAACGCAAAAGTGCCCAAACGCGCGCAAACCTCTCCGGTGCAAAACAAAAAAGCAAAAAAGCGGCACTGGAGGGAACAAGACGGTCTGCAGCTGAGTGTCTGGAGGAGGAGGAGGCAGAAAGCCAGGGGGTGGGGAGGAAAGCAATTGGCCAATTTCTTTCTCGCCTTTAGGGAGAGGAACTGTTGCTGCTCTGCCATAGGGTGCTTTCCTCCCCGCCCCCTGGCTTTCCTCCTCTTCCTTGCCGCCACCAGATGCTCAGCAGCAGAGTGGAGGGGAGATTCGGGAACTTAGTATATAGATTGTAAAATCTCGTACGCTGCTGCAGGCCGGGCAAATGGCCTCAGCGGGCCGCATCCGGCCCGCGGGCCGTAGTTTGGGGACCGCTGCTATAGACTATTGAGCTTTTGTGGTGCAATAGGTAGAGTGCAGTACTACAAGCTACTTCTGCTGATCACCGGCTGCCAGCAGTTTGGCAGATCGAATCTGAGTAGGCTCAAGGTTGACTCAGCCTTCCATGCTTCCAAGTTCAGTAAAATCAGGACCCACATTGTTGTGGGCAATATGTTTACTCTCTGTAAACTGCTTAGAGGGAGCTGTAAAGCACTGTGAAGTTGTATATAAGTCTAAAAATATTGCTATTATTAATCCTTATGCCATATCAAGATAATGAATACAAAATGCAAAATATTAGCAACGTTGAATATAATCATTTCTCTAATCTGGAGTTTGTTACTGCTCTTTCTCTTTTCTAATAAATTTGACATTCAGATAATAGCTATGTTTTGTCTTCTTATCTGTAGAGCACTGTCAATGCAAATCAGTTCATTTAACAGATTTGATTAAATGTTCCACATTTAACATTGTGTCCAGCTGCTCAAGTCTTGCTCAGGTAAATGTTTAGTCCTCCTCTTCACTTTAGATCTCAATCCCTAGCATGATAATGTCCATTATGAAAAGCAGCTCATGAATTCCATGGAAATGATATGATTGAATGTATTACCCACCCACCAACAACCTGCTCACTTGACCAGATAGACAAACACACAAACAAACCTGTGGAACTTTGTAGGTGCCTACTAATGTTGACATTTGAATGGAGATGTCATCAAGAGATCCATCAAGAACAGCCATCAAGTTGTCATTCTTTCCACAGCTGTAGTTGGGAACATTGGCTTCTCCAGTTGAGAGCATGGCCAGCAAAGCTTCTGAAGTCCCAAGCGTGTTCAAATAATTGTCATGGATGTTGTAGCCAAGTGTGAGATTGTACAAAAGCCAAGAATTTATGTTGACTTGTTGAATGGCAAATATGAAGCATAGGATTCTTGATGGGTCAGAAGGTGAACTACTGTAAAAATGTTCATAATAACATCATTTCTAACAACAAAAATATATTTTCATTTATTCCTCTTTTTCTCCAAAAGCCCATTTAACCTTAAGCTAAAAGAGTCAAAAACATGAAGCAAATTATACTCACCCATCACTGTTTAGTTTTTATGAGTGTTCAGAAGGTGGAATGGAGATTTAATATTCACAAATATATCATTATTTGTAATACTGCTCATTTTTAATTTGTTCTATAACCAAGATTCAAAATCATTCAATCATTAATTATTCAATCATCAGCAAAAAGAACTTATAAATGTTCCAGAAAAGCAATTTTAAACACAAATCATTCTTATCCTACTAGGATCAGGCAAATGGATATTTATCAATTGTTATAATAATGGATTCGGCAGAGGCAACTACAAACTACAATACAAGTGTGTTAGGACTGCAAATGGAGAGAATGCAACTCCATCCTGCTGAATGACTTACGAGCGAGATTGAGTATAAGGAGGTGTGTTGAAAAATAGCATTATATGGGATATTACTGTGGCAAAGGAAATTATACTAATGAGGTGGTCTCCTGGCCTATAATAGCTCCACAATTTTTTTCCATCATGTTCCTCAAAATGTTGCAGGCACTTCATTCTCAGCTTCCCAGAGACTGGCTGGGACATCAGCAGAAGCAGAAGCAGAAGGAGGAGGTCCATACTTCATGGGGCTGACTCAATCCTTTTCCTGTTTCTAAGGAAGAAAATGATAATTCAAAGTATTCAAAGAACTGTCACAGGATGGAAATGAGAGTGACTTTCTTGAATGAGAGGGAGATAAACAGAACTTCACCTGAAAAGGAGAGAAAGGAATGGTGCATTCAAGAAGCACAGTCCCTGAATGTCCCAACATTTGTGCAACACGGATGTGTGACCTGAGACATCTATCATTTTCTGATGCAAGATCCCTTTCAAGTAGCTTCCATCTGATGTTTACATCAAAGGTGATCACTGGGGAAATATCAGGAGAAATCTCACAGATTGGATTTTAATAATTACGGTAAGAAGACACTTCTCCTCTGGGCATCCTGAACTACTTCAGGGCCTCCATATGTATAGGAGAAACTGGAGAAAAGCATAATGAAAAAGCGCTGTAGCTCTCCGCAATGTGACAACAAGACAGTAGATGGACTAGGCTCTGCATCTCTCCATATTCATACATACAATAAGAGTACTCAGAGGTGAATAGATAAAATGGAGTTTCTTAGCAATACTTGGAGATGGAGGCAAGGCAGGAGGGAGATGGCCAATAGGCAGCAAATTCAGGGAGCACTTCCAAATGGCCCAACAACCAAGCCCCCAAAAGAAGGATTTACCTTGCAGAAGAAAGGACTGGAGGTTCTGAAGTTGTTCTCACAAAGAAGACAGGAAACTTCTCTATTGTTCAGATGCTAGGAGCCACGAGTCAATACCCGGGTGCAGTGATAGGAAGGTGGTGGGCTGAGCCAAGCGGCAGTTTCCACCCCCTGAGCCACTCCTCCACTGAGCAGAACAGCATCCTGGTGCTGCCACTTGGACTGGAAGGAAAATGCCTTCCCACTTTCACAGAGGGGCGTGGCACAGCTCCCTCCTGCTGAAAACTGCTAGTCAATTGCCTTTCATAAGCTCCTTAAAACCCACTATGGAGTCAGATAATGAGTTCCATGCTTCGACAACTCGGTTACTGAAGTCATATTTTTAACAGTCAAGTTTGGAGTGGTTAACATTAAGTTTAAATCTGTTGTGTGCTCTTGTGTTGTTGTGGTTAATATTATTATTATTATTATTATTATTATTATTATTATTATTATTATTATTATTAATTAGATTTGTATGCCGCCCCTCTCTGTAGACTCAGGGCAGCTAACAACAATAATAAAACAGCATATGACAAATCTAATGTTAAAATAACTAAGAAACCCTTATTAAAAACAAAAATATACAAACATATATACCATGCATAATTTGTACAGGCCGGGAGGGAAAGGAATATCTGATGACAGAAGTGGGTTTTAAGGAGCTTACGAAGGGCAAGGAGGGTGGGGGCAATTCTGATCTCTGGGGGGAGCTGGTTCCAGAGGGTTGGGGCTGATATTGTTTAGTCAACGGGACCGGAGAAGGCCAACTCGGTGGGACCTAACTGGTCGCTGGGATTTGTGCGGCAGAAGGCAGTCCCAAAGATATTCTGGTCCAATGCCATGCAGGGCTTTATAGGTCATAACCAACACTTTGAATTGTGACCAGAAACTGATCGGCAACCAATGCAGACTGCGGAGTGTTGGTGTAACATGGGCATACTCGGGGAAGCCCATAATTGCTCTCGCAGCTGCATTCTGCACGATCCGAAGTTTCCGAACACTTTTCAAAGGTAGCCCCATGTAAAGAGCATTACAGTAGTCGAGCCTTGAGGTGATGAGGGCATGAGTGACTGTGAGCAGTGACTCCCGGTCCAAATAGGGCAGCAACTGGTGCACCAGGCAAACCTGGGCAAACACTCCCCTCGCCACAATTGAAAGATGTTTCTCTAATGTGAGCTGTGGATTGAAGAGGACGCCCAAGTTGCAGACCCTCTCTGAGGGGGTCAGTGATTCCCCCCACAGGGTGATGAATGGACAGATGGAATTGTCCTTGGGAGGCAAAACCCACAGCCACTCCATCTTATCAGGGTTGAGTTTGAGTCTGTTGACACCCATCCATACCCCAACAACCTCCAGACACCAGCACATCACATCCACTGCTTCATTGACTGGACATGGTGTGGAGATGTACAACTGGGTATCATCCACGTACTGATGATACCTCACCCCATGTCCTTCGATGATCTCACCCAGTGGTTTCATGTAGATATTAAATAGCAGGGGGGAGAGGACCAACCCCTGAGGCACTACACAAGGGAGAAGCCTAGAGGTCAACCTCTGACCCCCCCCCCCACTAACACTAACTGCGACCGACCGGAGAGGTAGGAGGAGAACCACTGAAGAACAGTGCCTCCCACTCCCAACCCCTCCAGCCGGTGCAGAAGTATACCATGGTCGATGGTATCAAAAGCCGCTGTGAGGTCAAGAAGCACCAGGACAGAGGATAAACCCCTGTCCCAGGCCCATCAGAGATCATCCATCAACGTGACCATAGCAGTTTCTCTGCTGTCACCGGGCCTGAATCCTGACTGCTGAAGGTCTAGATAATCGGCTTCTTACAAGGACAGACAGACAGACAGATAGATAGAAAGACAGACAGACAGACACACAGATCTGATTCCTGTTTTCTTCTATCATATTTTTTTCTTTTTGAACTTCTTATTATCCTTACGTCCACTTGTACTTTCCATGAAATAACTGCAAAAAATCTGTTTGTATTTCAGTCTGTAGGGGTAATCCACTCAATTTTTAAATGGTCATTCAAGTGCATTTCTAACTCCAGTAGATCCATTTCAGTTGTCTACAAAAGAATTTGTTTGCCTTCAGTAGAAATTTCGAAGTACAGTGTTAAAAAGTCCAAGCACTTTACCAGCCCGTAGATCACACCATTCCTCTAAAGAATTGTGTTCAGTAATCAACTTTCAAGGTTTTGTTTTTCAACTGATTAGCAAACAAGACCTGTTTTTCCCACACCTGAGATTCTTTGTAATTAACTTCATAGTTGTTAAATCAGTTTCACAAAGCATTTGTAAAGTTTTCCAAAAACAACTCTAAAATCACCTCTTTGCTGTATATTACAAAATATTACAAAAAATAAAGACATTATAAAGTTGGAAAGAAAGATGTGGTCCTTCTTTTTAAATTGACTGGAGAGAATCTCACCCACTGACTGGTAAAATTGTTTCAAATATTTGTTTGTTCGTTCATTCATTGTCATTCATTTAACTTAGTTTTCACCCATATTTTTTGAAATAACTCTGGGAAGCTTACATCATTAAAATCATTAAAATCATAAAAGAAAAATATTTCAAAAACAATGAAAATTGAAATTACAATCAAAATGGAATTATAGTTAAAAGATGGGGAGGGAAGGAGCTGGATGTGTGGAGGGAGAGGTGGCATTGCCTTTTAGTTCATTAACCGTCTTTATTGCCATAACTCAGTTTATTGCCATAACTGAGACATGGTTTAAGGATTCTAATGAATGGGAAATATCTATACCAGGATATACACTGTATAGGAAGGATAGAATAGAGAGAAGGGGAGGTGGAGTAGCCATTTATGTTAAAGAAAGTCTAAAAACAACACTAATTCAAAATACATGTAAAGATCTGGAGACTCTCTGGATTTGCATGCAAAATAAAGACGGTTCTGTCATTAGAATTGGGGTGATCTATAGGCCTCCAGGGCAATCTGAGGAATATGACAACAAGATGGTGGATGAAATTACCCAAATGGCAGTGCAGGGAGATATTGTGGTTATGGGTGATTTCAACATGCCTGATTTTGACTGGAATATCCCCAGTGCCCTTACATGCAAAAGTAAGAATATAGTAGAGGCCTTTACAGGAGCAGCTCTGGCACAGCTGGTTAAGACACCAACTAGAGGGGAGAATATTCTAGATTTAGTTTTTACGAATGGGAATTGGGTTTCAGAGGTCAAGGTGGGAGAAAATTTAGGTTGCAGTGACCATCTATGTTTGTGGTTTGATGTAAAAACTGATTGTGAGCAATCCTAAACTGCAACCAAAGTATTGGATTTCAGAAAAACAAGTTTTAATGCAATGGGGGAATATTTAAATAATGAATTAAAGGGGAGGGATAAAATGGCAGGAGCGAGCACCCAGTGGACTGTATTAAAAAAGGCCATCTTAAAAGCCACTGGACTATATGTAAGACAAATAACTAAAGGTAAAAGGAAGAAGAAACCGCTATGGTTTAGCAATGATGTAAGGCTATAGTCAATGAAAAAAGGCTGCCTATAGGAGGTATAAAGAGTCTGGAAGTATAGCTGATAGAGAGGTGTATAAAATGAGACAGAAGGAGGCAAAACAGATAATATATGCTGCTTTGTTAATTAATTTATTTTACACTTTTATGATTGTCTTAAATTAACCTTACATTTTTGTATGTTTATTTCTTTTGATTTCAAACAAGCTTAATTTTCAAAAAGAGCATATAACCCCAATAATAACTGCAATAAATAATTAAGTGTTATGAGCCTGAGAAACTACTTCATGATCAGATACCAACTTTTATCATTAAATGTCCCTTAGTATTTAGATCTGGTCTCAGGATAATAATGTAACACTTAGGGAAGAAGATGCAGCCCAGCAGGCCAGCACCAGAAGCCAAGATGGAGAAAACCTGCACAGCCACCATGTATTTTCCTTTGGTGCTCAAGTAAGTGGGCAGGAAAGAGACCCAGACACTGCAGAAGACCAGCATGCTGAAGGTGATCAGTTTGGCTTCATTGAAAGCCCCAGGCAGGTTCCTGGCCAGGAAAGCCACTGTGAAGCAAGTAGCAGCAAGGAAACCCATGTAGCTGAGAACAACATAAAACATGGTGACAGAGCCTTCATTGCATTGAACAATTATCTCTTCAGGCTGAGAATGCAAGTCAGAGTCAGGAAATGGGGGAGAAACTCGCAGCCAAATTGCACAAATTACAATTTTTCCAGCAGAACCAGAAAGGATGATGGAGTTGGCCAAGCTCTTCCCCAACCATCTCCTCACCCTGCTCCCTGGTTTCGAGGCCAGGAAGGCCAGCACTACCATGATTGTTTTAGCTAACACACAAGACACAGCTACTGAGAAGATG
Organism: Erythrolamprus reginae; assembly: GCF_031021105.1. NCBI lineage: Eukaryota > Metazoa > Chordata > Lepidosauria > Squamata > Dipsadidae > Erythrolamprus > Erythrolamprus reginae. Next base: position 17,593,816 of record NC_091951.1, on the reverse strand, counting down.
ATGCTGAACATTGTTTGTCGGAGAAGGCAGGTGACTTTCCTTGGTCGGCCAATGAAGAAAAAGGAGGACAAGAAGCAGAGCAAGAGGGAAACCAGGAGGATGTAGGACAGATCACGGTTGTTAGCTTTGACAATGGGAGTTTCTAGGTATTTAAGGAATATGACTAACACAAGGCCCGTTGTTAGAAACAAGAATACAGCAAAGGAGACCAGGATGATGCCCAGATGTTCTTCATAGGACAAGAAGGTTATTCTTTTGGGAATACATTGGATCCTGTCATCAGTTGGATATTTATCATCTGGACACTTGGTGCATATTTCAGTATCTGGGAAAACAGTAAGTAATATTGTTTTTATAGCCTCTCCTTTCACATTCCAACAAAGACCTTCTTTAGATGACAACTGATTGTGTGAGACAAGAAAACCATAGTAATTGTTAAACTGAAATATAGATATAGACATAAAAAGATTTTTTTTTCTGGTTGCCCATCTTAAGCCAGTAGAGATATTACAATTAATTTTTTAAAAAGATACAATATATTTGACTACCTTCTTGAAATCAATTTATCACAATGCCTGGAAGAACAACTTCTAGAAAATTGGGGAGGGCTGCTGGATTTCAATGGGGAGGGTGTTCAATAAGGCAGGAAATGAAAGAAAAAAGTAAGCCTTTTCAGGATCCACATGGAGGCAATGTCATAGGGAACAGACCTACACATATATATCCTCAGAGAGGGGTAGCATACAAATCCCCAAAACAAACAAACAAACAAACATTGCTCAATTTGTGTCTGGGTGTTTTATCCTTGGAGAAGACAAGACCAGATTTTAACATTGGTAAAGAGGGATACGATTTGCCCGGGGAGGGGGGGATTTGTGACAAAGCCTAAAATAAGAAAATGAAAAGTGAAAGACCATGCCTCTTTCTAGCCCACTCTTGGTTATGTAGATTGGTTATTTAATTAAGAAAGGCCTGAAAATAGGCCTATTATTTCTGGAATTTTGATAACTTAGCTGCCTGGCAGCAAGTTTTCCAAAGTCATGAGTTATCTTGAGAAATTAGTATGCCACTGCTTATTTTTCAGTGGGTGAAGGATAAATCTAAAAAATAACTTATTTCTATAGTTGTTCATGTAAAAAAAAGTGTGTGTATGGGTCTTCCTGTGTTTGTGAGTGATGAAATTAACATAGATAGTATGTTGTTTTCCTTTTTTCAAAGCATTATGAAGAAGGAATTCTGTTTTTTTTTAAATGAAATATTTTTCCCATTTTTATTCTATAAAGATACATAAAAACTGTGAAAGAATTACTTGGAATTAAGAATGACAGAATACCAAATCCAGAAATACATTATATAACATAAAATATTATTTTCATTACATTTTCAAGTCCATGAAAATAATACAGTACCATGAAAATAATAAGTGAAAAAAATATAGACTAAGAAGTGTCTGAAATTACTGATAGCACTGTACCATTATTTCAGATTCAGAAAATGAAATTGATTAAGGAACACTTGTCAACAAGATTATTTTTAGCCTTCTTTCCCCCCTCCCCCAACTTTTGTACACCAAACTCCTATAGACAAGGCAAGGGAGCAAAATACAGTAGCTTGCCTGTTCTGCTTTATCAGAGAGGGACACGCTTGGTCTGTCACTCTCTCTCTCTCTGTATGTGTGTCTCTGTCTCTGTCTTTCTCTCTTTCTCTCTCTCTCTGGCTGCTGGGCATGTGCAAAGCAACCCTCTCCCCGCTTTTATGCCTCCTTCACCCTCCTCAAGCTATTTTACATTTCAATTTTACGAGTAGAATCTGCCGGGGTGGGGGACATGGAAGCCATGAAGAAGGAAGCTCAACAGGTCCTTCTTTCAGGCAGTGTGGAAGCTGAGCTGCCTGCTGGGCATGATCATCCAGCATCAAAGGATGAAGAGCCGGTCCTTCCTGCTACGAGGCGTTCAACCTGCTGACTGGCAATTTTTTTAAAAAAAGCGTGATTTTTTAAAAAACAACGCGGGACAAATGGCAAAAAAGCATGACTGTCCCGCCGAAAGCAGGACATCTGGTCACTTTATTCTTGGGGACCCTGAAGCCTCCAACATGGCCTCTTATAGGTCTAAGGTGCACTACTTGGAAAACTGACTCTTCTGGCTTAGTGTATTTTTAGGTTTAAAGTGTGGATATATATTTTTGGGTTTAAAGAAGGGGTGAAATCCAGCAGATTCTGGCATGTTCTGGAGAACGGTAGAAGAAATTTTGAGTAGTTTGGAAAATTGGCAAATACCACATTTGGCTGGCCCCAGAGTGGGTGGAAATGCAATACTTTTCCCCATAGAACTGGTGGTAAAAAAATTGGATTTCATCACTGGTTTAAAGTGTGGATATATATTGTGTTAATTAAAAATCCTCCTGAGCTCTTCAGATATTCCTACAACCTATGGATTGACAATATTGAAACATAGAAACATAGAAGACTGACGGCAGAAAAAGACCTCATGGTTCATCTAGTCTGCCCTTATACTATTTCCTGTATTTTATCTTACAATGGACATATGTTTATCCCAGGCATGTTTAAATTCAGTTACTGTGGATTTACCAACCACGTTTGCTGGAAGTTTGCTCCAAGGATCTACTACTCTTTCAGTAAAATAATATTTTCTCATGTTGCCTTTGTTCTTTCCCCCAACTAACTTCAGATTGTGTCCCCTTGTTCTTGTGTTCACTTTCCTATTAAAAATACTTCCCTCCTGAACCCTATTTAACCCTTTAACATATTTAAATGTTTCGATCATGTCCCCCCTTTTCCTTCTGTCCTCCAGACTATACAGATTGAGTTCATGAAGTCTTTCCTGATACATTTTATGCTTAAGACCTTCCACCATTCTTGTAGCCCGTCTTTGGACCTGTTCAACTCTGTCAATATCACCAGCGCTCTATATAAGGGGATTCTATTGCTTTCTTTGTTGATCTCTTCCTTGCCTGTTATGGAGGATCCTGCTGGATCTTCTTTTTTTTATTTGTTGAAGGCCCAGTTCAGATAGTCACGTGTTCTGAGTTTCCTTTCTTCCCTCTCTTCCTGCCTTATTCTTCAAAATTTTATTCCTTATTATTTATTCCTTATTTATGGAATAAATTGAACATATTCAAAATTGAAATGAGGAATAAAATACTCAAGTTCACATGTGACTTTTAAAATGCACTTTGATTTGGTTGAAGTTTGGATTGAATCCAATGCCTTTTCCTCTGGTGTCACTCACCTTCCTGTGTTGAGATGGTCCCCTCTGGACAAGGAATGCAATCATAGCAGCAGACTGGTTCTTCCTTCCGAGTCCGTTTTACCAATCCAGGGTGACAATTGTCCACACATTTGGAATGAGGCAGAGACTAGGCAGAAAAACAAATCCATTCCAAAATATCTGCCAAATTTGTATTTATTAAGTTGATTAAAATTAAAAGAAACCGTGCTTAGGAAAGAAACTTCTGATCAGGAAAAGGTTTCTTCTGGACTACATAAAGTATTTCAAAGCCACTCCCCTTTGAAAATACTCCAAATACTTGTTCCAGTTAAGATATATTTTCAGTAGAGATGCCACGCTGGTGAAATAAGACTAAAGATTACTGACTAGTTTCTAGAATTATAGTGAGGTGAAATCATGAGAACATGTTACTCAAAAAGAGTATGCCACACATCATTTGCTGCAGCACATGGGACATGAATTTGAGCCCTGTATGGGCAAGGGATATTCCTAAGACCCAGTTATGTATTCAAGTCAAGGTGCTTTCTATTGAAGTACAGTGATACCTCGTCTTACAAACGCCTCGTCATACAAACTTTTCGAGATACAAACCCGGGGTTTAAGATTTTTTTGCCTCTTCTTACAAACTATTTTCATCTTACAAACCCACCACCGCCACTGGGATGCCCCGCCTCTGGACTTCTGTTGCCAGCAAAGCACCTGTTTTTGTGCTGCTGGGATTCCCCTGAGGCTCCCCTCCATGGGAAACCCCACCTCCGGACTTCCGTGTTTTTGTGATGCTGCAGGGGAATCCCAGCAGTGCAAAAACGGGTGCTTTGCTGGCAACGGAAGTCTGGAGTTGGGGTTTCCCAGCGAGGGGAGCCTCAGTGAAATCACAGCATCACAAAAACACAGAGGTCTGGAAGTGGGGTTTCGAGGACCTCCGTGTTTTTGCAATGCTGCAAAATTTCACTGATGCTCCCTTCGCTGGGAAACCCCACCTCCGGACTTCTGTTGCCAGTGAAGCGTTCGTTTTTGCGATGCTGGGATTCCCCTGCTGGGATTCCCCTGCAGCATCGCAAAAACACAGAAATCCGGAGGTGGGGTTTCCCATGGAAGGGAACCTCAGGGGAATCCCAGCAGCACAAAAATGGGCACTTCGGCTGGCAAAAGGGGTGAATTCTGGGTTTGCACACATTAATCGCTTTTCCATTTATTCCTATGGGAAACATTGTTTCGTCTTACAAACTTTTCACCTTAAGAACCTTGTCCCAGAACCAATTAAGTTTGTAAGACAAGGTATCACCGTATTACCCTTTTGTTGTTAGTCACTACTTTTGTCCAACTCCTTGAGCCCCCAAGAAACATAGCACTCCAAAAAACCCTGCCCTCCATTATCTCCTAAAATTAGAACTGCAATTAGATGACAGACCCACATTTATTTATGACTTAAAATTGGAGAATTCTTTGTTTCAATGCAGATGACAATCAAGATAAGCAATTGCATTCAAGGGCTTTTAGGATGACTTAGAACAGTGTTTCCCAACCTTTTTGGAGCCGCGGCACATTTTTTCATATTTTCAAAATCCTGGGGAACATGGAGGGGGGGGCGCTAAAAAAAGTTTGGACAAAAAAAATCTCTCTTCCTCCCTTTCGCTCTATTTCTCTCTCCCTCCCTCTTTCTCTCTCTTCCTTCCTTTCTCTCTCCATCCCTCTTTCGTTCTCTCTTCCTTCCTTCCTCTCTTTCTGTCTCCTCCTTCCTCTCTCATCTCTCTTTCCTTCCTCTCCCTCCCTTTCTCTCTTTCCTTTCTCTCCCTTTCTGTCTATCCTTTCTATCTCTCACCCCTTCTCCCTCTTTCATTCCCTTTCTCTCCCTCCCTTTCTCTCTCATTCCTTTCTCTCCCTCTTTCCTTCCTATCTCTCTTTCTTTTTCTCCCTCCTTCATATCTTCTTTCTCTCCCCCCTTCCTCCCTCTTTCCTTTCTCCCCCTCCCTTTCTCTTCCTTTTTCTCTATCCTTTCTACTTCTTACTCTTTCTTTCTCTCCCTCCTTCATTCAATTTTCTCTCCCTCCCTTTCTCTCTCTTTCCTTTCTCTCCCTCCCTTGTTCTCCCCTGGGGCTGCCTGTGCCTGCCCTGCACCACCCAACACAGACGGACAGCCCCCGGTCGTCGGTTCGTTGCCCCCCACCCCCCCACGGAGGGAGATCAGGCTGGCGAGGGCAGTAGATCTGCGTCACCAGCCACTGGAGGGAGATCGGGCTGGCGGGGGCGGTGAATCCACCTCCCCAGCCGCGCGGAGGGAAATCCGGCAGGCGGGCGGGTGGCCGCGGCTCCCTGCGCGCCCCTAGAAAAGCCTACAGGGAACGGTGCCCAGGGCCGCTGCAGCCGCCACCCCGACCCCCACTCCCACTGCCATCTCCCTGCGACTGCCTGCACCGCTGCAGCGCCCTCCCACTCCCACTGCCAGTGCCCTCCCGCCGGGCCCCAAAGGACACTTGCCGACGACGACACGGCCAGGTGTGCCGACGACGACAGGGAAGCTCCAGCTGGGCGGGGCGCTGCCATGCCGGTGCCTCCGACCTCCCGGTTCCTGCTCGATGCCGTGGTTTCTGGCGCTCTCCTGCTGGGCCCCAAAGAAGGAAGGCGGGAAAAAGGCGCGAAGAATGAAGCTCTCCTTCTTCCTGCCTTCCTTCTTTGGGGCCCAGCAGGAGAGCGCCAGAAACCGTGGCATCGGGCAGGAGCCGAGAAGTCGGAGGCACCGCAGCGCCCCACCCAGCTGGAGCTTCCCTAGCTTCGCGGCACACCTGGCGGTGTCTCGCGGCACACTAGTGTGCCGCAGCACACCGGTTGGGAAACGCTGGCTTAGAAGACAGAAACCAAATCTAAGTGGCAATTCATTACAAACCGACCCTCATAATTTCAATTATCAAAAAGGACTTTTGGGGTGGGGGCCAAAGGCAACATCCAATTCTCAATTTTTCTAGTTTAAGGCATTATCTCATATTGGACAAGTCATTATGGTTCCATTTTGATTGAACACTTTGGATTACATTCCTATCAGCAGGAGGTCTATCCCAGTGATGAAACAGAGGGATAAATAACTCTGGTCAGATATGAGCTCTTCAAAACTATCTGAGCCTGCTCTTTCAGGGGACACTAACACCAACTATACAGACAGAAAAGTTTTAAATATTTTCAATCACCTTGTTAAGCAACTTTACCCGTAAAAGAGCATCTTGATTGATAATTAGACTCTGTCTTTCAAAACTCCCCAGTTGCTCTTCGATGGCATCCTTCTTGGGGAAAAGCAACCAGCTTATGATATTCAGATCTGCTGCTATGTTTCCACTTTGGTCCAAGTATATTTTCTCCCAGGAAAAATTGCAAAACTCATTCTTCTCCAGAAAAGGATGGAACTAGAATTGAAATATCCAGGAATTTTGAAAGCAATTTGAAACATCCTAAAAGAGGGAGCAATTTTAAAGCTCAGCCAGTGAACAAGAAATGTTCAGTCATCCCTTCACTATTTGCCTACATAACATTAGCACTTAGACTTTATACCACTTCACAGTGCTTTTACAGCCCTCTCTAAATGGTTTAGAATAGAATAGAATTTTATTGGCCAAGTGTAATTGGACACACAAGAAATTTGTCTTGGTGCATATGCTCTCAGCGTACATAAAAGAAAAAGATACATTTGTCAAGAATCATGTGGTACAACATTTAATGATTGTCATAGGGGTCAAATAAGCATTGAAGAAACAATCAATATCAATACAAGCAACATAGAATCAGCATATTTGGTTATGACCTATAAAGCCCTTCATGGCACCGGACTAGATTACCTCAGGGACCGCCTTCTGCTGCACGAATCCCAGCAACCAGTTAGGTCCCACAGAGTGGATCTTCTCCGGGTCCCGTCAACTAAGCCATGTCGCCTGGCGGGACCCAGGGGAAGAGCCTTCTCTGTGGCGGCCCCGGCCCTCTGGAACCAACTCCCCCCAGAGATTAGAACTGCCCCCACCCTCCTTGCCTTTCGTAAACAACTTAAAACCCACCTCTGCCGCCAGGCATGGGGGAATTGAGATCCTCTTTCCCCCTAGGCCTTTACAATTCTGTGCATGGTATGTATGTATGTATGTATGTTTGGTTTTTATATTAATGGATTTTTAATCATTTCTAATACCAAATACTATTGTACACTGTTTTATTGTCGCTGTTAGCCGCCCCGAGTCTCCGGAGAGGGGCGGCATACAAATCCAATAAATAAATAAATATTGCCCCAACAATCTGGCTCCCCATTTTACTAACCTTGGAAGGATGGAAGGCTGAGTCAACCTTGAGCTGGTAAGAATCAAACTCCTGGCAGTGAGCAGTGAGCCAGCAATACTTACATTGTAACCACTGTGCCACCACACCTAAATGCAAAGACTGAACAGCCATCAGTTTGAAAAGCTTTAATTAGATTCCTGCAATGAGGAGGGGTTAGACTAAATGCTTGCAGATTTAGCTGAAATTTAGGAATATAAAATTCTATCATGCTAATTACAACCCCATAATGTATACATTTTGAATAATTTTATAATAGCAGTGTTTAATATCAAAATATAATTGTCATAGTGCCTACTCTTGTGAGCCAAATAATCTTGTGAACTAAATTTGGCCTCAGCTTTGCCAGCTCGATTTGGAGAACAAGTAAGTTGAAATGGCTCCCCTACATGGCCATTAAAACTTTTTATAAATAGAAACTACTGTATTATTGGGAGTACCTTCCCCCCCCCCCTAAAAGAGGCTGGAAATTTGGGTGATTCTTATATTCTGAATGCAGAGGTTTTGAAAAGTTTTTCCCCCAGCCCTAATGAGGTGCTAACGATTTTCACTGCTTGCAGGATTTTTTCATTGCTACCTCGAAGAAGATTTTTTTCAGCCCTAACCAGGGGATAAAATAATGTGCTGAAGCTGATCAGACTAAGGATGCTACCCTTTTTCTAAGGATGCTAGATTTCCCCCCTATTTTCCTCCCCCAAAACCAAGGAGCATCTTATACTCCTAAAATTGGTAGGTTTGATGAATCCTAGTCAGGACTCCATACCTGCCATGCCTCTAGCCTTGGAGCCCCTAATTTCTCTTTCTCCTCCATTTTTCTCCTCCTAGATATTGAGGAATATGCAACATTCAAGGCATGGGCCAAAGTCTTAACAAAATTTAAAAAACGGTGTTCATTTTTTATCTGAATTCTGTTCTTTTTCTCTTCCATGTCCAGTGGTGCTATCTGGGTACATCGCCTTCGGCCCTTGACAGAAAGGATATGTTTTGAAAAAGAACAGTGAAAAAACTGGCCTTCAAATTTGGAATCCCAAAAAAGATTGGGTTGAAAGGTGTCATCATTTAGCCATTTTCTTTTCTGAAAAGAAAAGCCCCAAACACTATGGATATATTTGTAAAGCGTATGTCTTGTCATTGACAGTTTCTCAATCGTTGTAGTGATCCAGACTTTCCCTTCGATAGGTCCTGGCAAACCTTCAATTGTTAAATGGATGTGGTGAAATCTATTCTTAAGGGAGAAAATTTCTAAGAAGTGTACAAAGACATTGACTTTTCTCCACTTAGAAATGGCATTTCTGAGAGGTTCTGTAGCTCTAGTCATTGAGAATTGATGTGAGATAACAACGCAAATCCCATTTTTGAGAAGAATAGGAGTGAAAGTTCTCATGAAATTCTCTCCCTCCTCTGTGTCTGTTGAAAAGAGACCAATCAAAGTCCATCTAAAATGGAGGAGAAGTTGGACAATTCCTAGATACTGGATCCCATTTTTGGGGAGCATGTGATGGAAAAAGGGAATTTGAGTTTTATCACTTAGAGCCTCTGAAACTATTCCATAACTGATCTGAAGATGAAATAAAGAATAGTAATAGTGTATTATATTTAGACCACATGATATCCAAAATATAAGCTTTTAAGACATCCAGTGTGATTTTCACAAACATATTAGAAGAGTTCTTAACTCTTAAGACATATCAACATAAAGAATACAAAATGCAGAATATTAGCAAGTTTGAATATAAATATTTGTCCAATCTGGCGTCTAAGATAGTGCCCTTTCTCTTTTCTAATAAAATTGACATTCAGATAATAGATATGCTTGGTCCTCTATCTCTAAAGTACTGCAAATGGAAATCAGTTCATTTCAGAGATTTGCTTAAATATTCCATATTTAACATTGTGTCCAATTGCTCAAGTCTTACTCGAGTCAATGTTTATGCCTCTGTCCCAATGTGGATCCCAGTCCTTAGACATAACAATGGCCATGGTGAAAAGCAGTTTTTAATTCCATAGAAAAGGTATTATTTCAATCTATTATCCACCCATCACCACCCTTCTCACTTTACCAGATAGAGAAACACACAAACAACCTGTGGGACTTTGTAGGTGCCTACTAATGTTGACATCTGAATGGAGATTTCATCAAGAGATCCATCAAGAATAGCCATCAGGTTGTCCTTCTTGCCACAGCTGTAGTTGGGAACATTGGCTTCTCCAGTTGAGAGCATGTCTAGCAAGGCATCTGAAGTGCCACGGGTATTTGAATAGTTGTCATGGATGTTGTAGCCAAGTGTGAGATTGTACAAAAGCTGAGAATTTATGTTGACTTGTTGAATGGCAAAAATGAAGCGTAGGATTCTTTCTAGATTAGTAACTCTAATACTGTAAAAAAACCTCCACTGTTTAATTTAAAAGTTGGAAAGGTGGGATAAATATCTATTATTCACAAATATATCATTATTTGTAGTAGTGCTAATTTGTGCAATGACTAAAATTCAAAATCATTCAATCGTTAAAATGGAATAATCAGCAAAGATTATTGACCCAGAAAAGCAATTTTAAAAACAAGCCATCCTCTATTATTACTTGAATCAAGCATCGAATATCAATGAATAGTTATATTTATATCAATGAATAGTTATAGTTTGTCTTTCGCAAATTACTCAAGACCCACCTTTGTCGCCAGGCATGGGGGAGTTAGGATATTCTTTCCCCTAGGCCATTACAAGTTATGTATGGTATGTTTATGTGTATGTTTGGTTTTTATAATAAGGGTTTTTAGTTGTTTTATTAAATTGGATTGTTACATGTTGTTTTTTATCATTGTTGTTAGCTGCCCCGAGTCTGCGGAGAGGGGCAGCATACAAATACAATAAATAATAATAATAATAATAATAATAATAATAATAATAATAATAATAATAATAATAATAATAATAATAATAATAATGTAGGGAAATGCATCGATCAGAGGCAACCAGAAACTTTTGAATAACCTAGTTGTGATTAACTCAGGATTGTACAAGACTGGGGGGGGGTGCCCTGTCTTTGGCTTTGGGTCTCTTAAAAGAAGACATAAGAGAAAAGCCATGGAAATTCATATTCAAGATATTAAAACAGGTCATACCATATGGGAGTAACCAAAAGAAAAGAAGACTGGAAATGGAGGGAATGCAACTCCATCCCACTGAATGACTTACGAGAAAGACTGAAAATAAGGAGCTGTGTTGAAAGACAGTGTTATATCAGATATTATTGTAGCAATGGAGACTATACTAATGAGGTGGTCTCCTGGTTTGTAATAGCTCTGTAGTTTTTTCCCCTTCTGTTCCTCCAACCTCAACAGGCACTTCGTTCTCAGCTTCCCAGAGACTGGCTGGGACATCAGCAGAAGCAGAAGCAGAAGGAGGAAGTCCATAATTCATGGGGCTGAATCAATTATCTTCCTATTTCTAAGGAAGAACAAGATAGTTCGAAGAATTCAAAGCATTCTCATAAGAGGGAAATGAGAGTGACTTCTTGACTGAGAGGGAGATAAACAGAACTTTACCTGAAAAGGAAAGAAAGGAAAGGTACATTCAAGAAGCACAGTCCCTGAATGTCCCAACATTTGTACAACATGGAGTGTGACTTGAGACATTTATCCTTTCTGATGCAAGATCCCTTTCAAGTTGCTTCAGTCTGATGTTTACATCAAAGGCAATCACTGGAGGAATACCAGGTGAGATCTCACAGACCAGGATTTTAATAGTTATTGTAAGAAGCAACATCTCCTCTGGGGATCCTGAACTACTTCAGGTCCTCCATGTGCAGTGAAGCTGGAGAAAAGAATAGTGAAATATCATAGGTACTAAGGGACACTGGTCTGAAGTGGTTGTTGTCCTTGCTTTGTGTCAAAAGGTTGTGAGGGCTCCAACACTTGAGTCTTTCAAAGAGAGACTGGACTGCCATTTGTCTGAAATAGCGTAGGGCAATGATGGTGAACCTATGGCATGAGTGCCACAGGTAACACATGAAGCCATATCTGCTGGCATGCCAGCTGTTGCCCTAGATCAGCTCCATCATGCTTGTGTGTGCCAGCCAGCTGGGTTTTGGCTCACACAGAGGCTCTGGGAGGGCATTTTTGGCTTCCAGAGAGCCTCCAGTGGGGAGGGGGCATTTTTACCATCGCCAGGCTCCAGGGAAACCTATGGAGACTGGGGAGGATAAAGACGAGTCTACTGGGACCACCAGAAGTTGGGAAACAGGTCATTTCCAGCCTCCAGTAAGCCTCCAGGAGGTGGAGGAAACAGTTTTTGCCCTCCCCAGGCATTGAATTACACGTGCACCCAACTCGTTTGGCAGCCAAGGGGAAAAAAAACGTTCACCATCACTGGCATAGGGACCCCTGCCTGAACAGGGGTTGGATTAAATTACCTACAAGGTCCCTTCCAACTTAAATAAATAAATAAAAAGGTGCAAAAAAGGGCAACAAGAATGATAAAGGAAATCAAGCACCTCCCTTATGATATCTGGTTGCAACGCCTTGGTCTCTTCAGCCTTGAAAGATGGCGTTTAAGGAGTGACTTGATCGAAGTGTATAAAATCATTCATGGGATAGAAAAGGTAGATAGAGAAAAAATTATTTTCTCTATCACACAATACTAAGACGAAGGGGTACTCCATAAAGTTTCATAGCTAAGAAAGTGAGGACAAATCAAGGGAAATATTTCTTCACCCAGAGGGTTGTTGGTTTATGAAATTCACTTGCAGAAGAGGTCGTGACTGATTTCAGCCTTGATAGATTCAAGGCAGGATTAGACAGATTAATGGATGCCAAGTGAATCGGTGGTTATTGAAACGGATGTCCATGTGCCGCCTCTATGTTTGTTAACCCTGCTGTTCTGTTCGAAAAAACTCCCTAATGTTATGTTCCCGGGTCTATTTGACCCGGACTGCAAATTGATCATTTTAGGTACTTATATTTGGTCTTTTTGAAAGCTTTTTTCACCTGGAAACAAGTTTGAACATTTCTGAACACAATGGAATGAAAATTGAACTGAAAAAATTAATCCTTATTGGTTTATTTTGCACATAAATGTGCCTTCCCCCCCCATTTTTGTGAAAGTTTTTTCAATTTATGGATAGTTTTGCTTGCAAAATCCATTCTATTTTACTAAAGTTGGCGTGGGATTGGTAGCTTGAACCTTTCTGAACATAATGATATGAAAATTGAACTGAAAAAAATGATCCTTGTTAGTTTATTTTGCTCATAAATGGGCCCCCATGCTTATACTCAAATAGGCTTATACTTGAGTAGGCTTATACTCGAGTATAAAATGATATGGTCTTATATTCAAAAATAAACCAATAAGAATCTTTTTTTTTCAGTTCATTTCTATTTTTCTTATGTTTAGGATTGTTCAATTTAGTATATCAAAACTTTTGAGTTTATTGATAATTTTGCCTGCAAAATGCATTCTATTTTACTATTCTATTTTGGTGTGGGATTGGTAGCTTGAACCTTTCTGAACATAATGATATGAAAATTAAACTGAAAAAATGATCCTTATTGGTTTATTTTGCTCATAAATGGGCCCCCATGCTTATACTCAAATAGGCTTATACTCGAGTAGGCTTATACTCGAGTATAAAACAATAAACCAATAAGAGTCATTTTTTTCAGTTCATTTATATTTTTCTTATGTTCAGGATTGTTCAATTTAGTATATCAAACCTTTTGGGGGGAAATTCCTTAGGGATTTGTAGCCTTAAAAATATAAATTGACACGAAATTCAAAAAGGATGGGGGGAGGGGCTTTTTGATCAAAATAAAAATATAAGTCTCAATTTTTCCAGTTCAATTTTCATATCATTATGTTCATAAATGTTCAAACTAGTTTTCCAGTGGAAAAAGTTTTCAAAAAGACCAAATTCAAGTACCTAAAAAAAATCATTTTGATCCGGGTCTATATGACCCGAACAGAGTAAATGTGACTTTTTTTTTTGCCAAGAAAAATTTTTTTCCCCCACCCCCACAAATATTTGATGATCAGCATTGTTAAATTGAGTAAATGAATGCCTAAGATTTTAAGGCAGGCAGGAGTCCCTTGAGTATCATTTGTTGGGGGTCAGAGGAGAGGGACGGTCTTGCCTTCTCTTTCTGCTCAAGATCCCCAAGGACAATTGGTGGGCCACTATGTGACACAGAATGCTGGACTCGATGGGCTTTGGCCTGATTCAGTATGGCTCTTCTTATGTTCTTATGTTATAACCAAATAAACAAACAAACAAATAAATAAATAAATAAACAAACAAACAAACAATGCTGAAGAAAGATAGTTCGACACTCAGGCAATTGTGTATTGTCCTTCAAAATAGCCCAACCTATCAACAACAACAACAACAACAATAATAATAATAATAATAATTTATTAGATTTGTATGCCGCTCCTCTCCGAAGACTTGGGGTGGCTCACAACAATAATAAAACACTGAGACAATGTAAACAAATCTAATATTTTAAAAAATCTAAAAACCCCTCATTTAAAAACCATGCAACACACATATTCCATACATAAAACTATAAAAGGTCTGGGGGAGATGTCTCAATTTCCCCATGCCTGGTGATATAGGGTGGGGGCAGTTCTGATCTCTGGGGGGAGCTGGTTCCAGAGGGCCGGGGCCGCTACAGAGAAGGTTCTTCCCTGGGGCCCGCCAGAAAACATTGTTTGGTTGACAGGACCCAGAGAAGGCCAACTCTGTGCGACCTAATCGGCCGCTGGGATTTGTGCAGCAGAAGATGGTCCCGAAGGTATTCTGGTCCGATGCCATGTAGGGATTTAAAGGTCATTACCAACACTTTGAATTGTGACCAGAAACTGACCGGCAGCCAATGCAAGCCATGGAGTGTTGGAGAGAGGTGGGCAAACCTAGGTAACCCCACGATAGCTCTCGTGGTCGCATTCTGCATGATCTGAAGTTTCTGAACACTTTTCAAAGGTAGCTCCATGTAGAGAGCATTGCAGTAGTTGAACCTCGAGGTGATGAGGGCATGAGCGACTGTGAGCAATGACTCCCTGCCCAGATAGGGCCGCAACTGGTGCTCTAATAAAACCTGGGCAAACGCCCTCCTCACCACAGCCGAAAGATGATGTTCCAATGTTAGCTGTGGATCGAGGAGGATGCCCAAGTTGCAAACGCTCTCCGAGGGGGCAATAATCCCCCCCAGGGTAATGGACGGACAGATTAAATTATCCTTGGGAGGCAAAATCCACAGCCACTCCGTCTTGTCAGTGTTGAGTTTGAGCTTGTTGACACCCATCCAGACCCCAACAGCCTCCAGGCACTGGCACATCACTTCCACTGCTTTGCTGACTGGACATGGGGTAGAGATGTATAACTAGGTATCATCCGCATACTGATGATACCTCACCCCATGCCCTTGGATGATCTCACCCAGCAGTTTCATGTAGATATTAAATAGCAGGGGGGAGAGGATCATCCCACAAGGGGGAGACCTGGGGTCGACCTCTGACCTCCCACTAACACTGACTGCGACCGACCAGAGAGGTAGGAGGAGAACCACTGAAGAACAGTGCCTCCCACTCCCAACCCCTCCAGCTGGCGCAGAAGGATAACATGGTCGATGGTATCGAAAGCCGCTGAGAGGTCAAGCACCAGGACAGAGGACAAGCCCCTGTCCCGGGCCTGCCAGAGATCATCCATCAGCGCAACCAAAGCAGTTTCCGTGCATCACTTAACACATTCAAAAGGAAACTGGACTGCCATCTGGATGGGGTGGTGTAGGGTTTCCTGCTTGCGCAGGGGGTTGAATCAGATGACCTTCAAGGTCCCTTTAACTCTAATAATAAATAAAATAAAAAGTCATCCTATTTTGTTTTACTGCATACATCCTGAGTTAGTTCATTTAAAAAAAGAGTATTATAGCTTATGTCTATTATTTATACAGCTTACCAGTACATTAAATACTTTTATAAAAGAGAAAATCATTATTATTTTCCTTCAATGACTTCTCATTCTTTGAATTTCTTTTCTTTTCCATCTCTTGGGTGAAAAGGCCTGGATAATCTTTGGGGTCACTTCTGCAGCTACAGGTAAAATGGTACCTCTACCTAAGAACACTTCTACTTACAAACTTTTCTAGATAAGAACCGGGTGTTCAAGATTTTTTTGCCTCTTCTCAAGAACCATTTTCCACTTTCCCCAGCCTCCGAAACTGTAACCGGAAAAGGCAGGGAGAAGCCTCTGTGGGGCCTCTCTAGGAATCTACTGGGAGGAATCAAGGTCTCCACCCTCCCTGTGGTTTCCCCAATCGCACACATTATTTGCTTTTACATTGCTATGGGAAAAATTGCTTCTTCCTACAAACTTTTCTACTTAAAAACCTGGTCACAGACCAAATTAAGTTAGTAAGTAGAGGTACCACTGTATGTGTGTATCCATAGTAGGTTCTAAAATCTATTGATATTAGGTTGTGCTCGTGCAACACTTCTGCGCATACACAAAAGCTACTCTGATATGTAGATACTGTATATATGTTTAATTTCTTTTTTCTCACATTTCAGTTTTCTCCTAAAGAATTTGACTGCCTTCACTAATAATTTCTCAATAAGAAAAGTTTTTAAAAGTTCAAGCACTTTAATGGCCCATAAATCACATGATTCCTTTGAAGTGGTCATTTTGTGTTTTGGTAATCCTCAAGGTTTTTTTATTCAATTGATTAAAAAACAAAACAGATTTTTCCCACAATAGAGATTCTTTGTAATTAATTTCATGGTCTTTAAATCAGTTTCACAAAATATTTATAGAGTTTTCCAAAAAATGAGTCTAAACTCATCTCTTTGCTGTATATTATAAAATATCACAAAAATTAAAGATTTTACAAAATTGGAAAGATGTGATTTTCTTTCTTTTTAGGTACACTGAAGATAAAACTGACTGGTAAACGTATTTCAAACATTTGTTCCTTTATTTACTTATTCAGAAAGTCATTCCTATATGATAATATAATCTTATTTCTTATCCTGTTCTTCCCCAGTTTCATGACAATTTCAATTATTAATTAATTTATTTTATACTTTGTTGTTTATCTTAAGTTAGTCTTACATTTTTGTATGTTTATTTATTTTGATATGAAATAACCTTAATTGTCAAAACAAGCAGGCAAACTCAATAATAACTGCAATAAATATTCAAGTGTTATGAGCCCGAGAAACCATGTCATGATCAAATACCGACTTTTATCATTAAATGTTCCTTAGTATTTAAATCTGGTCTCTGGATGATAATGTAGCATTTGGGGAAGAAGATGCAGCCCAGAAGACCAGCACCAGAAGCCAAGATGGAGAAAATCTGCACGGCCACCATGTATTTCCCTTTGGTGCTCACGTAGGTGGGCAGGAAGGAGACCCAGACGCTGCAGAAGACCAGCATGCTGAAGGTGATCAGTTTGGCTTCATTGAATGCCCCAGGCAGGTTCCTGGCCAGGAAAGCCACTGTGAAGCAAATGGCAGCAAGGAAACCCATGTAGCTGAGAACAACATAAAACATGGTGACAGAGCCTTCATTGCATTGAAGAATAATCTCTCCATACTGGGAATGCATGTCAGAGTCAGGAAATGGAGGAGAAACTCCCAGCCAAATTGCACAAATTACAATTTTCCCAGCAGAACCAGAAACTATGATGGAGTTGGCCAAGCTCTTCCCCAACCATCTCCTCACTCTGCTTCCTGGTTTCGTGGCCAGGAAGGCCAGCACTACCATGATTGTTTTGGCTAACACACAAGACACAGCTACTGAGAAGATGGTACTGAACATTGTTTGTCGGAGAAGGCAGGTGGCTTTCCTTGGTCGGCCAATGAAGAAAAAGGAGGACAAGAAGCAGAGCAAGAGGGAAACCAGGAGGATGTAGGACAAGTCACGGTTGTTAGCTTTGACAATGGGGGTTTCTAGGTATTTAAGGAATATGACTAAAACAAGGGCTGTTGTTAGAAACAAGAATATAGCAAAGGAGACCAGGATGATGCCCAGATGTTCTTCATAGGACAGGAAGGTTATTCTTTTGGGAATACATTGGATTCTGTCATCAGTAGGATATTTATCATCAGGGCATTTGATGCATTTTTCAGTATCTGAGAAAACAGTAAGTAATATTATTTTTACAGTCTAATGCTGAGAGACAAGAAAGCCATAATAATTGGTAAACTGAAATATAGATATAGACAGGGGGGTTTTTTGGTTGCCCATCTTAAATGAAATGTAGGCAGCTTACAGTCCAGTTTAATATTAGCAGTTTAGACTTTCATGGCTGCGTGTCAAAGGAGAAGAAATTTATGTCTGCATGGGTTCTGATCAGACTTTGCTTCAGGCTCAAATTTAAATGAAGCAGTAACTAGTTGGATTAATAAGCAAGCTAGTGTCCAAGTTGGTTCTGATGATATAATATGTGTCCATTGGGCTGCCCCATGCAGAAACAGGGAGAGGCAAAGAGACATTGTTATGGCTTTTGCCAGGGGAAAAAAAGCAGAGATCATTTACAATTCTTTGAAAAGTTGTGCCAGCCTTAAACAAGATGGGAACGAGATAAGAGTTCTGAGGGATCTCTCTTGGGAAACCTTGAGAGCAAGAGCTGCCTTACGCCCAATTTCAAGCTGTTTATATCAAAGTGGAAAAAGGTTTACTTGGGGGTTTCCAGCTGCTATTTTGGTGTTCCAAGAAAATAAGATGTACAGGGCATGTACATTGGAGGAGGGAAAGGCATTATTGGATCAACTGGGGATCGGGTTTGAAGAAGCTGGAGCACAAGGAGCTATGGGTGAGACAAAAAAAGCAGAAGAAGGAGAAGATCTTTTCAGCGGTCGTAGTACTCCAGATGAGGAGGAAAGACAAAGAGAAGAGCAGCTGAAGGAGTTAACTGGACAGGTGGAGGCCATTAGAAGGGAGCAGAGGAAAACAAGAGCTCAGCATGAGAAGAAAGCGAAAAAGTGACCTTGTTGGGGGCCCCCTTTTTTTCGGAGATGTCTTTGGAATGTAGTGAATCTGTTATTCTGTGGGGGAAGTTTAAGGGAGCGGGAAAGTTAAAGAAGTTAAAGATGTTAAAGAAGGAATTATCTAAATGAGAAGGGAGGGTGGGAGGGGAATTCTTCTTTTTTATTATATTTAAAAGTGGTTGAAAGTGGAGCTCAGTAGTGTGGGAACGCAATCAAGAGAATGTGCCTCATAATTGGACAAGGATTTTTCTTGTCCTCCCTCTTTTGGTGGGGAGAGCATGGAAGGAAGGCACGTTGGGGGAGGTAACAGGGGTAAGGAAGGGGGGGGGAATTAAACCAAGGGCAAAAAAAGAGGGTGAAAGGGTTATTTTGGTATATTATGATTGAGTGTAAGATAATGGTTTTAAATGTGAATGGTTTCGGATCAGATTTGAAACATTTTAGGATATTAAGGATGGCTAAGCAACATAAGGTGGATATTATGATTTTGACAGAAACACATAAAAGACGGGGAGGAAGGGTTAAATTGATTAATGATAGAAATTTGAAATGGGTATATGAATCTAGAGGAACGCAAAATAGTAGAGGTACGGTGATTCTTATTCATCAGAGGGTTCCTTTCGAAGAGGTTAGAGTTCAGAAAGATAGAGAAGGAAGGTGGTTATTTGTTAAAAGGAAAATTAATCAAAAGAAGTTGACATTAGCAACAATTTATGCCCCAAATACAAAAACAAAACAATTTATAATAAACACTAAGAGGAAGTTAGATAACTTTATGGAGGGCTCAACTTTTTTGGCAGGAGATTTTAATATGCAATTAACAAATGGGATTGGAAACAGTAGGATGTTACATTTAAACAGACTTAATATGGTGGATCTTCATGCAGATATTTCAAATAGAAGTACATATTATTCAGCAAGATATCATACATTTAGTTGCATTGATTATATATTAATGAATGGGGGGGCAATATACAAGTTAAAAAAATAGATATTAAAAGTATTTGGTTATTAGATCATGCCCCACTATTGGCAGAATTGGAAATAGGTCAGGAACGCAATCAAAGAATTTGGAGATATAATGCAGTTGTAACTGCTAGCGAACAAGATAAAGATAAATTGCAAACAGAGTTATGTGAATATTTTAGAAATAATGATGTGGGTGGTATTAAACAATCAATTGTGTGGGATGCATGTAAGGACAATGTATATGTATGGAAGCAGATATTAGGAAGAGGTGGGGTAGAAAAAGCGAAATGACGATAAGGGAAATAGATTTGATACAAGAGCAGTTAAGATTAACTAAAAGTAGAGATTGGAATAGTTTATTGAAATTGAAAAAGAAACAATTGATGGTGTATGAGGAGATCCAATGGAACAAGATGAGAATGACGATGCGACAAAAAACATTGAGTTGGGGGACAAAATCCATGCAGCAAATGGCCAGATATTTGAAGAAGAGGAAAGAAAAATCATGTATATTAGCACTGAGAAACTGTAGTGGAGAGGTTAGATATGGTAAAGAGCAGCTAGAGAAGATAACGAGGAAATATTATGAGGATTTGTATAAAGAGGAGCAGGTTAAGATAGGAGTTCTCAATGCTGGGAAAATAGTAAGTGAAGAAGATAATGAAATAATGAATGCAGAAATTACACAAGATGAAATTGCTAGAGTAATTAAAGGGTTAAAACAAGCCAAAGTACCAGGCCTGGATGGGTTTACAGGGGAATTTTATAAAACGAATATGAATGTATTGTTGCTGCATTTGGGGAAACTGTTTAATAATATATTGTTAAATCATGATATCCCACAGACATGGAAGCTTTCAGAGATTGTTACTATCCTGAAGATGGATTGAGATTTAAGAGAGCCTGGGTCCTACTGTCCTATCAGTTTGGCAAATCAAGATTATAAAATATTTATGAAAATATTGGCAAATAGACTAGAAAATATTTTGCCAAAAATAATTGAAGAAGATCAATATGGATTTGTGAAGGGAAGGAAAATAAGTGAACCAATTAGAAATGTAATAAGTGTGATGCACCATGCTACTGTTACTAAAAGGAAATTGGGAATTTTGAAATTAGATGTGTATAAAGCTTTTGATAAAGTTAACCACAGCTATTTATATAAATTATGTAAGGAACTAAATATGGGGGATAAATTTTGTGAAACTATAAAAGAAATTTATAAAGGGAATGTAGCATATATAAGGGTGAATGGACAAAGAACACAAAGAATTAAAATATTAAACGGCACCAAGCAGGGATGTCCTTTATTTGTAATAGCAAGAGAGATTTTAGCTAATAAGATAAGACACTTGGGCAGGATATAAAATAGGGGGATTAGAAATGAAATTAAACTTATTTGCAAATGATGCAATTATATTGGAAGGATGTGACAAAATAGACAATGCAAAATTGGTATAGGTACATGGTGGACCATATTCAATTTGAAATTATGGATAAAAGGATAAATTTGGATAATGAAACTGAATTGAGACAACTGATGGGATGGAGGGACAAGGTAAGATGATATATGATGAGTAGAATTCGAGACCAAGCTACAAGAAATAAATTGGAATCACTCTATAATATGTAAATAGATATATTGCTCTTGGGTTAAAGTGGGTTATATAAGAAACACCCCCGATTTGGTGGTGGGGTATGTGTGTGGGTCAGGGTGGGGGGCACTTTTCACTATGCACTGTTTTATGTTGTGTGTATATTAAACTTGTTAATTTTTAAAAAAAGAATCTGTGATTAAAAAGACATTACAGCACTGAAGAATGTCTAAATTGGATTTAACTCCCAGCCACTCTTTTATTTATTAGCAAATTTGACCAGGAATGCTACCAACATGGACAGAAATACTGATCTTGTTTTGTACAAATCATTCTTAAATATAGTTTTGTTTTTGGTTTGAATTTTATGCAAGTGGGTGCTTCTTTGTTCTGACCCAAATAGGCCCAACAGACCAAGTCTTTTGTTTTCTTTTGCCCCTTGAACCTAAACACTCTGGTCCTCTCAAGTAGATCATTCTGTTATGCGGATTTATGACCTTATTAAATATTGTCTGTCTGTCTGTCTGTCTGTCTGTCTGTCTGTCTGTCTGACTGACTGACTGATTGACTGGTACAACTTTTGGCCTGTAAGATAAAATTGGTTTGATTGAGCAAAACCCTTTGACCTGAAACCAATCCTCAAGTTTCAATTAATTTAGATGGTAAACAAGGAAGGAAATTTTTAAGCTGACAAGTAGAAAAGATACTTCTTTTAACAGAATTCATCTTGCCCAATCCACTACTTTCTTCCATCTCTTCCTGATTATTCTTCAATAAGCTCTTCAAGCTTATTCCTCTCAATATAGAATAAATTGGACATGTTTAAAATAGCAATAAAGAATAAAATAGTCAAGTTCAGATATGTCTTTTAACATGCACTTTGATTAAATGTTCTGGTTGAATCCAATGCCCTTCCCTCTGGTGTCACTCACCTTCCTGTGTGGAGATGGTCCCCTCTGGACAAGGAATGCAATCATAGCAGCAGATTGGTTCTTCTTTCCGAGCCCATTTGACAAATCCAGGGTGACAATTATCGACACATTTGGACTGAGGCAGAGTCTAAGGAGAAAAATAAAATTAATTCTAAATTATCTCCCAAATTTTTGTTTATTAGATAGATTAAAATAGAATGAAACTGTGCTTAAGAAAGAAACTTCTGAACTATTATAGATCAGGAAAACATAAAATATTGTGACGCCATTCCCCTTTCAAAGCAATCCAAATCCTTGTTCCAGTTAAGATATAAATTCCACTAAAACTAGGGCTGACAATCTTAAAAGAGGTATTATTCAGTTATATCTGTACATTCATATTTTCAATTCATACGGCTGCCATGTTAGTGAAATAAGACTAAAGATTACTGCCTTGTTTCTATCGAGAGATGAAATCATGAGAATATGTCTCTTAACAAGGGTAATCCAGGCATCTTTTGCTGCAGCGCATGGGACATGAAGTTGAGTCCTATATGAGAAAGGGATATTTCTAAAGCCCAGTTAGGTATTCAAGACAAGGTCCTTTCTGTTGAAGAATTACAGTTTTGTTGTTAGTCATTAGTTTTGTCCAACTCTTTGAGCCCTGAAGAACAATAGCACTCTACAAAACCCTGCCCTCCACTACCTCTCAAATTTAGAATTACAATTAGATGACATGGAAAGACAGACCCACATTTATTTATGACTTAAATTTGGAAAATTCTCTGTTTTACTGGAAGACTTAAGGTAGTTGATAATCAAGAGTTGATAAGCAATTGCATCCAAGGGGTTTTTAGATGGCTTAAAAGCCAATACCAAATCTAAGTAGCACTTCAGTACAAATTGACACTCTTAATATCATTATAGTAAGTTTTTTTCTCCTTCATTTTTCTAGTTTAGGGCATTATGTCATATCTGACCAGTCATTTTGGTGCCATTTTGATTGAACAGGAGTGGGTTTCAGATTGTGATACTGCAAGTTCACTAAAGTTACTATAATCTGGCATAACTGATCCAATGGCAAAATTACACTGCTAACCTGAGCTTACAAAACATTTGCTAAACCAATTCTTGAATATGGCTCACCTGTCTAGAACCCACACTGCATATCAGACATTCATACGATTGAGAGAATCCAGAAATATTTCAAAAGAAGAGTCCTCGCAACACAATATCTTATTCCATCAGACTTGAAATTTTGGTTTGAGATAGCCTAGAACTTCATTTTCTTCAATCTGATCTAATTGTAGTTCATCAAATCATCTGTCACAATGTCCTACCAGTCAATGATTACTTCAGCTTCAACCGCAACAATACACAAGCATACAGTAGATTCAAACTAGAGGACAGGCTCAAAATACAGAAAAATCTAGACAGATTAACACTATGGGCCCACAATAACCCTAGACACACATACAGCCTGGGAGAAACCCCGCTTAGCAGTAGTGACTGCGAAAGAGATCTTGGAGTCTTGGTGGATAATAAACTAAACATGAGCCAGCAATGTGTAGCAGCGGCCAAAAAAGCCAACACTATCCTAAGCTGCATCAACAGGGGGATACACTCCAAGATCAGGGAAGTATTAATACCACTCTACTATGCCCTGGTCAGACCACATCTGGAGTACTGCATCCAGTTCTGGTCACCACACATCAAAAGAGACATTGAAACTCTGGAGAAGGTGCAGAAAAGAGCAACCAAAATGATTAGGGGACTTGAAACCAAGACTTACGAAGAGAGATTGCGGGAACTGGGCAAAGATAGCCTAGAGAAAAGGAGGGCCAGAGGGGACATGATAGCTGTATATAGATATATGAGGGGTTGCCACAGAGAGGAGGGGGCCACTCTATTCTCCATAGCAGCAGAGGGCCGGACAAGGAACAACAGCTGGAAGCTGACCAAGGAGAGATTCAACCTAGAAGTAAGGAAGAACTTCCTGATGGTCAGAGCGATCAACCAGTGGAACAACCTGCCTGCAGAGGTTGTGAACTCCCCACCTCTGGACACTTTCAAGAGGAGATTGGACTGCCATTTGGCTGGGGTGCTTTAGGATTCCTGCTCAGGCAGGGGGTTGGACTTGATGACCTGCATGGTCCCTTTCAACTCTAACAATAAATAAAAAAATAAACTCCATGTAAACCACTCCAAACTGGACTGCAGAAAATTTGACTTCAGCAACAGAGTGACCAATGCCTGGAATGCACTACCAAAAACTTTTACCTTACTGTGTACTGTCGACCTCACCCCATTGCTAAGAGGTCTGTAAGGGGCATGCCTAAGTGCATCATTGTGCCTACCATCTCTGTCTTACTGCTCTATTGTCCAAATTTATGTTTATACCAATGCCTACTATCTTGCACATGTTATGACAAATAAACTATGGTAATAAAATAAATGAATAAAATAAGTACTTTCAAAAAGATTCTGTGCATGGGCAGAAGTGAAAAACAAAACTTCAGCATTTATGGCACCGTTGGGAGGACAGCAGTGATGGGCTCCTACGGGAACAGTTCAGGAATGCAATTCCGGTAGCAAAATTTGGAGCTCCACCCCAGAGCACCCAATTTGCACTGAAAGATGTTGAAACAAAATGCCTAAAACATGCCCACAGTGTGGTAGTAAAAATTTTGGTAGCCCATCACTGGAGAACAGGCTGGGTCTCCACCGGTTCCAGAAATCAAGGCTGCCCAGTTATAACTGGTTCTATAGAACCAGACAGAATGGGTAGGAACCTATGTCTGAGTGGGAGGGCTCTCCCAGTCAGTTGAAAAGGAGGCAAAAATAACTTTGGTCAGATATGGGCTCTTTAAAAATATCTGATCCTGCTCTTTCAGGGCACACTAACACCAACTATACTGACAGAAAGATTTTCAATATTTTCAAGCACCTTGTTGAGCAATTTTAGCCGTGAAAGAGCATCTTGACTGATAATAAGCTTTTGTCTTTCAAGACTCCCGAGTTGTTCTTTGATGGGATCGTTGTTGGGGAAAAACAACCAACTTATAATATTCAGATCTGCTGCTACATTTCCACTGTGGTCCAAGTATAGTTTCTCCCAGGAAAAATTGCAAAATTCATTCTTCTCCAGAAAGGGATGGAACTAGAATTGAAACATCCAGGAATTTTGAAAGCATTTTGAAACATCCTAAAAGAGGGAGCAATTTTAAAACTCAGCCAGTGAAACAAAGATGTTCAGTCCTCCCTTCACTATTTGCCTAAATAGCAATAGCATTTAGACTTTATACCACTTCACAGTGCTTTTAGAACCCTCTCTAAATGGTTTATAGAATCAGCATATTGACAACACAAATCTGGCTCCCCATTTTAATAGTCTGGGAAGGATGGAAGGCTGAGTCAAACTTGAGCTGGTCAGGATTGAACTCCTGGCAGCAATATTTACAGTGTAACCAGCTAAATGAAAAGACTGAGCAGCCATCAGTCTGAAAGCTTTAATTGGACTCCTGCAGTGAGGAGAGGTTAGATTAGATTTATTGGATTTATATGCCGCCCCTCTCCGCAAACTCGCAACAAATAAAAACAATACATAATAACAAATCCAGGTTGTGCTAAATGCTCTTAGATTTAGCTGAAATATATGAATATAAAATTCTATCATGTTATTTGCAATGTATATATATATATATATATATATATATATATATATATATATATATATATATATATATTTATTTAAAAATTATACTAGAAGTGTTTAACATATGTAGGAATATAAAATTATATCATGCAAATTACAAACCCATAAGTACAGGAATTTATTTACAATGTATACATTTTTAAAAATTATAATAGAAGTGTGTAATGTCAAAATATAATTGTGATAATCCCTGCTCTTTGGAACATAATCCTGTGAGCTAAATCTGGGCTCAGTTTAGTCGAACCTGTTAGTGTTTCGCAGAACAAGTAAGTTGAAATGGTTCCCCTACATGGACATTTGATTGTTTTCTAAACAGGAACTAATCTTGATGGATCCTTGTCAGGACCCCATACCTGCCATGGCTCTAATCTTTGAGCTCCCAATCTTTCTTTCTCCTCCATTTTTCTCCTCCTAGATAAGGAGGAATATGCAACATTCAAGGCATGGGCCAGAGTCTTAACAACACTATAAACATGGTGGTCATTCTTTATCAGAATCCTGTTCTTTTTCTCTTGCATGTCCAGTGGTGCTATCTCAGTACATCGTCTCCGGCCTTTGGCAGAAAGGACATGTTTTGAAAAAGAACAGCGAAAAGATTGGTCTTCAAATTTGGAATCCCTAAAAAGATTGGGTTGAAAGGCATCATCATTTGGCCATTTTTTTTCCTGGAGAGCAAAAGTCCAAATACTATGGATATATTTTTGAAGTGTATGCTTTGTCATTGTCACTTTCTCCACTATTGTGGTAATCCAGATTTTCCCTTCAATGGGTCCTGGCAAACCTTCAATTGTTAAATGGATGTGGTGAATTCTATCCACAAGGGAAGCAAATTCCATGAAGTGAACAAAGACATTGACTTTTCTCCACTTAGAGATGGCATTTCTGAGAGATTCTGTAGATCTATGCATTGAAAATTGATGTGAAATAATGACACAAATTCCATTTCTGAGAAGCATAGGAGTGAAAGTTCTCATAAAATTCTCTCCCTCCTCTGTGTCTGAAGGAAAGAGGCCAATCAAAGTCCATTTAAAGTGGAGGAGTACTTGGACAATTCCTAAATATTGGAACCCATTTTGGGGGAGCATTTGATGGAAAAAAGGAATTTGACTTTTATCACTCAGAACCTCTGAAACAATTCTATAACTGATCTGAAGAAACAATGAAGAGTAGTTTATTATATTTAGATCAGATCAGATCCAAAATGTAAACATTTAATACATCCACTGTGGTTCTCACAGCAATATTTAAAAAGTCTATTGTTATAGACTATTGTTATAGACTATTGAACGTTCGTGGTGCAGTAGTTAGAGTGCAGTACTGTAAGCTACTTCTGCTGATCACCAACTGCCAGCTCAAGGTTGACTCAGCCTTCCATCCTTCCAAGGTTGGTAAAATGAGGGGCAATATGTTTACTCTCTGTAAACTGCTTAGAAAGAGCTGTAAAGCACTGTGGATTGGTATATAAGTCTAAATGATATTTCTATTGGTATTTTTAACCCTTATGCCATATTAAGATAATGAATACAAATGCAAAATATTAGCAACATTGGTAATCATTTCTCTAATCTGGAGTCTAAGTTACTGCTCTTTCTCTTTTCTAATAAATTTGACATTCAGATAATAGATGTATTATGTATTTATTATTATTATTATTATTATTATTATTATTATTATTATTTAGATTTGTATGCCGCCCCTCTCTGTAGATTCAGGGCGGCTCACAGCAATAGTAAAAACAATGTACAGCAACAAATCTAATATTTAAAATATCTAAAAAACCCTTATTTATTATTAGAGTCTTCTTATCTCTAGAGCACTGTCAATGCAAATCACTTCATTTAAGGGATTTGATTAAATATTCCATATTTAACATTATGTCCAGCTGATCGGGTAAATGTTTAGGCCTCCTCCTCACTGTGGATCTCAATCCCTAGCCATGATAATGGCCATGATGAAAAGCAGCTCATGAATTCCATGGAACTGATATGATTGAATCTATTACCCACCCACGAACAACTTGTTCATGTTACCAGATAGAGAAAAACACAAACCTGAGGGACTTTGTAGGTGCCTACTAATGTTGACATTTGAATGGAGATGTCATCAAGAGATCCATCAAGAACAACCATCAGGTTGTCATTCTTGCCACAGCTGTAGTTGGGAACATTGGCTTCTCCAGTTGAGAGCATGTCCAGCAAGGCATCTGAAGTCCCAAGCGTGTTCAAATAATTGTCATGGATGTTGTAGCCAAGTGTGAGATTGTACAAAAGCTGAGAATTCTTGTTGACTTGTTGAATGGCAAAAATGAAGCATAGGATTATTGCTGGGTAATTAGATGAACTACTGTAAAAAATGTTCAGGTTAACATCATCTCTAACAACAACAATATATTTTCATTTTTTTCTCTTTCTCTCCACAAGCCCATTCAATCTTAAGCTAAGAGTTCAAAACAATAAACAAATTAGAGTCACCCATCACCGTTTCATTGCTATGAGTGTTGAGAAGGTGGGATGGAGATTTCATATTTAAATATATAATTATTTATAATCATACTCATTTTTAATTTGTACAATGTCACAAGATTCAAAATCATTCTATCATTAATTATTCAATCATCAGCAAAGAAATCTTATAAATGGTCCAGAAAAACAATTCCAAAAACAAATCATTCTCTATTCCTACTAGGATCAGGAATCAAATATTAATCAATGGTTATAAAAATGGGTTGGGCAGAGGCAACTACAATTTTTTAAATAAACTAGTTGTGATTAATTCAGGATTGTTTGAGAGGAGAAAATAATTTGGGGCAGGGTTACTCCATCTTTGGGTTTGGGTCTCTTAAAAGAAAAAGATTAGAGGGAAAAGAAGAATCAGATTACTATAAAACATGGGCAAAATTTTATGATTGGCTAAAAGAAATAAATAAATAAAAATTTATGCAAAGCAACACGTCAAATAAAAGAATTCAAAAATTAATATTATATAAAAGAAGTGTAATTCTCTGATCAAATATCCAAAAAAAAAGTGGGGAAACTTTCATTTCCCAAATGTTGTATACATATGTTTTTATGTATGTTTTTTTCCTTTGTCTTGTATGTCACATTTGTAAAATAAAATTAAAAAAAAATAAGAGAGCAGCTGTGGAAATTCAAATGATTCAAGAAATTAATATAGGAGTAACCGAAAGAAAATGGAAAAGTGTGTTAGGACTGCAAATGGAGAGAATGCAACTCCATCCCACCAAATGGCTTACGAGGGAGATTGAGTATAAGGAGCTGTGTTGAAAGACAGTGTTATGTGGGATATCAGTGTGGCAAAGGAGACTATACTAATGAGGTGGTCTCCTGGCCTGTAATAGCTCCGCAGATATTTCCCCTCATGCGCCTCCAAAGTCAGCAGGCACTTCATTCTCAGCTTCCCAGAGACTGGCTGGGACATCAGCAGAAGCAGAAGCAGAAGGAGAAGGTCCATAATTCATGAGGCTGACTCAATCCTCTTCCTATTTCTAGGGAAGAACAAGACAGTTTGAAGAATTCAAAGCATTCTCATAAAATGGAAATGAGAGTGACTTTCTTGACTGAGAGGGAGATAAATAGAACTTAAGCTGGAAAGGAAAGAAAGGAAAGGTACATTCAAGAAGCACAGTCCCTGAATGTCCCAACATTTGTACCACATTGTGTGTGACCTGAGACATTTATCCTTTTCTGATGCAAGATCCCTTTCAAGTTGCTTCAATCTGATGTTTACATCAAAGGCAATCACTGGAGGAATATGAAGAGGGATCTCACAGAACCAGGATTTTAATAATTACTGTAGGAAGCAGCATCTCCTCTGGGGATCCTGAACTACTTCTGGGTCTCCGTATGCGGAGAAGCTGGAGAAAAGCATAGTGAAAAATCATAGATATACCCTTAGAGGGCATTGGTCTGACATGGTTGTGGTTTTTCCTTTCTGCACATGTCTAGAATGATGCTGATGGAGAACAGTTCGACACTCAGGAAATTGGGTGTTGTCCTTCAATCTACTCTTTTGTCTCCAAAACCTCCTGACGAAGGTCACCCGGAACTAAACAGTTTGCTGCCATTAGGTTGAGAACATTAATTCTAGTGCTGCCTGTTTTCCAATGCTAAGGAAGAAATTTGTAACCTAATGTTAAGAATAAGACCTGTTTTTGATGTGCTTTTCCATTAGATCTCCATATATTAATCATCCAGTTCGCACAGGTTTGGTGGAATCGTTTGTTAACTTTTTGCCCACTTTGTTAACTTTTTGACCAATCACACCACTGGCTCACCACAGTCCGTCCCACCCCTCCCACTCACTCCTTAGCTCCCCTTGCCTGCCTTGGCCTCACTTAGAGTGATGCCCACATCCCATCTGCTCTCTGGTTCCTTGCCCACCTTCCTGCCGCCACCTCTAACCCAGACCACGCAACCCAAGCCCAGCTGCTCTCTCTTGATTGCCTGCCATCAACCTGCCTAATTTTTGTAAGTTGTTCTGAGTACGAAAGCCAGGAAAGAAATTTATTATTGATCTTACTGTTATTGTTCATTATACTGAATGTTGATATTTTCCAATTAATATATAATATATAAAGATTTAAGCATGTAATAAAAAGATACGATAGTTAATATAAAATTAATTTATAACATCTCCACACCCACAAATGCAATCATGAGGACCAATCTGGTGCAGGGATTTCTGGTTCCTTCCTTTGTTCGTTTACCTTGGACTCTGCATAAAGGAATGTGTGATGGTATATATATATATTTGTTTTCGTAGATTTTCACGGGTACAGGCATGACGGTCTTGGTATATTCGGGTTTCTTCCCGTGTAGGATTTGGACATTTCTGGTGACGTTTCGACGAGGTCTCACTCGTCATCTTCAGACTGGTGTTTCTGTCCTTGTTCTAAGGCGAATACTGCGAGACCTGAGCTGCCTCCCTTCTATAAATACTGGTGGCTGGGTGTGGTTTGATGGCTCAGCAATTGCCTGCTGTGTAGAAACTTCCTGGTGAGTCAGTGGGGTAACATCTGGGGTCATTGATGTAGCTGAGGTATGCTGATTAGTTAATGGTTGTAGATTAGGCGTGATATCCTGAGTAGTTGGAACTTGCAGGCTACTTGATTGTTTTGCAATGTGTGTTCTGAGTCTGGTTTCTATGGCTGGGATACGTTTGAGGGCTGGTTTCCAGATGTCTGGTAAGCGGGAGGTATCATAGAAACATAGAAACATAGAAGACTGATGGCAGAAAAAGACCTCATGGTCTATCTAGTCTGCCCTTTTACTATTTCCTGTATTTTATCTTACAATGGATATATGTTTATCCCAGGCATGTTTAAATTCGGTTACTGTGGATTTACCAACCACGTCTGCTGGAAGTTTGTTCCAAGGATCTACTACTCTTTCAGTAAAATAATATTTTCTCATGTTGCCTTTGATCTTTCCCCCAACTAACTTCAGATTGTGTCCCCTTGTACTTGTGTTCACTTTCCTGTTAAAAACACTTCCCTCCTAAACCCTATTTAACCCTTTAACATATTTAAATGTTTCGATCATGTCCCCCCTTTTCCTTCTGTCTTCCAGACTATACAGATTGAGTTCATTAAGTCTTTCCTGATACGTTTTATACTTAAGACCTTCCACCATTCTTGTAGCCCGTCTTTGGACCCGTTCAATTTTGTCAATATCTTTTTGTAGGTGAGGTCTCCAGAACTGAACACAGTACTCCAAATGTGGTCTCACCAGCACTCTATATAAGGGGATCACAATCTCCCTCTTCCTGCTTGTTATACCTCTAGCTATGCAGCCAAGCATCCTACTTGCCTTTCCTATCGCCCGACCACACTGCTCACCCATTTTGAGACTGTCAGAAATCACTACCCCTAAATCCTTCTCTTCTGAAGTTTTTGCTAACACAGAACTGCCAATGCAATACTCAGATTGAGGATTCCTTTTCCCCAAGTGCATTATTTTACATTTGGAAACATTAAACTGCAGTTTCCATTGGTTTGACCATTTATCTAGTAACGCTAAATCATTTACCATATTACAGACCCCTCCAGGAATATCAACCCTATTGCACACTTTAGAGTCATCGGCAAATAGGCAAACCTTCCCTACCAAACCTTCCCCTATGTCACTCACAAACATATTAAAAAGAATAGGACCCAGAACAGACCCTTGTGGCACACCGCTTGTAACCTGTCTCTGCTCAGAATACTCGCCATTAACAATAACTCTCTGATGTCTATGCTTCAGCCAGCTTGAAATCCACTGAACTATCCAGGGATTAAGTCCAATCTTCACTAATTTATCTATCAGCTCTTTATGTGGAACCGTATCAAAGGCTTTGCTGAAGTCCAGATAGGCAATATCCACGGCACCACCTTGATCCAACACCTTTGTGACATAGTCAAAGAACTCAATGAGATTAGTCTGACACGATTTGCCTTCAGTAAAGCCATGCTGATTTGGGTCCAATAAGTTATTGTTTTTTAGATGCTGATTTATCCTCTTTTTGAGTAGAGTCTCCATCGTTTTAACTACAACTGATGTCAAGCTAACTGGCCTGTAGTTACCAGCTTCTTCTCTACTGCCCTTCTTGTGGATAGGCACAACACTGGCCATTCTCCAATCCTCAGGAACATCTCCTGTTAACAGGGATTGGTTAAACAAGTCAGTCAGGGGGTTAGCAATGACAGATATGAGTTCTTTAAGAACTCTGGGGTGGATGCCATCTGGACCCATTGCCTTATTTATCTTTAATCTTTCAAGTTCTTCTAAGACATCGGCTTCTAAGATCACTGGAGCTGAATCCGTACAGCTGGAAGCAATGCTATATCCCTCTATAGTATTATTATTATTATGTAAGGTGTCTTTTGAGAAAACTGAACAGAAGTAGCTATTGAAATGGTCAGCAATCTCCTTATTCTCATCAATGCATGTATTATTCCCAGTACTAAGCTTTGTGATGCTGCAGTTTTTCTTCTTCCTATCACTAATATATCTGAAGAAGGTTTTATCCCCCTTCTTTACAGATTTTGCTATTTCTTCCTCTTTTGAGGCTTTAGCAGCATATATTATCTGTTTCGCCTCCTTCTGTCTCATTTTATACACCTCTCTATCAGCTATACTTCCAGACTCTTTATACCTCCTATAGGCAGCCTTTTTTTCATTGACTATAGCCCTTACATCATTGCTAAACCATAGCGGTTTCTTCTTCCTTTTACCTTTAGTTACTTGCTTTACATAAAGTCTTGTGGCTTTTAAGATGGCCTTTTTTAATACGGTCCACTGGGTGCTCGCTCCTGCCATTTTATCCCTCCCCTTTAATTCATTATTTAAATATTCCCCCATTTCATTAAAATTTGTTTTTCTGAAATCCAATACTTTGGTTGCAGTATAGGATTGCTCACCATCAATTTTTACATCAAACCACAAACATAGATGGTCACTGCAACCTAAATTTTCTCCCACCTTGACCTCTGAAACCCGATTCCCATTTGTAAAAACTAAATCTAGAATATTCTCCCCTCTAGTTGGTGTCTTCACTAGCTGTGCCATAGCTGCTCCTGTAAAGGCCTCTACTATATTCTTACTTTTGCATGTAAGGGCACTGGGGATATTCCAGTCAACATCAGGCATGTTGAAATCACCCATAACCACAATCCCACTTGTTCATATTTTGGGGATGTTTTTCACCCCGCTAAACTGTGTCAGGCAAACCTGTGACTTCACATAATGACTTTGGGCCTGACAAGTGTTCGGAAACTTCAGATTGTGCAGAATGCAGCTTCACGAGCAGTCATGGGTCATCTCAGATATGCCAATGTATCATCAACACTCCACAGCCTCCACTGGTTGCCGATTAGTTTCTGGACACAATTCAAAGTGTTGGTGATGATCTATAAGGCCCTATATGGCATCGGACCAGGATACCTACGGACCACCTTCTGCAGCATGAATCCCAGTGGCCAATTAGGTCCCACAAAGTTGGCCTTCTCTGGATCCCATTGACTAAACAATGTTGTCTGGTTGGACCTAGGGGAAGAGCCTTCTCTGTGGCAGCCTCGGCCCTCTGGAATCAACTCCCCCCAGAGATTCGAACTGCCCCCACCCTCCTCGCCTTCCGCAAGACCCTGAAGACTTATCTATGTTGCCAGGCATGGGACAATTAATGTATCCCCTTCTCTGACTATTAAGAGTTATGTGTTGTTGTGACTATATAGTATTGATTGTTTTTTAAGATAGCAGGTTTTTAGTCATAGTTTGTATTGTATCGTTTATTGCTGTTCTGAGCCGCCCCAAAATGTTATGGTTCACTCACGTCCTGCACAAATAATCATGGACTCAGAGGACTCAGAGACTCAATAGGGTTGAGCTTGAGCCTTTTAACACCCATCCAAACTCTAATAGCCTCCAGACATCAGCACATCACTTCCACCACTTCACTGAGGTGACACAGGGTGGAAATGTACA
Source organism: Erythrolamprus reginae (assembly GCF_031021105.1). Classification (NCBI taxonomy): domain Eukaryota; kingdom Metazoa; phylum Chordata; class Lepidosauria; order Squamata; family Dipsadidae; genus Erythrolamprus; species Erythrolamprus reginae. Next base: position 17,559,599 of record NC_091951.1, on the reverse strand, counting down.
GCTGAGTGTCACCAGTGTACTGATGGTAACTCACCATGTGTCATTGGATGTGCCATCGGATGATCTCATCCAGCAGTTTCATGCAGATATTAAACAGGGGGGGGAGGACTGACCCCTGAGGAATCCCACACAGGAGGGACCTAGGAGCCAACCTCTGACCCTCTGCCAACACCGACTGCAACCAACTGAAGAAGTAGGAGGAGACCCACCATAGTACAGTGTCTCCCTCTCCCAACCCCTCCAGTCAGCTCATAAGGATACCATGGCTGATGGTATCAAAAGCCGCTGAGAGGTCAAGAAGCACCAGGCTAGGGGAATGACCCCTATCCCAGGTCTGCCAGAGATCATCCATCAGCATGACCAAAGCAGTCTCTGTGCTGTAAGGCCTGAAACTGGACTGAAAAGGGTCAAGAAAATTGGTTTCATCCAAGGACTGCAAGAGGTGAAGTCCCACTACTTTCTCAACAACCTTTCCTATGAAGGACAGGTTGGAGATCGGTCAGAAATTCTTCAACTCGGCTGGATCCAGGGATGGTTTCTTGGGGAGGGTTCTCACAACTGCTTATTTCAGTAGCTGTGGAAAGAACCCCTCACTCAAGGAAGTGTTAATCAACACCTGGATCCAGCCGCGTGTTACCTCCCTGCTGGCCAAAACTGGCCAGGAGGGACACAGGTCCAACACACGTGGAGGAACTCACAGCTCCCATAGCCTTGTCCACTTTCTCAGGGGTCACCAGGTCAAATTCATCCCATACAACAGGACTGAGACCTGCCCCTGTCACCTCTGTCTGAATCTGAGCAACTGTCAGCACCAGAAATAGCATCTGAGAAATAAATCAGATTCCAGTCCAATTCTCTCACTTAAAGTTTGATTTATTATCAGAGCCATGTTGGTCATGCCATCACCATTCTGATACTAACATCTTCCCAGTACCCCATCCAGGTTAGGGTTCATCCTACATCCCCACACCCACAAGTTCATTATGAGGACCAGTCCGAGTGCAGGGATTTCACCAACTTCCTCTTTTCTTCGGTTGATGCAGAACAAAAGATGACCTTGGCTCTAAGAAAAGAATTTCTTGTGGCTAGTAACTTTCCCTCTCACTCACTACCCCTCCCAATTCCTCTAATACTGTACTACTGTGCAGGCCAAAGTCTCTAATTCCACATGAAGGCTTCGGCCTGACAGCAACTTTATCTGTGAGAAACTGAGCAAATTCCTCAGGTTTACCCTGTAAGGGCTCCTCAGCTCCCTCCACATTAATAAGGGAGCAAGTCATCTGCAGATGCCATAAAAGTGGAAAGATGTGCACATTTTTCTGCCTTTATCGCCACTAGGTAAGTCCTAGTAAAGGCTTTTACCTGTGTTAGAAACATAGAAACATAGAAGATTGATGGCAGAAAAAGACTCATGGTCCATCTAGTCTGCTCTTATACTATTTCCTGTATTTTATCTTAGGATGGATATATGTTTATCCCAGGCATGTTTAAATTCAGTTACTGTGGATTTACCAACCACATCTGCTGGAAGTTTGTTCCAAGCATCTACTACAATTTCAGTAAAATAATATTTTCTCATGTTACTTCTAATCTTTCCCCCAGTTCAGTCAGATTTAGAGTTACTGGATGTCCACCATTGGTACAGGTGTCTCTTTTTGTGTTTCATCTCCTGGAGTTCCTCAGTTGTTGTGTCCAGAGGACAGTTAGGCCTTGTACCTGCCCCATATTCCTTGGGCGGGAAAATACTGCAAGGTGATTGGTTGGCTCAGCCTGGCAGCCTGGCATATATATAGCTGCCAGGCACGGCCATGTTTGTCTTTGTTTAGTTCTGTAAACCGTTACTTCCTCGTTAATAAAGAACCGTTACTTACCACAAGATTGCAGTCCTTCATTACAGCAAGGATTCAACATCAGTGAATCAAGGAGCTCTCTGGGATCCACTGCCACGGAGAGCCCGCAAAGGGGCAATCCAGTCTAGAGCCCCAATGCAGCTTTATTCCAGGCAGTCACCAGGGACTCAGCTGGGCTGTGGACAAGCAAGTCAGGTATATCCCCAAGCTCCCTCTGGAACCCTTGAGGGTCCATTAGACACCTGGGGCAAAACCACCTAATTGGCTCTGCCTCCCTGTGGTAGGGGATTGGCATCTCAAAGTCCAACCTCAGCAAGGAGTGATCTGACCATGACAAGGGCTAAATACCAGATCATGACTCCACTGTTCAAACCCTTACCTGGTGTCATGGCTGATGCAACACATGAAACCCATCTGGGCACATCTCCGAGAGAGGAACTCCCCCCTCATGTCCCAGGCAGGTTTCAGTCACACAAGCCAGGTCAGTTCCCTCCTCCAAAAGCAAGTCTCGGACCAGTTTGTGGAAAGGTCTCAAGGGGCCTAACATAAAAACAGCAAAACCACTATAATTTGGGTAATTGCAAGGAAGGGAACCATCTGAATCCTAAATGAGTCAATAGAAAATATTCAAAGGGAGCACTTTGAAGATGGGACAGTGTGGAAAACTAGATAATTGTTTGCCGCAAATATGTATGTATGTATGTACGTACATATGTGTATATGTTTATAATATAATATAATAACAGAGTTCGAAGAGACTTTGGAGGTCTTCTAGTCCAAACCCTTGCTTGTAATTGTGTGTGGGTATATTGTGTGTGTGTATATATATGTACGTACTGGTATATGTAAATATTCCATAAATGTTATATTCCTTTTCTCTCCCAACCATTCTTAAATCAGATAGATAGATAGATAGATAGATAGATAGATAGATAGGTAGGTAGGTAGGTAGGTAGGTAAAGAAAGAAAGAAGGATGGTTGGATGGATGGATGTTAGACAAACAGACAGAAAAAACTGATTCCTGTTTCCTTGTATCATATTTTTTTTTCTTTTGGAAATTCTTATTATTATTAAGTCCAAAAGAGATAACTGGACTGTATCGTTTTTCTTTGAGGACATTTCACCTTTTTATCCAAGAAGCTTCTTCAACTCTGACTGGATAGTGGAGAAAGGAAGGATTTATACTCCTTGCAGACAGGTGGTCACTTGGATTCTTTTACAGAGTCATTGTCACAGGTTTACCTAAATAGTGCAAACAGGTGAGGATCCTTCTCAGAATTGCTGAAAGGACTGCATTGTGGACTGGAGACAGATGAGATATATTCATGCCCCTCACCCCATTCTGGGAAGTCTTGTCCCCTCAGCAGATGCATTGTGTTAATATAACTATCTCATTTCTTATCTTGTCCTTCCCAAGTTTCATGACAATTTAATTTATCTATTTATTTATTTTACACTTTTATGATTATGTTAAATTAGCCTTACATTCTTTGTATGTTTATTTCTTTTGATTTCAAATAACCTTTTCAAAAAGAGCATACAAACCCAATAATAACTGCAATAAATAATTAAGTGTTATGAGCCTGAGAAACTACTTCATGATCAGATACCAATTTTTATCATTAAATGTCCCTTAGTATTTAGATCTGGTCTCAGGATAATAATGTAACACTTGGGGAAGAAGATGCAGCCCAGCAGGCCAGCACCAGAAGCCAAGATGGAGAAAACCTGCACGGCCACCATGTATTTTCCTTTGGTGCTCAAGTAAGTGGGCAGGAAAGAGACCCAGACACTGCAGAAGACCAGCATGCTGAAGGTGATCAGTTTGGCTTCATTGAATGCCCCAGGCAGGTTCCTGGCCAGGAAAGCCACTGTGAAGCAAATAGCAGCAAGGAAACCCATGTAGCTGAGAACAACATAAAACATGGTGACAGAGCCTTCATTGCATTGAACAATGATCTCTCCAGACTGGGAATGCAAGTCAGAGCCAGGAAATGGAGGAGACACTCCCAGCCAGATTGCACAAATTACAATTTTTCCAGCAGAACCAGAAAGGATGATGGAGTTGGCCAAGCTCTTCCCCAACCACCTCCTCACTCTGCTCCCTGGTTTCGTAGCCAGGAAGGCCAATACTACCATGATTGTTTTGGCTAACACACAAGACACAGCTACTGAGAAGATGATGCTGAACACTGTTTGTCGGAGAAGGCAGGTGGCTTTCCTTGGTCGGCCAATGAAGAAAAAGGAGGACAAGAAGCAGAGCAAGAGGGAAACTAGGAGGATGTAGGACAGATCACGGTTGTTGGCTTTGACAATGGGGGTTTCTAAGTATTTAAGGAATATGACTAAAACAATGCCTCTTGTTATAAACAAGAATACAGCAAGGGAGACCAGGATGATGCCCAGATGTTCTTCATAGGACAGGAAGGTTATTCTTTTGGGAATGCATTGGATTCTGTCTTCAGTTGGATATTTATCATCTGGACATTTGGTGCATTTTTCAGTATCTGAGAAAAGAGTAAGTCATATTATTTTTATAGTCTCTCCTTTCACATTCCAACAAAGACCTTCTTTGGATGACAGCTGATGCTGAGAGACAAGAAAACCCATAGTAATTCATAAATTGAAATATAGATATAGATACATATATTTTTTTCTGGTTGCCCATCTTAAATAAGTAGGCAGATTATAGTTAATTTTTTTAAAAAGACACAATATATATGACTACCTTGTTGAAATCAATGTATCACAATGCCTGGAAGAACAACCTCCAGATGATTGGGGGAGGGCTGTTGGGTTTCATGGGGGAGGATGTTCAGTAGGGCAGGAGAAGAAACAAAAAAGATGACTTTTGAGGATCCACACAGTGGCAATGTTTTAGGGTACAGACCTACATATATTGTATGGATGTACATCTGATTTACTGTATTCAAAAAGTGGTCTTTATTGTCCAAATTCAGATGGATTGCTGAATCTTGTCCTGATAGGTTTGTTCTTCTATGTTGTGGCATGTATTTGTGAAGTGATTGGGTTGTGCCTAGAGGCAAAAAGGAACTGTGATGCTCCTTCAATATACCAGGGTGATCCGACAGAAAAAACATGTATGTATGTATGTATGTATGTATGTATGTATGTATGTATGAATGTATGTAGAATAGAATAGAATAGAATAGAATTTTTATTGGCCAAGTGTGATTGGACACACAAGGAATTTGTCTTGGTGCATATGCTCTCAGAGTACATAAAATAAAATATACATTTGTCAAGAATGATGTGGTACAACACTTAATGATTGTCATAGGGGTCAAATAAGCAATGAAGAAGCAATATTAATAAAAATCTTAGGATATAAGCAACAAGTTACAGTCATACAGTCAACATGGGAGGAAATGGGTGAAAGGAATGATGAGAAAAACTAGTAGAATGTATATCACATTGCTCAATTTGTGTCTGGATGTTTTATCCTTGGAGTATCTTGGGTAAGGTGACCAGATTTTAACATTGGTAAAGAGGGATACCATTGCCCGGGGAGGGCAGGATTTGTGACAAAAAGCATCCTGTGGCCTAAAATAAGAAAATGAAAAGTGAAAGACCATAGCGCTTTCTAGCCCACTATTGGTTATGTAGATTGGTTATTTAATTAAGAAAGGCCTGAAAATAGGCCTATTATTTCTGGAATTTTGATGACTTAGCTGCCTGGCAGCAAGTTTTCCAAAGTCATGAGTTATCTTGTGAAATTAGTATACCACTGCTTATTTTTCAGTGGCTGAAGGATAAATCTAAACAGTAACTTATTTCTATAGTTGTTCATGTAAAAAAAGAGTATATGGATCTTCCTGTGTTTGTGAGTAATGAAATTAACATAGATAGTATGTTGTTTTCCTTTTTTTCAAAGCATTATGAAGAAGGAATTCTGTTGTTGTTTTTTAAAATGAAATATTTTCCCATTTTTATTCTATAAAGCTATATAAAAACTGTGAAAGAATTACTTGGAATTAAGAAGGACAGAATACCAAATCCAGAAATACGTTATATAACATAAAATATTATTTTCATTACATTTTCACGTCCATGAAAATAATAAGTTAAAAAAAATAGAAACTCAGAAGTATGTGAAATTACTGATAGCACTGTACCATTATTTCAGATTCAGAAAATGAAATTGATTAAGGAACACTTGTCAACAAGATTATTTTAAGCCTTCTTTTCTCTCCTCCCCCAACTTTGTACACCAAACTCCTATAGACAAGGGAAGGGAGCAAAATACAGTAGCTTGCCTGTTCTGCTTTACCAGAGAGGGACACGTTTGGTCTGTCGCTCTCTGTCTCTCTCTCTCTGTGTGTGTGTCTCTGTCTCTGTCTCTCTCTCTCTCTCTGACTGCTAGGCATGTGCAAAGCAACCCCCTCCCCATTTTTCTGCCTCCTTCACTCTCCTCAAGCTATTTTACATTTCAATTTCACAAGTAGAATCTGCCGGGGGGGGGGGGGGGGGCGGGACATGGAAGCCATGAAGAAGGAAGCTCAACTGATGATCGGCTAATGCAGAGGTCCTTCTTTCAGGCAGTGTGGAAGCTGAGCTGCCTGCTGGGCGTGATCACCCAGCATCAAAGGATGAAGAGCCGGTCCTTCCAGCTAAGAGGCGTTCAAGCTGTTGACTGGCAATTTTTTTAAAAAAGCGTGATTTTTTTAAAAAAACAACGCGGGACAAATGGCAAAAAAGCATGACTGTCCCGCCAAAAGTGGGACATCTGGTCACTTTATTTTTGGGGACCCTGAAGCCTTCAACATGGTCTCTTATGGGTCTAAGATGCACTACTTGGAATACTGACTCTTCTGGCTTAGTGTATTTTGGGGTTTAAGGGAGGGGTGAAATCCAGAAGGAATTTTTAGTTTGAAAAATTGGCAAATATCACCTCTGGCTGGCCGCAGAGTTGGATGGAAATGGAGAATTTGCAATATTTTTCCCTTGCCATGCCCACAGAACCGGTAGCAAAAAAAATTGGATTGCACCACTGGTTTAAAGCGTGGATGTATATTGTGTTGATTGAAAATCTTCTTGAGCTTTTCAGACATTCATGCAACTTATGGATTGACAACGTTGCTTTCTTTGTTCCTCTCTTCCTTGCCTATTATGGAGGAGCTGCTGCTGGGTCTTTTTTTGGATTTGATGAAGGCCCAGTTCAGATAGCTACATGTGCTGAGGGTTTCCTTGATGGGTTTTAGGTCCCCCCCCTCTTTGCTGGTAGGGAAACTTTCAGCTTGGTGCTGTAGGGTTCTGTTAACTCCCATTCTGTGCTCCAGTTCGTGGGCAGAATCAAAATGTAAATATTAATCACTGTATGTGGGCTTTCTGTTAATTTCAATATTAAGTCTTTTGTTTTTTCTTGTTCCTTGAACCCTAAAACTCTGGTCCTCCCAAGCAGATCTACAAGTCTACGGAGAGGGGTGGCATATAAATCTAATAAATAAATAAAATAAGATCTTTCTGTTATGTGGCTTTACGTTTTTTAATAAATATTGAATGTGTGAGTGAATGAGTGACTGATTGACTGACTGACTGATTGATATATCTTTCTTATTCATTATTATTTATTCCTTATTTATGGAATAAATTGAACATATTCAAAATAGAAATGAAGAATAAAATAGTAAAGTTCACATTAGATTAGATTAGATTAGATTTATTGGATTTATATGCCGCCCCTCTCCGCAAACTCGGGGCAGCTCACAACAATAATAAAAACAGTACATAGTAACAAATCCAATGCCCACCAAAAAATTCATAAAACAATCCCAATATATATAAAAACAGGCACACAGTCAATCAATCAAACAAACAACAAAACAACATGTGACTTTTAACACGCACTTTGATTTGGTTGAAGTTTGGGTTAATCCAATGCCTTTTCCTCTGGTGTCACTCACCTTCCTGTGTTGAGATGGTCCCCTCTGGACAAGGAATACAATCATAGCAGCAGATTGGTTCTTCCTTCCGAGTCCGTTTTACAAATCCAGGCTGACAATTGTGCACACATTTGGACTGAGGCAGAGACTAAGCAGAAAAACAAATCCATTCCAAAATATCTGCCAAAATTGTATTCATTAAGTTGATTAAAATTAAAAGAAACTCTGCTTAGGAAAGAAACTTCTGAGCAGTAGATCAGGAAAAGGTTTCTTCTGGACTACATAAAGTATTTCAAAGCCATTCCCCTTTGAAAATACTACAAATACTTGTTCCAGTTAAATATATATTTTCAATAGAGATGCCACGCTGGTGAAATAAGACTAAAGATTACTGACTAGTTTCTAGAATTATAGTGAGGTGAAATCATAAGAACATCAGTGATGGGTTCCTATGGTCAGGTACGCAGAACTGGTAGAAAACATTTGGTCAGGTATGTAGAACTAGTAGAAAATTTTTGAATTGTTTTCTCTTTTTTTCCCTTCTGGGCTCTGGGTATTTATTTATTTATTTATTTTATTTATTTATTGGATTTTTATCCGCCCCTCTCTGAGGATTTGGGGCGGCTTACAACATGTGAAAAAATACAGTTCTGAAATTCAATAAAACTAAAAACAAACAGTCTAAAAACCCAATTTAATCTAAAAAACAGGCATATTCAATCCACCAACATTCTTTCCATTCAACATACATTAATTCATAGGCAGGGGCTGAGGATTAGTGTCTCCAAGCCTGTCATCACAGGTGCATCGTCAAATCCTTATGAAAGGCAAGGAGGGTGAGGGTGGTACAAATCTCTGGGGGGACCCGATTCCAGAGGGCCAGGCCCCTCACAAAGAAGGCTCTTCCCCTAGGCCCTGGCAAGCGAAATTTCTAGTCAATGGGACCTGGAGAAGGCTGACTCTGTGGACCTGACTGGTTACTGGGGCTCATGTGGCAGAAGGCGGTCCTCTAAGTAACCAACACTTTGAATTGCATTCAGAAACCAATTGGCAGCCAATGCAGCCTGCGGAGTGTTGGAGAAACATGGGCAGCCCATGACTGCTCGTATGGCTGTATTCTGCATGATCTGTAGTTTCCAAACACTCTTCAAAGGTAGCCCCATGTAGAGAGCATTGCAGTAGTCGAATCTTGAGGTGATAAGGGCATGAGCGACCATGAGTACTGTCCAGATAGGAACAGAACTGGTGCACCAGGCAAACATGAGCAAGTGCCCCCCTCACCACAGCCAAAAGATGGTGGTCTAACGTCAGCTGTGGATCAAGGAGAATACCGAAGTTGCACACCCTCTCTGAGGGGGTCAGAAGCTTCCCTCCCCCTATGGTAATGGATGGACAGATGGAATTGTCCTTGGGGGGCAAAACCCATAGCCACTCCATTTTGTCGGGGTTGAGTCTGAGCCTGTTAACACCCATCCAAACCCTAACAGCCTCCAGATACCGGCATATCACTTCCACTGCTTGGAAATGTATAGCTGAATATCATCAGCATAGTGATGGTAATTCACCCCGTGCCATTGGATGATCTCAACCAGCGATTTCATTTAGACTTTAAAGAGCACGGGGGAGAGGACCAACTCCTGAGGAACCCCACAAGGGAGGAACTAGGATCAACCTCTGTCACCCCATTAACACCATCTGACCAGAGAGATAGGAGGTGAGCCACTGTAAAACAGTGCCTCCCACTCCTGTCCCTTCCAGTTGGCACAGAAGGATACCATGGTTGATGGTATACAATTCCCACAGCCGACTTACCGGCCGGTGGGGTTTGCGGCGATCGGCGGGGATGGAGGTCGCCATGTTGGGGGGCGGAGTCACGGCACCCACGTCGGGTGCCGTGACCACGTGGTGCGGTGCGTGGGCACCGATTGGCCGGGCGAGTGTAGGCAGCCCTATAAGAGGGGGCTGCCTTGTGGCGCAGCAGTCTCGCCCGGAGCATCGTGAGGCGAGGCTGCTGCTGCTGCTGCCGGCTCGTGGCTGCGTCATTCGACCTGCGTCACAGGCCCGAAGGCCGGGGAAGCAGCCGATCGTCGAGGGACACTCGGCGGGCACCTCTGAGGCTTGAAGAGCCGCGATCGGCGGCTGGAGAGGCAGTTCGCTTCGGCGACACCCCGTCAGGGTTTGGAGGCGCAATTTCGAGCGGTGTTGATGGCGGGGGGAGGAAACAGCCGTTCAGGGGCCCGGCGGCGGGCTGCAAGGGGGCAGGCCGGAGGGTTAGGCACCCCCCCCATCGAGCCCCGCCGCACCGGGAGAAGGAGGGCGCCCAAGCGGGCATGGAGCGAGGCCCCAGGGGCAAGGCCTGCCGGGAGGCAGGCTAGTGAGGACGGCCCCAGGGGGGTGGCGACCCCCCGGGGGCGCACAAGGGGCCGAAGGGGAGCTTCAGTGGGGGCGAGGGGTCCCCGCCAGGGCCGGGCCCCGCCCGTGGATCCACTGGGGGCCCCAGGGGTGTTTTCTGGCGCAGAGGAGGGGCCTCTTAGCGGTATGGAATCGGGTTTATCGGAAGCAGAGGCATCTGCTGCAAGGCCTGCCAGGAGGGGGCAGGGGGCTAGGGATTCACTTTCTGTTTCCTCACGTATACTGTCTTCATTACTCGAGAAACTGGAAGAGAGGCCAAAGAAGCGGGGCAGGTCTCGTCGGGGCCGGGCCACGCAAGTTGCCAGCGCAGAGGGGTCTCGGAGCTCATCAGAGTCGGCTGGGAGCCCACAGAGATCCCACGAGGACCGGCATGCGCAGTCAAAGACCAAGCGGAGGAAGGCCAGCAGGATGGTGTCCGGCTCTGAGGAGGCTGACGACGACTCCTCTCACTGGGGTGAGTGCCCTGTGCCTAGGCACCGGTGGTCCCTCCCAAGAGGGCCTCGTGGCAGGCTACGGGCTACAAAACGCACGACACAGGGGGGTCAGAGGACCTGGCGCTCCCGCACAGCTGCGCAAGCTTGGAGGAGGGGGCGTAGAAGGGCAGTGGCTAGGAGGCACAAACGGAAGAGGGATACCTCGAGGGACAGCTCAGGGTCAACCACCTCGGGGTCTATCAGTACTTCTTTTGACAGCGATAATCCTTTCGCGCCGGGCCTACCAGACACTCCGCTTAGTATGCACATGTCCCAGTCCCTCAAACGTAAAATTTGGCGGGGCGCTTACGTGGACATGTTTCAGATTTTGCTACCGGCAAAGTCTAAGAAGGAGAAGGATAAAGAGGGCAAGAAGGGGTCGGATGACCCAAAAGGCACCAAAATGGACAAGGGAATTCTGTCGTGGGCGTATGCATTTTTGGCCTACCACTCTGTGGTGGTAGAAGATGATGTCCATAAGACACATGAGCTCATCTTGTACATGAACATGATTCTGAGAGCGTATCAGGAGTTTGGGGGGGAGGCTTGGAAGCGATATGACGAGGATTTTCGCAGGTTCGCCGCCCACAATAGACACTGGCCGTGGGATATGCGGCATAACGATTTGTGGCTTCAGGCCACGCAGCAAGCGTCAACTCCGGCCAGTGGGCGAACACCCACAGGTCATCTGCTCTTAACAACGGGCAAGGAGGCTACTCTTCCCCGCCCGGCGGTGGGGACGGGGACCCCGGCCTCCGGCCAACGCAGCACGGCTGGGTCGTCCTTTCGAGGCCAGCCGTACTGTTACGAGTACGGCGCTAGAGGGGCCTGTTCCAGGGCATATTGTCGTTTTCGCCACGCCTGCGCCTTGTGTAGTGGCAGACACCCGACCTCCGCTTGTTACAGGGGACGGGGTGGGGCCGGCTCCAAGGACGCCGGGACCCCCGCCAAACCCCAACCTGGGGGAGCTCAAGGTAAGGGGCCCAACCCCCGTTAGATTGGACAGGTTGCAGCATTGGCTCACCGGCTACCGCCCCAAGAAGGGTGCGGATTTCCTGCTCGCGGGGTTTACCGCGGGCTTCAGGATCCCGTACGGGGGGCCGCGCAGGGCCTGCATGGCGGACAATTTGAGGTCTGTGGCAGGTATGGGCCACGTAGTGCGGGACAAAATTATGAAGGAGGTGCGCGAGGGCCGGGTTTTGGGCCCCTTTTCGGAGCCCCCCCTGCCCTTCCTGCAGGTGTCCCCACTCGGTGTGGTGCCCAAGAGGGCCGCGGGTGAGTTTAGGCTTATACATCACCTGTCGTTCCCCCCTGGTGAATCGGTGAACGACCACATTCCCGAGGAGCTCTGCTCGGTGCGCTACACACCATTCGAGACGGCTGTCGCGATGGTCCGGGCGTGCGGAGTGGGGGCACTGATGGGGAAGTGTGATATCAAATCGGCCTTCCGGCTTTTGCCCATTCACCCGGGGGATTTCGACTTGTTGGGTTTCCAGTTCGAGGGCGGGTTCTTTGTTGATAGAGCCTTGCCAATGGGTTGTTCTATATCCTGCTCGTTGTTTGAGAAGTTCAGTTCATTTTTGGAGTGGGCACATGTTAAAAGTACGGGTTTTGCGTCTGTAGTACATTATTTGGATGATTTTCTATTCGCGGGGCCGGCGGGCGCCGTCGATTGTCAGCAGGGAATGTTGGGTTTCCAGGCTTTATGCGCGGATTTAGGCGTACCTTTGGCTCACGAAAAGACCGAGGGGCCTTCGACCAAACTGACATTTTTAGGAATCGAGGTGGACTCCGTTGCACAAACGTGTAGGCTACCCGATGACAAACTGACTAGACTCAAGGAAGCGGTGAGGGTCGCACGAGCCGCAAAGAAGGTGACTCTGAGACAGGTGCAGGAGCTGGCTGGCCTGTTGAATTTTGCTTGTCGGGTGATTGCGCCAGGAAGGGCCTTTATGTTTAGACTGTACAGGGCAACGGTTGGCGTGTCAAAACCGCACCACAGGATCAGGTTATCGAAGAGTGTTAGGGAGGACCTCGTGGTGTGGCAAGCGTTTCTGGACGGGTACAACGGTGTGTCATTGTGGAGGCAGGATATGCTGCTGAAAGCGGACTTTCAAGTGAAGTCCGATGCGGCGGGCACGACCGGCTTTGGAGTGGTGTGGCAGAGCAAATGGTTCCGGGCTGACTGGCCGCAGGAGTGGCGAGGAGGGGCCATCTGTAGGGATTTGACATTTCTGGAGCTATTCCCAATAGTCGTGGCCATTGAGCTGTGGGCATCCAGTTTTGCCGGTAGGACAGTCCACTTTTGGTGTGACAATATGGCGGTAGTACACGTAGTGAATACTCTTTCCTCTAGGAACGAACGGGTTATGGGTTTGGTCCGGCATATGGTTATGAGATGCCTTGCCAACAATATGCTTTTCCGGGCACATCATGTTCCAGGGGTAAGAAACGGGGTGGCTGACGCTCTGTCCAGGGGGCAGTTGGCTAGGTTCCGGCTGCTTGCCCCACAGGCCGAGGAGTACTCGGAAGCAGCCCCACAGCATCTGTGGCTGATTGGAGGGCCGACGTAAGCAAGGCCATGGATTTGGCCATAGCTCCCAGCACCAGGAGAGCATACCAGCGGGCAGGTAGGGAATTTTGGGCTTTTCGTCATGATAGGAGATACGATCAGCTCTGGCCGGCCCCGGTCGAACACCTGCTCAAATTTTGCGCGCTTGACCGCCGCCGTGGGTTGTCTGCCCGGACGATTAGGGGCAAGTTGGCAGGCCTGGCCTTCGTAGCCAAGTCTCGGGGCTTTGCGGACACCACAGGGGATTTCAGGATTAGAAAGACATTAGAGGGTTGGATCAGGGAGAAAGGTCAGGCCCAGGGTGACAGCAGGCGTCCCCTAAAGCTCACCCACTTGATGGGGCTTTACGAGCTGTGGGGTCGGCTCTGCCGCTCTGATTATGAGGCATCACTGTACCACGCTGCGGCGGTGACCTTGTTTTTCGGGGCTTTTCGGGTTAGCGAGGTTCTAGCAGCTTCCAGAGCCGATAGCTCCGGCCAGGCGTTCACCACAAGGGATATCAAGTTAGGTCGTAGCTCGGTGTCCTTGAGGTTGCGACGGTCCAAGACCGACCAGAGGGGTAGAGGTGTGACGGTCCAACTTTCCCGGGCTAACAACCGGCGGGTATGCCCGGTGGCCGCGCTGGGGGCGTATTGGGCCCACAGGGGTGTAGAGCCGGGTTTTTTGTTTTGTCATGTGTCCGGGGAACCCCTGACCAGGTACCAGTTCTGGGCTGTCACGTCCAAGGCGCTGGCAAGGCTGGGCTTGGACCCCAGACGTTACAGGACTCACTCATTCAGAATAGGTGCAGCGTCGTTGGCAGCAGTCGAAGGTTTCAGCAGGCTGGATATAAAGACAGTGGGCCGCTGGAGATCTGGGGCCTTCCGGACGTACATCCGCCCCTAGGTGAGTGGGGCGGGGCGGGGGGGTTACGCCGGGCCGCCAGTCTGATGCCGCTCTGCTTCCTCCCTTTCTCTAGCCCGACGACTTGACTGGCGCCGCAGAATCCTGATATGTGGCCACAGCATGGTGTACTGGGCCGAGCGGAGGGCCCGTGAGACGACGCCCGGCACGAATTTGGAGATCGATCGAGCGGTGGTTCAGTGGCTGGGCCGACGAGGCCTACGTTGGCGGGAAGTTCTCCCACTGTTGTTCAACAGTGGGAGGGTGCGAGGGGTGCCGGGCTGTTTGGTCTTGCACGTTGGTGGGAACGATCTGGGAGCAATGACAGGTGTGGAGCTGCTGTGGCACATTTGGGAGAGTTTGCAGGTGATCTGGGAGCGGTGGCCAGATACGTGTGTGTGGTGGTCCAACATCCTGCCCAGGAGGAGTTGGCGGCAGGCTAGAAGCCCTAGCGCAGTGGATAAGGCTAGGAAGAGGGTAAACAGAGCGGTTAAGAAGTGGGTGATTCAGGCTGGGGGTGGAGTGATAGACCATCCAGACATCAGGGCATCCCTCATAGACTTGTACAGACAGGACGGTGTACACTTGACCGATAGTGGGAACGATAAATTTATAGCCGACCTGCAGAGGTGCCTGCACATATATGTGCAGGGGGGGGAGCAGGGGGAATAAATTAAAATTTCACCCCCTGCTGTGGCCGATAGGGGGCGGAAAATAAAATAATTAGCAACTGGTGAGCTCCTTTTGGGGCACCTCTACTGAGGTGAGGGGCGAGCTCCTTCTCGGATTACAGGGCTCGACCGGCCTGGGTCCGGGGAGTGAGTCGCTCCTGTGGCTCGCTGGCTGGAGTTTAATGTAGACCAGTAGCGAGCCATCCCATACGCCAGGTGTGGCGTAGTAAGGGTGCAGGGGGTAGGTGTAGTTTAACATGACCCGCACCCAGTTTCAAGGAGTTTTCGCCCCAGGGTTGCTGTCTGAATTGGGCACGTTATTCCGCCCCCATTTGATTTTGCACCCTGCAGGTCATGTGGGGTTAATGGTTTAAATAAGTTAATAAGTTAAGAATTAAGTTGTTGAATAAAAGTGACCCCGTTATACCCACACCTTGTGTCCGACTATTACTCCGCCTGCGCCGCAAAGCGGCTGAGAGGTCAAGAAGCACCATGATAGAGAATTGATTCCAATTCTGGGCCTGCCAGAGATCATCCTTCAGCATGACCAAAGCAGTTTCTGTGCTGTAGTCGGGCCTGAATCCTGACTGTTCAGGGCCCAGATAATTGGCTTCATCCAAGGACCATTGGAGCTGGAGTAACACCACCTTCTCAACAACTTTCCCTATAAAGGGAAGGTTGGAGACCGGATGATAGTAGGGAAGGCTTCTTGAGGAGATTTTATCTGTGAAAAACTTATTGAAGTCCTCAGCATTACCCTGCAAGAGTTCATCAACAGACACACACACCAATTAAGGAGGGAGCGAGTCAACCTAAGCAGGACAGCTGGGCGGGATTCCTCAGATGCAATCAGGATGACATTATATGCACATTGTGTCTCCCTGAGCACCACTTTGTAAGTCTCCATATGAGCTCTTACAAATGTCTGGTCAGATTCAGATGGTTTTTCCTAACGCAGTAAATGTGGTTGAATGTGTATAATTTTAGAAGAGCTGTGCATGCGTGTGTATACATACACATACAGTTTATATAGTAGATAATGTATATTTTTGTGTTCCTGTGTGTAATATATATGTACACCTATGGCATATATACTTAGGATTAAAGAGTATGTTTTGGATGTTCAATAATAGGAAATAGATAGGGAAATTTTATCCCTTTGAGGCGAGGAGAGGCCAGGCGCCCTAACCCTTGAGTTGAGTGACGTCAAGTTGCCCACCTTTAAGCCAGTCACATGACCTTTAAGCCACCCTGGTCACATGATCATCAAACCTCTCCGACCTGGTCACATGACCAGCAAGCCACATCCACAAGAAGAATCAGATTACTATAAAATATGGGCAACATTTTACGATTGGCTAAAGAAAAGAGCAACAAAGAAATAAATAAAAATCTACGCAAAGCAACACGTCGAATAAAAGAATTGAAAAATTAATACTATGTGAAAGAAGCAAAATTCTCTGATCAAACACTTAAAAAGTGGGGAAACTTTCATTTCCCTAATGTTGTGTGTGTATGTTTTTATGTTTGTTTTTTCTTTTTTGTATGTTATATTTGAAAAAAAAACAAATAAATGTTTTTTAAAAAAAAGATAAGCAATTGCATTCAAGGGCTTTTAGGATGCCAAATAAAAGTAGCAATTCATTACAAACTGACCCTCATTATTTCAATTGTCAAAAAGGGTGGTGGGAAAAGGCAACACTCAATCCTTCACTTTTCTAGTTTAAGGCATTATCTCATGTTGGACAAGTCATTGTGGTTCCATTTTGACTGAACACTTTGGATTACCTTCCTATCAGCAGGAGGCCTAACCCAGTGGGGTGAAAAAGAGGTATAAATAACTCTGTTCAGATATGGGCTCTTTATATATATCTGATCTTGCTGTTTCAGGGGACACTAACACCAACTATACAGATAGAAAAGTTTCCAATATTTTCAAGCACCTTGTTCAGCAACTTTAGCCGTGAAAGAGCATCTTGGTTGATAATAAGCCTCTTTCTTTCAAAACTCCCCAGTTGCTCTTTGATGGGATCCTTCTTGGGGAAAAGCAACCAACTTATGATATTCAGATCTGCTGCTACATTTCCACTTTTGTCCAAGTATATTTTCTCCCCAGAAAAATTGCAAAACTCATTCTTCTCCAGGAAGGGATGGAACTAAAATTGAAACATCCAGGAATTTTGAAAGCAACTTGAAACATCCTAAAAGGAGGAGAAATCTTAAAGCTCAGCCAGTGAACAAGAAATGTTCAATCCTTCCTTCACTATTTGCCTAAATAGCAATAGCACTTAGACTTTATGCCACTTCACAATGCTTTTACAGCCTTCTCTAAATGGTTTGTAGAATCAGCATGTTGCCCCCAACAATCTGGCTCCCATTTTACCAACCTTGTAAGGATGAAAGGCTGAGTCAAGCTCCTGGAAGAGAGCAATGAGTTAGCCAGCAATACTAGCACTGTAACCAGTGAAGGGCTGCCGGTTGCTGGCGCTCCTGGAATGCTCATGGTGGTGGGCGCGCACACACACTCTTGGGGTGAGATTTGGCAGGAGGAACCGAATCTTGTGCAAAGACACTCTCATGTACAAGATTTTGCCAATTTTTGGCAAAATTCCAAATGCAAAGAAGCAGAAAATGCCAAAAACTGGTGAAAAAAGGCTGCTACTATTGCTGCTCGGAAGAGGAGGGGAGCAGAAGAGCCCCTCCATTGAGTGATATCTTTTCTCCTCCTCTCCTCTGCCCCCCGTCATGCAAAAGGTGAGAGACATCCGACCACCCCTGCCCCCATTCCTAAAGGCTCCCCTTCCCCTTCACCCTACTAACAGATTCTACACCATTTCACCACCCATCTGGTCTCTTTAAACTTTTTTTCTCTCCCCTACTTGGAGTATAAGATGCACCTTAGTTTTTTGGGAGGAAAATAGGGAAAATAATCTGCTTACTTGATATTCATTTGGCTAGCGTCCTTATCTGGTCAGTTTCAGCACATTATTTTATCTCCTGGTTGTTCTGCCTGACGGGGTTCAGGCAGTAATGAAAGGTCCAGGAAAGAAGGTCAGACACACACAGGCAGTGATAAACAGCAAAATTGTATTAAACACAAAAGGAAAAGTTAAACAAAATGTCCTTATTCTTCAGGAGTAAAACACAGTTCTAGGCGAAAGTTCAGATAGATACAAAGTGCATGTGGAGGGAAAAGGCAAACAAATACACAGTTCACGTAGCAGGAAAGTTCCAGGAGTTCTCCAAAGTCATGAGGCACGATAGAAGCAGCGACTCACAGGTTTCCCAATGCCCACTTGCCTGACAATGCTGGGTTGAATCCAAAAGCACAGAGCAAAAACCTCAAAGCAGGGAACAGCAAAGCCACACAAACCACACAGATAAACGTCCATGGTTTGCCTCTGCCTCTGTTCCCTTTTGTAACTGTAGCCCTCATTATGGGGATCACACCCAGCCCTCATTCTGTGGACCACACCCATACACAGGTGACACCAGAATCACCGTTGATAACCCTACGTTGCATTGCTCTGCGGCTACGCATATTGATTATCTGTTCGGCATTCGAATCCAGAGAAGAGAGGCTATACGATGGGCTGGCTGCCAAGTCCCCTGGACTGTCTGCCAGTTCCTCCGAGCTGTCTGCCAACTCCTCTGAGCTATCTGCCAAATCCTCTGGGCTGTCGGCCACGTTTTCCTGGCTGTCAGCCAGGCTTTCACAATCGCTCTGTGACGCATCTCTCACATACGTGGGAGCCCAGGCCCAAACACAACACTGGTTAGGGCTTAAAAAAACTTATTTGGAGAGAGTAACAATAAAAGAGCTCGCAAGCCAGTAAGGGCTGGGAACATCATTATCACCTGGAAAGAAACATTCGGAACAAGTAGAGCAATGAAAAAAAAACCCTGCTTGGAAAAAATTCTTCACAGAGAGAAACAATGAAAGAGCTTGCAAGCCGGTAAGAGATGAGAACATTGTTAGCACCTGGTTAAGTCTGGAAAGAAACATTTAGAGCGAGTAGAGAATGAAAAAAACCCTACAAAGACAGGGTTTGGAAAACATTCTTAGTAAAGAGTAACAATGAAAGAGCTTGCAAACCAGTAAGAGCTGGGAACATCATTAGCACCTGGTTAGGGCTAGAAAGAAACTTATTCAGAGCAAGTTAGAGCAATGAAAGAAACCCTGAAAAGACTCAGGGCATGAAACATTATTCTCAGAGAGAAACAATGAAAGAACCTGCAAGGTAAGAGCTGGGAAGATCGTTAGCAACTAGTTAGGACTGAAAAAAGAGCCACATTCAGAGTATAAGACGCACCCTAATTATCAGCCTCTTTTAAGGAGGAAAAAGGTGCATACTCACTCTGTGCCACTTGTGGCCACCACAACTAAATGCAAAGACTGAGCAGCCATCAGTCTAAAAAACTTTAATTTGATTCCTGCAGTGAGGAGGGATTAGACTAAATGCTCTCGGGTTTAGCTGAAATTTAGGAATATAAAGTTCTATCATGCTAATTACAAACCCATAGGTATAAGAATGTAAAATGTATACATTTTAAATAATTTTATAAAAGCAGTAATATCAAAATATAATTGTCATGGTGCCTGCTCTTTGGAACATAATCCTGTGAACTAAATCTGGTCTCAGGTTGGCCAGCTTAGTGATTCAAAGAACAAGTAAGTTGAAATGATTCCCCTACATGGCGTTTAATTTTTTTTCTAAATAGGAAACATGATGTTTTTGGGAGTATAAGACGCACCTTCTCTGCCCCCCCCCCCAAGAGGCTTAAATTTGGGTGCATCTTATAATCTGAATGTATGGTTTTTAAAAAGATTTTCCCCCAGCTCTAATGAGATGCTAATGATCTTTACGGCTTGCAGGATCTTTTCCTTGCTACCGCGAAGGTTTTTTCCAGCCCTAACCAGGGAATAAAATAATGTGCTGAAGATGATCTGACTAAGGATGCTTGCCAGGGGGAATACATGGTAGGTAGATTTCCCCCTCCTATTCCCCCTACCCTAAAACCAAGCACCGTCTTATACTCCAGTGCATCTTATATTCTGAAAATATGGTAGGTTTGATGAATCCTAGTCAGGACCCCATACCTGCCATGGCTCTAGCCTTGGAGTCTCCAATTTCTCTTTCTCCTCCATTTTTTTCCTCCTAGCTATTGAGGAATATGCAATATTCAAGGCATGGACCAAAGTCTTAACAAAACTTAAAAAACGGTGTTCATTTTTTATCTGAATTCTGTTCTTTTTCTCTTCCATGTCCAGTGGTGCTATCTGGGTGCATCTCCTCCTCCCCTTGCTAGAAAGGAAATGATTTGAAAAAGAACAGCGAAAAGACTGGTCTTCAAATTTGGAATCCCTAAAAAGATTGGGTTGAAAGGCATCATCATTTAGCCATTTTCTTTTCTGAAAAGAAAAGGCCCAAATACTATGTATATATTCGTAAAGTGTATGCCTTGTCATTGTCAGTTTCTCAACCGTTGTAGTGATCCAGACTTTCCCTTCAATGGGTCCTGGCAAACCTTCAATTGTTAAATGGATGTGCTGAACTCTATCCACAAGGGAGAAAAATTCTAAGAAGTGTACAAAGACATTGACTTTTCTCCACTTAAAAATGGCATTTCTAAGATGTTTTATACCTCTCATCATTGAGAATTGATGTGAGAATTGATGTGAAACCCCATTTTTGAGAAGCATAGGAGTGAAAGTTCTCATGAAATTCTCTCCCTCCTCTGTGTCTGCTGAAAAGAGACCAATCAAAGTCCATCTGAAATGGAGGAGAAGTTGGACAATTCCTAGGTACTGGATCCCATTTTTGGGGAGCATGTGATGGAAAAAGGGAATTTGACTTTTATCACTCAGAGCCTCTGAAATAATTCCATAACTGATCTGAAGATGCAATAAAGAATGGTGTATTATATTTAGATCATTTGAAATCCAAAATGTAAGCTTTTAAGACGTATAAAACATGAACATATTAGAATAATTTATAGTTCTTAACCCTTAAGACATATCAATATAAAGAATAAAATGAAGAATATTAGCAAGTTTGAATATAAATATTTGTCCAATCTGGGGCCTAAGATATGGCCCTTGATTGACTCTGTTATCCACCCATCACCACCATTCTAATCTTTACCAGATAGAGAAACACACAAACAACCTGTGGGACTTTGTAGGTGCCTACTAATGTTGACATCTGAATTGAGATTTCATCAAGAGATCCATCAAGAACAGCCATCAGGTGGTCCTTCTTGCCACAGCTGTAGTTGGGAACATTGGCTTCTCCAGTTGAGAGCATGTCTAGCAAGGCGTCTGAAGTGCCACGGGTGTTTGAATAGTTGTCATGGATGTTGTAGCCAAGTGTGAGATTGTACAAAAGCTGCGAATTTATGTTCACTTGTTGAATGGCAAAAATGAAGCATAGGATTCTTTCTGGATTAGTAAATGTAATGCTGTAAAAAAATACTGTTTTTATGAAGATTGGCAAAGTGGGATTAAGATTTAATATTCACAAATATATCATTACTTGTAATAGTGCTCATTTTTAATTTGTGCAATGACCAAGATTCAAAATTGTTCAATCATGAAAATAGAATAATCAGCAGAGGATTTAGCATAACTGACACAGAGAAGCAATTCTAAAAACAAGCCATTCTTTATTATTACTTGAATCAAGCATTGAATGGTTATGAAAATAGGGGAATGGGTTCAGCAAAGGCAACCAGAAACTTTTGAATAACCTAGTTGTGATTAACTCAGGTTTGTACAAGACGTGTGAGTGTGTGTGTGTGTGTGTGTGTGTGTGTGTGGAGGGGGTTACCCTGTCTTTGGATTTGGGTCTCTTAAAAGAAGACATAAGAAAAAAGCCATGGAAATTCAAATGATTCAAGATATTAAAACAGGTCCTACAATATTGGAGTAACTGAAAGAAAAGAAGAAAAGAGTTAGAAATGCAAATGGATGGAATGCAACTCCATCCCATTTAATGACTTACGAGAACGACTGAAAATAAGGAGCTGTGTTGAAAGTAATTGTTGTATCAGATATCATTGTGGCAATGGATACTATACTAATGAGGTGGTCTCCTGGCTTGTAATAGCTCTGTAGTTTTTTCCCCTTGTGCTCCTCCAACCTCAACAGGCACTTCATTTTCAGCTTCCCATAGACTGGCTGGGATATCAGCAGAAGCAGAAACAGAAGGAGGAGGTCCATAATTCATGGGGCTGAATCAATTTTATTATTTATTTATTTTATTTATTATTTGGATTTGTATGCCGCCCCTCTCCGAAGACTCGGGGTGGCTCTTCCTCCGAAGACTCGGGGCGGCTCAATCCTCTTCCTATTTCTAAGGAAGAACAAGAGAGTTTGAAGAATTCAAAGCATTCTCATAAGATGGAAATGAGAGTAACTTTCTTGACTGAGAGGGAAATAACCGAACTTAACCTGGAAAGGAAAGAAAGGAAAGGTACATTCAAGAAGCACAGTCCCTGAATGTCCCATCATTTGTGCAACATGGAGTGTGACCTGAGACATTTCTGATGCAAGATCCCTTTCAAGTAGCTTCAGTCTGATGTTTACATCAAAGGCGATCACTGGAGAAATATCAGGAGAAAGCTCACGGATGAGGATTTTAATAATTACTGTAAGAAGAAACTTTCCTCTGGGGATCCTGAACTACTTCAGGGCCTCCATATGCATGGGAGAAGCTGTAGAAAAGCGTAGTGAAAAATCATAGCTATACCCTAGGGGGCACTGATCAGAAGTGGCTGTGGTCCTTGCTTTCTGTTGTGAGGGCTCCAATATTTGAGACTTTCAAAGGAAGACTGGACTGCCATTTTTTCCGGAATGGTGTAGGGCAGTGGTGGTGAACTTATGGCACAGGTGCCACAGGTGGCACGCAGAGTCATATATTCTGGCACACGAGCCATTGCCCTTGCTCAACTCCAACATGCTTGTGTGCACCAGCCAACTGATTTTTACTTGCATAGAGGCTCCGGGAGGGCATTTTTTGGCTTCCAGAGAGCCACCAGTGGGTGAGAGAGGGCGTTTTAAAACTCCCTCGGCCCAGGGAAGCCTTTTGAGCTTGAGGAAGGCAAAACACGAGACTACTGTTGTGAGCCGCCTCGAGTCTTCGGAGAGCGGCGGCATACAAATCTAAGTAATAAATAAATAATAAATAAATAAATACTGGGCCCACCAGAAGTTGGGAAACAGGGAATTTCCAGCCTCCAGTGGGCCTCCAGGAGGTGGGGGAAGCAGTTTTGCCCTCCCCAGGCATTGAATTAAGGGTGTGGGCACTCGCACATGCGTAATAGTGCACGTGCATGCTCGTTCGGCACATGAAGGAAAAAATGTTCAACATCACTGGTGTAGGGATTCCTGCCTGAGCGGGTGTTGGATTAAATGACCTATAAGGTCCCTTCCAACATAAGTAAGTAAATAAATAAATAAATGATGCTGAAGGAAGATAGTTCGACACTCGGGCAATTGGGTGTTCTCCTTCAAAACAGCCCAACCTATCAAAAATAGCATCCCCCAAAAATATTAGGAACACAAGTTAAAATAGTGAAGAAAATGGTAAGGGAACACCTGTCCAGGAAGAACTTTCTGATGCTGAGAGCAATCAACCAGTGGAACAGCCTGCCAGTGGAGGTTGTGAATGCCCCATCACTTGACAAATTCAAAAGGAAATTGGACTGCCATCTGGCTGGGGTGGTGTAGGGTTTTCTGCTTGAGCAGGGGCTTGTATTATGTGACCTTCAAGATCCCTTTCAACTCTAATAATAAATAAAATAAAAAGTCATCCTATTTTGTTTTACTGCATACATCCTGGGTTAGCTCTTAATGGAAAAAAGTATTATAGCTTATGTTTATTATTTATAAAGCTTCCTAGTTCATTAAATACTTTTATAAAAGAGAAACTCATTATTATTTTCCTTCAATGACTTCTCATTCTTTGAATTTATTTTCTTTTCCATCTCTTGGGCGAAGAGGCCTGGATAGTCTTTGTGGTCACTTCTGCAGCTACAGGTTTAGTGGTACCTCTACCTAAGAACGCCTCTACATACGAACTTTTCTAGATAAGAACCGGGTGTTCAAGATTTTTTTGCCTCTTCTCAAGCACCATTTTCCACTTACAAACCCGAGCCTCCAAAACTGTAACCGGAAAAGGCAGGGAGAAGCCTCCATGGGACCCCTATAGGAATCTCCTGGGAGAAAATAGGGCCGGAAAAGTTGGTGAGAACCTTCTGTGGGGTCTCTCTAGGAATCTCCTGGGAGGAAACAGGGCCTCCACCCTCCCAGTATTTTCCCCAATCGCACACATTATTTGCCTTTACATTGATTCCTATTGGAAAAATTGCTTCTTCCTACAAAATTTTCTACTTAAGAACCTGGTCACAGAATGAATTAAGTTAGTAAGTAGAGGTACCACTGTATGCATGCATTAGTAGTAGGTTCTAAAACCCATTGCTATTGGTTTGTGCTCGTGCAACACTTCTGCGCAGAGGCCGAAGCGTCCCAGGCAGGTGGGTGGTGCCACCTGACAACACTGCTACCGGTTTGCAGAACCAGGCGAAACCTGAAGCAACACACCACTGATATGTAAATACTGTATACATGTTAAATTCCTTTTTTTCTCACATTTCAGTTGTCTCCTAAAGGATTTTTCTGCCTTCACTAATAATTTCTTGATAAGAAAAGTTTTTAAAAGTTCAAGCACTTTAACGGCCCACAAATCACATGATTCCTTAGAAGTTTTAATACTAACTTTTTAAATATTGGATTGTTTATATGCTGTTTTTATTACTGTTGTTAGCCGCCCCAAGTCTACGGAGAGGGGAGGCATAAAAATCCAATAAACAAACAAACAAACAAACAAACAAACAAACAAATAAATAAATAAATAAATAAATTGGTCATTTTGTGTTCTGGTAATCAATCTTCAACATTTTGTTATTCGATTGATTAAAAAAAAGACAGATTTTCCCCACAATAGAGTTTCTTTTTAATTAACTTCATGGTCTTTAAATCAGTTTCACAAAACATTTATAGAGTTTTCAAAAAATGACTCTAAACTCATCTCTTTCCTGTATATTATAAAACATCACAAAAAATAAAGATTTTACAAAATTGGAAAGATGTGATTTTCTTTCTTTTTAAGTACACTGAAGAGAATCCAACAAACTGACTGGTAAATGTATTTCAGACATTTGTTTCTTTATTTACTTATTCAGCAAGTCATCAGTCTTATATGATAATATAATCTTATTTCTTATCTTGTCCTTCCCCAGTTTCATGATTATTTCAATTATTAATTAATTTATTTTACACTTTGTTGTATGTTAGTCTTACATCTTCAAGTCTTCAAAGAGGGGCGGCATACAAATCTAATAAATTAGTAGTAGTAGTAGTAGTAGTAGTAGTAGTAGTCATCGTAGTATGTTTATTTCTTTTGATTTGGAATAACTTTTAATTGTCAAAACAAGCAGGCAAACTCAATAATTGTGTTATGAGCCCGAGAAACCACTTCATGATCAAATACCAACTTTTATCATTAAATATCCCTTAGTATTTAAATCTGGTCTCTGGATGATAATGTAGCATTTGGGGAAGAAGATGCAGCCCAGAAGACCAGCACCAGAAGCCAAGATGGAGAAAATCTGCACGGCCACCATATATTTCCCTTTGGTGCTCAAGTAGGTGGGCAGGAAGGATATCCAAACACTGCAGAAGACCAGCATGCTGAAGGTGATCAGTTTGGCTTCATTGAACGCCCCAGGCAGGTTCCTGGCCAGGAAAGCCACTGTGAAGCAAATGGCAGCAAGTAAACCCATGTAGCTGAGAACAACATAAAACATGGTGACAGAGCCTTCATTGCACTGAATAATGATCTCTCCAGGCTGGGAATGCAAATCAGAGTCAGGAAATGGAGGAGAAACTCCTAGCCAGATTGCACAAATTACAATTTTTCCAGTAGAACCAGAAAGGATGATGGAGTTGGCCAAGCTCTTCCCCAACCATCTCCTCAGCTTGCTTCCTGGTTTCGTGGCCAGGAAGGCCAGCACTACCATGATTGTTTTGGCTAACACACAAGACACAGCTACTGAGAAGATGATGCTGAACATTGTTTGTCGGAGAAGGCAGGTGGCTTTCCTTGGTCGGCCAATGAAGAAAAAGGAGGACAAGAAGCAAAGCAAGAGGGAAACCAGGAGGATGTAGGACAGATCACGGTTGTTGGCTTTGACAATGGGGGTTTCTAGGTATTTAAGGAATATGGATAAAACAAGGCCTGTTGTTAGAAACAAGAATACAGCAAGGGAGACCAGGATGATGCCCAGATGTTCTTCATAGGACAGGAAGGTTATTCTTTTGGGAATGCATTGGATTCTGTCTTCAGTTGGATATTTATCATCTGGACATTTGGTGCATTTTTCAGTATCTGAGAAAAGAGTAAGTAATATTATTTTTATAGTCTCTCCTTTCACATTCCAACAAAGACCTTCTTTGGATGATAGCTGATGCTGAGAGACAAGAAAGCCCATAGTAATTGGTAAATTGAAATATAGATATAGATACATATAATTTTTTTCTGGTTGCCCATCTTAAATAAGTAGGCAGATTATAGTTAATTTTTTTAAAAGACACAATATATATGACTACCTTTTTGAAATCAATGTATCACAATGCCTGGAAGAACAACCTCCAGAAGATTGGGGGAGGGCTGTTGGGTTTCAAGGGGGAGGATGTTCAATAGGGCAGGAGAAGAAACAAAAAAGCAGACTTTTGAGGATCCACACAGTGGCAATGTTTTAGGGTACAGACCTACATATATTGTATGGATGTACATCTGACTTTACTGTCTTCAAAAAGTGGCCTTTATTGTCCAAATTCATGTGGATTGCTGAATCTTGTCCTGATAGGTTTGTTCTTCTATGTTGTGGCATGCATTTATGAAGTGATTGGGTTGTGCCTAGAGGCAAAAAAGAATTGTGATGCTCCTTCAATATACCAGGGTGATCCGACAGAAAAAACATGTATGTATGTATGTATGTATGTATGTATGTATGTATGTATGTATGAATGTATGTAGAATAGAATAGAATAGAATAGAATGTTTATTGCCCAAGTATGAATGGACACACAAGGAATTTGTCTTGGTGCACATGCTCTCAGCGTACATAAAATAAAATATACATTTGTCAAGAATCATGTGGTACAACACTTAATGATTGTCATAGGGGTCAAATAAGCAATGAAGAAGCAATATTAATAAAAATCTTAGGATATAAGCAACAAGTTACAGTCATATAGTCAACATGGGAGGAAATGGGTGAAAGGAATGATGAGAAAAACTAGTAGAATGTATATCACATTGCTCAATTTGTGTCTGGATGTTTTATCCTTGGAGTATCTTGGGTAAGGTGACCAGATTTTAACATTGGTAAAGAGGGAGACCATTGCCCGGGGAGGGCGGGATTTGTGACAAAAAGCATCCTGTGGCCTAAAATAAGAAAATGAAAAGTGAAAGACCATAGCTCTTTCTAGCCCACTCTTGGTTATGTAGATTGGTTATTTAATTAAGAAAGGCCTGAAATTAGGCCTATTATTTTTGGAATTTTGATGACTTAGCTGCCTGGTAGCAAGTTTTCCAAAGTCATGAGTTATCTTGAGAAATCAGTATACCACTGCTTATTTTTCAGTGGCTGAAGGATAAATCTAAACTGTAACTTATTTCTATAGTTGTTCATGTAAACAAAAGTGAGTATATGGGTCTTCCTGTGTTTGTGTGTAATGAAACTAACATAGATAGTATGTTGTTTTCCTTTTTTCAAAGCTTTATGAAGAAGGAATTCTGTTTTTTTTTTTAAATGAAATATTTTCCCATTTTTATTCTATAAAGGTATATAAAAACTGTGAACAAATTACTTGGAATTAAGAATGACAGAATACCAAATCCAGAAATACATTATATAACATAAAATATTATTTTCATTACATTATCAAGTCCATGAAAATAATAAGTTTTTAAAAAAT
Organism: Erythrolamprus reginae; assembly: GCF_031021105.1. Lineage (NCBI taxonomy): Eukaryota > Metazoa > Chordata > Lepidosauria > Squamata > Dipsadidae > Erythrolamprus > Erythrolamprus reginae. The sequence continues at coordinate 17,531,790 of NC_091951.1, read as the reverse complement.
ACAGACTCAGAAGTATGTGAAATTACTGATAGCACTGTTCCATTATTTCAGATTCAGAAAATGAAATTAAGGAACACTTGTCCACAAGATTATTTTAAGCCTTCTTTTTCCCCCTCCCCCAACTTTTGTACACCAAATTCCCATGGACAAGGGAAGGGAGCAAAATACAGTAGCTTGCCTGTTCTGCTTTATCAGAGAGGGATACGCTTGGTCTGTCGCTCTCTGTCGCTCTCTATGTGTGTCTCTGTCTCTGTATTTTTTTCTCTCTCTCTCTCTGGCTGCTAGGCATGTGCAAAGCAACCCCCCTTCCCTGCTTTTCTGCCTCTTTCACCCTCCTCAAGCTATTTTACATTTCAATTTTGCGAGTAGAATCTGCCAGTGGGGGGGAGGGACATGGAAGCCATGAAGAAGGAAGCTCAACTGGTGATTGGCTAATGCAGAGGTCCTTCTTTCAGGCAGTGTGGAAGCTGAGCTGCTTGCCGGGCATGATCACCCAACATCAAAGGATGAAGAGCTGTGAATTTTTGGGAGGAGTCTACCAGAGAACCCGAGAGAACATTAAATCTTTTGTTTTTTCTTGTTCCTTGAACCCTAAAACTCTGGTCCTCCCAAGCAGATCTACAAGTCTACGGAGAGAGGTGGCATATAAATCTAATAAATAAATAAATAAAATAAGATCTTTCTGTTATGTGGGTTTACATTTTTTATAAATAGTGAGTGAGTGAGTGAGTGAGTGAGTGAGTGAGTGAGTGAGTGAGTGAGTGAGTGACTGACTGACTGACTGACTGACTGACTGACTGACTGACTGACAGATTGGTATATCTTTCTTATTCATTATTATTTATTCCTTATTTATGGAATAAATTGAACATATTCTAAATAGAAATGAAGAATAAAATAGTAAAGTTCACATGTGACTTTTAACACGCACTTTGATTTGGTTGAAGTTTGGGTTGAATCCAATGCCTTTTCCTCTGGTGTCACTCACCTTCCTGTGTTGAGATGGTCCCCTCCGGACAAGGAATACAATCATAGCAGCAGATTGGTTCTTCCTTCCGAGTCCGTTTTACAAATCCAGGCTGACAACTGTCCACACATTTGGACTGAGGCAGAGACTAAGCAGAAAAACAAATCCATTCCAAAATATCTGCCAAAATTGTATTCATTAAGTTGATTAAAATTAAAAGAAACTCTGCTTAGGAAAGAAACTTCTGAGCAGTAGATCAGGAAAAGGTTTCTTCTGGACTACATAAAGTATTTCAAAGCCATTCCCCTTTGAAAATACTCCAAATACTTGTTCCAGTTAAAATATATTTTCAATAGAGATGCCACGCTGGTGAAATAAGACTAAAGATTCCTGCCTAATTTCTAGAATTATAGTGAGGTGAAATCATAAGAACATCAGTGATGGGCTCCTATGGTCAAGTACGCAGAACTGGTAGAAAAAAATTGGTCAGGTATGTAGAACTGGTAGAAAAGTTTTGAATTTTTTTCTCTTTTTTCCCTTCTGGGCTCTGGGTATTTATTTATTTATTTTATTTATTTATTGGATTTTTATCCGCCCCTCTCTGAGGATTTGGGCCGGCTTTAACATGTGAAAAAATACAGTTCTGAAATCCAATAAAACTAAAAACAAACAGTCTAAAGCCCAATTTAATCTAAAAACGGTCATATTCAATCCACCAACATTTTTTCCATTCAACATACATTCATTCATAGGCAGGGGCTGAGGATTAGCATCCCCAAGCCTGTTGTCACAGGTGCATCTTCAAATTCTTATGAAAGGCAAGGAGGTTGAGAGTGGTGCAAATCACTGGGGGGAGCTGATTCCAGAAGGCCGGGCCCCTCACAGAGAAGGCTTTTCTCCTAGGCCCTGGCAAGTGAAATTTCTAGTCGATGGGACCTGGAGAAGGCTAACTCTGTGGAACCTGACTAGTTACTGGGGCTCATGTGGCAGAAGACGGTCCCATAAATAATCTGGTCTGATGCCATGTAGGGCTTTATAGGCCATAACCAACATTTTGAATTGTGTTCAGAAACCAATTGGCAGCCAATGCAGCCTGCGGAGTGTTGGAGAAACATGGGCAGCCCATGACTGCTCGTATGGCTGTATTCTGCATGATCTGTAGTTTCCAAACACTCTTCAAAGGTAGCCCCTTGTAGAGAGCATTGCAGTAGTTGAACCTTGAGGTGATAAGGGCATGAGCGACCATGAGAACTGTCCAGATAGGGCCACAACTGGTGCACCAGGTGAACCTGGGCAAGTGCCCCCCTCACTAGAGCCGAAATATGGTGGTCTGATGTCAGCTGTGGATCAAGGAGAATGCCAATGTTGTACACCCTCTCTGAGGGGGTCAGAAGCTTCCCTCCCCCAGGGTAATGGATGGACAGATGGAATTGTCCTTGGGGGGCAAAACCAATAGCCACTCCATCTTGTCGGCGTTGAGTCTGAGCCTGTTAACACCCATCCAAACCCTAACAGCCTCCAGATACCAGCATATTACTTCCACTGCTTGGAAATGTATAGCTGAATATCATCAGCATAGTGATGGTAATTTACCCCGTGCCTTTGGATGATCTCACCCAGCGATTTCATGTAGACTTTAAAGAGCAGGGAGGAGAGGACCAACTCCTGAGGTACCCCACAAGGGAGGAACTAGGAGCCAACCTCTGTCACCCCATTAATACCATCCTACCAGAGAGATAGGAGGTGAGCCACTGTAAAACAGTGCCTCCCACTCCTATCCCTTCCAGTTGGCACAGAAGGATACCATGGTCAATGGTATACCAAGCCACTGAGAGGTCAAGAAGCACCATGATAGAGAATTGACCCCTATTCTGGGCCTGCCAGAAATCATCCTTCAATATGACCAAAGCAGTTTCTGTGCTGTAGTCGGGCCTGAATCCTGACTGTTGAGGGCCCAGATAATTGGCTTCATCCAAGGACCATTGGAGCTGGAGTAACAACACCTTCTCAACAACCTTCCCTATAAAGGGAAGGTTGGAGACAGGATGATAGTAGCGAAGGCTTCTTGAGGAGGGGGTGTACAAGTGCCTCCTCGTAGGGAGCCGGAAAGGATCCCTTCCTCAATGAATCTCCTGGACCCAGCCCCTTGTCATCTCCCTGCTGGCCGAAATCAACCAGAATGGACATGGGTCCAATAAACTGACTCGTTACCCGACACTGCATTCCAGTTGGAGTCAAGTTCTCTCTGGATCTGGGTGATTTTATCTGTGAAAAACTTATTGAAGTCCTCAGCATTACCCTGCAAGAGTTCATCAACACACACACCACCCCAGTTAAGGAGGGAGCAAGTCATCCTAAGCAGGGCAGCTGGGCGGGATTCCTCAGATGCAATCAGGATGACATAATACACAAGTTGTGTCTCCCTGAGCACCACTTTGTAAGTCTCCATATGAGCTCTTACAAACGTTTGGTCAGATTCAGATGGTTTTTCCTATCGCAGTAAATGAGGTTGAATGTGTATAATTTTAGAAGAGCTGTGCATGCGTCTGTATACATACACATACAGTTTATATAGTAGATATTGTATATTTTTGTGTTCCTGTGTGTAATATATATGTACACATATGGAATATATACTTAGGATTAAAGAGTATATTTTGGATGTTCAATAATAGGAAATAGATAGGGAAATTGTATCCCTTTGAGGCAAGGAGAGGCCAGAAACCCTAACCCTTGAGTTGAGTGATGTCAAGTTGACCACCTTTAAGAAAAAGAGGTAAGATACCTAGTTATACACATACTAACAGCTGCAAAGATAGTATATGCCCAACAATGGAAATTAGACAAACTACCGGACGAAAATATAATAATTTAAAAAATACTAGACTGTGCAGAGATGGACAAGTTATCTAAATGATTAGAGGGAAAAGAAGAATCAGATTACTATAAAATATGGGCAACATTTTACAATTGGCTAAAGAAAAGAGCAACAAAGAAATAAATAAAAATCTACGCAAAGCAACACATTGAATAAAAGAATTGAAAAATTAATACAATATGAAAGAAGCAAAATTCTCTGATCAAAAACCTAAAAAGTGGGGAGAGTTTCATTTTCTAACTGTTGCATGTGTATGTTTTTATGTATGTTTTTTCTTTTTTGTATGTTATATTTGAAAAAAACCAAATAAATAAAATTAAAAAAAAGATAAACAATTGCATTCAAGGGCTTTTAGGATGCCAAATAAAAGTAGCAATTTATTACAAACTGACTTTCATTATTTCAATTTTCAAAAAGGGTGGTGGGAAAAGGCAACATTCAATCCCTTATTTTTCTAGTTTAAGGCATTATCTCATGTTGGACATGTCATTGTGGTTCCATTTTGACTGAACACTTTGGATTACCTTCCTATCATCAGGAGGCCTAACCCAGTAGGGTGAAAAAGAGGCATAAATAACTGTGTTCAGATATGGGCTCTTTAAAAATATCTGATCCTGCTCTTCCAGGGGACACTAACACCAACTATACAGATAGAAAAGTTTCCAATATTTTCCATCACCTTGTTAAGCAACTTTAGCCATAAAAGAGCATCTTGATTGATAATAAGCCTCTGTCTTTCAAAACTCCCCAGTTGCTCTTCGATGGGATCCTTCTTGGGGAAAAGCAACCAACTTATGATATTCAGATCTGCTGCTACATTTCCACTTTTGTCCAAGTATATTTTCTCCCCAGAAAAATTGCAAAACTTATTTTTCTCCAGGAAGGGATGGAACTAAAATTGAAACATCCAGGAATTTTGAAAGCAACTTGAAACATCCTAAAAGAGGGAGCAATCTTAAAGCTCAGCCAGTGAACAAGAAATGTTCAATCCTTCCTTCACTATTTGCCTAAATAGCAAAAGCACTTAGACTTTATACCACTTCACAATGCTTGTACAACCTTCTCTAAATGGTTTGTAGAATCAGCATATTGCCCCCAACAATCTGGCTCCCATTTTACCAACCTTGGAAGGATGGAAGGCTGAGTCAAGCTCCTGGCAATGAGCAATGAGTTAGCCAGCAATACTGGCTAATACTTGTACTGTAACCAGTGAAGGGTTGCCATTTGCCAGTGCTCCTGGAATGCTCCTGGTGGTGGGTACGCACACACACTTTTGGGGTGACATTTGTCAGAATGCTCCCCCCAAACCAAGGTGTATCTTATACTCTAGAGCATCTCACACTCCAAAAAGATGGTAGGTTTGATGAATCCTAGTCAGGAACCCATACCTGCCATGGCTCTAGCCTTGGAGTCCCCAATTTCTCTTTCTCCTCTATTTCCCTCTTCCTAGCTGTTGAGGAATATGCAACATTCAAGGCATGGGCCAAAGTCTTAACAAAACTTAAAAAACGGTGTTCATTTTTTATCTGAATTCTGTTCTTTTTCTCTTCCATGTCCAGTGGTGCTATCTGGGTACATCGCCTTCGGCCCTTGACAGAAAGGACATGTTTTGAAAAAGAACAGTGAAAAGACTGGTCTTCAAATTTGGAATCCCTAAAAAGATTGGGTTGAAAGGCATCATCATTTATCCATTTTCTTTTCTGAAAAGAAAAGACCCAAATACTATGGATATATTTTTGAAGTGTATGCCTTGTCATTGTCAGTTTCTCAACCGTTGTAGTGATCCAGACTTTCCCATCAATGGGTCCTGGCAAACCTTCCATTGTTAAATGGATGTGCTGAATTCTATCCAAAAGGGAGAAAAATTCTAAGAAGTGTACAAAGACATTGACTTTTCTCCACTTAGAAATGGTATTTCTAAGATGTTTTATACTTCTCATCATTGAGAATTGATGTGAGATAACAACACAAATCCCATTTTTGAGAAGCATAGGAGTGAAAGTTCTCATGAAATTCTCTCCCTCCTCTGTGTCTGTTGAAAAGAGACCAATCAAAGTCCATCTGAAATGGAGGAGAAGTTCGACAATTCCTAGATACTGGATCCCATTTTTGGGGAGTATGTGATGGAAAAAGGGAATTTGACTTTTATCACTCAGAGCCTCTGAAATAATTCCATAACTGATCTGAAGATGCAATAAAGAATGGTGTATTATATTTAGATCAGTTGAAATCCAAAATGTTAGCTTTTAAGACATATAAAAAATGAACATATTAGAATAGTTCTTAACCCTTAAGACATATCAATATAAAGAATAAAATGCAGAATATTTGCAAGTTTGAATATAAATATTTGTTCAATCTCGGGTCTAAGATACTGCCCTTGATTGATTCTGTTATCCACCCACCACCACCCTTCTCCCTTTACCAGACAGAGAAACACAAAAACAACCTGTGGGACTTTGTAGGTGCCTACTAATGTTGACATCTGAATTGAGATTTCATCAAGAGATCCATCAAGAACAGCCATCAGGTGGTCCTTCTTGCCACAGCTGTAGTTGGGAACATTGGCTTCTCCAGTTGAGAGCATGTCTAGCAAGGCATCTGAAGTGCCACGGGTGTTTGAATAGTTGTCATGGATGTTGTAGCCAAGTGTCAGATTGTACAAAAGCTGAGAATTTATGTTCACTTGTTGAATGGCAAAAATGAAGCATAGGATTCTTTCTGGATTAGTAAATGTAATACTGTAAAAAAATACTGTTTTTATGAAGATTGGGAAAGTGGGATTAAGATTTAATATTCGCAAATATATCATTACTTGTAATAGTGCAATGGCCAAGATTCAAAATCATTCAGTTATTAAAATGGAATAATCAGCAAAGAGGATTTAACATAATTGACCCAGAAAAGCAATTCTAAAAACAAGTCATCCTTTATTACCAGATATTTGAATCAAGCATTGAATAGTTATAAAAATAGGGGAATGGGTTCAGCAGAGGCAACCAGAAACTTTTGAATAACCTAATTGTGATTAACACAGTACAAGTACAAGACACAAAGGGGGGATTACCTTGTCTTTGGATTTGGGTCTCTTAAAAGAAGACATAAGAAAAAAGCCATGGAAATTCAAATGATTCAAGATATTAAAACAGGTCCTACTACATAGGAGTAACTAAAAGAAAAGAAGAAAAGAGTAAGAAATGCAAATGGAGGGAATGCAACTCCATCCCATTGAATGACTTACGAGAACAACTGAAAATAAGGAGCTGTGTTGAAAGACAGTGTTGTATCGGATATTATTGTGGCAATGGAGACTATACTAATGAGGTGGTCTCCTGGCTTGTAATAGCTCTGTAGTTTTTTCCCCTTCTGCTCCTCCAACCTCAACAGGCACTTCATTTTCAGTTTCCCAGAGACTGGCTGGGATATCAGCAGAAGCAGAAACAGAAGGAGGAGGTCCATAATTCATGAGGCTGAATCAATCCTCTTCCTATTTCTAAGGAAGAACAAGAGAGTTCAAAGAATTCAAAGCATTCTCACAAGATAGAAATTAGAGTAACTTTCTTGACTGAGAGGGAGATAACCAAACTTAACCTGGAAAGGAAAGAAAGGAAAGGTACATTCAAGAAGCACAGTCCCTGAATGTCCAAACATTTGTGCAACTTGGAGTGTGACCTGAGACATTTATCCTTTCTGATGCAAGATCCCTTTCAAGTTGCTTCAGTCTGATGTTTACATCAAAGGCAACCACTAGAAGAATACCAGGCGAGATCTCATAGACCAGGATTTTAATAGTTACTGTAAAAATCAACATCTCCTGTGAGGATTCTGAACTACTTCTGGGCCTCCATGTGCAGAGAAATTGGAGAAAAGCATAGTGAAAAATCATAGCTACACCCAAGGGGGCACTGATCAGAAGTGGCTGTGGTCCTTGCTTTCTGGACATGTCAAGAGGTTGTGAGGGCTCCAATATTTGAGACTTTCAAAGGGAGACTGGACTGCCATTTTTCTGGAATGGTGTATGGTAGTGACGGTGAACTTTATTTTTATTTATTTATTTAATTGAATTTGTATGCCGCCCCTCTCCGAAGACTCGGGGCGGCTCACAGCATATATAAAACAGAACAATAATATGATCCAATTAATACTACAATTTAAAAACAATTAAAAGAGAAGATTAACCAAAAATAACTTATTAACCAAACATTCAGCAATCATACTTAAGGCATTCAGTGGTCAGGGGAAGATCTAAAAGTCCCAAGCCTGGCGGCAAAGATGAGTTTTTAAGCTCTTTAGGAAGGCAAGGAGGGAGTGGGCAGTGTGAATCTCTGGGGGGAGTCGATTCCAGATGGCCGAGGCTCCCACAGAGAAGGCTCTACCCCTAGGTCCCACCAACAGACATTGTTTGGTCGACGGCACCCTAAGTAGGCCAACTCTGTGGGACCTCACCGGTCGCTGGGATTCGTGCGGCAGAAGGCGGTCTCAGAGATAATCTGGTCCTGTGCCATGTAGGGCTTTATAGGTCATAACCAACACTTTGAATTGTGCCCAGAAACGGATCAGTAGCCAATGCAGTCCACGGAGTGATGGTGAGATGTGGGCATTTCTTGGAAGGCCCAGGACTGCTCGCGCGGCTGCATTTTGGACATGTTGAAGTTTCTGAACATTCTTCAAAGGTAGCCCCATGTAGAGAGCATTGCAGTAGTTGAACCTCGAGGTGATAAGGGCATGAATGACTGTGAGCAAAGACTCCCTGTCCAAATAGGGCCGCAACTGGTGCACCAGATGAACCCGGGCAAACAACCCCCTTAGCACAGCTGAAACATTGTGATCTAAAGTTAGCTGTGGATCGAGGAGGACGCCCAAGTTGCGAACCTTCACTGACAGAGTCAATAATTCCCCCCCTCCAAGGTGATGGACAGACAGATGGACATGTCCTTGGGAGGCAGTACCCACAGCCACTCCGTCATGTCTGGATTGATTCTGAGCCTGTTGGCACCCATCCAGACCCTGACAGCCTCCAGACACTGGCACATCACTTCCACTGCTTCGCTCACTGGACATGGGGTGGAGATGTACAGCTGGGTGTCGTCAGCGTACTGATGTAACTCACCCCATGCCCTTGGATGATCTTACCCAGCTGTTTCATGTTGATATTAAACAGCAGAGGGAAGAGAACTGACCCCTGAGGAACCCCACAAGGTAGGGACCTAGGGGATGACCTCTCCCCCCCCCCACTAACACCGACTGCAACTGACCAGAGAGGTAGGAGGAGAACCACCATAAAACGGTGCCTCCCACTCCCAACCCCTCCAATCGGCACCGAAGGATACCATGATCGATGGTATCAAAAGTCACTGAGAGATCAAGAAGCACCAGGACAGAGGATAAATCCCTGTCCTGGGCCCACCAGAGATCATCCTTCAGCACCAACAAAGCAGTTTCCGTGCTGTAGCCGGGTCTGAATCCTGACTACTGAGGGCCTAGATAATTGGCTTCTTCCAAGGACCGCTGGAGCTGGAGCAACACCACCTTCTCAACAACCTTCCCCATAAAGGGAAGGTTGGAGACAGAACAATAGTTATTAAATATGGCTGGATCCAGGGAAGGCTTCTTGAGGAGGGGGCGCACGAGTGCCTCCTTGTATGGATCCAGACTGGACCCCTCCTTCAAAGAAGTGTTGGTAATCTCCTGGACCCAGCTCCGTATAACCTCCCTGCTGGTCGAGACCAGCCAGGAGGGACATGGGTCCAACAAGCAGGTGGCGGAACTCACAGCTCCAATGGCCTTGTCCACTTCATCAGGTGTCACCAGGTCAAACTCACTCCAAACAGATGGACTAAAACAGGGCCCTGTCACCTCGACTGACTCGTTGTCAGTCGACTCTGCACTCCAATTGGAGTCAAGGTCAGTCTGGATTTGAGCGATTTTGTCTGCGAAAAATTTATTAAAAGCCTCGGCACTACCCTGCAAGGGTTCCCCAACTCCCCCCTGATTAAGAAGGGAGAGGGTCACCCTAAACAGGGCGGCCGGGAAAGATTCTACAGATGCAATCAGGCCAACATTGTATGCACGCCTTGTTGACCTGATCGCCACTTTGTAAATCTCAATATGAGTTTTTACAAGTGTTTGGTCAGATTTCGATCTGGTCTTCCTCCAGCGCTTCTCTAGAGTTCTCTTCTGGCATTTCATTCCCCGGAGCTCCTCGGTAAACCAAGGAGACCTCCAGGGTCTGTTGCCAGAGAGAAGACGCAAAGTCGCAATTCGGTGTAGAGCCTCTGTCGCAGCCGTATTCCAGGCTGCAGCAAGCGACTCCACCGAACTGTGGATTAGTAAATCCAGCAAAACCCCAAGTGCCCTTTGAAAACCTTCTGGATCCATCAGGCATCTGGGGAGGAACCTCCTAATCGATTCTGCCTCCCTGCAGGGAAGGATTGGAGCCTTAAAATCAAGCCAGAGTAGAAAATGATCTGACCATTACAATGGCAACATTTCTAAGCCCCTTAATATCAGATCATTACTCAACTGTCCCGAGAGGAAAACCATGTCGAGAGTGTGTCCCCTCTCATGGGTTGGGTCCTGAACTACTTGGGTCAGGTCCATGGTTGCCATGGTGGCCATGAACTCCTGTGCCAACCCTGAGGGTTCACCGAGTGATGGCAGGTTAAAATCCCCCAAGACAATAAGTCTGGGGGACTCCACCACCAACCCAGCTACCTCCTTGAGCACCACAGGCAGGGCTGTTGACAAGCAGCTGGGAGGCAGGTACGTGAGCAACAAGTCTACCTGTACCCCTAGGTCCAACCTCATATGAAGGGATTCACAACCCGCAATCTCAGGACCAGTGAGCCTACACAGCTTGAAGGTATTCTTGGCTATAATTGCTACTCCTCCCCCCCTTCCCTGGGGTCGCGGCTGGTGCCACACCTGAAACCCGGCTGGGCACATTTCCGAGAGAGGAACTCCCCCCTCTGGGCCCAGCCAGGTCTCAGTCACACACGCCAGGTCTGCCTCCTCGTCCAGGAGTAAATCCTGGATAAGGGGAGCTTTATTTATAGCAGACCTGGCATTTAGCAGCAACAGCCTGAGCCCAGGGACTGGATTTTATCTGAACTTATGGCACAGGTGCCACAGGTGGCATATGGAGTCATATATTCTGGCACACGAACCATTGCCCTAGCTCAGCTCCAACATGTTAGTGTGCACCAGCCAGCTGCTTTTTGCTTGCATAGAGGCTCTGGCAGGGCATTTTTTGGCTTCCAGAGAGCCTCCAGGGGAGTGGGAGAAGGCATTTTAAAAACCCCTCGGCCCCAGGGAAGCCTTTTGAGCTTGAGGAGGGCAAAACATGAGACTACTGGGCCCACCAGAAGTTGGGAAACAGGGAATTTCCAGCCTCCAGTGGGCCTCCAGGAGGTGGAGTTTTGCCCTCCCCAAGCATTGAATTAAGGGTATGGGCTCTCGTGCATGCACAATAGTGCACGTGCATGCTCGTTTGGCACCCAAAGGAAATAACGTTCACCATCACTGGTGTAGGGACTCCTGCCCGAGCGGGTGTTGGATTAAATGACCTACAAGGTCCCTTCCAACATAAGTAAATAAGTAAATAAATAAATAAATAATGCTGAAGGAAGATAGTTCGACACTCGTGCAATTGGGTGTTGTGCTTCAAAACAGCCCCACCTATCTAAAATAGCATCCCCCCCAAAATATTAGGAACACAAGTTAAAATAGTGAAGAAAATGGTAAGGGAATACCTGTCCACCCTAGACGAATTCAAATCACCAGGACCAGATCAATTAAACCCCAAGTTTCTGAAGGAATTGGCAAATGAGACCTGGAGGCCCAGACCAGGAGCAAGGGATGGAAACTGACCAAGGAGAGATTCGACCTGGAAATAAGGAAGAACTTTCTGATGGTGAGAGCAATCAACCAGTGGAACAGCCAGCCAGTGGAGGTTGTGAATGCCCCATCACTTGACACATTCAAAAGGAAATTGGACTGCCATCTGGCTGGGGTGGTGTAGGGTATTCTGCTTGAGCAGGGGCTTGGATTAGATGACCTTCAAGATCCCTTTCAACTCTAATAATAAATAAAATAAAAAGTCATCCTATTTTGTTTTACTGCATACATCCTGGGTTAGTTCATAACAGAAAAGAGTATTATAGTTTATGTCTATTATTTATAAAGCTTCCTAGTTCATTAATTACTTTTATAAAAGGGAAACTCGTTATTATTTATTTTATTTTCCATTTCTTGGGCGAAAAGGCCTGGATAATCTTTGTGGTCACTTCTGCAGCTACAGGTACAGTGGTACCTCTACCTAAGAATGCCTCTACTTACGAACTGGGTGTTCAAGATTTTTTTTGCCTCTTCTCAAGAACCCTTTTCCACTTACAAACCCGAGCCTCCAAAACTGTAACCGGAAAAGGCAGGGAGAAGCCTCTGTGGGGCCTCCCTAGGAATCTCCTGGGAGGAAACAGGGCTTCCACCCTCCCAGTGTTTTCCCCAATTGCACACATTATTTGCTTTTACATTGATTCCTATTGGAAAAATTGCTTCTTCCTACAAACCTTTCTACTTAAGAACCTGGTCACGGAATGAATTAAGTTAGTAAGTAGAGGTACCACTGTATGCGTGCATCAGTAGTAGGTTCTAAAACCTATTGCTATTGTTTTGTGCTCATGCAACACTTTTGCGCATACGCCGAAGCATCCCAGGCAGATGGGTGGTGCCACCTGACAACACTGCTACCGGTTTGCAGGACCAGGCGAAACCTGAAGCAACACACCTCTGATATGTAGATACTGTATATATGTTAAATTCCTTTTTTCTCACATTTCAGTTGTCTCCTAAAGAATTTGTCTGCCTTCACTAATAATTTCTTGATAAGAAAAGTTTTTAAAAGTTCAAGCACTTTAATGGCCCACAAATCACATGATTCCTTAGAAGTGGTCATTTTGTGTACTGGTAATCAATCTTCAACATTTTGTTATTTGATTGATTAAAAAACAAGACAGATTTTCCCCACAATAGAGATTCTTTGTAATTAACTTCATGGTCTTTAAATCAGTTTCACAAAACATTTATAGAGTTTTCAAAAAATGACTCTAAACTCATCTCTTCACAAAAAAGATTTTGCAAAATTGGAATCAATTACCACCTGACTGGTAAACTTGTTTCAAAAATTTGTTTCTTTATTTACTTATTCAGAAAGTCAGTCAGTCAATCCTATATGATAATATAATCTTATTTCTTATCTTGTCCTTCCCCAGTTTCATGATTATTTCAATTATTAATTAATTTATTTTACACTTTTTTGTTTATCTTAAGTTAGTCTTACATTTTTGTATGTTGATTTCTTTTGATCTGAATTAACATTAATTGTCAAAACAAGCAGGCAAACTCAATAATAACTGTAATAAATAATTAAGTGTTATGAGCCCGAGAAACCACTTCATGATCAAATACCGACTTTTATAATTAAATGTTCCTTAGTATTTAAATCTGGTCTCCAGATGATAATGTAGCATTTGGGGAAGAAGATGCAGCCCAGAAGACCAGCACCAGAAGACAAGATGGAGAAAATCTGCACGGCTACCATATATTTCCCTTTCGTGCTCAAATAGGTGGGCAGGAAGGAGATCCAAACACTGCAGAAGACCAGCATGCTGAAGGTGATCAGTTTAGCTTCATTGAATGCCCCAGGCAGGTTCCTGGCCAGGAAAGCCACTGTGAAGCAAATGGCAGCAAGGAAACCCATGTAGCTGAGAACTACATAAAACATGGTGACAGAGCCTTCATTGCACTGAAGAATGATCTCTCCAGACTGGGAATGCAAGTCAGAGTCAGGAAATGGAGGAGAAACTCCCAGCCAGATTGCACAAATTACAATTTTTCCAGCAGAACCAGAAAGGATGAAGCAGTTGGCCAAGTTCTTCCCCAACCATCTCCTCACCCTGCTCCCTGGTTTGGTGGCCAGGAAGGCCAGCACTACCATGATTGTTTTGGCTAACACACAAGACACAGCTACTGAGAAGATAATGCTGAACATTGTTTGTCAGAGAAGGCAGGTGGCTTTCCTTGGTCGGCCAATGAAGAAAAAGGAGGACAAGAAGCAGAGCAAGAGGGAAACCAGGAGGATGTAGGACAGGTCACGGTTGTTAGCTTTGACAATGGGGGTTTCTAGGTATTTAAGGAATATGACTAAAACAAGGGCTGTTGTTAGAAGCAAGAATATAGCAAAGGAGACCAGGATGATGCCCAGATGTTCTCCATATGAGAGGAAGGTTATTCTTTTGGAGATACATTGGATTCTGTCATCAGTTGGATATTTATCATCTGGACATTTGGTGCATTTTTCAGTATCTGAGAAAAGAGCAAGTAATATTATTTTTATAGTCTCTCCTTTCACATTCCAACAAAGACCTTCTTTGGATGATAGCTGATGCTGAGAGACAAGAAAGCCATAATAATTGGTAAACTGAAATATAGATATGGACATAGACTGGTTAGCCGTCTTAAACCTAATGTAGGCAGCTTATAGTCCAGTTTAATATTAGCAGTTTTGACTTTAATGGCTGTATGTTGCATCATTTTCCAAGGACATCACAATTGCACTGTTATTCAAGCTGTATATTCACTACTTTAAACTGTACCCAAATGTCATTTCTTTAGTGTTGTCACATGAAAATATATACTCTATTTTTCAGAGTATAAGACACACTTTTTCCCCTTAAAAGAGACTGAAAATTTTGGTGTATTTTATACACTTAAAGTTGCCAAAGCCTCACCCACCCACTGGCCTCACCCTTCAACCATTTTTTGCCTTTGTACATCATATTATTGTCCTCTGAACACTCTGTTTTCTGGTGATAACTTCTGAACATAAAACATTGCAAAGCCACTCCACTTTGAATACAGTCCAAATCCTTATTCCAATTAAGATATAAAGAAAGATTTCCTCACAAATTAGGACTGACAATCTTAAATGAGGTATTATTTAGTTATATCTGTACATTTATATTTTCAATTCATACAGCTGCCATAAAAGTGAAATAAGACTAAATATTACTAAAGATGAAATAAGACTAAATATTGTTTCTAGAATTATAGTGAGGTGAAATAATGAAAACATGTCACTTAACCAGGGTAAACAATGTGTCTTTTGCTGCAGCACATGGAACATGAATTTCAGCCCTGTGTAGGAAAGGGATATTTCTAAAGTCCAATTAGATATTCAAGACGAGTTTTATTAGTTGCTACTTTTGCCCAACTCTTTGAGCCCCCAAGAACAATAGATTTCCTAAACCCCTGCCCTCCACTACCTACCAAAATTAGAACTACAATTAGATGACATGGAAAGACAGAACCACATTTATTTATGACTTAAAATTGGAGAATTCTTTGTTTCAATTGAAGACTTAATGTAGATGACAATCAAAATAAGCAATTGCATTCAAGGTCTTTTAGGATGGCTTAGAAGACAGAAACCAATTTGACTTTGTACGTCACATTATTGGCCTCTGCATATTCTATTTTAAACCTGTTTCATGCTGCTGTTATCGCCACATTGCCCAACATTTTTGGCTTCAGCATATTGCATTTTTTGGCCTTCAAATGTTACGTTTTAGATCTTTTTCAGGGTGGGGTGATCACCCCAGCACATTGCTGCCGATCTCCGCCTCCACAATTGGATCCGTGTGTCACATTTTTGCTGGTAGGCAGAGCCTGAAGATTCGTGAGTCTGTTATTAGAAAGATATTATAGCACTGAAGAATGTCTAAATTGGATTTGGCTCCCAGTGGCAGCTGCTCTTTTATCTATTATCCAATTTGACCGGGAACGCTGCCAACATGGACAAAAATACTGACCTTGTTTTGTACAACTCGTTCTTAAATATAGTTTTATTTTTGGTTGGAATTTTATGCAAGTGTGTGCTTCTTTGTTCTGACCCAATAGGCCCAAGCAGAAAAAGTCTTTTGTTTTCTTTTGCCCCTTGAACCCAAACACTCTGGTCCTCCCAAGTAGATCATTCTGTTATGCAGATCTATGACCTTATTAAATATTGTCTGTCTGTCTGACTGACTGACAGACTGACTGACTGTATAACTTTTGGCCTGTAAGATAAAATAGGTTTCAATGAGCAAAACCCTTTGACCTGAAGCCAATCCTCAAGTTTCAATGAATTTAGATGGTAAACAAGGAAGGAAATTTTCAAGCTGACAAGTAGAAAAGATATTTCCTTTAGCAGAATTCATCTTGCCCAATCCACTACTTTCTTCCCTCTCTTCCTGCCTTATTCTTCAAGATCTTATTCCTTCCAATATATAATAAATTGGACATGTGTAAAATAGCAATAAAGAGTAAAATAGTCAAGTTCACACATGTCTTTTAATATTTGATCAAATTTTTGGATTGAATCCAATGCCTTTTCCTCTGATGTCACTCACCTTCCTGTGTTGAGATGGTCCCCTCCGGACAAGGAATGCAATCATAGCAGCAGATTGGTTCTTCTTTCCGAGCCCGTTTTACAAATCCAGGGTGACAATTGTCCACACATTTGGATTGAGGCAGAGACTAAGCAGAAAAACAAAATTCATTCCAAATTATCTGCCAAATTTTTGTTTATTAGATAGATTGAAATATAATGAAACTGTGCTTAAGAAAGAAGCTTCTGAACTATAGATCAGGAAAATATAAAATATTGCAAAGCTATTCCCCTTAGAAAACAATCCAAATCCTTGTTCCAGTTAAGATATAAAGAAAAAATTCCTCACAAACTATGACTGACAATCTTAAATGAGGTATTATTTAGTTATATCTGTACATTTATATTTTCAATTCATACAGCTGCCATGCTGGTGAAATAAGACTAAAGACTACTGCCTTGTTTCTAGAATTATAGAGAGGCGAAAGCATGAGAACATGTCACTTAACAAAGGTAAGCCAGGCGTCTTTTGCTGCTGCAAATGGGACATGAATTTGGGCCCTGTGAGGGAAAGATATATTTCTTTTTTATTTTTAATTTTAAAAGCTTTTATTGGAAATTCATAAAAACAAACAGAAGTACATACAGAGAGATAGTAACTATCTCTAGTATCTTCTATAGTAATTCTATGTTCATATATAAATAAAAATAAACTTGAATACATGATTTGTATTAAGAAAAAGAAGGAAGAAAGAAAAGATAAAAAGAAAACATGATCAAACCATTTAATACCTTCTTAATCAATTTGAAAAAGTTTTCCAGATCTTTAAAGAGTCTGGAATTTATCTAATTATAAATTATGAATATTTTTGCAAATCTGACATCAATAAAGAGAGGTAGAGCTCTCCAAATAGATTTTTATCATATTTCCTCTTTGTGGCATAGGTAGAGTAATTATTCCCTTTTCTTGTTCTCTTTTGTAACCAGTTATACCATTTAGCCCAGGTTTTATAGAAGACAGACTCTTCTTTTCCTTAAATACGCATCGTTAATCTATTCGTTTTTGCCAATTCCATTATTTTGTTTTTGATGTGTACGCTGGTAGGCGTGGAGTCTTTTTTCCAGTTTTCTGCATAGCAAATTCTAGCAACCGTAATCAAATGTATGATTAAATACTTGTCATCCTTTATTAATGTTTATATCGACTATTCCCAATAATAATAATTATGGTTCAAATTTAATCTCAATTAGTAAAATTTCTTTTATCCACTTCCAAATTTTTCTCCAATAGTTTCTGGCCTCTACACATGTCCACCACATGTGGAAAAAGTACCTGACTCCCTTTTACATTTCCAACAACTTGGAGAAAAACCCAGATAAATTTTTGCTAGTGTCAAGCTGCCAGTCAGAATTCAGACATCTAAAACTCAGAGTCCTTTTTGTAAAAGTTCAAAAGTGAATTTATCAAAATCAGAACTAGAAGCATGGAAAGAAAAGAAAAGTCTGAGAAAATGGTGTGATACAAACGTATATCAACCCCCCTTTTCCACCTCCATTGGGACATCGCCCAATCCCCATTGTCCATATTCATCAGGTGGGACATCTTGGCCCTCACGTCACTCTTCTGGAATTTTCCTGTAACGGTCTCCTCCTGGTCACCGTTCCCCGTAGGCAGCGCGCCCGCGCGCCTGTGCGCCCCAAAATACCCCCCCGTGCGCCCTTTTCCATGGGCGCGCAGTCCCCATCCCCCTGCCAGCCCACGAGGGGGCGGGGAGGCGCCGGCAGTAGAAGGCGCTGCCCCCGCCTGCCCGATCAACTCCCTCTCCTCTTCCGCCGAAAGAAACGCGCGGAAGCTGCGTGCTTGAGCCTCGCGTTGCTCCACCCCGCTTCATCCAGCTTGTCATCCTCCGTTGTGTTTTCGGGGGGGGAGCGGCAGGAAAGCCCTGTGCCGGCCAGGAAAGCTGGGTTTGCTTTCCGTGAAAGCAGCGCGCCTTTTAAACACGCTGCTTTCCTGCACCTCTTTCCTGGGGGGGGAGTGGCATCAGCGCCACCCCTCTATGAGCAGCAAAAGCCTCAGCGACTGGACACGCCGTTTGCCTTTCGGCTCCGTCGTTGAGGCTTTTGCTGCTTCTGGAGGGGTGGGCGCCGATGCCGAAAGCCTCAGTGACGTTTGGCTGCCGGGGGGGCGGGGAGGAGAAAATCCTCCCCCCCTCCAGGAGCAGCAAAAGCCTAAGCGGCGGGGTGCGCCGTTTGCCTTTCAGCTCCGTCGCTTAGGCCAGCGTTTCCCAACACGAGACATGGCCAGGTGTGCCGCGAAGCGCCTAGGGAAGCTCCAGCTGGGCGGGGCTTGGCCGGTGCCGACCTGGAGCTCCCGCTCACAGCTGTCCCCCGGCTCCTGCTCGATGCCGCGGTTTTCAGTGCTCTCCTGCTTCTTCCCAAAGAAGGAAGGCAGGAAGAAGGAGAGCTCCATTCTTCGCACCTTTTTCCCGCCTTCCTTCTTTGGGGCCCAGCAGGAGAGCGCCGAAAACCGCGACATCGAGCATGAGCCGGGGGACAGCTGCGAGCAGGAGCCCCAGGACGGAGGCACTCACAGCGCCCCACCCAGCTGGAGCTTCCCTGGCGTCGGCGGCAAGTGTCCTTTGTGGCCCGGCGGGAGGGCACTGGCGATGGGAGGGGGGCTGCAGCGGCCGCAGGCAGTCGCGGGGAGATGGCGGCAGCGAGAGGGAGCTCCAGGCGGTGAGAGGGAGCTCTCTCTCTCCCTCTCTCAGCTGACTGCAAGCGGGAGCCCTGACGGTGGCGGTTGGATGTGCTGCTGGACGTCGTACATGCTGGCGCTGCGGGCCTGGCATATACGGTGTCCAGCAGCACATCCAGCTGCCGCCGTCAGGGCTCCCACTTGCAGTCAGCTGAGAGAGAGAGAGAAAGAAAGAGAGACATATAAGAGAGGCAAAGAAAGAGAGACAGAGCGAGAAAGAGAGACAGCAAGAGAGGCAGAGAAAGAGAGAGAGAAAAAGAGAGAGAGAAAGAGAGACATAGCAAGAGAGGCAGAGAGAGAAAAAGAAAGAGAGACATAGCAAGAGAAAAAGAGACTTAGCAAGAAAGGCAGAGAGAGAGAGAAAGAGAAAGAAAGAGAGACATAGCAAGAGAGACAGACAGAGAGAAAGAGAGAGAAAGAAAAAGAGATAGCAAGAGAGGCAAAGAGAGAGAAAGAGACATATAGCAAGAAACAGTGAAAGAGAGAGAGAGAGCAAGAAAGAGAGAAAAAAGCAAGAAAGAAATAGCAAGAGAGACAGAGACAGAGAGAGAGAGAGCAAGGGAGAGAGAAAGATAGAGGAAGGGAAGGAGGGAGAGAGAAAGAGAGCAAAAAAGAGAGGAAGAAAGAAAGAAAGAGGGATGGAGAGAGAGAAAGAAGGGAAGGAAGGAAAAGAGAGAAAGAGGGAGAAATAGAGCGAAAGGTGGGAAGAGAGAGCTGATTCTTGAAGCATATGGTAAAAAGCATCCAAATAATAAGAAATCCCCCCCAGCCCACACCTGTTTTTGAAAAGAATAAAAGAGGAAAAAAAACCAGCCCTCAACTGGTTTTGGAAATGGTTACACACACACACATAAGGGGGGGAGAGAGAGACAGGGATGGAAAAAGAGGAGAAGTGAAAGGGAGAAGGGATGAGGGGAAAAGGGAGGAAGAGAGAGAAATGAGAAACATGAGAGAGAAAAGGGGGAAAGACAGGAGAAGTACCCAGAAATGAGACAGTGGTATAAATTTCAGGAGGGATGATTGATGATTGACTGTATTTATAAGGGGATGTTACATGGGATTGTATATATGAGGGGGTTATTTATGTATGTATGTATGTATGTATGTATGTATGTATGTATGTATGTATTTATGTATTTATTTATTTATTTATTTATTTATTTATACCTCTATGCCGCCCAGTCCCAAAGGGACTGTCGCTCAGACACTATACTTTTCCGCCCACACCGGAAAAAAATTAGAGGGAACATTGCTCCTGGTACCTAGGAAAACGAAACCTAACTCTTCTCCAGCACTCTTCCCACCCACACCCTTCTCAATATCCCACCCCGTAACTATTGGCAACCAAGCGAAAGAATGCAGCAGCATAAGTGAAGGTTGACAGCTAGTCTTACAGGAGTAAGGAACCATCAATAGAAAATTTTATAAAGGTTTTCTTTGTAAGCAGCAGAAATGGTGAATATTAAATTGTAACTCCAAAGATTCTCCCATTTGTCCACATCGATTGTATGACCTATATTTTGGGCCCATTTGATAATTACTTCTTTAACTCTGGCTTCCTCCATTTTGATTCTAAATAAGCATTTGTAAATTTGTGAGATTGTTTTCCCTTCCGGGCCCACTAAAACTTTATCAATTTCTTGATCGTTTGGTTGAAAACCAAATTTTTCAAGATCTGTTTTAAATTTATTTTGTAGTTGAAAGGTATATTTCTAAAGCCCAGTTAGGTATTCAAGACAAGGCCCTTTCTATTGAAGAATTACACTTTTATTGTTAGTCACTAATTTTGTTCAACTCTTTGAGTCCCCAAGAACCACAGCACTCCAAAATCTCTTGCCCTCAACTACTTCCCAAAATTAGAACTACAATTAGATGACAAGGAAAGACACACCCACATTTATCTATGATTTAAATTCGGAAAATTCTTTGTTTCAATGGAAGACTAAATATAAATTATAATCAAGATAAGCGATTGCATTCAAGGACAGTTTTGCTGTTAGTTGCTACTTTTGTCCAATACTTTGAGCACCCCCAAGAACCATAGCCTTCCAAAAAACCCTGCCCTCCACTACCTCCCAAAATTAAAACTACAATTAGATGGCATGGAAAGACACAGCCACATTTATTTATCACTTAAATTTGGAGAATTCTCTGTTTTAGTGGAAGACTTGGCTGTTGACAATCAAAATAAGCAATTGCATTCAAGGGTAAAGTGACCAGGTGTCCCGCTTTCAGCTTTCAATCATTTGTCCTGCGTCCTGCCCCATTTGAAAAATATCCCGCTTTTTTTTCTCCCAACCAGATTCCAGTCTCTCTGCTACTGCCTTGCCCTCCCCACCCCTAACCCAGCTTAGCTGGACGTCTCCGCAGGGAGGAAGAGGTCTGTGTGTGTGAGGAAAAAAGAGCGAGAGGGCCCACTGAGGTAAAGGGGTGCCGCGGCGGGGGTGGGTGAGGCGCGCATTTGCTGAGGGGAGACGGTGGCGCTGGGCAGAGCTTCGGTTACCTCAGCGCTTCTGGAGGCAGCAGCCAGCCCAAGGGCGACGGCCAGGTGCTTCTCTCCAGGCTGCGCACCTCAGGATCTGCCAAGGGGGAAGCACAGCATTGCTTTCCCTCACCTTGGAGCTGGTGTTTATACCAATGCCTACTATCTTGTACATGTTTTGACAAATAAATGTTGTTGTGAGCCGCCCCGAGTCTTCAGAGAGGGGCGGCTTACAAATCTAATAAAACTTAAAGTTAAATAAAATAAATGAATAAAATAAGTATTTAAAATAAGCTTCTGTGTATGCGCAGAAGTGAAAAACAAATTGGTGGCATTTATGCTGCCATTGGGACAACAGGCTCAGGCACGTGGCAGGCCTGGGTCGCTACTGGTTCCAGAGATTGAGGCTGTCCAGTTACTACTGGTTCTATAGAACTGGACTGAATAGGTAGGAACCCATGTCTGAGTGGGATGACTATCCCTGTCAGTTGAAAAGGAGGCAAAAATAATTCTGGTCAGATATGGGCTCTTTAAAAATATCTGATCCTGCTTTTCAGGGCACACTAACACCAACTATACTGACAGAAAAGTTTTCAGTATTTCCAATTACCTTGTTCAGCAACTTTAGCCGTAAAAGAGCATCTTGATTGATAATTAGACTCTGTCTTTCAAAACTCCCCAGTTGCTCTTTGATGGGATCCTTCTTGGAGAAAAGCAACCAGCTTATGATATTCAGATCTGCTGCTACGTTTCCACTTCGGTCCAAGTATATTTTCTCCCAGGAAAAATTGTAAAACTCATTCTTCTCCAGAAAGGGATGGAACTAGAATTGAAACATCCAGGAATTTTGAAAGCAATTGGAAACATCCTAAAAGGAGGAGCAATTTTAAAGCTCAGCCAGTGAAAAAGAGATGTTCAGTCCTCCCTTCACTCTTTGCCTAAATAGCAATAGCACTTAGACTTTACACCACTTTACAGTGCTTTTACAACCCTCTCTAAATGGTTTATAGAATCAACATATTGCCCCCAACAATCTGAGTCTCCGGAGAGGGGCGGCATACAAATCCAAATAATAAATAAATAATAAATAAATAAATTTTACTAGCCATGGAAGGATGGGTCAACCTTGAGCTGATCAGAATCAAACTCCTGACAGCAATATTTACATTGTAACCATTGTGCCACCACAGCTAAATGCAAATACTGAACAGCCATCAATCTGAAAAGCTTTAATTGGACTCCTGCAGTGAGGAGGGGTTATGTTAAATGCTCCCAGATTTAGTTCAAATATAGGAATATAAAATTCTATCATGCAAATTACAAACTCATAAGTACAGGAATTTATTTACAATGTATACATTTTTTAAAAAATTATAATAGAAGGATATAACATCAAAATATAATTGATATAGTCCCTGCTCTTTGGAACATAATCCTATGACCTAAATCTGGCCTCATCTTGGCCAACCTGTTAGTGTTTCGCAGAACAAGTAAGTTAAAATGGCTCCCCTACATGGGCATTGGATTTTTTTCTAAAGAGGAACTAATTTTGATGGATCATTGTCAGGAATCCATACCTGCCATGACTCTAACCTTAAAGCCCCCAATCTCTCTTTCTTCTCCATTTTTCTCCTCCTAGATATTGAGGAATATGCAACATTCAAGGCATGGGCCAGAGTCTTAACAACACTATAAACGCGGTGGTCATTCTTTATCAAAATTCTGTTCTTTTTCTCCTGCATCTCTACTGGTGCTATCTGGGTGCATCGTCTCCGGCCCTTGACAGAAAGGAAATGCTTTGAAAAAGAACAGTGAAATGTCTGGTCTTCAAATTTGGAATCCCTAAAAAGATTGGGTTGAAAGGCGTCATCATTTGTCCATTTTCTTTCTTGAAAAGAAAATGCCCAAAAACTATGCATATATTTGTGAAGTATATGCCTTGCCATGGGCAATTTCTCAACTATTGTTGTGATCCAGACTTTCCCTTCAATAGTTCCCGGCAAACCTTCAATTGTTAAATGGATGTGGCGAACATTATCCATAAGGGAAAAATATTCTATGAAGTGAACAAAGACATTGACTTGTTTCCACTTAGAAATGGCATTTCTGAGATGTTCTGTAGCTCTAGCCATTGAGAATTGTTGAGAGATAACAACACAAATTCCATTTCTGATAAGTGTAGGAGTGAAATTTCTCATGAAATTCTCCCCATCCTCCGTGTCTGTTGAAAAGAGACCAATCAAAGTCCATCTGAAATGGAGAAGGATATAGACCATTCCTGAGTATTGGAACCCATTTTGAGGAAGCAGCTGATGGAAAAAGGGAATTTCACTTTTATCACTCAGAGCCTCTGAAACAATTCTATAACTCATCTGAAGAGACAATAAAGGATAGTGTATTATATTTAGATCAGATGAAGTCCAAATGTAAGGTTTTAACACATCCAGTGTGGTTCTCACAAATATATTAGAATAGTTTATGGTTCTTAACCCTTAAGCTGTATCAAGATAAAGAATACGATATCCAGAATATTAGGATGTTTTATTATAAGCATTTGTCTAATCTGGGACCTAAGATACTGGTCTTTTTCTTTCTAATAAAATTAACATTCACATAATAGACGAGTTGTGTCTTCTATCTCTAGAGCACTGCAATTGCAAATCAGTTCATTTTGAACATTTGCTTAAATGTTCCATACTTATTAACATTGTGTCCAGTTTATTCCTGTCTTACTCGAGTCTACAATTGCCATGATGAAAAGCAGTTCTTGAATTCCAAAGAAAAGATATGATTGAATCTATTACCCACCCAACAACAACCTGCTCACTTTATGAGATAGACAAAAACACAAACAAACCTGTGGGACTTTGTAGGTGCCTACTAATGTTGACATCTGAATGGAAATGTCATCAAGAGATCCATCAAGAACAGCCATCAGGTTGTCCTTCTTGCCACAGCTGTAGTTGGGAACATTGGCTTCTCCGGTTGAGAGCATGTCCAGCAAGGCATCTGAAGTGGCAAAGGTGTTCAAATAATTGTCATGGATGTTGTAGCCAAGTGTGAGATTGTACAAAAGTTGAAAATTCTTGTTGCTTTCTTGTATGGCAAAAATGAAGCATAGGATTCTTTCTGGATTAGTAAATGCAATACTGTAAAATAAATTACTGCTTAATTTTTATTAAGTTTAGGGAGGTGGGATGAAGATTCACAAATATATCATTCTTTGTAATAGTGCTCAATTTAATTTGGGCAATGATCAAGATTCAAAATCATTCTATCATTAAAATAGAATCATCAGCAAAGAGGACTTACCATAAGTGACCCAGAAAAGCAATTCTAAAAACAAAACCATAATCTATTCTTACTAGAATCAGACATTGAATATCAATGAATGGTTATAAAAATAGGGAAATAGTTTGGAGAGAGGTAAATACAATTTTTTCAATAAACTAGTTGTGATTAATTCAGGATTGTATAAGAAATGGGGGGGAGGTAGATTTAGATTTGGGTCTCTCAAAATAAGATGTAAGAGAGAAGCCATGATAATCCAGATGATTCCATAAATTAAAAACTGGTCCTACAATATAGCAGTAAGTGAAAGAAAAGAAGAGTGTTATGACTGGAAATTGAGAGAATGCACCTTCATCCCACTGAATGACTTACGAGGGAGATTGAGTATAAGGAGCTGTGTTGAAAGACAGCATTATATCCGATATTGTTGTGGCCACTGAGACTATACTAATGAGGTGGTCTCCTGGCCTGTAATAGCTCCATAGTTTTCTTCCCTCATGTTTTTGAAAACTCTGCAAGCACTTCGTTCTAAGCTTCCCAGAGACTGGCTGGGACATCAGCAGAAGCAGAAACAGAAAAAAGAAGTCCATACTTTATGGGTCTGACTCAATCTTTTTCCTGTTTCTAAGAAGGAAAATGATAATTCGAATTATTTAAAGAACTGTCACAAGATGGAAATGAGAGTGACTTAATTGACTGAGAGAGGGATAAACAGAACTTCACTGGAAAGGAGAGAGAGGAAAGGTACATTCAAGAAGCATAGTCCCTAAATGTCCCCAAAATTTGTGCAACACAGAGTGCGACTTGAGACATTTATCATTTTCTGATGCAAGATCCCTTTCAAGTAGCTTCAGTCTGATGTTTACATCAAAGGCGATCACTGGAGAAATATCAGGAGAAAGCTCACAGACGAGGATTTTAATAATTACTGTAAGAAGAAACTTTCCTCTGGGGATCCTGAACTACTTCAGGGCCTCCATATGCATGGGAGAAGCTGTAGAAAAGCGTAGTGAAAAATCATAGACATACCCTTAGAGGGCATTGGTCTGAAGTGGTTGTGATTCTTCCTTTCTGCACATGTCTAGAATGTGATGCTGAAGGAAGACAGTTCGACACTCAGGAAATTTCAGCCTACTCTCTTGTCTCCAAAAACTCCTGACGAAGGTCACCCAGAACTAAACAGTTTGGTGCCACATTAGGTTGAAAGCATTATTTATTTATTTATTTATTTATTTATTTATTTATTTATTTAATGTTAGAGTTGAAAGGGACCATGAAGGCCATCGAGTTCAACCCCCTGCCTAAGCAGGAACCCTATAATACACCAGTCAAGTGGCAGTTCAATCTTCTCTTAAAAATGTCCAGAGTGTTGGAGTTCACAACGTCCGCTGGTAGGTTGTTCCATTGGTTGATCGCTCTGACTGTCAGGAAGTTCCTCCTTATCTCCATGTTGAGTCTCTCCTTGGTCAGCTTCCAGCCGTTGTTCCTCGTCCGGCCCTCTGGTGCCCTGGAGAATAAAGTGATCCCCTCCTCTCTGTGACATCCCCTCGTATACTTGTAGACTGCTATCATGTCCGCTCTGGCCCTCCTTTTCTCTAGGCTATCCATGCCCAGTTCCCTCAGTCTCTCTTCATAAGTCTTGGTTTCCAATCTCTTAATCCACTTGGTTGCTCTTTTTTGCATCTTCTCCAGAGTTTCAATGTCTCTTTTGAAGTGTGGTGACCAGAACTGAATACAGTACTCCAGGTGTGATCGGACCAGGGCGTAGTAGAGTGGTATTAAGACTTCCCTGGTCTTGGAGTGTATTCCCCTGTTGATGCAGCTTAGGATTGTGTTGGCTTTTTTAGCTGCTGCTGCACATTGTTGGCTCATGTTTAGTTGATTGTCCACCAAGACTCCGAGGTCTCTTTCGCAGTCGCTACTGCTAAGAGGGGTTTCTCCCAGGTTGTATGTGTGTCCAGGGTTTTTTCTGCCTAGGTGAAAGACTTTGCTCTTGTCGATGTTAAACATCATTTTGTTGGTGTGGGCCCACTGTGTTAGTCTGTCTAGGTCTTTCTGTAATTTGAGCCTGTCTTCTAGGGTATTGGCTACCCCGCCAGCTTGGTGTCGTCTGCGAATTTGATCAGTTGCCCTTCTGATAATATTAACTAGTTTAATTATAGTTCTGCTTGTTTTCTAATGCTAAGGAAGAAATCTGTAACCTTGAACGCTGCCTAATGTTAAGAATAAGACCGTTTTTTAATTTACTCTTCCATTAGATCCATCATCCAGTTCGCACAGGTTTGGCTGAATCATTTGTTAACTTTTTGCCCAGTTTCATGAACTGGCCGATTGCACCACTGGCTCACCATACTCTGCCCCACCCCTCCCACCCACTCCTTAGCTCCCCTTGCCTGCTTTGGCCTCACCTAGAGTGATGCACACAGCCCATCTGCTCTCTGGTTCCTTGCCCACCTGCCTGCCGCCACCACTTTCATTTTATTTCTAAAAATATCAATTTTGGGATGATATTTGAGACAAAGGGTCTGGAAATAGATAATTGGCTAACTGTATTATTGTGTAAATGTGTTCCTTTACATTCAGCGTTCATGTAAGACACAGGGAATCAACTCCTCCCCAAGATTCGCACGGCTCGCACCCTCCCAAGTCCCGGCCTTTCGGAAGACACTGAAGACACATCTTTTCTGGAAGGCTTGGGGTTGTCATACATAGATATTCTGTCCCGGCCTATGCTATGACTGAGATATGGATAAATGTGATTGAAAGGTTTTAAGACATAGGTTTTTAGGTTAAATTGGTTTTCGTGCATGTAATAGGTTTTAGAATTTAAATTAGCCTAGTTTTAAATTCATTTTTTAATATGCTATATTTATGTATTTATTTTTTGTTAGTATATGGTACATAACCTACCTTGGGGTTGCCCTATAGTAAACTAACAATGTTGGTCTATCAAAATAAAGACTGTATCTTTAAGAACTTTGATGGGTTGGCCATAAAAGGGCGCCAGCACCATTCCCTGTGGGGGGAGTTATTTTGAGATATCTTTGCTTGTGAGCTGTATTATTTTTTGCTGTGTGCGGTTAATATTGTTGTATATTTGTAAATAATAATATTGTTAATACTAAGTCTGAGTCTTTAACTGGCTAACCCTCATTATCTACACCACTGCAACAACTCTGCTGATTGTATGTCGAAGGTTTCACACAGAGCTGCACCAAGACATAATAACATTTTTTTTAATGTCGGATCACCCTGGTATATTGAAGGAATGTCACAGCTCCTTTTTGCCTCTAGGCCCAACCCAGGACCATTTCAAGGCAGTTAATTTATTCATAGCTGACAACTATATTCTGTATGTATCAAATGTTTTTAGCTGAAATTTTAAAATTAAGGGAGACTAGGATGGTACCATTTCGGCCTTGTTCTGGCCTCATTAACTAGCCACACCCTTCCTTACTGGGATTTTAAAATTTCAGCTAAAAACATTTGATACATACAGAATATAGTTGTCGGCTATGAATAAATGAACTGCCTTGAAATGGTCCTGGGTTGGGCCTAGAGGCAAAAAGGAGCTGTGACATTCCTTCAATATACCAGGGTGATCCGACATAAAAAACATATAGCCCCTCCCTGGTACAGAGCTAGAGGGATCAGACCTGGTGGCTTAACTGCTAATTCTCTGCCTTACAAGGCAGAAGCTGCCAGATCGAATCCCAGTAAGGAAGGGTGTGGCTAGCTGATGAGGCCAGAACAAGGCCAAAATGGTAACATCCTAGTCTCCCTTAATTTTAAAATTTCAGCTAAAAACATTTGATACACACACACACACACACACACACACACACACACACACACACACACACATATATATATATATATATATATATATATATATATATATATATATATATATGATGGTCTTGGTATATTCAGGTTTCTTCCCATGTAGGATTTGGAAATTTCTGGCGACGTTTCGATGAGGTCCCACTCGTCATCTTCAGGCTGGTGTTTCTGTCCTTGTTCTAGGGCGAACACAGCAAGACCTGAGCTGCCTTCCTTCTATAAATACTGGTGGCTGGGTGTGGTTTGATGGCTCAGCAATTGTCTGCTGTGTAGAAACTTCCTAGTGATTCAGTGTGGTAACATCTGGGATGTAGCTGAGGTATGCTGATTAGTTAAAGGTTGTTGATTAGGCGTGATATCCTGAGTAGTTGGAGCTTGCAGGCTACTTGATTGTTTTGCAATGTGTGTTCTGAGATCGAGATAGAAAAACATCGCCAAAATAGGAACAAGCGGGATCCCCAAAATATGAACAAGCGGGATGATACCTCCTGCCTACCAGACATCTGGAAACCAGCCCTCAAATGTAACCCAGCCATAAAAGCTGAAAGCAGACTCAGAACACACATTGCAAAACAATCAAGTAGGTAGGTAGGTAGGTAGATAGATAGATAGATAGATAGATAGATAAATCTTTTTACTGTTTTCATCTATCATGTTTTTTTTCTTATAGAAATTCTCATTATCATTAAGTCCACTTGTATTTTCCATGAAATAACTACAAAAAATCTGTTTGTATTTCAGTCTGTAGAGGTAATCAGATAATTTCAGTTATCTCCAAAAGGATTTGTTTGCCTTCGCTAGTAATTTCTGGTCAAAGTACAGTATTAAAAAGTTCAAGCACTTTACCAGCCCATAAATCACACGATTCCTCTAAAGTAATCATATTGTGTTCTGGTAATCAACTTTCTAGGTTTTGTTTTTCAATTTATTAGCAAACAAGACATGTTTTTCCCACACCAGAGATTCTTTGTAATTAACATCATAGTTGTTAAATCAATTTCACAAAGCATTTATAAAGTTTTCCAAAAACAACTCTAAAATCACCTCTTTGATGTATATTACAAAATATTGCAAAAAAAATAAAGATTTTACAAAATTGAAAAGAAAGATGTGGCCCTTCTTTTTAAATTGACTGGAGAGAATCTCACCCACTGACCGGTAAACTTGTTTCAAATATTTGCTTGTTCATTCATTCATTGTTTAAGTTAGTTGCCACACATATTTTTTTGAAACAACTCTAGGCAGCTTACACCATTAAAAAGATTAAAATCATAAAAGAAAAATATTTCTTAAAAAGTGAAAATTGAAATTACAATAAAAATGGAATTATAGTTAAATGATGGGGAGGGAAGGAGCTCAATGTGTGAATGGAGAGGTGGGATTGCCTCTTAGTTCATTAATCATCTCCATTGTGATGCACCATCATTGGGATCTGAAGCTATCTATAGAACCAGATCTTAAGGCTTAAGGAATAAAAAATGGTATTTTATTTGATGCCCATAATATCCAAAATTTGACGTAAAGTCATGTCCTCAGTGAATTGGAAGTTCCACCCCTTGCAATGAAGGCCTATCTACTCACTCTTTGTTTTGTTTTGTTCAATTGCATCATCCTTTCAGACTACAGTTGAAGTGCACATTTGTATTGATGATATTGTATTTCTGTAGACTTGTGTCAATCTATGGAATGGTTCTGCTATCCTCTGATATGTCCCAAAGGTACTTTTTTTCAAGAGGTAAGTATTGTTTTTCTTTGAGGACCTTTCACTTCTAATCCAAGAAGCTTCTTCAACTCTGACTGGATAGTGGAGAATGGAAGGATTTATACTCATTGCAGACAGCTAGTCACTTGGATTCTTTTACAGAGTCATTGAGGCTACTTGGAAGTTTATCTGTGTCCATGGGGCCACCTAAGTAGTGCAAATGGGTGAGGATCCTTCTCAGAACTGCTGAAAGGACTACATTGTGGACTGGAGATGGATGATATTGTATTCCTGCCCCTCATCCCATTCTGGGAAGTCTTGTCTCCTCAGCAGATGCATTATGTTAATATAACTATCCCATTTCTTATCATGTCCTTCACAAGTTTCATGACAATGTAATTAGCTAATTAATTAATTAATTAATTTTGCACTTTTATGATTATCCAAAATTAGCCTTACATTCTTTGTATGTTAATTTCTTTTGATTTCAAATATTCCTTAATTTTCAAAACGAGCATACAAACTCAATAATAACTGCAATAAATAATTAAATAATTGTTGTTGTACTGTTTTTGTATTCTGTGAGCTGCCCTGAGTCTTCAGAGAAGGTTATCATACAAATCTAAATAATAATAATAATAATAATAACAACAACAACAACAACAACAAAGATAAATGTTATGAGTCTGAGAAACCACTTGATGATCAGATACCAACTTTTATCATTAAATGTCCCTTAGTATTTAGATCTGGTCTCAGGATAATAATGTAGCACTTGGGGAAGAAGATGCAGCCCAGTAGCCCAGCACCAGAAGCCAACAGGGAGAAAACCTGCACGGCCACCATGTATTTCCCTTTGGTGCTCAAGTAGGTGGGCAGGAAGGAGATCCAGACACTACAGAAGACTAACATGCTGAAGCTGATCAGTTTGGCTTCATTAAAAGCCCCAGGCAGGTTCCTGGCCAGGAAAGCCACTGTGAAACAAATGGCAGCAAGGAAACCCATGTAGCTGAGAACAACGTAAAACATGGTGACAGAGCCTTCATTGCATTGAAGGATGATCTCTCCATACTGGGAATGCATGTCAGAGTCAGGAAATGGAGGAGAAACTCCCAGCCAGATTGCACAAATTACAATTTTTCCAGCAGAACCAGAAAGGATGATGGAGTTGGCCAAGCTCTTCCCCAACCATCTCCTCACCCTGTTCCCTGGTTTCGTGGCCAGGAAGGCCAGCACTACCATGATTGTTTTGGCTAACACACAAGACACAGCTACTGAGAAGATTATGCTGAACATTGTTTGTCGGAGAAGGCAGGTGGCTTTCCTTGGTTGGCCAATGAATAAAAAGGCGGACAAAAAGCAGAGCAAGAGGGAAACCAGGAGGATGTAGGACAGGTCACGGTTGTTAGCTTTGACAATGGGGGTTTCTAGGTATTTAAGGAATATGGATAAAACCAAGCCTGTTGTTAGAAACAAGAGTACAGCAAAGGAGACCAGGATGATGCCCAAATGTTCTTCATAGGACAGGAAGGTTATTCTTTTGGAGATACATTGGATTCTGTCATCAGTTGAATATTCATCATCTGGACACTTGGTGCATTTTTCAGTATCTGGGAAAACAGTAAGTAATATTATTTTTATAGTTTCTCCTTTCACATTCCAACAAAGACCTTCCTTAGATGATTGTGTGAGACAAAAAAAACATAGTAATTGACAGCCAGTAATGACACAGACTTAGTATGCTGAATAAGTATTATTTACATATATACATAAAGCAGAAATAATCTTGACTAAATGGTGGCAAAATGAGATACACGTAGAGGTACAAGAGATGGAAAATATAGTAGAAAATATAAGGAAAACTAAGAATACAAGAATTAGGGAAATGAGAAGGAAAATATTATGTTCAACTCGCACACTTTCAGCAGAAGGTTAGAGGTAATTGTTGGCACGGCTGTCAAGATAAAGGAGTGTTTATGCATATGATTTGGGAATGCCATAGTGCAGGAATTGTGGCAAAAAGTGCAAGAGGATATAAATAGAATATTAGATATACAATGGATAATCACAAAGGAAATGACAGTATTAGTTAAAAGCAATGTGATGGGAGAATTCAAAGAAATAAAACAAGCAGCAATAGAAAGCGCTCAGGCGGTAATAGTTTTGGGTTGGAAGGATGCGACAAAATGGACAATGCAAAATTGGTATAGGTACAGGGTGGACCATATTCAATTTGAAATGATGGATAAAAGGATAAATTTGGATAATGAAACTGAATTGAAACAACTGATGGGATAGTGGGACAAAGTAAGAAGATATATGATGAGTAGAATCTGAGACCAAGCTACAAGAAATAAATTGAAATCATTCTATAATATGTAATTAGATATTTTGCTCTTGGCTTATACTGGTTTATATAAGAAACATCCCTGATATGGTGGTGGGGTATGTTTATCGGGGTGGTGGGCAATTTTTTTCACTATGCACTGTTTTATATTGTGTGTATATTAACTTTGTTAAAAATCAATACAAATATATTTTTTAAAAAGCAGAAATAATCAACAAGCCCTAAGTAAAATACACTCCCCCCTCAAGGTAAAGGCAAAAGGTGAATGAGCAATCCAGCGTCATCGACAGGAGAGAGTACTGGCGCCCTCTTATGGCTAGTCAGTCAAAGTACTTAAAGTGATATTACAACTGTAAATGTATAAACTACAATAGGCAATTTAACAGACATGGCAATCCCAAATAACAGTATGTACCATGTACTAACAATCTCCTCCCTTGGGGTTAACAATTGTTAAACACAGTTGTAATTAAGGCTTCAGGTTATACCTGGTACAATTATCAATATGTGGTTTAGCCCCCTGCGCCTTGGTGAAATTGTCAGCAAGATTTTCAGTACCTTCCCTACTGGCATTTAGCTTGTCAAAACATTTCTTATCATTGATTAAACAGTATGTCAACCCATTCAGTGTTCCCTCTAATTTTTTTTCGGTGTGGGCGGAAAGGTATAGTGTCTGAGCAGCAGTCCCTTCGGAACTGGGCGGCATAGAAGTAAAAATAAATAAATAAATAAATAAATAAATAAATAAGGAAAAAAATCCCTTCTTTTTTTATTAAAAGAACCTAGCAATTTAAAAAAAAATCCATTACTATTAAAACTAAAACTACCAGCAAAACTATTAATAAAAACAGGTGAGGACTCGGGGTTTTTGTTCTGTTATTATTTAAGTGCTTTTACCATATGCTTTAAATCAAGAGTCACTTCTCTCTCTGTTTCTCTCTCTTTTCTGTCATTTCCTGCCTCAATCATGTTCTCATTTCTCTTTTTTCTCTCTTCCTTCCTCTCTCATCTCTCCCTCTCTTTCTTTCTTTCTTGCTCTCTCTCTCTCTTTCTTTCTCTCTCTCTCTCTCTCTCTCTTCCTTCCTCTCTCATCTCTCTCTCTTTCTTCCTCTCTCTCACACTCTTCCTTCCTCGCTCATCTCTCTCTCTTTCTTTCTTCCTCTCTCTCACTCCCTTCCTCTCTCATCTCTCTCTCTCTTTCTTCCTCTCTCTCACTCCCTTCCTTCCTCTCTCATCTCTCTCTCTTTCTTTCTTTCTTCCTCTCTCACTCTTTTCTTTCCTCTCTCTTGCTATCTCTCTTTCTCTCCCACCTCTTTCTCTCTCTCTTATTCTCACTTTCTCTCTATCTTGCTCTGTCTGTTTCTCTCACTCTCTCTCCTTCTCTCTCCGTTCTTCTCACAGCGGAGGCAGGCGAAGGTGATTTTCAATGTCGGGTGCGCGCGCTCCCCATCCCCCTGCCAGCCAGCCCAGAACATTTAAAATAAGAAAAACCTTCGCCGGCTCTAAGTTCTCATGCTCGAGGAGGGGGTTGGACTATAGGACCGCCAATGTATTTTTCTATATTCTGGTTGCTTCTCTGCTTCCTTGCTGCAGAGGAAATCAAGCAGCCTTTCTTGCTCCCAGCCTCTCCTCCGACCCGTCCTCAACTCACCCACCAGCTGCTGCTGCGACTCTCGGAAGAGCCCAGAAGATACTCGGTGATCCTCCTGTTCTCTCCCCTTTCTAGGAATGCAGTACTTGATGGTTTTAACCCCTTAAAGGTTAAAAAAAATAAGGACACTCGGCACGGCGAGGTGAAGCGACGTTAAGGGGATGGCTCAACCGCTCCCAGGACACTCGGCGAGGCGAAGCGGCGTTAAGGGGACGGCTCAAGCCCCCCCCAACCGCACTTAGCCATGGCGCACTTAGCTGTGTCTTTCAGTTTTTGAACCAGGAGCCAATCGCCAAAGGTAGGCTTTTGCAAAAGGTAGGCGATTGGCTCCTGGGCAGGGTTAAAAAAACACGTGCTGACAGCTGCAGCTAAGCGCGCTATGGTGCATAACTCAGCTTACAGGGATCTATGGACCCACTATCAGCAACCCACAAACCACTCTTAACATTCCTGGCTTGCTTAACATTCCTGGTAGTCACAAAGATATCACCAGGTTCTTCCTTCCGTTGACAAAACTTTGCAATATGTCCTTTTTGTTTACAAATGTAGCAAGTTCTAACAGAAATGTTTTTAGCCATAAAAGTCTTTTTCTGCTGAGGTTTTTCTTCTTTAAACTGCAAACGGTCTCTGCGAAAATTCTCTTCTTCCAGCAATCGCCCTGTAATCTGTCAAAGTAAGTTCATCTTTGGACAATTGTATATGTGCTCCAACCCTGTCCTGCACATATTTCTTTTGCAAAATGTCCCAACACTTGGCAGCTGAGCTCTCACCACGAATGTGAGTTAATTGCTGGTCTGCAAGTAAACCACACATTAACAAACCACAATTAACTCTGCCACTGGACCCATAACCAATGTTGGTATGTCTCGGTGCAGCTAGGCTACATGACATTAGACATATGCTGAGCAGAGATTAAGGAAGAGCGTGGATGTGTGATACAGCCAGTAATGACACAGACTTAGAAACATAGAAACATAGAAACATAGAAGTCTGACAGCAGAAAAAGACCTCCTGGTCCATCTAGTCTGCCCTTATACTATTTTCTGTATTTTATCTTAGGATGGATATATGTTTATCCCAGGCATGTTTAAATTCAGTTACTGTGGATTTATCTACCACGTCTGCTGGAAGTTTGTTCCAAGGATCTACTACTCTTTCAGTAAAATAATATTTTCTCATGTTGCTTTTGATCTTTCCCCCAACTAACTTCAGATTGTGTCCCCTTGTTCTTGTGTTCACTTTCCTATTAAAAACACTTCCCTCCTGAACCTTATTTAACCCTTTAATATATTTAAATGTTTCGATCATGTCCCCCCTTTTCCTTCTGTCCTCTAGACTATACAGATTGAGTTCATTAAGTCTTTCCTGATATGTTTTATGCTTAAGACCTTCCACCATTCTTGTAGCCCGTCTTTGGACCCGTTCAATTTTGTCAATATCTTTTTGTAGGTGAGGTCTCCAGAACTGAACACAGTATTCCAAATGGGGTCTCACCAGTGCTCTATAAAGCGGGATCACAATCTCCCTCTTCCTGCTTGTTATACCTCTAGCTATGCAGCCAAGCATCCTACTTGCTTTCCCTACCGCCTGACTGCACTGCTCACCCATTTTGAGACTGTCAGAAATCACTACCCCTAAATCCTTTTCTTCTGAAGTATTTGCTAACACAGAACTGCCAATACAATACTCAGATTGAGGATTCCTTTTCCCCAAGTGCATTATTTTACATTTGGAAACATTAAATTGCAGTTTCCATTGCTTTGACCATTTATCTAGTAAAGCTAAATCATTTACCATATTACAGACGCCTCCAGGAATATCAACCCTATTGCACACTTTAGAGTCATCGGCAAATAGGCAAACCTTCCCTACCAAACCTTCCCCTATGTCACTCACAAACATATTAAAAAGAATAGGACCCAGAACAGACCCTTGTGGCACACCGCTTGTAACCTGACCCTGCTCAGAATACTAGTATGCTGAATAAGTATTATTTACATATATACATAAAGCAGAAATAATCAGCAACCCGCACATAGTAAGCCCTAAGCAAAATACACTCCCCCTTCAAGGTAAAGGCAAAAGGTGAATGAGCAATGCAGCATCATCGACAGGAGAGAGTACTGGCGCCCTCTTATGGCTAGTCAGTGAAAGTCTTTAAAGTGATATTACAACTGTAAATGATTAAACTTCAATAGGCAGTTTAACAAACATGGCAATCCCAAATAACAGTATGTACCATGTACTAACAAGAAGGAATAAACCTCTGCCAGTGCCCAGAGAAAAGAAATGGTCCCTTTGCTCTGGGCAGTCCAGAGCAAACGGAATGTTTTCCTTTCTCTGGGCACTTGGAGAGGGAATAAACCACTTTGCTTGTGGTGACTCCCTCGCGCTGCTTCCCATACATCCAGCACGAGGTTGCCTCTCAGAATGTCTGGATATGGAAAGGCAAAAGGGGGTGCTTCACTCTGGCCAGATCAACTTGGCTTCAGCCAAACCAAGGAGTCACCACAGTGAAGGAAAGGCACCAGCTACAAAGCAAGCAAGCAAGAGGGGAGCCCTT
This sequence comes from Erythrolamprus reginae, assembly GCF_031021105.1. Lineage (NCBI taxonomy): Eukaryota > Metazoa > Chordata > Lepidosauria > Squamata > Dipsadidae > Erythrolamprus > Erythrolamprus reginae. Next base: position 17,494,887 of record NC_091951.1, on the reverse strand, counting down.
CAGCATGGGAAAGAAAATGAAGCAGGTAGCAGCAGCAGCCACCTTTCGGTCAAAGGATTGGGAGATTTCCCCCTCTCGCCCACTTGGGTTTCTCTCTCTGGCGCAGTGTATGGGAGGCAGCCTCACGCCAGGTGTATGGGAGGTGTGTGCTCCTCCTTGCCACCTCAGAGTCCCCCCTTTTATTTAAGCCTTAAAGTTTTGGATTTTTTTTATTCCTCTCACCTCACCTTCTTCCTTCTCATGTTTTACTACTCAATCTTAGCATATTATATTGCATTTTAACTTATTATTTGTTCAAATTCCCTCTATTTTAGCCAATTTTATTGTATTTTAACCAGTCACAGTTTTATGACGACCGATGTGGTCCTTTTCCTCGCTTTGATATGGTCGATTGACTAATCAAATAAAGTTGATATTGATGATATTGATTGAGTGACCTTCTTCCTTCGACAGCGACTGTCTTCCTCCTCCTCTTCTTCCTCCTCCTCCTCCCACCCAAATTCCAAGCTTTTATTTCTTTCCTAATGGGTTTGCATGCATTATTTGCTTTTACATTGATTCCTATGGGAAAATTGCTTCTACTTACAAACTTTTCTACTTAAGAATCTGGTACGGAACAAATTAAGTTATTAAGTAGAGGTACCACTGTAATTAGTTTCTGGTTGCCCATCTTAAACCAGTACACAAATTACAGCTATTTTTTTTTAAAGACACAATATATACAACCACCTTGTTGAAATCAATTTAACACAATGCTGGCAAGGGGAACTTCCAGATGATGGGCTGGGGCTGTTGGGTTTCAATGGGGAGGGTGTTCAATAGGGCAAGAGATTAAAGAAAAAAGGCAGCCTTTTCAGGATCCACATGGTGGCAATGTCCCTAAGACATGCATGTATATCTGAATTTACTGTCTTGAAAAGAGTGGCCTTTATTATCCAATTGCAGATGGATTGCTGAATCTTATCCTGATAAGTTTGTTCTTCTATGTTGTGGCATGCATTTGTGAAGTGATTATTTTATTTCTGCAAACTACAGGTCTGCACATGTCTCACTGCATTGAAGAGGAGGAGGACAGTCCCACCCAGAGTGAAGGGAGCATTTCTTTCTCTGGACGCTGGTGGAGGTTTATTCTCTCTCCAAGTGCCCAGGGCCATTTCCATATATCTCCAAGTGCCCAGGCATAATAAACCTCCACCAGCGCCCAGAGAAAGAAATGCTCCCTTCACTCTTGGCAGCGACTGTCCTCCTCCTCTTCTTCTTCCTCCTCCTCCCACCCAAATTCTGAGCTTTTATTTCTTTCCTAATGGGTTTGCATGCATTATTTGCTTTTACATTGATTCCTATGGGAAAAATTATTACTATTATTATTATTATTATTATTATTTATTAGATTTGTATGCCGCCCCTCTCTGTAGACTGGGGCGGCTTACAGCAATGATAAAAACAATATATAATGACAAATCTAATAGTTAGAATCTAAAATAACAATAATACATTTAAAAAGTCTAAAAAACAAGAAACCCCAATATATGAAAACATACATACCATCATATCATACACAAAAAACTACATAGGCAGGGGGAGATGTTTCAGTTCCCCCATGCTTGATGACAGAGGTGGGTTTTAAGGAGTTTTAAGAAGGGTGGGGCAGTTCTAATCTCTGGAGGGAGCTGATTCCAGAGGGTCAGAGTCACCACAGAGAAGGCTCTTCCCCTGGGTCCCGCAAAACAACATTGTTTAGTTGATGGGACCCGGAGGAGACCAACTCTGTGGGACCTAACCTCTACTTACAAACTTTTCTACTTAAGAACCTAGTCACGGAACGAATTAAGTAGAGGTAGCACTGTATATGTCTTCAGAGAGGGGCGGCATACAAATCTAATCTAATAAATTGAATATATTTGAACTCTGAAGCCTCCAACATGGCCTCTTATGGGTCTAAGGTGCACTACTTGGAAAACTGACTCTTCTGACTTAGTGTATTTTTGGGTTTAAAGCCAGGGTGAAATTCAGTAGATTCTGACATGTTCTGGAGAACTGTAGTGGAAATTTTGAGTAGTTTGGAAAATTGGCAAATACCACCTCCGTCTGGCCCCAGAGTGGGGTGTGTTCTGTCTGGGTCACTCCGGAAGCTATGACCAACCCAAAAAGATAAGCCAGACACAGCAGTAGAATCCAAACACAGTTTTATAATGGTAAAGAGAAAAGAAGCCAACAGAAAATGTCCTTACAAATCAGGAAAACACTGGAACTCCAAATAGATACATGAAGGCAATTGTTCATACAGAAACACAGGATCCTTAATGCCAAGACAAGGCTGTTGAGATAACAGACATACACCCCCCACGGGTCTTCAAGACTGCTGGGCCACAAGCCAGGAACAGAAATGCTGAGAGACAATGCAGATAACAGCAACTCCACTCTGATAATACTCCACGCTGCCGAAAGAGTTTGCCTGCCTTATAAACCCTTCCCTGCTAATGAGGACCACACCCAACCCCCTGGTGTTCCTCATTCAACGCTGATAATATTTCTTCAATTGATTCCTCCTTTGATCTATGCGTCTCTGTCGCATACTAATGATAGCTTGTGCTTCGTCATCCAATGACTCCAGAGACTCCAGAGAATCCAAGCTACTGGCTTGAGAGCGCCCCTCCCCAGGGCTCCCATGCCTTTCTTCCTCGTCACTTTCCTCTCTGCTCTCATCCTCCCCCGGGCATGGAGCCAGCAGAGACTCAGCTGGTCTTTCATCTGACTCAGGCTGAACCACAACAGGGTGGAAATGGAGAATTTGCAATATTTTCCCCTTGCTACGCCCACAGAACCGGTAGTAAAAAAAATTGGATCGCACCACTGGTTTAAAGTGTGGATATATTTTATTTATTATTATTTATTATTTAGATTTGTATGCCGCCCCTCTCCGAAGACTCGGGGCGGCTATATTGAGTTGATTGAAAATCCTCTTGAGCTCTTCATATATTCCTGCAACTTATGGATTGACAATGTTGCTTTCTTTGTTCCTCTCTTCCTTGCCTATTATGGAGGAGCTCCTGCTGGGTCTCTTTTTGGATTTGATGAAGGCCCAGTTCAGATAGCTACATGTGCTGAGGGTTTCCTTGATGTGTTTTAGGTTTTTCTTCCCTCTTTGCTGGTAGGGAAACCTTCAGCATGGTGCTGTAGGGGTCTGATAACTCCTATTCTGTGCTTCAAGGATAGTGAAAATCAAAATGTAAATATTGACCACTGTATGTAGGTTTTCTGTAAATTTCAATATTAAGTCTTTTGTTTTTTCTTCTTCTTTGAACCCTAAAACTCCTCCCACGTAGATCATTCTGTTATGTGGTTTTAATAAATATTGAATGACTGAGTGAGTGAGTGAGTGAGTGAGTGAGTGACTGACTGACTGACTGACTGACTGACTGATTGACTGAGTCGGTTTGGGGGGTGGTTTTTGTTTGTTTGTTTTTTGCCTGTAAGATAAAATTGATTAGGAAGAGCAAAACTCATTGACCTGAAACCAATCTTCAAGTTTTCAACAATTTAGATAGTAAACACAGAGGGAAACTTCCAAGCTGACAAGTAGAAAAAATACTTCCTTTAACAAAATTCATCTTGCACAATCCACTAATTTCTTCCGTCTCTTCCTGCCTTATTCTTCAAGATTTTATACTTTATTCCTTATTCCTTATTTATGGAATAAATTGAACACATTCAAAATAGAAATGAAGAATAAAATAGTCACGTTTGCATATGTCTTTTAACATGCATTTTGGTTTGGTTGAAGTTTGGGTTGAATCCAATGCCTTTTCCTCTGGCGTCACTCACCTTCCTGTGTTGAGATGGTCCCCTCTGGACAACGAATACAATCATAGCAGCAGATTGGTTCTTCCTTCTGAGTCCGTTTTACAAATCCAGGGTGACAATTATCCACACATTTGGACTGTGGCAGAGACTAAGCAGGGAAAAAAATCAATTCCAAAAATTACTGCCAAATTTGTATTTAAGTTGATTAAAATTAGTGAGGTGAAATCATGAGAACATGTTACTCAAAAAGAGTATGCCAGCACATGGGACATGAATTTGAGCCATGTGTGGGAATGGGATATTTCTAAAACCCAGTTAGGTATTCAAGACAAGGTGCTTTCTATTGAAGAATTACACTTTTGTTGTTAGTCGCTACTTTTGTCCAACTCCTTGAGCCCCCAAGAAATATAGCACTTCAAAAATCCCAGCCCTCCACTATCTACCAAAATTAAAACTACTATTAGATGACATGGAAAGACACACCCACATTTATTTATGACTTAAATTTGGAGAATTCTTTGTTTCAATGGAAGACTTAATGTAGATGACAATCAAGATAAGCAATTGCATTCAGGGGCTAAGTAGCAATTCATTACAAACTGATCCTCATAATTTAAATTGTCAAAAGGACTTTTGGGATGGGGGCCAAAGTTAACATTTAATCCTTCATTTTTCTAGTTTAAGGCATTATCTCATATTTCCTTTCTCTCACTTATCATATATATTCTCTTTCTTTCATATATCCTCTCCTCTAAGTTCACTTTTACCCTTATATATATTACTACATGTCTATTTTTCTTCCTATGTATTTGTGTATTGGACAAATGAATAAATAAAAATAAATAAATAAATAAAAATAAAATTGGACAAGTCATTATGTTTCCATTTTGACTTAACACCTTGGATCACCTTCCTGTCAGTAGGAGGTCTATTCCAGTGGTGAAACAGAGGTATAAATAACTCTGGTCAGACATGGGCTCTTTAAAAATATCTGAGCCTGCTCAGAAAAGTTTTCAGTATTTCCAATCACCTTGTTCAGCAACTTTAGCCGTAAAAGAGCATCTTGATTGGTAATTAGCCTCTGTGTTTCAAAACTCCCCAGTTGCTCTTTGATGGGATCCTTCTTGGAGAAAAGCAACCAGCTTATGATATTCAGATCTGCTGCTACGTTTCCACTTCGGTCCAAGTATATTTTCTCCCGGGAAAAATTGCAAAATTCATTCTTCTCCAGAAAAGGATGGAACTAGAATTGAAATATCCAGGAATTTTGAAAGCAATTTGAAACATCCTAAAAGAGGGAACAATTTTAAAGCTCAGCCAGTGAACAAGAGATGTTCAGTCCTCCCTTCACTATTTGCCTAAATACTATTAGCACTTAAACTTTATACTACTTCACAGTGCTTTTACAGCCCTCTCTAAATGGTTTATAGTATCAGCATATTGCCCCCAACAATCTGGCTCTCCATTTAACCAACCTTGGAAGGATGGAAGGTTGAGTCAACCTTGAGCTGGTCAGAATCAAACTCCTGGCAGCAATACTTACATTGTAACCACTGTGCCACCACACCTAAATGCAAAGATTGAACAGCCATCAGTCTGAAAAGCTTAAATTTTATTCCTGCAATGAGGAAGGGTTAGACTAAATGCTTGCAGGTTTAGCTGAAATTTAGGAATATAAAATTCTATCATGCTAATTACAAATCCATAATGTATACATTTTAAATAATTTTTATAATAGCAGTGTTTAATATCAAAATATAACTGTCATAATGCCTGCTCTTTGGAATATAATCCTGTGAACTAAATCTGGCTTCAGCTTGGCCAGATTGGTGATTCGAAGAACAAGTAAGTTGAAATGGTTCCCCTACATAGCCTTTAAAAATTTTTCTAAATAGGAACTACAATATTTTGGGAGTATAAGACACACTTTTCCTCCCCCGAAAAGAGACTGAAAATTTGGGTGTGTCTTATACTCCGAATGTAGGGTTTTAAAAAAATGTTTTTCCCCCAGCCCTACTGACATAGTAATGATCTTCACGTCTTGCAGGATTTTTTCATTGCTACTCTGAAGAGGTTTTTTCCAGCCCTTACCAGGGAATAAAATAATGTGCTGAAGCTGATCAGACTAAGGATGCTAGCCAGAGGAATACCTGGTTGGTAGATTTTCCCCCTATTTTCCTCCCCCCAAACCAAGGTGTGTCTTATACTCTAGTGCATCTCATACTCCAAAAACATGGTAGGTTTGATGAATCCTAGTTAGGAACCCATACCTGCCTTGGCTCTAGCCCTTGAGTTCCCAATTTCACTTTCTCCTCCATCTTTCTCCTTCTAGCTATTGAGGAATATGCAACATTCAAGGCATGGGCCAAAGTCTTAACAAAACTTAAAAAACGGTGTTCATTTTTTATCTGAATTCTGTTCTTTTTCTCTGGCATGTCCAATGGTGCTATCTGGGTACATCGTCTCCGGCCCTTGACAGAAAAGACATGTCTTGAAAAAGAACAGCGAAAAGACTTGTCTTCAAATTTGGAATCCAAAAAAAGATTGGGTTGAAGAGCATCATCGTTTAGCCATTTTCTTTTTTGAAAAGAAAAGGCCCAAATACTATGGATATATTTGTAAAGTGTATGTCTTGTCATTGTCAGTTTCTCAACTGTTGTAGTGATCCAGACTTTCCCTTCAATGGGTCCTGGCAAACCTTCAATTTTTTTTTTATTTTTTTTTTAAATTTTTTATTACAAATATATACACATTTACATACAATATATGTTTTATATTAATACAAGGCTAAATCAACGCGTAACAAATACACGAACAAACAAACATGACAAACAAACAAACAAAAATATTCTTAAAAAAAAGATCTAATTGCTTATTTAAGTACATTAATAACAATAACTATTCACTTAGCATATTTTATAATATTTGTACTTGTATTCCCTTCAGGAGGTAGGTTTTGAATGATTTTTGATTTTAAATTATTTTCTGGTGAAACATGTTGTGTCCTCAGCGTATACCATTTTCTCTTGTAGGTTGTCACTGTTTTTTAAATCATTTAATTCTTTCTTATCCGCCTTCTTTTATTCATATTCAATTTCTTTAATGTCATACAGATCTTTTTTTATAAAAAGGTTTTTTGTATATATGTCTTTTGTATTTTTTTTCTATGTAATGAAAAGGATATAAAGTATTGTTAATTTGATTTTTTCTTTTGAATTTTATTTCTTTTCTTAAACCAGTTATAAAGATGTATCCAGGTTTTATCGTGTTCGGAATCCTCTTTGTTTTTTAATTTAATTGTTAGTGCGTCAAATTCAGCACAGTCTAATATTTTTTTAATTATCAAATCGTCTTCAGGTGGTTCGGGTTGCTTCCAATTTTGAGCTATCGTTATTCTAATTGCTGTCAATATATGAATTAATAAGTAGTGTTTGTTTTTTTCAATTTTTTGATCTATAATTCCCAGGAGAAAGGCTTCAGGTTTTTTATTTATCTTCATTTGTAAGATCTCTTCTATCCAATTCTGCATTTTGTTCCAGAATTTTTTCATTTTTGAGCAGGTCCACCAAATGTGGTAATATGTCCCCATTTTTTTGCACCTCCAACATTTTGGGCTTGTTCCTTTATACATTTTGGCTAATGTTGCCGGTGGAAGGTGCCACCTATAATACATTTTGTATATGTTTTCCTTATAAGCTGTAGATTTTGTTAATTTATAGTTCTTGGTCCAAATTGATTCCCACTTATCTAAATTTATGCTATAACCAAAATTGTTAAATGGATCTGCTGAACTCTATCCACAAGGGAGAAAATTTCTAAAGAGTGTACGAAGACATTGACTTTTCGCCACTTAGAAATGGCATTCTGAGAGGTTCTATAGCTCTAGTCATTGAGAATTGATGTGAGATAACAACACAAATCCCATTTTTGAGAAGCATAGGAGTGAAAGTTCTCATGAAATTCTCTCCCACCTCTGTGTCTGTTGAAAAGAGACCAATCAAAGTCCATCGGAAATGGAGGAGAAGTTGGACAATTCCTAAGTACTGGATCCCATTTTTGGGGAGCATGTGATGGAAAAAGGGAATTTGACTTTTATCACTCAGAACCTCTGAAACAATTCCATAACTGATCTGAAGACACAATAAAGAATGGTGTATTATATTTAGATCAGATGAAATAATAATAATAGTAATAATAATAATAATAATAATAATAATAATAATAATAATAATAATTTAGTAGATTTGTATGCCGCCCCTCTCCAAAGAAATCCAAAATGTAAGCTTTTAAGACAGCCAATGTGGTTCTTATCGACATATTAGAATAGTTTATGGTTCTTAACCCTAGAATATTAGCAAGTTTGAATATAAATATATGTCCCATCTGGGGTCTAAGATACTCCTCCTCATTGACTCTGTTATCCACCCATCACCACCCTTCTCACTTTACCAGATAGAGAAATACACAAATAACCTGTGGGACTTTGTAGGTGCCTACGAATGTTGATATCTGAATTGAGATTTCATCAAGAGATCCATCAAGAACAGCCATCAGGTTGTCCTTCTTGCCACAGCTGTAGTTGGGAACATTGGCCTCTCCAGTTGAGAGCATGTCTAGCAAGGCATCTGAAGTGCCACGGGTGTTTGAATAGTTGTCATGGATGTTGTAGCCCAGTGTCAGATTGTACAAAAGCTGAGAATTTATGTTGACTTGTTGAATGGCAAAAATGAAGCGTAGGATTCTTTTTGGATTAGTAACTGTAATACTGTAAAAAAACCTCCACTGTTTAATTTTTATGAAGGTTGGGAAGGTGGGATAAATATCTGTTATTCACAAATATATCATTATTTGTAGTAGTGCTACTTTTTAATTTGTGCAATGGCCAAGATTCAAAATTATTCAATCATTAAAATGGAATAATCAGCAAAGAGGATTTAACATAACTGACCCAGAAAAGCAATTCTAAAAACAAGCCATCCTCTATTATTACTTGAATCAAGCATTGAATATCAACGAATGGTTATAAAAGTAAGGAAATGCATCGAGCAGAGGCAACCAGAAACTTTTTAATAACCTAGTTATGATTAACTCAGGATTGTACAAGACTTGGAGGGGGGGGGGGGTTGCCCTGACTTTGGATTTGGATCTCTTAAAAGAAGACATAAGAGAAAAGCCATGGAAATTCAAATGATTCAAGATATTAAAACAGGTCCTACCATATACCTATCCTATATGGAGTAACTGAAAGAAAAGAAGACTGGAAATGGAGGGAATGTAACTCCATCCCATTGAATGACTTACGAGAAAGGCTGAAAATAAGGAGCTGTGTTGAAAGACAGTGTTGTATCAGATATCATTGTGGCAATGGAGACTATACTAATGAAGTAGTCTCCTGGCTTGTAATAGCTCTGTAGTTTTTTCCCCTTCTGCTTCTCCAACCTCAACAGGCACTTCATTTTCAGCTTCCCATAGACTGGCTGGGATATCAGCAGAAGCAGAAACAGAAGGAGGAGGTCCATAATTCATGGGGCTGAATCAATCCTCTTCCTATTTCCAAGGAAGAACAAAAGAGTTCGAAGAATTCAAAGCATTCTCACAAGATGGAAATGAGACTGACTTTCTTGACTGAGAGGGAGATAACCGAACTTAACCTGGAAATGAAAGAAAGAAAAGGTACATTCAAGAAGTACAGTCCCTGAATGTCCCATCATTTGTGCAACATGGAGTGTGACCTGAGACATTTATCCTTTCTGATGCAAGATCCCTTTCGAGTTGCTTCAGTCTGATGTTTACATCAAAGGCAATCACTGGAGGAATACCAGGCAAGATCTCACAGACCAGGAGTTTAATAGTTACTTTAAAAAGCAACATCTCCTGTGGGGATTCTGAACTACTTCTGGGCCTCCATGTGCAGAGAAACTGGAGAAAAGCATAGTGAAAAATCATAGCTATACCCTAGGGGGCACTGATCAGAAGTGGCTGTGATCCTTGCTTTCTGTTGTGAGGGCTCCAATATTTGAGACTTTCAAAGGAAGACTGGACTGCCATTTTTCCAGAATGGTGTAGGGCAGTGGTGGTGAACTTATGGCACAGGTGCCACAGGTGGCACGCGAGTCATATATTCTGGCACACGAGCCATTGCCCTTGCTCAGCTCCAATATGCTTGTGTGCACCAGCCAACTGATTTTTACTTGCATAGAGGCTCCAGGAGGGCATTTTTTGGCTTCCAGAGAGCCACCAGGGGGTGAGGGAGGGTGTTTTAAAACTCCCTCAGCCCAGGGAAGCCTTTTGAGCTTGAGGAAGGCAAAACACGAGACTACTGGGCCCATCAGAAGTTGGGAAACAGAGAATTTCCAGCCTCCAGTGGGCCTCCAGGAGGCGGGGGAAGCAGTTTTGCCCTCCCCAGGCATTGAATTAAGGGTGTGGGCACTCACGCATGTGCAATAGTGCACATGCATGCTCGTTTGGCACCCAAAGGAAATAACGTTCACCATCATTTGTTCACCTGGCATGTATTACTGAAACCTGGCTGGGCCCAGAGGGAGGAGTTCCTCTCTCTGAAATTTGCCCAGCTGGGTTTCAGATATGGCATCAACCTAGACCCCAGGGAAGGGGGGAGGAGTGGCTATTATAGCCAGGGAGAGCCTTTGCCTACGTGGACTCATTGCTCCAGAGATTGCGGGTTGCGAGTCTCTCTTGATGAAGCTGGACTTAGGGGTTCAGGTGGGCTTGTTTCTCACATACCTGCCTCCCAGCTGCGTGTCAAAAGCCCTGCCTGTGCTGCTCGAGGAGGTAGCCGGGTTGGCGGTGGTTGGGGTTATTCCAGATGCACTCGTCCACAGTTCGGCGGAGTCTCTTGCGGAAGCCTGGAACAAGGCTGCAGCGGAGGCTCTTGATTGGATTGCGCCTTTGCGACCTCTCCGTGGTGCTAGACCCCGTAGAGCTCCATGGTTCAACGAGGAGCTCTGGGAGTTGAAACACCAGGAGAGACGTCTAGAGAAGCGATGGAGGAAGAGTAAGTCTGAATCCGATCGAACACTTGTAAGAGCTTTTATTAAGACTTACAAAGTGGCGCTCAAGGCGGCAAGATCCGCGTATCATGCCGCCTTGATTGCATCAGCAGAATCCCGCCCGGCCGCTCTGTTTAGGGTGACCCGCTCCCTTCTTAACCAGGGGGGAGTTGGGGAGCCCTTACAGAGTATTTTAACATGTTTTTCGCTGATAAAATCGCTCAGATCCGGGCGGACCTCGACTCCAATTGGAAAACAGAGTCGGCTGACCACGAGTCAGTCGAGGTGATTGGGACCCATACTTGTCAACCTGTCTGGGAAGAGTTTGATCTGGTGACGCCTGATGAAGTGGACAAGGCCATTGGAGCTGTGAGTTCCGCCACCTGTTTACTGGATCCGTGTCCCTCCTGGCTGGTTTCGGCCAGCAAGGCGGTGACACGGAGTTGGGTCCAGGAGATTGTCAACGCTTCCTTGAGGAGGGGATCCTTTCCATCATCCTATAAAGAGGCGCTCATGCGCCCCCTCCTCAAGAAGCCTTCCCTGGACCCAGCCGTACTTAATAACTACTGGCCAGTCTCCAACCTTCCCTTTATGGGGAAGGTTGTCAAGAAGGTGGTGGCACTCCAGCTCCAACGGTCCTTGGAAGAAGCCGATTATCTAGGTCCCCAGCAGTCGGGTTTCAAGCCCGGTTACAGCACGGAAACTGCGTTGGTCGCATTGATGGATGATCTCTGGCAGGCCCGGGACAGGGGTTTATCCTCTGTCCTGGTGCTTCTTGACCTCTCAGCGGCTTTCGATACCATCAACCATGGTATCCTTCTACACCGGTTGGAGGGGTTGGGGGTGGGAGGCACTGTTCTCCAGTGGTTCTCCTCCTACCTCTCCGGTCGATCGCAGTCGGTGTTAGTGGGGGGCCAGAGGTCGACTCTGAGGTCTCTCCCTTGTGGGGTGCCTCAGGGGTCAGTCCTCTCCCCCCTGCTATTTAATATCTACATGAAACCGCTGGGTGAGATCATCCAAGGGCATGGGGTGAGGTATCATCAGTACGCTGATGATACCCAGCTTTACATCTCCACCCCATTTCCAATCAACGAAGCGGTGGAAGTGATGTGCCAGTGTCTGGAGGCTGTTGGGGCCTGGATGGGTGTCAACAGACTCAAACTCAACCCGGATAAGATGGAGTGGCTCTGGGTTTTGCCTCCCAAGGACAATTACATCTGTCCTTCCATTACCCTGGGGGGGGAATTATTGACCCCCTCAGAGTGGGTCCGCAACTTGGGCGTCCTCCTCGATCCACAGCTCACATTAGAGAGCCTTCTTTCAGCTGTGGCGAGGGGGGCGTTTGCCCAGGTTCGCCTGGTGCATCAGTTGCGGCCCTATCTGCTCACAGTCACTCATGCCCTCATCACCTCGAGGTTCGACTACTGTAATGCTCTCTACATGGGGCTACCATTGAAAAGTGTTCGGAAACTTCAGATCGTGCAGAATGCAGCTGCAAGAGCAGTCATAGGCTTACCTAGGTATGCCCATGTTTCACCAACACTCCGCAGTCTGCATTGGTTGCCGATCAACTTCCAGTCACAATTCAAAGTGTTGGTTATGACCTTTAAAGCCCTTCATGGCACTGGACCAGAATATCTCTGAGACCGCCTGCTGCCGCACGAATCCCAGTGACCAATTAGGTCCCACAGAGTGGGCCTTCTCCGGGTCCCATCAACTAAACAATGTTGGTTGGCGGGCCCCAGGGGAAGAGCCTTCTCTGTGGCGGCCCCGGCCCTCTGGAACCAACTCCCCCCAGAGATTAGAACTGCCCCTACTCTCCTTGCCTTTCGTAAGCTCCTTAAGACCCACCTCTGTCATCAGGCATGGGGGAACTGAGACATCTCCCCCCGGGCATATACAATTTATGAATGGTATGTTTGTATGTATGTGTGTTTAGAAAATGGGGTCTTTTAAATATTTTTAAACAGTAATTTAGATTTGTTGTAAATTGTTTTCACTTTGTTGTGAGCTGCCCCAAGTCTGCGGAGAGGGGCGGCATACAAATCTAAATAATAAATAAAATAAATAAATAAATCACTGGTGTAGGGACTCCTGCCCGAGCGGGTGTTGGATTAAATGACCTACAAGGTCCCTTCCAACATACGTAAGTAAGTAAATAAATAAATAAATAATGCTGAACGAAGATAGTTCGTCACTCGTGCAATTGGGCGTTGTCCTTCAAAACAGCCCAACCTATCAAAAACAGCATCCCAAAAAAATATTAGGAACACAAGTTAAAATAGTGAAGAAAATGGTAAGGGAACACCTGTCCAGGAAGAACTTTCTGATGGTGAGAGCAATCAACCAGTGGAACAGCCTGCCAGTGTTGGTTGTGAATGCCCCATCACTTGACCCATTCAAAAGGAAATTGGACTGCCATCTGGCTGGGGTGGTGTAGGGTTTCCTGCTTGAGCAGGGGCTTGGATTAGATGACCTTTCAACTCTAATGATAAATAAAATAAAAGGTCATCCTATTTTGTTTTACTGCATACATCCTGGGTTATTTCATTAAAAAAGAGTATTATAGCTTATGTCTATTATTTATAAAGTTTGCTAGTACATTAAATACTTTTATAAAAGAGAAACTCATTATTATTTTCCTTCAATGACTTGTCATTCTTTGAATTTATTTTCTTTTCCATCTCTTGGGCGAAGAGGCCTGGATAGTCTTAGAGGTCACTTCTACAGCTACAGGTACAGTGGTACCTCTACCTAAGAACGCCTCTACTTACAAACTTTTCTAGATAAGAACTGGGTGTTCAAGATAGAGATATTTAGTGTAATTTTCTATTCTCTTTCTTACATTTTTTGTTTAAAAATAGTTTTTATTGTGTTACAAAAATCTAAAAAGAAGGAAGAGCAGGTACATCATAATTTACATCATTATGTCGACATATAGTATTCGCTATACAATTATTGTACTCATCTCATATAGATATTCTATCCAAATAAACTATATCATTTCAGTAAAGGAAACTTAATATTTCAATACTAAAAAAAAAAAAAATTAAACTATGTATCTGAGTGGTTTTTACCCTCTGACTCTTCCTTCACCCACACCCCCCATGAACTGTTTCTGACAGTTCTAACTTTTTTTGATTGAACGTTATGCGGTATATGGTGGCTGCAGTTTTCCAATATTTTTTCTGCTGTACACTTGAACTAAAGTCCGCTTGGATTTTTTTATTTCTTAATTTCTTTAGAGACTTAACTTCATTTTATTTTTTATAGATTTAATTTTATTTTGATTCTATCCTTTTCATTTTTAATTTCTTATATAAAGCAGTTAGTAATTAGGTTGGTAATTGGATTAATTAGGCAATATTTGGTGATACTATTTGGTTTATTTTTTCCCCTTTGACTACGCTACCGTAAGAATTTTTCAAATGTTTTTTTAAGGGTATTTTATTAATAGGCGTTAACTATTTGTAAAGGGTATTGATTATATATGAAATTTGATAAGAAAGCGATTAGGGGAGATTTGAAACTTTTCAGCCTATTCAATATGAGATACAAGAATTTGGAACAGCTTAAATGGGGTCTTAGCTAATAGTATATTTATATAGCATTAAAAATTGGGCAGCTATTTTTATTCATATGTCAAAAGTGAAGGTGGTAGCATTGTATTCTATAACTTCCTGAAATCGATTTATTGTAAAACAATTTGATGTTGTTGTTATAATTTTTATTGTACTGTGATTGGCGAGAGAAAAGTAAAAAAATTCTTTGCCAAAAAAAATACTTTTATAAGAGAGAAACTCATTATTATTTTCCTTCAATGACTCAACATTCTTTGAATTTCTTTTCTTTTCCCTCTCTTGGGTGAAGAGGCCTGGATAGTCTTTGTGGTCACTTCTGCAGCTACAGGTACAGTGGTACCTCTACCTAAGAACGCCTCTACTTACAAACTTTTCTAGATAAGAACCGGGTGTTCAAGATTTTTTTGCCTCTTCTCAAGAACCATTTTTCACTTACAAACCCAAGCCTCCAAAACTGTAACCAGAAAAGGCAGGGAGAAGCCTCTGTGGGGGCCCCTCTAGGAATCTCCTGGGAGGAAATAGGGCCTCCACCCTCCCTGTGGTTCTCCCAATTGCACACGTTATTTGCTTTTACATTGATTCCTAGGGGAAAAATTGCTTCTTCTACAAACTTTTCTACTTAAGAACCTGGTCATGGAACAAATTAAGTTAGTAAGTAGAGGTACCACTGTATGCGTGTATCAGTAGGAGGTTCTAAAACCTATTGCTATTGGTTTGTGCTCGTGCAACACTTCTGTGCATTCGCAGAAGCATCCCAGGCAGGTGGGTGTTGCCACCTGACAAAACTGCTACCGGTTTGCAGAAACAAGCGAAACCGGAAGCAACATGCCACTGATATGTAAATACTGTATAAATGTTAAATTCCTTTTTTCTCACATTTCAGTTGTCTCCTAAAGGATTTGTCTGCCTTCACTAATAATTTCTCGATAAGAAAAGTTTTTAAAAGTTCAAGCACTTTAATGGCCCATAAATCATATGATTCCTTTGAAGTGGTCATTTTATATTCTGGTAATCAAGCTTCAAGGTTTTGTTATTCAATTTATTAAAAAACAAGACAGATTTTTTTCCCACAATAGAGATTCTTTGTAATTAACGTCATGGTCTTTAAATCAGTTTCATAAAACATTTATAGAGTTTTCAAAAAATGACTCTAAACTCATCTCTTTGCTGTATATTATAAAAGATCACAAAAATGATTTTGCAAAATTGGAAAGATTTTGCAAAATTGGAATCAATTACCACCTGACTGGTAAACTTGTTTCAAACATTTGTTTCTTTATTTACTTATTCAGAAAGTCAGTCAGTAAGTCCTATATGATAATATAATCTTATTTCTTATCTTGTCCTTCCCCAGTTTCATGATTATTTCAATTATTAATTAATTTATTTTACACTTTTTTGTTTATCTTAAGTTAGTCTTACATTTTTGTATGTTTATTTCTTTTGGTCTGAAATAAAATTAATTGTCAAAACAAGCAGGAAAACTCAATAATAACTGTAATAAATAATTAAGTGTTATGAGCCCGAGAAACCACTTCATGATCAAATACCGACTTTTATAATTAAATGTTGTTTAGTATTTAAATCTGGTCTCCAGATGATAATGTAGCATTTGGGGAAGAAGATGCAGCCCAGAAGACCAGCACCAGAAGCCAAGATGGAGAAAATCTGCACGGCCACCATATATTTCCCTTTCGTGCTCAAATAAGTGGGCAGGAAAGAGATCCAAACACTGCAGAAGACCAGCATGCTGAAGGTAATCAGTTTCGCTTCATTGAACGCCCCAGGCAAGTTCCTGGCCAGGAAAGCCACTGTGAAGCAAATGGCAGCAAGGAAACCCATGTAGCTGAGAACAACATAAAACATGGTGACAGAGCCTTCATTGCACTGAAGAATAATCTCTCCAGACTGGGAATGCAAGTCAGAGTCAGGAAATGGAGGAGAAACTCCCAGCCAGATTGCACAAATTACAATTTTTCCAGCAGAACCAGAAAGGATGATGGAGTTGGCCAAGTTCTTCCCCAACCATCTCCTCACCCTGCTCTCTGGTTTAGTGGCCAGGAAGGCCAACACTACCATGATTGTTTTGGCTAACACACAAGACACAGCTACTGGGAAAATGATGCTGAACATTGTTTGTCGGAGAAGGCAGGTGGCTTTCCTTGGTTGGCCAATGAAGAAAAAGGAGGACATAAAACAGAGCAAGAGGGAAACCAGAAGGATGTAGGAGAGGTCACGGTTGTTAGCTTTGACAATGGGAGTTTCTAAGTATTTAAGGAATGTGATTAAAACAAAGGCTGTTGTTAGAAGCAAGAATACAGCAAAGGAGACCAGGATGATGCCCAGATGTTCTCCATAGGAGAGGAAGGTTATTCTTTTGGAGATACATTGGATTCTGTCATCATTTGGATATTTATCATCTGGGCATTTGGTGCATTTTTCAGTATCTGAGAAAACAGTAAGTAATATTATTTTTACAGTCTCTCCTTTAACATTCCAACAAAGACCTTCTTTGGATGACAGCTAATGCTCAGAGACAAGAAAGCCATAATAATTGGTAAACTGAAATATAGATATGGACATAGCCTGGTTGCCCATCTTAAACCTAATGTAGGAAGCTTACAATCCAGTTTAATATTAGCAGTTTTGACTTTAATGGCTGTATGTTGCATCATTTTCTGAGGACAGCACAATTGCACTGTTATTCAAGCTGTATACTCACTACTTTAAATTGTAGCCAAATGTCATTTCTTTAGTGTTGTCACATGAAAATATATACTGTATTTTTCAGAGTATAAGACACACTTTTCCCCCTAAAAGTGACTGAAAAGATGCCAAAGCCTCACCCCCCCACTGGCCCCACCCTTCAACCATTTTTTGCCTTTGTATGTCATATTGTTGGCCTCTGAACGCTCTGTTTCCTGGTGACAACTTCTGAACTATATCAGGAAAACATAAAATATTGCAAAGCCACTCCCCTTTGAATACAGTCCAAATCCTTGTTCCAATGAAGATATGAAGAAAAAATTCCTCACAAATTGTTGTGTATACTCCTGTTCAGTTTGAAGATTTTGAAGATTCTGATTCAGACAGTGTTTATGAATTAGTGGCAGGTCCTGGTTTACAGGTAGCAGAACAAGGTGGAGACCAACCACAGGATGTTTCTATGAGTTCAGACTCCAGTGAAGGAGAGATGGTTAAATAGATGGTTAAATTTTCATTTCAGACAATTACAGAGATTAAGAGAGCAAGTGTCAGGGAAGAAATATTAAGGTGAAGAACAGGTTAATTAATTAAGTAATTAATTTGTCACATCCAGGTGTCAGTGGAGAAGAAGTTTTCAATTCTGCTATAAATCAATATAGAGGTACCGCTCCACGGCTTTGAAGCAAGCTCTGCTTTTTGTGTCTTTTATCTGCTGTTTTTATTACTCTGGGCTAATGCTTCCTAGTCATAAATCTTAAGATAAGGGAGGAATGCTTGGAGAATGTTTCATTCATTCATTCATTCATTCATTCATTCATTCATTTATTTATTTATTTATTTATTTATTTATTTATTTATTTATTTATTTATTAGATTTGTATGCCGCCCCTCTCTGCAGACTTGTTGATTTAACTACTAAAGAATGAGATAAAAGTGTTTGCCTGCAAATGACGTAGTTTTGTAACAGAAGAGAGAAAGAATAAATATCATGCTTTATAAATCTCTGCATTCAGTAAGCCTTTATTCCCATTAACAAAGGCTCTAGCCGGAAACCAGAACAGTATTGAAAATTCCATTGATTGTCCAATGATTTTTGGGATTTGTCAACTACTACTATTCCCAACTTCGCCACTTTGACTGCATGTTGATTTAACTACTAAAAAGAATGAGATAAAAGTGTTTGCCTGCAAATGATGTAGTTTTGTAACAGAAGAGAGAAAGAATAAAGATCATGTTTTTGCTTTATAAATCTCTGCATTCAATAAGTCTTTATTCCAATTAACAAAGGCTCTAGCCGGAAACCTTTTTGGCAATCCTGAAGCCTCCAACGTGTGTATTTTTGTATTTTATCTTAGGATGGATATATGTTTATCGCAGGCGTGTTTAAATTCACTTACTGTGGATTTACCAACCATGTCTGCTGGAAGTTTGTTCCAAGGATCTACTACTCTTTCAGTAAAATAATATTTTCTCATGTTGCTTTTGATCTTTCCCCCAACTAACTTCAGATTGTTCTTGTGTTCACTTTCCTATTAAAAATACTTCCCTCCTGGACCTTATTTAATCCTTTAACATATTTAAATGTTTCGATCATGTTCCCCCTTTTCCTTCTGTCCTCCAGACTGTACATATTGAATTCATTAAGTCTTTCCTGATATGTTTTATGCTTAAGAAGACCTTCCTCCATTCTTGTAGCCCGTCTTTGGACCCGTTCAATTTTGTCAATATCTTTTTGTAGGTGAGGTCTCCAGAACTGAACACAGTATTCCTTCTCTTCTGAAGTTTTTACTAACACAGAACTGCCAATACAATACTCAGATTGAGGATTCCTTTTCCCCAAGTGCATTATTTTACATTTGGAAACATTAAACTGCAGTTTTCATTGCTTTGACCATTTATCTAGTAAAGCTAAATCATTTACCATATTACAGACGCCTCGAAGGAATATCAACCCTATTGCACACTTTAGAGTCATCGGCAAATAGGCAAACCTTCCCTACCAAACCTTCCCCTGTGTCACTCAAAACATGTCACTTAACAAGGGTAAACAAGGTGTCTTTTGCTGCAGCACATGGAACATGAATTTGAGTGCTATGTAGGAAAGGGATATTTCTAAAGTCCAATTAGATATTCCAGATGAGTTTTATTAGTTGCTATTTTTGTCCAATTCTTTGAGCCCCCAAGAACTATATATTTCCAAAACCCCTGCCCTCCACTACCTCCCAAAATTAGAACTACAATTAGATGACATGGAATGACAGAACCACATTTATTTATGACTTTAATTTGGAGAATTTGACTTTGAACGTCACATTATTGGCCTCTGCATATTCTGTTTTAAACCTGTTTCATGCTGCTGTTATCGCCACATTGCCCAACATTTTTGGCTTCAGCATACTGCATTTTTGGCCTTCAAATGCTATGTTTTAGATCTGTTCCAGGGTGGGGGGGGATCACCCCAGCACATTGCTGCCGATCTCCACCTCCACAATTGGATCCGTGCGTCACATTTTTACTGGTAGACAGAGACAGAATTTTTTTTCTTGTTTTCTTCCCCAAAAAAGGATTGTGCATGTTATACTCCATAGCGTCTTATACTCTGAAAAATAAAGTACTTAAATATTTACAAAATGCTATACTGTATATGCATGGCTGGCTTTACTGCCTTCAAAAGAATGGCCTTTATCTTCCAAATGCAGATAGATTGCTGAATCTTGTCCTGGTAGTTTTGTTCATCTCTGTTGTGACATACATTTGTGAAATGATTGTTTTGTTTCTGCAAAGTACAGATCTACACATATCTCACTGCATTGTACTGCATATATACCACATTGCACAGTTTGTATCTGGGTGTTTTATTCCTGAAGTAGACAAGGTTTTTGGCAATCCTGAAGCCTCCAACGTGGCCTCTTCTGGGTCTAAGGTACACTACTTGGAATATTGATTCTTTTGGCTTAGTGTATTTTTGGGTTTAATGTGTGGATCCTGAGCTCTTCAGATATTCCTGCAACATATGGAATGACAATTTTGCTTTGTTGTTCTTTTAATTGTTACTGTTATGGAGGAGCTCATGATGGGTTTTTTTTGGATTTGATAAAGGTACAGTTGGGATAGCCACGTGTTATGTGGGCTTCCTTGATGTCTTTTAGTTATTTTTCTTTTCCATTTTCACTGGTAGGCAAACTTTCAGCCCTTTTGTGTGGGGTTCTGATCACTCCTATTTTGTCCTCCAGCGGGTGGTGAGAATCAAAATGTAAATACTAATCTATGTGTGTGAGCTTTCTGTAAACTTCAATGTTAAGTTTTTTTGTGAGTGGTCCACGACCAGCTCAGTTACTCACAGATTCTGAGGAGGATGAACCAGGTCCATCTTGGTACTCTAGGTCAGTGTTGTTGACAGCTGAGTCAGAGACTGAGAGTGAGAGAGAATTGGAATCTGAGAAATCTGGGGAGCCCCCAGACACTGTAGAAACCCCAATTATGGTAATGTCTGACTCAGAGGAGGAGGGGGACATTGGAGCCCCTATTAGATGCCAGGGTTAGAAGGTCACGAAGCAGACAGGAATATCTTTATAGGAAAAGTTCTAGAAGGTGAGTCTATGGAAGAAAGTCTAGACAGTGAATATCTCTAGGAAACAATTGACCACACCCAGACAGTATATAAGTGAGGATTTATGGGTAAAGAGCTGTGGAGTTTCATCGTTTGTAATGATGGAGGTCCTAAATCCGGGGTTCCAGAAATGCTTTGCTGGCAAACTGCTGTTATCCGTTTAAGTTCATTGTGCAGAGATGCAGCTGTCTGAAGTACACCTGAAGATTCGTGAGTCTGTGATTAGAAAGATATTATAGCACTGAAGAATGTCTAAATTGGATTTGGCTCCCAGTGGCAGCTGCTCTTTTATCTATTATCCAATTTGACCGGGAACGCTGCCAACATGGACAAAAATACTGACCTTGTTTTGTACAACTCGTTCTTAAATATAGTTTTATTTTGGGTTGGAATTTTATGCAAGTGTGTGCTTCTTTGTTCTGACCCAATAGGCCCAAGCAGAAAAAGTCTTTTGTTTTCTTTTGCCCCTTGAACCCAAACACTCTGGTCCTCCCAAGTAGATCATTCTGTTATGCAGATCTATGACCTTATTAAATATTGTCTGTCTGTCTGACTGACTGACAGACTGACTGACTGTATAACTTTTGGCCTGTAAGATAAAATAGGTTTCAATGAGCAAAACCCTTTGACCTGAAGCCAATCCTCAAGTTTCAATGAATTTAGATGGTAAACAAGGAAGGAAATTTTCAAGCTGACAAGTAGAAAAGATATTTCCTTTAGCAGAATTCATCTTGCCCAATCCACTACTTTCTTCCCTCTCTTCCTGCCTTATTCTTCAAGATCTTATTCCTTCCAATATATAATAAATTGGACATGTGTAAAATAGCAATAAAGAGTAAAATAGTCAAGTTCACACATGTCTTTTAATATTTGATCAAATTTTTGGATTGAATCCAATGCCTTTTCCTCTGATGTCACTCACCTTCCTGTGTTGAGATGGTCCCCTCCGGACAAGGAATGCAATCATAGCAGCAGATTGGTTCTTCTTTCCGAGCCCGTTTTACAAATCCAGGGTGACAATTGTCCACACATTTGGATTGAGGCAGAGACTAAGCAGAAAAACAAAATTCATTCCAAATTATCTGCCAAATTTTTGTTTATTAGATAGATTGAAATATAATGAAACTGTGCTTAAGAAAGAAGCTTCTGAACTATAGATCAGGAAAATATAAAATATTGCAAAGCTATTCCCCTTAGAAAACAATCCAAATCCTTGTTCCAGTTAAGATATAAAGAAAAAATTCCTCACAAACTATGACTGACAATCTTAAATGAGGTATTATTTAGTTATATCTGTACATTTATATTTTCAATTCATACAGCTGCCATGCTGGTGAAATAAGACTAAAGACTACTGCCTTGTTTCTAGAATTATAGAGAGGCGAAAGCATGAGAACATGTCACTTAACAAAGGTAAGCCAGGCGTCTTTTGCTGCTGCAAATGGGACATGAATTTGGGCCCTGTGAGGGAAAGATATATTTCTTTTTTATTTTTAATTTTAAAAGCTTTTATTGGAAATTCATAAAAACAAACAGAAGTACATACAGAGAGATAGTAACTATCTCTAGTATCTTCTATAGTAACTCTATGTTCATATATAAATAAAAATAAATTTGAATACATGATTTGTATTAAGAAAAAGAAGGAAGAAAGAAAAGATAAAAAGAAAACATGATCAAACCATTTAATACCTTCTTAATCAATTTGAAAAAGTTTTCCAGATCTTTAAAGAGTCTGGAATTTATCGAATTGTAAATTATGAATATTTTTGCAAATCTGACATCAATAAAGAGAGGTAGAGCTCTCCAAATAGATTTTTATCATATTTCCTCTTTGTGGCATAGGTAGAGTAATTATTCCCTTTTCTTGTTCTCTTTTGTAACTAGTTATACCATTTATCCCAGGTTTTATAGAAGACAGACTCTTCTTTTCCTTAAATACATATCGTTAATCTATTCGTTTTTGCCAGTTCCATTATTTTGTTTTTGATGTGTACGCTGGTAGGCGTGGAGTCTTTTTTCCAGTTTTCTGCATAGCAAATTCTAGCAACCGTAATCAAATGTATGATTAAATACTTGTCATCCTTTATTAATG
Organism: Erythrolamprus reginae; assembly: GCF_031021105.1. Classification (NCBI taxonomy): domain Eukaryota; kingdom Metazoa; phylum Chordata; class Lepidosauria; order Squamata; family Dipsadidae; genus Erythrolamprus; species Erythrolamprus reginae. The sequence continues at coordinate 17,472,081 of NC_091951.1, read as the reverse complement.
TTTATATCAACTATTCCCAATAATAATAATTATGGTTCAAATTTAATCTCAATTAGTAAAATTTCTTTTATCCACTTCCAAATTTTTCTCCAATAGTTTCTGGCCTCTACACATGTCCACCATATGTGGAAAAAGTACCTGACTCCCTTTTACATTTCCAACAACTTGGAGAAAAACCCAGATAAACTTTTCCTAGTCTTACAGGAGTAAGGTACCATCAATAGAAAATTTAATAAAAGTTTTCTTTATAAGCGGCAGAGATGGCTAATTTCAAATTGTAATTCCAAAGATTCTCCCATTTGTCCACATCGATTGTATGACCTATATTTTGGGCCCATTTGATCATTACTTCTTTAACTCTCGCTTCCTCCATTTTGATTCTAAATAAGCATTTGTAAATTCGTGAGATTGTTTTCCGGGCCCACTAAAACTTTATCAATTTCTTGATTGTTTAGTTGAAAACCAAATTTTGCAAGATCTGTTTTAAATTTATTTTGTAGTTGAAAGGTATATTTCTAAAGCCCAGTTAGGTATTCAAGACAAGGCCCTTTCTATTGAAGAATTACACTTTTATTGTTAGTCACTAATTTTGTTCAACTCTTTGAGTCCCCAAGAACCATAGCACTCCAAAAGCTCCTGCCCTCAACTACCTCCCAAAATTAGAACTACAATTAGATGACAAGGAAAGACACACCCACATTTATCTATGATTTAAATTCGGAAAATTCTTTGTTTCAATGGAAGACTAAATATAGATGATAATCAAGATAAGCAATTGCATTCAAGGACAGTTTTGCTGTTAGTTGCTACTTTTGTCCAACACTTTGAGCACCCCCAAGAACCATAGCATTCCAAAAGCCCCTGCCCTCCACTACCTCCCAAAATTAGAACTACAATTAGATGGCATGGAAAGACAGACACACATTTATTTATGACTTAAATTTGGAGAATTCTCTGTTTTAGTGGAAGACGGCAGCTGACAATCAAAATAAGCAATTGCATTCAACAGTAAAGTGCCAGGTGTCCCGCTTTCAGTGGGACAGTCACGCTTTTCAATCATTTGTCCTGCGTCCTGCCCCATTTGAAAAATGTCCCGCTTTTTTTTCTCCCAACCAGACCCCTCGGGAAGAGGCTGGAGGGAGGGGATTCCAGTCTCTCTGCTACTGCCTTGCCCTCCCCGCCCCTAACCCAGCTTAGCTGGAGGTCTCTGCAGGGAGGAAGAGGAAGAGATCTCTGTGTGTGAGGAAAAAAGAGCGAGAGGGCCCACTAAGGTAAAGGGGTGCCGCGGCGGGGGTGGGTGAGGCGCGCATTTGCTGAGGGGAGACGGTGGCGCTGGGCAGAGCTTCGGTTACCTCGGCGCTTCTGGAGGCAGCAGCCAGCGCAAGGGCGACGGCCAGGCGCTTCTCTCCAGGCTGCGCACCTCAGGATCTGCCAAGGGGGAAGCACAGCATTGCTTTCCAGCACCTTGGAGCTGGTGTTTATACCAACGCCTACTATCTTGTACATATATGTACATCTTCGGAGAGGGGCGGCATACAAATCTAAATAATAAATACAAATCTAAATAATAAATATTTTGACAAATAAATGTTGTTGTGAGCCACCCTGAGTCTTCAGAGAGGGGCGGCTTACAAATCTAATAAAACTTAAACTTAAACTTAAATAAAATAAATGAATAAAATAAGTATTTAAAATAAGCTTCTGTGTACGCGCAGAAGTGAAAAACAAATTTGTGGCATTTATGGCGCCATTGGGACAACAGGCTCAGGCACATGACAGGCCTGGGTCGCTACCGGTTCCAGAGATTGAGGCTGCCCAGTTACTACTGGTTCTACAGAACTGGACTGAATAGGTAGGAACCCATGTCTGAGTGGGATGACTATCCCTGTCAGTTGAAAAGGAGGCAAAAATAATTCTGGTCAGATATGGGCTCTTTAAAAATATCTGATCCTGCTTTTCAGGGCACACTAAAACCAACTATACTGACAGAAAAGTTTTCATTATTTCCAATCACCTTGTTCAGCAACTTTAGCCATAAAAGAGCATCTTGATTGATAATTAGCTTCTGTCTTTCAAAACTCCCCAGTTGCTCTTCGATGGGATCCTTTTTGGGGAAAAGCAACCAACTTATGATATTCAGATCTGCTGCTACATTTCCACTTTGGTCCAAGTATAGTTTTTCCCAGGAAAAATTGTAAAACTCATTCTTCTCCAGAAAGGGATGGAACTAAAATTGAAACATCCAGGAATTTTGAAAGGAATTGGAAACATCCTAAAAGGAGGAGCAATTTTAAAGCTCAGCCAGTGAAAAAGAGATGTTCAGTCCTCCCTTTACTATTTGCCTAAATAGCAATAGCACTTTGACTTTACACCACTTTACAGTGCTTTTACAGCCCTCTCTAAATGGTTTATAGAATCAACATATTGCCCCCAACAATCTGGCTCCCTATTTTACCAGCCTTCGAAGGATGGAAGGATGGGTCAACCTTTATCTGATAAGATTTAACCTGTTGGCAGCAATACTTACATTGTAACCATTGTGCCACCACAGCTAAATGCAAAGACTGAACAGCCATCAATCTGAAAAGCTTTAATTGGACTCCGGCAGTGAGGAGGGGTTATGCTAAATACTCCCAGATTTATTTATTTATTTATTTATTTATTTATTTATTTATTATTTAGATTTGTATGCCGCCCCTCTCCGCAGACTAGTTGAAATATAGGAATATACAATTCTATCATGTAAATTACAATCTTTATGTACAATGTATACATTAAAAAAAATTATAATAGAAGGATGTAACATCAAAATATAATTGTCATAGTCCCTGCTCTTTGGAACATAATCCTGTGAACTAAATCTGGCCTCAGGTTGGCCAAATCTGTTAGTGTTTTGCAGAACAAGTGAGTTAAAATGGTTCCCCTACATGAGCATTGGATTTTTTTCTAAAGAACTAGTTTTGATGGATCCATATCATGACCCCATACCTGCCATGGCTCTAGCCTTAAAGCCCCCAATCTCTCTTTCTTCTCCATTTTTCTCCTCCTAGATATTGAGGAATATGCAACATTCAAGGCATGGGCCAGAGTCTTAACAACACTATAAACGCGGTGGTCATTCTTTATCAGAATTCTATTCTTTTTCTCCTGCATCTCTACTGGTGCAATCTGGGTGCATCGTCTCCGGCCCTTGACAGAAAGGAAATGCTTTGAAAAAGAACAGTGAAAAGACTGGTCTTCAAATTTGGAATCCCTAAAAAGATTGGGTTGAAAGGCGTCATCATTTGTCCATTTTCTTTCCTGAAAAGAAAAGACCCAAATACTATGCATATAGTTGTGAAGTATATGCCTTGCCATTGTCATTTTCTCAACTACTGTGGTGATCCAGACTTTCCCTTCAATAGTGCCCGGCAAACTTTCGATTGTTAAATGGATGTGGCGAACACTATCCATAAGGGAAAAAAATTCTATGAAGTGAACAAAGACATTGACTTGTTTCCACTTAGAAATGGCATTTCTGAGATGTTCTGTAGCTCTAGCCATTGAGAATTGTTGTGAGATAACGACACAAATTCCATTTCTGATAAGCGTAGGAGTGAAATTTCTCATGAAATTCTCCCCATCCTCTGTGTCTGTTGAAAAGAGACCAATCAAAGTCCATCTGAAATGGAGAAGGATATAGACCATTCCTGAGTATTGGAACCCATTTTGAGGAAGCAGCTGATGGAAAAAGGGAATTTGACTTTTATCACTCAGAGCCTCTGAAACAATTCTATAACTCATCTGAAGAAACAATAAAGAATAGTGTATTATATTTAGATCAGATGAAGTCCAAATGTAAAGTTTTAACACATCCAGTGTGGTTCTCACAAATATATTAGAATAGTTTATGATTCTTAACCCTTAAGCTATATCAAGATAAAGAATATCATATCCAGAATATTAGGATGTTTTATTATAAGCATTTGTCCAATCTGTGACCTAAGATACTGGTCTTTCTCTTTTCTAATAAAATTAACATTCACAAAATTGATTTGTTGTGTCTTCTATCTCTAGAGCACTGCAATTGCAAATCAGTTCATTTTGAACATTTGCTTAAATATTTCATACTTAACATTGTGTCCAGTTTATTCATGTCTTACTTGAGTCCACAATGGCCATGGTGAAAAGCAGTTCTTGAATTCCAAAGAAAAGATATGATTGAATCTATTACCCACCCATCAACAACCTGCTCACTTTACGAGATAGACAAAAACACAAACAAACCTGTGGGACTTTATTGGTGCCTACTAATGTTGACATCTGAATGGAAATGTCATCAAGAGATCCATCAAGAACAGCCATCAGGTTGTCCTTCTTGCCACAGCTGTAGTTGGGAACATTAGCTTCTCCAGTTGAGAGCATGTCCAGCAAGGCATCTGAAGTGCCACGAGTGTTCAAATAATTGTCATGGATGTTGTAGCCAAGTGTGAGATTGTACAAAAGATGAAAATTCTTATTGACTTCTTGAATGGCAAAAATGAAGCATAGGATTCTTTCTGGATTAGTAAATATAATACTGTAAAAAATACCACTGTTTAATTATTATGAAGGTTGGGAAGGTGGGATGAAGATTTAATATTCACAAATATATCATTCTTTGTAATAGTGCTCAATTTAATTTGTGCAATGATCAAGATTCAAAATAATTCAACCATTAAAATAGAATAATCAGCAAAGAGGACTTACCATAAGTGACCCAGAAAAGTAATTCTAAAAACAAAACCATAATTTATTCTTACTAGAATCAGACATTGAATATCAATGAATGGTTATAAAAATAGGGAAATGGGTTGGACAGAGGTAAATACAATTTTTTCAATAAACTAGTTGTCATTAATCCAGGATTGGATAAGAATTTGGGGGCGGTAGATTTAGATTTGGGCCTCTTAAAATAAGATGTAAGAGAGAAGCCATGATAATCCAAATGATTCAATAAATTAAAAACTGGTCCTACAATATAGTAGTAAGTGAAGGAAAAGAAGAGTGTTATGACTGGAAATGGAGAGATGCCCAAGTATGTTGTGTTCAGGAAACTCCGCCCCATTTAGCGACCCCTGCAGGTCTTTCTGTTAATATTTAATAATGTGACCCATTTTACCCAGCTTGGTGTCCGAGTGTTCATTTCCCGTCCAAGGCAATGCAACTCCATCCCACTGAATGACTTACGGGGGAGATTGAGTATAAGGAGCTGTGTTGAAAGACAGCATTATATCCAATATGGTTGTGGCCACTGAGACTATACTAATGAGGTGGTCTCCTGGCCTGTAATAGCTCCATAGTTTTCTTCCCTCATGTTTCTGAAAACTCTGCAGGCACTTCATTCTCAGCTTCCCAGAGACTGGCTGGGACATCAACAGAAGCAGAAACAGAAAAAAGAAGTCCATACTTTATGGGTCTGACTCAATCTTTTTCCTGTTTCTAAGAAGGAAAATGATAATTCGAATTATTTAAAGAACTGTCACAAGATGGAAATGAGAGTGACTTAATTGACTGAGAGAGGGATAAACAGAACTTCATTGGAAAGGAGAGAGAGGAAAGGTACATTCAAGAAGCATAGTCCCTAAATGTCCCCAAAATTTGTGCAACACAGAGTGCGACTTGAGACATTTATCATTTTCTGATGCAAGATCCCTTTCAAGTAGCTTCAGTCTGATGTTTACATCAAAGGCGATCACTGGAGAAATATCAGGAGAAAGCTCACAGACGAGGATTTTAATAATTACTGTAAGAAGAAACTTTCCTCTGGGGATCCTGAACTACTTCAGGGCCTCCATATGCATGGGAGAAGCTGTAGAAAAGCGTAGTGAAAAATCATAGACATACCCTTAGAGGGCATTGGTCTGAAGTGGTTGTGATTCTTCCTTTCTGCACATGTCTAGAATGTGATGCTGAAGGAAGACAGTTAGACACTCAGGAAATTTCAGTCTACTCTCTTGTCTCCAAAAACTCCTGATGAAGGTCACCCAGAACTAAACAGTTTGGTGCCACATTAGGTTGATAACATTATTTATTTATTTATTTAATGTTAGAGTTGAAAGGGACCAGGAAGGCCATCGAGTTCAACCCCCTGCCCAAGCAGGAACCCTATAGTACACCAGTCAAGTGGCTGTTCAATCTTCTCTTAAAAATGTCCAGAGTGTTGGAGTTCACAATGTCCGCTGGTAGGTTGTTCCATTGGTTGATCACTCTGACCGTCAGGAAGTTCCTCCTTATCTCCATGTTGAATCTCTCCTTGGTCAGCTTCCAGCTGTTGTTCCTCGTCTGGCCCTCTGGTGCCCTGGAGAATAAAGTGATCCCCTCCTCTCTGTGACATCCCCTCGTAGACTTGTAGACTGCTATCATGTCCGCTCTGGCCCTCCTTTTATATAGGCTATCCATGCCCAGTTCCCTCAGTCTCTCTTCATAAGTCTTGGTTTCCAATCCCTTAATCCACTTGGTTGCTCTTTTTTGAATCTTCTCCAGAGTTTCAATGTCTCTTTTGAAGTGTGGTGACCAGAACTGAATACAGTACTCCAGGTGTGGTCGGACAGGGCATAGTAGAGTGGTATTAAGATTTCCCTGGTCTTGCAGTGTATTCCCCTGTTGATGCAGCTTAGGATTGTATTGGCTTTTTTAGCTGCTGCTGCACATTGTTGGCTCATGTTTAGTTGATTGTCCACCAAGACTCCGAGGTCTCTTTCGCAGACGCTACTGCTAAGAGGGGTTTCTCCCAGGTTGTATGTGTGTCCAGGGTTTTTTCTGCCTAGGTGAAGGACTTTGCTCTTGTCGATGTTAAACATCATTTTGTTGGTGTGGGCCCACTGTGTTAGTCTGTCTAGGTCTTTCTGTAATTTGAGCCTGTCTTCTAGGGTATTGGCTACCCCCGCCAGCTTGGTGTCATCTGCGAATTTGATCAGTTGCCCTTCTGATAATATTAACTATATTAATTATAGTTCTGCTTGTTTTCTAATGCTAAGGAAGAAATCTGTAACCTTGAACGCTGTAACCTTGAACGCTGCCTAATGTTAAGAATAAGACCTAATGTTAAGAATTTTTTAATTTACTCTTCCATTAGATCCATCATCCAGTTCGCACAGGTTTGGCTGAATCGTTTGTTAATTTTTTGCCCAGTTTTGCGAACTGGCCGATTGCACCACTGGCTCACCATACTCTGCCCCACCCCTCCCACCCACTCCTTAGCTCCCCTTGCCTGCCTTGGCCTCACCTAGTGATGCACACAGCCCATCTGCTCTCTGGTTCCTTGCCCACCTGCCTGCCGCCACCTCTTTCATTTTATTTCTAAAAATATCAATTTTGGGATGATATTTGAGACAAAGGGTCTAGAAATAGATAATTGGCCAACTGTACTATTGGGTAAATGTGGAATAAGTTATCAGGATAAACTTTTTTCCTTTACATTCAGCGTTCATGTAAGACACAGAGAATCAACTCCTCCCCAAGATTCGCACGGTTCCCACTCTCCCAAGTCCCGGCCTTTCAGAAGACACTGAAGACACATCTTTTCTGGAAGGCTTGGGGCTGTCATACATAGATATTTTGTCCCAGCCTATGCTATGACTGAGATATGGATAAATACGGAGAGGGACGGCATACAAATATAATAAATAAAATAAATAAATGTGATTGAAAAGTTTTAAGACATAGGTTTTTAAGGTTGGTTAAATTGGTTTTCGTGCATGTAATGGGTTTTAGAATTTAAATTAGCCTAGTTTTAAATTCGTTTTTTAATATGTTATATTTATGTATTTATTTTTTGTTAGTATATGGTACATAACCTACTTTGGGGTTGCCATATAGTAAACTAACAATGCTGGTCTATGAAAGTAAAGACTGTATCTTTAAGAACTTTGATGGCTTGGCCATAAGATGGCGCCAGCACCATTCCCTGTGGGGGGAGTTATTTTGAGATATCTTTGCTTGCGAGCTGTATTATTCTTTGCTGTGTGCAGTTTGTAATCTATTGTTAATATTGTTGTATATTTGTAAATAATAATATTGTTAATACTAACTCTGAGTCTTTAATTGGCTAACCCTCATTATCTACACCACTGCAACAACTCTGCTGATTGTATGTTGAAGGTTTCACACAGAGCTGCACCGAGACATAATAACATTTTTTATGTTATAAGCCACTCTGAGTCTTCTTCGGAAAAGGGCAACCTACAAATTAAAATCCTCTCTCTCTCTCTCTCTCTCTATATATATATATATATATATAGGCCTCTCCCATCAGTGAAGAAATCCAGCAAAAAATCATCCCCAGAGAAAAATCTTCCATATGTCCAAAACTCTATGGCCTTCCAAAAATAAACAAGGAAGGAATACCTCTCAGGCCAATAGTCAGTTCTATAGGCTCCCCTCTACAAAACCTTGCCAAATTTTTAGCCAAATACCTTCAACCATATACAGAAACTATTACCTCATATGTTCAAAATTCATTCCACTTTATACAAATAATTAAAAAACAAAACCTACAACCCGATGACCTACTTGTAAGTTTTGATGTCGTGTCCCTGTTCACACAAATACCTATTAAAGAAGCCTTGACAGCTATCCAGGACAAACACAAACCCCCCAAATATATCCTAGACCTTACCAACCACTGCCTGACCAATACATACTTCATCTATAATGAACAAAGATATAAACAGATAGAGGGAGCCCCCATGGGATCACCTCTCTCACCTGTCATCGCCAACCTCTATATGGAATATTTCGAAAATAATGCATTAGAGCAATCCAAATACAAACCTAAACTTTGGCTGAGATATGTTGATGATACCTTTGTAATTTGGCCACATGGTAAAGAAAAACTAGACAATTTCCTCACACATCTCAACAGCCTACACCCCAAAATACAGTTTACTATGGAAACAGAAATCAATGATCAACTTCCCTTTCTAGATGTACTGGTCTATAAAAAACCCAATGGCAGCCTAGGACATACTATCTACCAAAAGAAAACCCATACCAACCGTTATCTAAATGCACACTCACACCACCACCCCGCACAAATCACCTCAGTGGCCAAAACTCTCATCACCAGAACCAAACGCTTAGCTGACCATGAGCACTTAAAAACTGAATTGAACAAACTCAAAGATGTATTAATTTCTAATGGATTCAAAGAGAAAACAATAACAAACCTAATCAAAAAAGAGACACCCCCCAAAAAACAAGATCAAGAACAGGACAATGGCACCACCATCCTTCCTTACATCAAAGGCACCACGGATAAAATTAGTAAAATTCTGCACAAACATAACATCAAAACTTCATTTTGCACTAACCAAAAAATATCTAATATCCTAAGGAGCCCCAAAGATAAAATCCAATTGGAATACCAAGGAATCTATGAAATCCCTTGCAAAACATGTGCAGCCACATACATTGGATAAACTAACCGAAGAGTGAGCCAACGCATAGCAGAACATGTGAATGCAGTCAAAAAAGAAGAAAAGACCTCCTCCCTTGTCCAGCACATTAAAAAAACAGGGCACGAAATTGACTTTGAAAAAACTAAATTACTCCACAAAACAGAGAATTTATATAGAAGAATTTCCCTAGAAGCTATAGAAATTGAGAGGAGACCCCTTTGCATAAATAAAAGAGATGACACGTCCCGCCTACCAGAAATTTGGAAACCAGCCTTAAACAACCAAAAAAACACTTCATAATAATCAGCATGTCAATCCTTCTAATAATTATGATTTTAGAATTTTGATATTTGGAAATCAGCCTTAAACAAAACACTTCATAAAAATCTCCATGTCATTCCTTCTAATAATTATGATTACACCAACCAATCAGATCACTGAAACATAATCACCCAATCTATTTGCTACATTCAAAACAAATCTCCACCCCCACACTATATGCTAGGAAGAAATGACAGTTGCTAACATTCCATTTTACAACAACACAAAGATTGGAACTTTAGCCTGATGATGGTGAATGTGATTTCACCGAAACGTCGCATAGACATGCAAAATATTACACAGGGCAAAACCCGAACTCAGAACAATCTACATATATATATGTAGATTGTTCTGAGTTCGGGTTTTGCCCTGTGTAATATTATATATATATAATATATATATATATATATATATATTCCAGCTAAAAACATTTGATACATACAGAATATAGTTGTCGGCTATGAATAAATTAACTGCCTTGAAATGGTCCTGGGTTGGGCCTAGAGGCAAAAAGGAGCTGTGACGTTCCTTCAATATACCAGGGTGATCCAACATAAAAAAACATTTGACATATATATATGTGTGTGTGTGTGTGTGTTTTTTTTGTAGATTTTCACTGGTACAGGTATGACGGTCTTGGTATATTTGGGTTTCTTCCCGTGTAGGATTTGGAAATTTCTGGCGACGTTTCGACGAGGTCTCACTCGTCATCTTCAGGCTGGTGTTTCTGTCCTTGTTCTCAGGCGAACACTGTGAGACCTGCGCTGCCTTCCTTCTATAAATACTGGGGGCTGGGTGTGGTTTGATGGCTCAGCAATTGCCTGCTGTGTAGAAACTTCCTGGTGAGTCCGTGGGGTAACATCTGGGGTCGTTGATGTAGCTGAGGTCTGCTGATTAGTTAATGGTTGTAGATTAGGCGTGATAGCCTGAGTAGTTGGAGCTTGCAGGCTACTTGATTGTTTTGCAATGTGTGTTCTGAGTCTGGTTTCTATGGCTGGGATACGTTTGAGGGCTGGTTTCCAGATGTCTGGTAAGCGGGAGGTATCATCCCGCTTGTTCATATTTTGGGGATGTTTTTCTATCTCGATGGCTTCCATGATTATTCTTTTGCTGTAGTGTTCTGTTTTGGAAATTAATTTGGTACTGTCAAAATCAATTTCATGTCCTGTAGTTTTGAAGTGTTGGAAAAGGGAGGAGGTTTTTTCTTTTTTCCTTAATGCATTCTTATGTTCTGCAACACGTGCATTTACTCTCCTGTTAGTTTGTCCAATACATGTGGCTGGGCAGATTTTACATGGTATTTGATAAACTCCCTGGTTTTCTAGCTGGATATTGTCTTTCGGGTTTCTTAGGATGTTGGCTATTTTTTTATCTGTACCAAAGGCTGTCTTGATGTTGTGTTTGCGGAGAATTTTACTGATTTTATCTGTGGTGCCTTTGATGTAAGGGAGGAGGGCGGTGCCATTGTCCTTTTCTGTGTCTTGGTTCTTGGGGGGGTGTCTCTTTTTTGATTAAGTTGTTAATTGCCTCTCTTTGGAATCCATTGGAAATTAATACATTTGTGAGACTGTGTAATTCATGTTCCAGGTGGTCTTTGTCGGCTAGGCGTTTGGTTCTGGAAATGAGGGTCTTGGCTACAGAATTGATCTGTGCAGGGTGGTGGTGGGATTTTGCGTTAAAGTAGCGGTTGGTGCGTGTTCTTCTGGTAGATGGTATGTCCTAGGGAGCCATCGGGTTTTTTGTAGATTAGGATATCCAGGAAGGGAAGCTTGTTGTTGGTTTCTATTTCCATGGTGAATTGTATTTTGGGGTGTAGGCTGTTGAGATGTGTGAGAAAGCTGTCCAGTCTTTCTTTCCCATGTGGCCAAATTATGAAGGTATCATCTACATATCTAAGCCAGAGTTTGGGTTTGTATTCAGATTTGTCCAAGGCGTTGGTTTCAAAATATTCCATGTATAAGTTTGCGATGACGGGTGACAGGGGTGATCCCATAGGAGCTCCTTCTATCTGTTTGTATCTTTGTCCATTGTGGATGAAGTATGTATTCATCAGGCAGTGGTTGTAAGTCACTGGGTTGTAGGTTTTGTTCCTTTATCATCCCCAAAGAAAAATCATCCAGATGCCCCAAGCTCTATGGCCTCCCCAAGATACACAAAGAAGGAACAACATTCAGACTCATAGTCAGCTCCATAGGCTCACCCCTACAGAATCTTGCCAAATTTCTTGCCAAACAACTCCAGCCCTATGCAGAATCCATCATGTCTCATGTACAAAACTCATTCCACTTCATAGAAATCATAAAGGAACAAAACCTACAACCCAGTGACCTTCTCGTAAGCTTCGATGTCATATCTCTCTTCAACGAAGTGCCTATCAAAGAAGCCCTGACAGCCATCCAAAACAAATACAACCCCCCGAAGCACATCTTAGATCTGACCAACCACTGCCTGATGAATACATACTTCTTCCCATGTAGGATTTGGAAATTTCTGGCGACGTTTCGACAAGAGCCGGGGTGGCGCAGCAGGTAGAGTGCTGTACTGCAGGCCACTGAAGCTGACTGTAGATCTGAAAGTCAGCAGTTCAAATCTCATCACCGGCTCAAGGTTGACTCAGCCTTCCATCCTTCCGAGGTGGGTAAAATGAGGACCCGGATTGTGGGAGCAATAGCCTAGCTCTGTTACAAAGTGCTATTGCTAACATGTTGTGAGCCGCCCTGAGTCTAAGGAGAAGGGCGGCATAAAAATCAAATAAATAAATAAATAAATAAATAAATAAATAAATAAATAAATAAATAAATAAATAAATAAATAAATAAATAAATAAATAAATAAATAAATAAATAAATAAATAAGGTCCCACTCGTCATCTTCAGGCTGCTGTTTCTGTCCTTGTTTTTATATATATATATACACCAGGGTGATTCAACACAAAAACATGTAACCCTTTCCTGGTGCAGAGCTGAAGGGATTGGATACTGTAGCCTAGAGGATAATTCTCTGCCTTACAAGGCAAAGGTTGCAGGTTCAAGTCCCAGTGGGTATGGCTAGCTGATGAGGCCAAAATAAGGCCGAAACCATCATCAGGCTGAAGTTTCCAAGCTTCGTGCTGTTGTAAAATGGAATGTTGGCAACTGTCATTTCTTCCTAGTATATAGTGTGGGGGTGGAGATTTGGTTTGAATGTAGCAAATAGATTGGGTGATTATGTTTCAGTGATCTGATTGGTTGGTGTAATCATAATTATTAGAAGGATTGACATGGTGATTTTTATGAAGTGTTTTTTGTTTAAGGCTGGTTTCCAAATTTCAAAATTCCAAATTCATAACTATTACAAGGATTGACATGGTGATTTTTATGAAGTGTTTTTTGTTTAAGGCTGGTTTCCAAATTTCAAAATTCCAAATTCATAATTATTAGAAGGATTGACATGGTGATTTTTATGAAGTGGTTTTTTTTGTTTAAGGCTGGTTTCCAAATTTCTGGTAGGCGGGACGTGTCATCTCTTTTATTTATGCAAAGGGGGCTCCTCTCAATTTCTATGGCTTCTAGAGCAATTCTTCTATATAAATTCTCTGTTTTGTGAAGTAATTTAGTTTTTTCAAAGTCAATTTCGTGCCCTGTTTTTTTAATGTGCTGGACAAGGGAGGAAGTCTTTTCTTCTTTTTTAACTGCATTCACATGTTCTGCAATGCGTTGGCTCACTCTTCGGTTGGTTTGTCCAATGTATGTGGCTGCACATGTTTTGCAAGGGATTTCATAGATTCCTTGGTATTCCAATTGGATTTTATCTTTGGGGCTCCTTAGGATATTAGATATTTTTTGGTTGGTGCAAAATGAACTTTTGATGTTATGTTTGTGCAGAATTTTACTAATTTTGTCTGCGGTGCCCTTGATGTAAGGGAGGATGGTGGTACCATTGTCCTGTTCTTGATCTTGTTTTTTGGGGGGTGTCTCTTTTTTGATTAGGTTTGTGATTGTTTTCTCTTCGAATCCATTAGAAATTAATACATCTTTGAGTTTGTTCAATTCAGTTTTTAAGTGCTCATGGTCAGCTAAGCGTTTGGTTCTGGTGATGAGAGTTTTGGCCACTGAGGTGATTTGTGCGGGGTGGTGGTGTGAGTGTGCATTTAGATAACGGTTGGTATGGGTTTTCTTTTGGTAGATAGTGTGTCCTAGGCTGCCATTGGGTTTTTTATAGACCAGTACATCTAGAAAGGGAAGTTGATCATTGATTTCTGTTTCCATAGTGTTCTGTCTGGGTTCCCCCAGACCTCAACACCAACTGGAAAAAACAGCCAGACACTCTGGTAAAAGCCAAAAGTAGTTTATAACTGGAAAAAATAAGCACAGAGGAAAACCTGTTCTTCCCAACAGACAGGATATAATACGGTACAGCAGGGTCCTGATGTCCAGACAATACAGCAAGCTTCTTGCTGGCACACCCCCCCAAGGTTTCAATAGTCAAAGGCACAAACCAGGATTCCAAGACGCCAAAGTTCACAGTCAGGTCCCATGACTCTCAAAGATAAAACTCCACAAGCCAGGAAGGGTGGGTCTGCCTTTTAGCCTTTCCCAAGAGCACCACACCCAAACCCAGCTGCTGCCACTTTAATGCTGAAAGTATTTAGCCAATTGACTCCGTCTCTGATTAGCTCTTCATTGTCGCAGATCAATTATGGCTTGTGCACTTTCCTCTAAGGAATCCAGGCTGCTTGCTGAGGAGAGCTCCCCCTGGTGGGACTCTGGCTGTCCTCCCTCTTCTTCAGCCTGGGATTCCTCCTCGTCTGTCTGCACCTCCTGTTCCTCAGCCTCTCCCTCTGAGCTGGAAACCGACAGAAGGTCAGCCGTTCCCGGAGGGGCCTCAGACGGAACCACAACACCTAGTAAACTGTATTTTGGGGTGTAGGCTGTTAAGATGTGTGAGGAAATTGTCTAGTTTTTCCTTACCATGTGGCCAAATTACAAAGGTATCATCAACATATCTCAGCCAAAGTTTAGGTTTGTATTTGGATTGCTCTAATGCATTATTTTCGAAATATTCCATATAGAGGTTGGCGATGACCGGTGAGAGAGGTGATCCCATGGGGGCTCCCTCTATCTGTTTATATCTTTGTTCATTATCACTGAAACATAATCATCCAATCTATTTGCTACATTCAAACCAAATCTCCACCCCCACACTATATACTAGGAAGAAATGACAGTTGCAAACATTCCATTTTACAACAGCACGAAGCTTGGAAACTTCAGCCTGATGATGGTGAATGTGATTTCACCGAAACGTCGCATAAACATGCAAAATATTACACAGGGCAAAACCCGAACTCAGAACAATCTACATAGGGAGGGGCTATATGTTTTTTTATGTCGGATCACCCTGGTATATTGAAGGAACGTCACAGCTCCTTTTTGCCTCTAGGCCCAACCCAGGACCATTTCAAGGCAGTTAATTTATTCATAGCCGACAACTATATTCTGTATGTATCAAATGTTTTTAGCTGGAATTTTAAAATTAAGGGAGACTAGGATGGTCCCATTTCGGCCTTGTTCTGGCCTCATCAGCTAGCCACACCCTTCCTTACTGGGATTCGATCTGGCAGCCTCTGCCTTGTAAGGCAGAGAATTAGCAGTTGAGCCACCAGACCTGATCCCTCCAGCTCTGTACCAGGGAGGGGCTATATGTTTTTTTTTTTTGATCCGACATAAAAAAACATTTTTACAACAGCACGAAGCTTGAAACTTCAGCCTGATGATGGTGAATGTGATTTCACCGAAACGTCGCATAGACATGCAAAATATTACACAGGGCAAAACCCGAACTCAGAACAATCTACATATATATATATATTCGGGTTTCTTCCCTTGTAGGATTTAGAAATTTCTGGTGACGTTTTGACGAGGTCCCACTCGTCATCTTCAGGCTGGTGCTTCTGTCCTTGTTCTATGGCGAACACAGCAAGACCTGAGCTGCCTTCCTTCTATAAATACTGGTGGTTGGGTGTGGTTTGGTGGTAGGTAGATAGGTAGGTAGGTAGGTAGGTAGATAGATAGATAAATCTGTTTACTGTTTTCATCTATCATGTTTTTTTTCTTATAGAAATTCTCATTATCATTAAGTCCACTTGTATTTTCCATGAAATAACTGCAAAAAATCTGTTTGTATTTCAGTCTGTAGGGGTAATCAGATAATTTCAGTTATCTCCAAAAGGATTTGTTTGCCTTCACTAGTAATTTCTGGTCAAAGTACAGTATTAAAAAGTTCAAGCACTTTTCCAGCCCATAAATCACACAATTCCTCTAAAGTAATCATATTGTGTTCTGGTAATCAACTTTCAAGGTTTTGTTTTTCAATTGATTAGCAAACAAGACTTTTTTTCCCACACCAGAGATTCTTTGTAATTAACATCATAGTTGTTAAATCAATTTCACAAAGCATTTATAAAGTTTTCCAAAAACAACTCTAAAATCACCTCTTTGATGTATATTACAAAATATTGCAAAAAAAATAAAGATTTTACAAAATTGAAAAGAAAGATGTGGCCCTTCTTTTTAAATTGATTGGAGAGAATCTCACCCACTGACCGGTAAACTTGTTTCAAATATTTGCTTCTTCATTCATTCATTATTTAACTTAGTCGCCACACATATTTTTTGAAACAACTCTCGGCAGCTTACACCATTAAAAAGATTAAAATCATAAAAGAAAAATATTTCTTAACAAGTGAAAATTGAAATTACAATAAAAATGGAATTATAGTTAAATGATGGGGAGGGAAGGAGCTCAATGTGTGGATGGAGAGGTGGCATTGCCTCTTAGTTCATTAACCATCTCCATTATGATGCATCATCATTGGGATCTGAAGCTATCTATAGAACCAGATCTTAAGGCTTAAGGAATAAAAAATTGTATTTTATTTGATGCCCATAATATCAAAAATTTAAGGTAAAGTTATGTCCTCGGTGAATTGGAAGTTCCACCTCTTGCAATGAAGGCCTATCTACTCACTCTTTGTTTTGTTTTGTTCAATTGCATCCTCCTTTCAGACTACAGTTGAAGTGTACATGTGTATTGATGATATTGTATTTCTGTGAACTTGTGTTGATCTATGGAATGGTTCTGCTATCCTCTGATATTTCCCAAAGGTACTTTTTTTCAAGAGGTAAGTGGACTCTATTGTTTTTCTTTGAGGACATTTCACTTCTAATCCAAGAAGCTTCTTCAACTCTGACTGGATAGTGGAGAATGGAAGGATTTATACTCATTGCAGACAGCTAGTCACTTGGATTCTTTTTACAGAGTCATTGAGGCTACTTGGAAGTTTATCTGTGTCCATGGGGTCACCTCAGTAGTGCAAATGGGTGAGGATCCTTCTCAGAACTGCTGAAAGGACTACATTGTGGACTGGAGATGGATGATATTGTATTCCTGCCCCTCATCCCATTCTGGGAAGTCTTGTCTCCTTAGCCAGGGCCGCCATCAGGAATTTTGGGGCCCCATACAGCCTAAGTGTCTGCCCCCCCCCCCCACCATTTTAAAACTACAATGAAATTCTAGTAAAATACAGTGATCCCCCGGTTATTGCGTCCCCGACCATTGCGAACAGGGTAATTTGCGATTTTTGAACCCGGAAGTCAGAACACCATCTGCGCATGTGTGCCCTTTTTTTCTATGGGCACGCATGCGTAGATGGCGCCGGGCAGATCAGCTGCTGGGCGGCTTCCCTAGGTCTTCCCCCTCTTGGCCGGCATCAGCGAGGAATTTCCCCACCACCGCCCACGCAAACTCCTCGCTGCTGCCGCTTCGCTCGGGCCGCTTCCCAGCTGAGTACTCAGCTGGGAAGCGGCCCGAGCGAACGGCTTGTCCGCAGCCTGCCTGCCCGCACGCCCACGGCTCGCGCGCCCTTCTCCCGCCCACGCCGTTCGCTCGGGCCGCTTCCCAGCTGAGTACTCAGCTGGGAAGCGGCCCGAGCGAACGGCTTGTCTGCAGCCTGCCTGCCCGCGCGCCCGCGGCTCGCGCGCCCTTCTCCCCCCCATGCCGTTCGCTCGGGCTGCTTCCCAACTGAGCCCTCAAGCCAAGCGCAGAAGTTCGCCTTTGGCGCTTGGCTTGAGGGCTCAGTTGGGAAGGCGCGCGGGTGTTTTAAAATGTCCCCGCCGACATGGGGGGCTCGCTAGCACACCCCCAAACCCGGGTTGGGGGTTCGGGGGGGTGCTAGCGAGCCCCCCATGTTGGCGGGGATGTTTTAAAACACCCGCGCGCCTTCCCAACTGAGCCCTCAAGCCAAGCGCAGAAGTTCGCCTTTGGCGCTTGGCTTGAGGGCTCAGTTGGGAAGGTGCGTGGGTGTTTTAAAACGTCCCCGCCGACATGGGGGGCTCGCTAGCACACCCCCAAAGCCGGGTTGGGGGTTCGGGGGGGTGCTAGCGAGCCCCCCATGTCGGCGGGGACGTTTTAAAACACCCGCGCGGCTTTCCAATGAGTCCCGAAGACAAACGCAGAAGTTTGACGTTTGTCTTCGGGACTCATTGGAAAGCTCCGATCGTTTTAAAACAGTTGCGCCGTTCTCCGCTGAGTCCTGGCGAACTTCCCCGCTTTAGGAGTCAGCGGAGAACGGCGCAACTGTTTTAAAACGATCGGAGCTTTCCAATGAGTCCCGAAGACAAACGTCAAACTTCCGCGTTTGTCTTCGGGACTAATTGGAAAGCCGCGCGGGTGTTTTAAAACATCCCCACCGACATGGGAGGCTCGCTAGCACACCCCCAAACCCGGGTTGGGGGTTCGGGGGGGTGCTAGCGAGCCCCCCATGTCGGCGGGGACGTTTTAAAACAGCCGCGCCGCCCCCAATCTTCGGCTCCTCGCTAGCGCTGCGGAAGTTAAAAACACCATCTGCACATGCGCAGATGGTGTTTTTACTTCCGCAACGCTACTTCGCGAAAACCCGCTCGTTGCGGGGGGTCCTGGAACGGAACCCTCGCAACGAGCGGGGGATCGGGGGATCACTGTATTAACAATTCAAAGCAAAAAAAGCTTAATATTTTCATGAAAAATGGACCACTGTAGTACCGCAAACTATCCTAAACACATTATCCAAGTTGTGCATTTGACTCCCATGCTGTGTTGCAAATACCATCAAGTTTAATTATAATTTCTCTACCAGGAAAACCGCCTGGATGATCTATTAGCAAGCTACTATCTCTTTGCCTTGGAATTCACAACACTGCATTCTTTCTTCTCAAGGTTGTTGCTATTAGAATTCAGGCACCAAAAGATAATTTGTTTCTTAAAAGTTGCTATGGAAAAAAGATTGATGCAGCAATCACTAAACAGCCCTCGATTCCCTGACTTTGTTAGCAAACTTTGTATTTGTAACCCAAAAAGGGCATTTGCAATTACTTGGGAAAAAAATTATGCTCAAATTTATATTATTATTGTTGTTCAGATAATGGTGGAAGGAAGGAAGGATGGATTACAGGCTTTAAAATAATTTTTATAATTTGGTTTGTGAGGTTCAGAAGTAAAGAAGGCAGAATTTGAGCATATGTGATTATGTTTCTTTAGAATTTAGGACTTCATGTATGAATGCATTGAATTTAACGTGTTATTTTTATGTTAAAATACGAATGGCTACAACCAGTGTAATAAGCTTCTGTTGCAGAGATGTGCATGCAGGAATGCTGAACAAAATGGAATAAGGTTTTGACTTCAAAACCACCAGCCAAAATGTGGACCACTCACATTATTTACATGGGAAAAATGTGCTTACAATGCCCTGTTTCAAAAGTTCTCAACCTTCTTTGCCTTTACT
Source organism: Erythrolamprus reginae (assembly GCF_031021105.1). NCBI lineage: Eukaryota > Metazoa > Chordata > Lepidosauria > Squamata > Dipsadidae > Erythrolamprus > Erythrolamprus reginae. The sequence goes on along the minus strand of NC_091951.1, from coordinate 17,452,539 downwards.
ATGCATCACTGCCCTTAAGGGATAGCAGAAATTATAAATTCAAAATGACTGAAGTAGAAAGGCATTTTGAAGCAAGGAAGCAATAAAAACAGTATCTGCAATTGAGAGAAAGGCCACACCAGGGCATACAGGCAGGCTGTGCCTCAAACAAAGACCATCCATCTGTGTCCACCTCAGCCAAAGCTGACTTACTTTTCAAAACAGACCCCAGCACATCAAGAAAAAATTAGAGACTTCCATCCTGCAGCCCCAGGAAAGGCCAAATCACAAAGTCTCAGCAACTGCATTCATCAAAATCTGCATTAGCAAATCTTTTTTAAAAGGATGCTAAACTCAGGAAATATAAGGGTTCCCATTAAGTTGCAATACAGGAATGATACTCCTCTCCACTCCTTTCCCCGCCCTAATCAATCCCCACCAAAGTTTCAGGATGGACACCCAGAACTTTCTGACTGCTTCAGGCATCATTTGATTAATGATGACAAAATGATGGGGTAGGGAGAAGTAAAAACAAGGTTCCTGCAGAGAAGCTGAAAAACCTCTTGCAATCCTCTCTTGCCAGTATGTGCAAGTTTTTTTTTACATCAGTACATTTAAACCCACCTAACCAATTTCCATGACATTCTATACTGCTCAAAAAAAAATAAAGGGAACACTTAAACAACAGAATATAACTCCAAGTAAGTCAAACTTCTGTGAAATCAAACTGTCCATTTAGGAAGCAACACTGATTGACAATCAATTCCATTTTGTTGTCAGCCCATTCAACTTTGTACAGTACAAAGTATTCAATGAGAATATTCCATTCATTCAGATCTAGGATGTGTTCTTTGAGTGTTCCCTTTATTTTTTTGAGCAGTGTAGTATCCAGTTGTCATTGGAAAGGGTTGACCATCACATGGTATAACTTACTTTGGACTGGAATGGGAAAAGTCAGAATTTGGGCCCTCAGGTTTCCTTCCAGCATGGGGGTGGTGCCCATTTTTATTTATTTATTTTGTCAAGTACGTATTGGTGACATACAAAGAGATAACAATATATGCACAATATTAGTAAAAGAGAAACATTAAGACAGGGGACGGAAGGCACACTGGCGTACTTATGCACGGCCCTTATTTTTGCCCAACTCCACTAACTTGAGTTTAAGCGGATCTCTGCCCCATTATGTCGATCCGAGTCGAGAGTGCCACAAAAACAAGTCAGAATGACCCCTTTTTAAGCCTAACCCGGTTGCACCAAAGAAACCGTTCACCCCGTTGCATTTTCAAGTTTCCCTCCCAGGCTTTCCTTTGAGCAGGAGCGAGGGAAGGGCGAACCCATCCCGTCTAAAACCCCGATCGGCTTCGACGCTTCTCAACGTGCCTCCCCCCCCCCACTGCAACTCTTAAAGCACGGCAGATGGACGCGGCAGAGGCAGGGAAATGTGACTGCGGGGGGGGGAGCCTTCCGCCGGAGGAGCTTTAACCGCCTGATCTGCAAGACTGATCTCCCTCAAACCCCAGCTCTGGTCCGTCGGTTGAGCTGACGCGCTTCTCCCGCCTGTTCTCGTGAATGGATGACACCTGGATTCTCTCCTCCTCCCCCCCACCCAACTCCCCCACGCTTCTCCCTTTTAGAGTTGTTTGCTAAGTGGCACTAAACTCCTCGTCTCTCCCCACCCCAACCCCGTCCATTCCCGAGCCATGTGTTGGAAAGAGAGGAGGAGGAGGAAACTGAGACTGTTGACAACGGAAGGCAGGAGATACAACCTCCTACCTTCGCCGCGTGCTTTATTCCAGGAGGACTGCGCTGCCAAAGGCTCCGTCGAGGCTTTGAATCCTGCTTCGCGAGGGCGCGGAGTCCCGCTCCCATTGGTTAGGCAGGCAGCCGGCAAGAGAGGGCCGGTACTGCGCCTGTGCAAGGAGCTGCTGACTTGGCGCAGGGAGGCCGGCGGGCGGGCCCCATTAATTGGTCAATTTGGCCGGGCCCGGGACACCAGTCCCAGTAGTACCCATCTATCGGCGGCCCTGTCCTTAGCAGATGCATTATGTTAATATAACTATCCCGTTTCTTACCATGTCCTTCACAAGTTTCATGGCAATTTAATTAATTAATTAATTAATTAATTAATTAATTTTTCACTTTTATGGTTATCCTAAATTAGCCTTACATTCTTTGTATGTTAATTTCTTTTGATTTCAAATATTCCTTAATTTTCAAAAGGAGCATACAAACTCAATAATAACTGCAATAAATAATTAAATAATTAAATTCAAGAATTAAATAATTGTTGTCGTGCTGTTTTTGTATTCTGTGAGCTGCCCTGAGTCTTCAGAGAAGGTTAGCATACAAATCTAAATAATAATAATAATAATAATAATAATAATAATAATAATAATAATAATAACAACAATAACAATAACAACAACAATGATAAATGTTATGAGCCAGAGAGACCACTTCATGATCAGATACTGACTTTTATCATTAAATGTCCCTTAGAATTTAGATCTGGTCTCAGGATGATAATGTAGCACTTGGGGAAGAAGATGCAGCCCAGTAGCCCAGCACCAGAAGCCAACAGGGAGAAAACCTGCACAGCCACCATGTATTTCCCTTTGGTGCTCAAGTAGGTGAGCAGGAAGGAGATCCAGACACTGCAGAAGACCAGCATGCTGAAGGTGATCAGTTTGGCTTCATTAAAAGCCCCAGGCAGGTTCCTGGCCAGGAAAGCCATTGTGAAGCAAATGGCAGCAAGGAAACCCATGTAGCTGAGAACAACATAAAACATGGTGACAGAGCCTTCATTGCATTGAAGGATGATCTCTCCATACTGGGAATGCATGTCAGAGTCAGGAAATGGAGGAGAAACTCCCAGCCAGATTGCACAAATTACAATTTTTCCAGCAGAACCAGAAAGGATGATGGAGTTGGCCAAGCTCCTCCCCAACCATCTCCTCACCCTGTTCCCTGGTTTCGTGGCCAGGAAGGCCAGCACAACCATGACTGTTTTGGCTAACACACAAGACACAGCAACTGAGAAGATTATGCTGAACATTGTTTGTCGGAGAAGGCAGGTGGCTTTCCTTGGTCGGCCAATGAATAAAAAGGAGGACAAAAAGCAGAGCAAGAGGGAAACCAGGAGGATGTAGGACAGGTCACGGTTGTTAGCTTTAACAATGGGGGTTTCTAGGTATTTAAGAAATATGGATAAAACCAAGCCTGTTGTTAGAAACAAGAGTACAGCAAAGGAGACCAGGATGATGCCCAAATGTTCTTCATAGGACAGGAAGGTTATTCTTTTGGAGATACATTGGATTCTGTCATCAGTTGAATATTCATCATCTGGACACTTGGTGCATTTTTCAGTATCTGGGAAAACAGTAAGTAATATTACTTTTATAGTTTCTCCTTTCACATTCCAACAAAGACCTTCTTTAGATGATTGTGTGAGACAAAAAAACCATAGTAATTGATAAAGTGAAATATAGATATAAAAAGATATACAGTGGTACCTCTATCTAAGAATGCCTCTACTTAAGAACTTTTCTAGATAAGAACTGGGTGTTCAAGATTTTTTAGCCTCTTCTCAAATACCATTTTTGAGCCCAGAAAAATTTCCCAGGAAATTTGAGAGTGGCACGAAGGTCCAGCCAGTTTCCTGCCATTCCCCCTTTAATCCCGGCCATCTCGGGCTTTTCTGGGGTGCCAGAGGAACTTTTATGTGGCACTTAAGGAGGCTTTGGCAGTCCAGAGCGAATGAAGCAATTTCCTTTCTCTGGGCGCTTGGAGAAGTGTTGGTATGTCTCGGTGCAGCTAGGCTACACGACATTAGACATACACTGAGCAGAGATTAAGGAAGAATGTGGATGTGTGATACAGCCAGTAATGACACAGACCTAATATGCTGAATAAGTATTATTTACACATATACATAAAGCAGAAATAATCTTGACTAAATGGTGGCAAAATGAGATACAAGTAGAGATACAAGAGATGGAAAATATAGTAGAAAATATAAGGAAAACTAAGAATACAAGAATTAGGGAAATGAGAAGGAAAATATTACGTTCAACTCGCACACTTTCAGCAGAACGTATGGGGTAATTGTTGGCATGGCTGTCAAGATAAAGGAGTGTTTATGCATATGATTTGGGAATGCCCCATAGTGCAGGAATTGTGGCAAAAAGTGCAAGAGGATATAAATAGAATGTTAAATATACAATGGATAATCACAAAGGAAATGGCAGTATTAGTTAAAAGCAATGCGATGGGAGATTTAGAGAAATAAAACAAGCGCTCAGGCGGTAATAGTTTTGGGTTGGAAGGATGCGACAAAATGGACAATGCAAAATTGGTATAGGTACATGGTGGATCATATTCAATTTGAAATTATGGATAAAAAGATAAATTTGGATAACGAAACTGAATTGAAACAACTGATGGGACAGTGGGACAAAGTAAGAAGATATATGATGAGTAGAATCTGAGACAAAGCTACAAGAAATAAATTGGAATCACTCTATAATAGAAACATAGAAACATAGAAGACTGACGGCAGAAAAAGACCTCATGGTCCATCTAGTCTGCCCTTATACTATTTCCTGTATTTTATCTTACAATGGATATATGTTTATCCCAGGCATGTTTAAATTCGGTTACTGTGGATTTACCAACCATGTCTGTTGGAAGTTTGTTCCAAGGATCTACTACTCTTTCAGTAAAATAATATTTTCTCATGTTGCCTTTGATCTTTCCCCCAACTAACTTCAGATTGTGTCCTCTTGTTCTTGTGTTCACTTTCCTATTAAAAACACTTCCCTCCTGAACCCTATTTAACCCTTTAACATATTTAAATGTTTCAATCATGTCCCCCCCTTTTCCTTCTGTCCTCCAGACTATACAGATTGAGTTCATTAAGTCTTTCCTGATACGTTTTATACTTAAGACCTTCCACCATTCTTGTAGCCCATCTTTGGACCCGTTCAATTTTATGTAATTAGTAATATGTAATTAGACATTTTGCTCTTGGCTTATAGTGGTTTATATAAGAAACACCCCTGATATGGTGATGGGGTATGTGTGTGTGTCGGGGTGGTGGGCAATTTTTTTCACTATGCACTGTTTTATGTTGTGTGTATATTAACCTTGTTAAAAATCAATAGAAATATATTTTTTAAAAATCAGAAATAATCAACAAACCGCACATAGCAAGCCCTAAGTAAAATACAGTCCCCCCTCAAGGTAAAGGCAAAAGGTGAATGAGAAATCCAGCGTCATCGACAGGAGAGAGTACTGGCGCTCTCTTATGGCTAGCCAGTCAAAGTCCTTTAAGTGATATTACAACTGTAAATGTATAAACTACAATAGGCAGTTTAACAGACATGGCAATCCCAAATAACAGTATGTACCATGTACTAACAATCTCCTCCCTTGGAGTTGACAATTGTTAAACACAGTTGTAATTAAGGCTTCAGGTTATACCTGGTACAATTGTCAATATGTGGTTTAGCCCCCTGCGCCTTGGTGAAATTGTCAGCAAGATTTTCAGAACTTTCCCTACTGGCATTTAGCTTGTCAAATCATTTCTTATCATTGATTAAACAATATGTCGACCCACTATCAACAACCCACAAACCACTCTTAATATTCCTGGTTTGTTTAACATTCCTGGTAGTCACAAAGATATCGCCAGGTTCTTCCTTCCATTGACAAAATTTTGCAATATGTCCTTTTTGTTTACAAATGTAGCAAGTTCTAACAGAAATGTTTTTAGCCACAAAAGTCTTTTTCTGCTGAGGTTTTTCTTCTTTAAACTGCAAACGGTCTCTGCGAAGATTCGCTTTTTCCAGCAATCGCCCTGTAATCTCAGTCAAAGTAAGTTCATCTTTGGACAATTGTATATGTGCTCCAACCCTGTCCTGCACATATTTCCTTCGCAAAATGTCCCAACACTTGGCAGCTGAGCTCTCACCATGAATGTGAGTTAATTTCTGGTCTGCAAGCGTAAGACCAACTAAACTGCGAGCTTTCAAATTGTCCCAGTTAAAGTCTTTTATCTTCTTGGCATCCTCCTCTACATCAAGATCCAAATTGGGAGGTTCAGCAACAATATCCCATAGTTCAACAACATAGTACATTTATCAGTCCAGGTGCTGTAGTTGCTTCCATCCAAAAATACTAACTGTGATACAATGCTGGCTAAAGTAAACCACACATTAACAAACCACAATTAACTCTGCCACTGGGCCCATAACCAATGTTGGTATATCTCGGTGCAGCTAGGCTACATGACCTTAGACATATGCTGAGCAGAGATTAAGGAAGAGTGTGGATATGTGATACAGCCAGTAACGACACAGACTTAGTATGCTGAATAAGTATTATTTACATATATACATAAAGCAGAAATAATCAACAAACTGCACATAACAAGCCCTAAGCAAAATACACTCCACCCTCAAGGTAAAGGCAAAAGGTGAATGAGCAATCCAGCATCATCGACAAGAGAGAGTACTGGTGCCCTCTTATGGCTAGTCAGTCAAAATCCTTAAAGTGATATTACAACTGTAAATGATTAAACTACAATAGGCAGTTTAACAGACATGGCAATCCCAAATAACAGTATGTACCATGTACTAACAAGAAGGAATAAACCTCTGCCAGTGCCCAGAGAAAAGAAACGGTCCCTTTGCTCTGGGCAGTCCAGAGCGAACAGAATGTTTTCCTTTCTCTGGGCACTTGGAGAGGGAATAAACCACTTTGCTATGGTGACTCCCTCGTGCTGCTTCCCATACACCCAGCACGAGGTTGCCTCCCAGAATGTCTGGATATGGAAAGGCAAAAGGGGGTGCTTCACCCTGGCCAGATCAACTTGGCTTCAGCCAAACCAAGGAGTCACCACAGTGAAGGAAAGGCACCAGCTACAAAGCAAGCAAGCAAGAGGGGAGCCCTTCAGCATGGGAAAGAAAAGGAAGCAGGTAGCAGCAGCAGCAGCCACCTTTCGGTCAAAGGATTGGGAGATTTCCCCCTCTCGCCCGCCTGGGTTTCTCTCTCTGGTGCAGTGTATGGGAGGCAGCCTAACGCCAGGTGTATGGGAGGCGTGTGCTCCTCCTTGCCATCTCAGAGTCCCCCTTTTATTTAAGCCTTAAAGTTTTGGATTTTTTTTATTCCTCTCACCTCACCTTCTTCCTTCAGCAGCGACTGTCTTCCTCCTCCTCTTCTTCCTCCTTCTCCTCCCACCCAAATTCCGAGCTTTTATTTCTTTCCTAATGGGTTTGCATGCATTATTTGCTTTTAAATTGATTCCTATGGGAAAATTGCTTCTACTTACAAACTTTTCTACTTAAGAATCTGGTCATGGAACAAATTAAGTTATTAAGTAGAGGTACCACTGTAATTAGTTTCTGGTTGCCCATCTTAAACTAGTAGACAGATTACAGTTATTTTTTTTTAAAGACACAATATATACAACTACCTTGTTGAAATCAATTTAACACAATGCTTGCAAGGACAACTTCCAGATGATGGGCTGGGGCTGTTGGATTTCAATGGGGAGAGTGTTCAATGGGGCAAGAGATGAAAGAAAAAAGGCAGCCCTTTGAGGTTCCACACGGTGGCAATTTATTATTTATTTATTTATTATTTAGATTTGTATGCCGCCCCTCTCCGAAGACTCGGGGTGGCTCACAACAAGATAGAACAAATAAATAATCCAAATAACTTTAAAATTTTGAAAAGATTTAAAAGAACCCCATATACTAACAGACGCACACACAAACATACCATGCATAAATTAAACATGCCCGGGGGAGGTGTTTCAATTCCCCCATGCCTGACGGCAGAGGTGGGTTTTAAGGAGTTTACGGAAGGCAGGGAGAGTAGGGGCAGTTCTAATCTCTGGGGGGAGTTGTTTAGTTGACGGGACCCGGAGAAGGCCCACTCTGTGGGACCTAATCGGTCGCTGGGATTCGTGCGGCAGAAGGCGGTCTCGGAGATATTCTGGTCCAGTGCCATGAAGGGCTTTAAAGGTCATAACCAACACTTTGAATTGTGACCGGAAATTGATCGGCAGCCAATGCAGAATGCGGAGTGATGGTGAAACATGGGCATACCTAGGTAAGCCCATGACTGCTCTCGCAGCTGCATTCTGCATTCTGCACAATCTGAAGTTTCCGAACACTTTTCAAAGGTAGCCCCATGTAGAGAGCATTACAGTAGTCGAACCTCGAGGTGATGAGGGCATGAGTGACTGTGAGCAATGAGTCCCGGTCCAGATAGGGCCGCAACTGGTGCACCAGGCGAACCTGGGCAAACGCCCCCCTCGCCACAGCTGAAAGATGGTTCTCTAATGTGAGCTGTGGATCGAGGAGGACGCCCAAGTTGCGGACTCTCTCCGAGGGGGTCAATAATTCCCCCCCAGGGTAAGGGACGGACAGATGGGATTGTCCTTGGGAGGCAAAACCCACAGCCACTCCATCTTATCCGGGTTGAGTTTGAGTCTGTTGACACCCATCCAGGCCCCAACAGCCTCCAGGCACCGGCACATCACTTCCACTGCTTCGTTCCCTAAGACATGCATGTACATCTGAATTTACTGTCTTCAAAAGAGTGGCCTTTATTATCCAATTGCAGATGGATTGCTGAATCTTATCCTGATAAGTTTGTTCTTCTATGTGTAGCATGCATTTGTGAAGTGATTATTTCGTTTCTCCAAACTACAGGTCTGCACATGTCTCACTGCATTGAAGAGAAGAAGGACAGTCCCACCAAGAACAAAGGGAGCATTTCTTTCTCTGGGTGCTGGCGGAGGTTTATTCTCACTCCAAGTGCCCAGGGCCATTTCCATATATCTCCAAGTGCCCAGTCATATATATATTTCCATATATATGCCTGGGCACTTGAAGAGAGAATAAACCTCCGCCAGCGCCCAGAGAAAGAAATGGTCCCTTCACTCTGGACAGCGACTGTCCTCCTCCTCTTCTTCTTCCTCCTCCTCCCACCTAAATTCTGAGCTTTTTATTTCTTTCCTAATGGGTTTGCATGCATTATTTGCTTTTAAATTGATTCCTATGGAAAAAACTATTATTATTATTATTATTATTATTATTATTATTATTATTATTATTATTTATTAGATTTGTATGCCGCCCCTCTCCGTAGACTTGGGGTGGCTTACAGCAATTATAAAAAATATATATAATGACAAATCTAATAGTTAGAATCTAAAATAACAATAAAACATTTAAAAAGTCTAAAAAACAAGAAACCCCAATATATGAAAACATACATACAAGCATATCATACACAAAAAACTACATAGGCAGTGGGAGATGTTTCATTCCCCCACGCTTGATGACAAAGGTGGGTTTTAAGGAGTTTACGAAAGGCAAGGAGGGTGGGGGCAGTTCTAATCTCTGGAGGGAGCTGATCCAGAGGGTTGGAGCCACCACAGAGAAGGCTCTTCCCCTGGGTCCCGCAAAACAACATTGTTTAGTTGACAGGACCCGGAGGAGACCAACTCTGTGGGACCTAACCTCTACTTACAAACTTTTCTACTTAAGAACCTGGTCACGGAACGAATTAAGTTCTTAAGTAGAGGTACCACTGTATATGTCTTCAGAGAGGGGCGGCATACAAATCTAATCTAATAAATTGAATATATATGAACCCTGAAGCCTCCAACATGGCCTCTTAGGGGTCTAATGTGCACTACTTGGAAAACTGACTCTTCTGGCTTACTGTATTTTTGGGTTTAAAACCAGGGTGAAATCCAGCAGATTCTGACATGTTCTGGAGAACTGTAGTGGAAATTTTGAGTAGTTTGGAAAATTGGCAAATACCACCTCCGGCTGGTCCCAGAGTGGGGTGGAAATGGAGAATTTGCAATATTTTTCCCTTGCCATGCCCACAGAACCGGTAGTAAAAAAAATTGGATCGCACCACTGGTTTAAAGTGTGGATATATTTTATTTATTATTATTTATTATTTAGATTTGTATGCCGCCCCTCTCCGAAGACTCGGGGCGGCTATATTGAGTTGATTGAAAATCCTCTTCAGCTCTTCAGATATTCCTGCAACTTATGGATTGACAATGTTGCTTTCTTTGTTCTTCTCTTTCTTGCCTATTATGGAGGAGCTCCTGCTGGGTCTCTTTTTGGATTTGATGAAGGCCCAGCTCAGATAGCTACATGTGCTGAGGGTTTCCTTGATGTGTTTTAGGTTTTTCTCCCCTCTTTGCTGGTAGGGAAACCTTGGCAGATAGCTCAGAAGAGTTGGCGGACAGCCCAGAGGACCTGGCAGACAGCCCAGGGGACTTGGCAGGCAGCCTCTTTTCTTTGGATTCGAATGTCGAACAGATAATCAATATGCGTAGCCATAGAGCAATGCAAAGTAGGGCTCAATTAAGGGATTATCAACGGTGATTATGGTGTCACCTGTGTTTGGGTGTGGTTCACAGACTGAGGGTTGGGTGTGGTCCCCATAATGAGGGCTACAGGTATAAAAGGGAGTGGAGGCAGAGGCAAAACGTGGACGTTTCTCTGTGTGGTTTGTGTGGCTTGGCTGTTCCTTGCTTTGAGATCTATGCTCCGTGCTTTTGGATTCAACCCAGCATTGTCAGGCAAGTGGGCGTTGGGAAACCTGTGAATCACTCTTCTATCGTGCCTCGTAAATTTGGAGAACTCCTGGAACTTTCCTGCTACGTGAACTGGTTGCCTTTTTGCTCCACGTGCACTTTGTAACTATCTGAACTTTCGCCTAGAACTGTGTTTTACTCCTGAAGAATAAGGATATTTTGTTTAGTTTTTCCTTTTGTGTTCAATACAATTTTGCTGTTTATCACTGCCCGTGTGTGTCTGACCTTCTTAATTACCCTTAATTACCATCTGAGCCCTCTTAGGCAGAACAACAAGTAGAAAAAATACTTCATTTAACAAAATTCATCTTGCCCAGTCCACAACTTTCTTCCATCTCTTCCTGCCTTATTCTTCAAGATTTTATTCTTTATTCTTTATTCCTTATTTATGGAATAAATTGAACATATTCAAAATAGAAATGAAGAATAAAATAGTCAAGTTTGCATATGTCTTTTAACATGCATTTTGGTTTGGTTGAAGTTTGTGTTGAATCCAATGCCTTTTCCTCTGGTATCACTCACCTTCCTGTGTTGAGATGGTCCCCTCTGGACAAGGAATACAATCATAGCAGCAGATTGGTTCTTCCTTCCGAGTCCGTTTTACAAATCCAGGGTGACAATTATCCACACACTTGGACTGAGGCAGAGACTAAACAGAAAAAAAAATCAATTCCAAAATTACTGCCAAATTTGTATTTATTAAGTTGATTAAAATTAGTGAGGTGAAATCATGAGAACATGTTACTCAAAAAGAGTATGCCAGCACATGGGACATGAATTTGAGCCCTGTATAGGCAAGGGATATTCCTAAGACCCAATTATGTATTCAAGACAAGGTGCTTTCTATTGAAGAATTACACTTTTGTTGTTAGTCACTACTTTTGTCCAACTCCTTGAGCCCCCAAGAACCATAGCACTCCAAAAACCCCAGACCTCCACTTTCTACCAAAATTAAAACTACTATTAGATGACATGGAAAGACACATCCACATTTATTTATGACTTAAATTTGGAGAATTCTTTGTTTCAATGGAAGACTTAATGTAGATGACAATCAAGATAAGCAATTGCACTCAGGGGCTAAGTAGCAATTCATTACAAACTGATCCTCATAATTTAAATTGTCAAAAAGGACTTTTGGGGTGGGGGCCAAAGTCAAGATTTAATCCTTCATTTTTCTAGTTGAAGGCATTATCTCATATTGGACAAGTCATTATGGTTCCATTTTGACTTAACACCTTGGATCACCTTCCTTCCAGTAGGAGGCCTATCCCAGTGGTGAAACAGAGGTATAAATAACTCTGGTCAGATGTGGGCTCTTTAAAAATATCTGAGCCTGCTCAGAAAAGTTTTCAATATTTCCAATCACCTTGTTCAGCAACTTTAGCCGTAAAAGAGCATCTTGATTGATCATTAGCCTCTGTCTTTCCAAACTCCCCAGTTGCTCTTTGGTGGGATCCTTCTTGGAGAAAAGCAACCAACTAATGATATTCAGATCTGCTGCTACATTTCCACTTCGGTCCAAGTATATTGTCTCCAAGGAAAAATTGCAAAACTCATTCTTCTCCAGAAAGGGATGGAACTAGAATTGAAATATCCAGGAATTTTGAAAGCAATTTGAAACATCCTAAAAGAGGGAACAATTTTAAAGCTCAGCCAGTGAACAAGAGATGTTCAGTCCTCCCTTCACTATTTGCCTAAATACTATTAGCACTTAAACTTTATAATACTTCACAGTGCTTTTACAGCCCTCTCTAAATGGTTTATAGAGTCAGCATATTGCCCCCAACAATCTGGCTCTTCACTTAACCAACCTTGGAAGGATGGAAGGCTGAGTCAACCTAGAGCTGGTCAGAATCAAACTCCTGGTAGTGAGCAGTGAGCCAGCAATACATACATTGTAACCACTGTGCCACCACACCTAAATGCAAAGACTGAACAGCCATCAGTCTGAAAAGCTTAAATTTTATTCCTGCAATGAGGAGGGGTTAGATTAAATGCTTGCAGGTTTAGCTGAAATTTAGGAATATTTATTTATTTATTTTATTTATTCATTGGATTTGTATGCCGCCCCTCTCCGTGGACTAGGGGCAGCTAACAACAGTGATAAAAGCAGCATGTAGCAATCCAATAATAAAACAACTAAAAAACCCTTATTATAAAAACCAGACATACATACAGACATACCATGCATAAACTGTAGAGGCCCAGGGGGAAAGAATATCTCAGTTCCCCCGTGCCTGACAGCAGAGGTGGGTTTTAAGGAGCTTACGAAAGGCAAGGAGGGTGGGGGCAATTCTGATCTCAGGAGGGAGTTGGTTCCAGAGGGCCGGGGCCACCACAGAGAAGGCTCTTCCCCTGGGTCCCGCCAAACGACATTGTTTAGTTGACGAGACTGGAGAAGGCCCACTCTGTGGGACCTAATCGGTCGCTGGGATTCGTGCAGCAGAAGGCGGTCCCAGAGATAATCTGATCCGGTGCCATGAAGGGCTTTATAGGTCATAACCAACACTTTGAATTGTGACCGGAAACTGATCGGCAACCAATGCAATATAAAATTCTATCATGCTAACTACAAATCCATAATGTATACATTTAAAATAATTTTATAATAGCAGTGTTTAATATCAAAATATAATTGCTCTTTGGAATATAATCCTGTGAACTAAATCTGGCCTCAGTTTGGCCAGGTTGGTGATTCGAAGAACAAGTAAGGTGAAATGGTTCCCCTACATAGCCTTTAAATATTTTCTAAATAGGAACGATGATATTTTGGGAGTATAAGACACACCTTCTCCTCCCCCGAAAAGAGACTGAAAATTTGGGTGTGTCTTATACTCCGAATGTAGGGTTTTTAAAAAAAGTTTCCCTCCCCCTACTGACATACTAATGATCTTCACGTCTTGCAGGATTTTTTCATTGCTACTCTGAAGAGGTTTTTTCCAGCCCCTACCAGGGAATAAAATAATGTGCTGAAGCTGATCAGACTAAGGATGCTAGCCAGAGGAATACCTGGTTGGTAGATTTCCCCCCTATTTTCCTCCCCCCAAACCAAGTTGTGTCTTATACTCTAGTGCATCTCATACTCCAAAAACATGGTAGGTTTGATGAATCCTAGTCAGGACCCCATACCTGCCATGGCTCTAGCCTTAGAGTTCCCAATTTCACTTTCTCCTCCATTTTTCTCCTTCTAGCTATTGAGGAATATGCAACATTCAAGGCATAGGCCAAAGTCTTAACAAAACTTAAAAAACGGTGTTCATTTTTTATCTGAATTCTGTTCTTTTTCTCTGGCATGTCCAATGGTGCTATCTGGGTACATCGTCTCCGGCCCTTGACAGAAAAGACACGTCTTGAAAAAGAACAGTGAAAAGACTGGTCTTCAAATTTGGAATCCAAAAAAAGATTGGGTTGAAGGGCGTCATCGTTTATCCATTTTCTTTTCTGAAAAGAAAAGGCCCAAACACTATGGATATATTTGTCTTGTCATTTTCAGTTTCTCAACCGTTGTAGTGATCCAGACTTTCCCTTCAATGGGTCCTGGCAAACCTTCAATTGTTAAATGGATCTGCTGAACTCTACTCACAAGGGAGAAAATTTCTAAAGAGTGTACAAAGACATTGACTTGTTTCCACTTAGAAATGGCGTTTCTGAGAGGTTCTATAGCTCTAGTCATTGAGAATTGATGTGAGATAACAACACAAATCCCATTTTTGAGAAGCATAGGAGTGAAAGTTCTCATGAAATTCTCTCCCTCCTCTGTGTCTGTTGAAAAGAGACCAATCAAAGTCCATCTGAAATGGAGGATAAGTTGGACAATTCCTAGATACTGGATCCCATTTTTGGGGAACATGTGATGGAAAAAGGGAATTTGATTTTTATCACTCAGAACCTCTGAAACAATTCCATAACTGATCTGAAGACGCAATAAAGAATGATGTATTATATTTAGATCAGATGAAATAATGATAATAATAATAATAATAATAATAATAATAATAATAATAATAATAATAATAATAATCCACAGTTCGGCGGAGTCTCTTGCGGAGGCCTGGAACAAGGCTGATGCGGAGGCTCTTGACCGGATTGTGCCTTTGCGACCTCTCCGTGGCGCTAGACCCCGTAGAGCCCCATGGTTCAACGAGGAGCTCCGGGAGTTGAAACGCCAAAAGAGACGTCTAGAGAAGCGATGGAGGAAGAGTAGGTCTGAATCTGATCGAACACTTGTAAGAGCTTTTATTAAGACCTACAAAGTGGCGCTCAAGGCGGCAAGATGCGCGTACCATGCCGCCTTGATTGCATCAGTGGAATCCCGGCCGGCCGCTCTATTTAGGGTGACCCGCTCCCTTCTTAACCAGGGGGGAGTTGGGGAGCCCTTGCAGAGTAGTGCCGAGGACTTTAACACGTTTTTCGCTGATAAAGTCATTCAGATCCGGGCCGACCTCGACTCCAATTGTAAAACAGAGTTGGCTGAAAACGAGTCAGTCGAGGTGACTGGGGCACGTACTTGTCCACCTGTCTGGGAAGAGTTTGATCTGGTGACACCTGATGAAGTGGACAAGGCCATTGGAGCTGTGAGTTCCGCCACCTGTTTACTGGATCCGTGTCCCTCCTGGTTGGATTTCGGCCAGCAGGGAGGTGACACGGCGCTGGGCCCAGGAGATTACCAATGCTTCCTTGGGGAGGGGAGTTTTTCCAACACTCTATAAAGAAGCGCTCGTGCGCCCCCTCCGCAAGAAGCCCTCCCTGGAACCAGCCATACTTAATATCTATTGTCCAGTCTCCAACCTTCCCTTTATGGGGAAGGTTGTTGAGAAGGTGGTGGCACTCCAGCTCCAGCGGTCCTTGGAAGAAGCCGATTATCTAGGTCCCCAGCAGTCGGGTTTCAGGCCCGGTTACAGCACGGAAACCACTTTGGTTGCGTTGATGGATGATCTCTGGTGGGCCCGGGACAGGGGTTTATCCTCTGTGCTGGTGCTCCTCGACCTCTCAGCGGCTTTCGATACCATCGACCATGGTATCCTTCTGCACTGTCTGGGGGGGTTGGGAGTGGGAGGCACTGTTCTCCAGTGGTTCTCCTCCTACCTCTCTGGCCGGTCGCAGTCGGTGTTAGTGGGGGGGTCAGAGGTCGGCTCCGAGGTCTCTCCCTTGTGGGCTGCCTCAGGGGTCGGTCCTCTCCCCCCTGCTATTTAACATCTACATGAAACCGCTGGGTGAGATCATCCAAGGACATGGGGTGAGGTATCATCAATATGCTGATGATACCCA
Source organism: Erythrolamprus reginae (assembly GCF_031021105.1). NCBI lineage: Eukaryota > Metazoa > Chordata > Lepidosauria > Squamata > Dipsadidae > Erythrolamprus > Erythrolamprus reginae. The sequence continues at coordinate 17,436,653 of NC_091951.1, read as the reverse complement.
GCTTTACATCTCCACCCCATGCCCAGTCAATGAAGCGGTGGAAGTGATGTCCCGGTGCCTGGAGGCTGTTGGGGCCTGGATGGGTGTCAACAGACTCAAACTCAACCCGGATAAGACGGAGTGGCTGTGGGTTTTGCCTCCCAAGGTCAATCCCATCTGTCTGTCCATTACCCTGGGGGGGGAATTATTGACCCCCTCAGAGAGGGTTCGCAACTTGGGCGTCCTCCTCGATCCACAGCTCACATTAGAAAACCATCTCTCAGCTGTGGCGAGGGGGGCGTTTGCCCAGGTTCGCCTGGTGCACCAGTTGCGGCCCTATCTGGACCGGGACTCATTGCTCACAATCACTCATGCCCTCATCACCTCGAGGTTCGACTACTGTAATGCTCTCTACATGGGGCTACCTTTGAAAAGTGTTTGGAAACTTCAGATCGTGCAGAACGCTGCTGCGACAGCAGTCATGGGCTTACCTAGGTATGCCCATGTTTCACCATCACTCCGCAGTAAGCATTGGCTGCTGATCAATTTCCAGTCACAATTCAAAGTGTTGGTTATGACCTTTAAAGCCCTTCATGGCATTGGGCCAGAATATCTCCGAGACCGCCTCCTGCCGCACGAATCCCAGCGACTGATTAGGTCCCTCAGAGTGGGCCTTCTCCGGGTCCCGTCAACTAAACAATGTCGGTTGGCGGGCCCCAGGGGAAGAGCCTTCTCTGTGGCGGCACCGGCTCTCTGGAACCAACTCCCCCTGGAGATTAGAACTGCCCCTACTCTTCCTGCCTTCCGTAAGCTCCTCAAAACCCACCTTTGTCGTCAGGCATGGGGGAATTGAATCATCTCCCCCTAGGCATGTTTAATTTATACATGGTATGCTTGTGTGTGTGTCTGTTAGTATACGGGGTTTTTAAAAGCTTTAAATATTTTAACTGATTGGATTATTTATGATTTGTACTACTTGCTGTGAGCTGCCCCGAGTCTTCGGAGAGGGGCGGCATACAAATCCAAATAATAAATAAATAAATAAATAAATAATAAAATAAATAATTTATTAGATTTGTATGCCCCTCTCCAAAAAAATCCAAAATGTAAGCTTTTAAGACAGCCAATGTGGTTCTTATCAACATATTAGAATAGTTTATGGTTCTTAACCCTAGAATATTAGCACGTTTCAATATAAATATATGTCCCATCTGGGGTCTAAGATGCTCCTCCCCATTGACTCTGTTATCCACCCATCACCACCCTTCTCACTTTACCAGATAGAGAAATACACAAACAACCTGTGGGACTTTGTAGGTGCCTACGAATGTTGATATCTGAATTGAGATGTCATCAAGAGCTCCATCAAGAACAGCCATCAGGTTGTCCTTCTTGCCACAGCTGTAGTTGGGAACATTGGCCTCTCCAGTTGAGAGCATGTCTAGCAAGGCATCTGAAGTGCCACGGGTGTTTGAATAGTTGTCATGGATGTTGTAGCCAAGTGTGAGATTGTGGAAAAGCTGAGAAATTATGTTGACTTGTTGAATGGCAAAAATGAAGCGTAGGATTCTTTCTGGATTAGTAACTGTAATACTGTAAAAAAAACCTCCACTGTTTAATTTTTATGAAGGTTGGGAAGGTGGGATAAATATCTATTATTCACAAATCTATCATTATTTGTAGTAGTGCTACTTTTTCATTTGTGCAATGGCCAAGATTCAAAATTATTCAATCATTAAAATGGAATAATCAGCGAAGAGGATTTAACATAACTGACCCAGAAAAGAAATTCTAAAAACAAGCCATCCTCTATTATTACTTGAGTCAAGCATTGAATATCAATGAATGGTTATAAAAGTAAGGAAATGCATCGAGCAGAGGCAACCAGAAACTTTTGAATAACCTAGTTGTGATTAACTCAGGATTGTACAAGACTTGGAGGGGGGGGTTGCCCTGTCTTTGGATTTGGGTCTCTTAAAAGAAGACATAAGAGAAAAGCCATGGAAATTCAAATGATTCCAGATATTAAAATAGGTCCTACCATATAGGAGTAACTTTAAGAAAAGAAGACTGGAAATGGAGGGAATGCAACTCCATCTCACTGAATGACTTACGAGAAAGACTGAAAATAAGGAGCTGTGTTGAAAGACAGTGTTATATCAGGTATTATTGTGGCAATGGAGACTATACTAATGAGGTGGTCTCCGGGCTTGTAATAGCTTTGTAGTTTTTTCCCCTTCTGCTCCTCCAACCTCAACAGGCATTTCATTCTCAGCTTCCCAGAGACTGGCTGGGACATCAGCAGAAGCAGAAGGAGGAAGTCCATAATTCATGGGGTTGAATCAATCCTCTTCCTGTTTTTAAGGAAGAACAAGAGAGTTCAAAGAATTCAAAGCATTCTCATAAGATGGAAATGAGACTGACTTTCTTGACTGAGAGGGAGATAAACAGAACTTCAACTGGAAAGGAAAGAAAGGAAAGGTATATTCAAGAAGCACAGACCCTTGAGTGTCCCCAAAATTTGTGCAACACAGAGCGTGACCTGAGACATTTATCCTTTTCTGATGCAATATCCCTTACAAGTTGCTTCAGTCTGATGTTTACGTCAAAGGCAATCATTGGAGAAACCTCAAGGGAGATCTCACAGACCATGATTTTAATAGTTATTGTAAGAAGCAACATCTCCTCTGGGGATTCTGATTCTGTGCAGAGAAGCTGGAGAAAAGAATAGTGAAAAATCATAGCTATACCCTAGGGCAGTGTTTCCCAACCTTGGCTACTTGAAGATATTTGGACTTCAACTCCCAGAATTCCCCAGTTAGCATTCGCTGGCTGGGGTTTTCTGGGAGTTGAAGTCCAAATATCTCCAAGTTGCCAAGGTTGGGAAACACTGCCCTAGGGGGCACTGGTCTGAAGTGGCTGTGGTCCTTGCTTTCTGGACATGTGAAGAGGTTGCATGGGCTCCAACACTTGAGACTTTCAAAGGGAGATTGGACTGCCATTTGTCTGAAATGGCATAGGGACTCCTGCCTGAGCGGGGGGTTGGACTAGATGACCTACAAGGTCCCTTCCAACTCTAATAAACAAATGAACCAACAAACAAACAAGCAAATAAAAAAACAAACGAATAGATAGATAGATAGATAGATAGAGAGAGAGAGAGAGAGAGAGATAGATAGATAGATAGATAGATAGATAGATAGATAGATAGATAGATAGATTTTAAAAATTATGCTGAAGGAAGATATTTCAACACTCGGGCAATTGGGTGTTGTCCTTCAATATACAGTGATCCCCCGCTCGTTGCGAGGGTTCCGTTCCAGGACCCCCCCAACGAGCGGGTTTTCGCGAAGTAGCGCTGCGGAAGTAAAAACACCATCTGCGCATGTGCAGACGGTGTTTTTACTCCCACAGCGCTAGCGAGGAGCCGAAGATTGGGGGGGGCGCGGCTGTTTGCCGCCGGCATGGAGGGCTTCCTAGCAGCCCCCCAAACCCGGGTTGGGGGTCCGGGGGGCGCTGGCTCTCGCCGCTTTCGAGCTGAATCCGGGAGCGCTCCCGGACTCAGCTGGAAAGCGCCGAGAACGAAAGGCAAGGAACGGCTTTTCCACGCCGTTCATTCTCGCCGCTTTCGAGCTGAATCCGGGAGCGAACTCGCTCCCGGACTCAGCTGGAAAGCGCCGAGAACGAAAGGCGTGGAACGGCTTTTCCACGCCGTTCATTCTCGCCGCTTTCAAGCTGAATCCGGGAGCGAACTCGCTCCCGGACTCAGCTGGAAAGCGCCGAGAACGAAAGGCGTGGAACGGCTTTTCCACGCCGTTCATTCTCGCCGCTTTCGAGCTGAATCCGGGAGCGCTCCCGGACTCAGCTGGAAAGCGCCGAGAACGAAAGGCAAGGAACGGCTTTTCCACGCCGTTCATTCTCGCCGCTTTCGAGCTGAATCCGGGAGCGAACTCGCTCCCGGACTCAGCTGGAAAGCGCCGAGAACGAAAGGCGTGGAACGGCTTTTCCACGCCGTTCATTCTCGCCGCTTTCGAGCTGAATCCGGGAGCGAACTCGCTCCCGGACTCAGCTGGAAAGCGCCGAGAACGAAAGGCGTGGAACGGCTTTTCCACGCCGTTCATTCTCGCTGCTTTCGAGCTGAATCCGGGAGCGAACTCGCTCCCGGACTCAGCTGGAAAGCGCCGAGAACGAAAGGCGTGGAACGGCTTTTCCACGCCGTTCATTCTCGCCGCTTTCGAGCTGAATCCGGGAGCGAACTCGCTCCCGGACTCAGCTGGAAAGCGCCGAGAACGAAAGGCGTGGAACGGCTTTTCCACGCCGTTCATTCTCGCCGCTTTCGAGCTGAATCCAGGAGCGAACTCGCTCCCGGACTCAGCTGGAAAGCGCCGAGAACGAAAGGCGTGGAACGGCTTTTCCACGCCGTTCATTCTCGCCGCTTTCGAGCTGAATCCGGGAGCGAACTCGCTCCCGGACTCAGCTGGAAAGCGCCGAGAATGAACGGCGTGGGCGGGCGAAGGGCGGGCGGCAGCGAGGAGTTTGCGTGGGCGGTGGGGAAACTCCTCGCTGACGCCAGCAAGAGGGGGAAGACTCAGGGAAGCCGCCCAGCAGCTGATCTCCCGGTTGCCATCTACGCATGCGTGCCCACGGGCACGCATGCGTAGATGGTATTTTGACTTCCTGGTTGAAAAATAGCGAAGTACCCTGTTCGCAATGGTTGGGGACGCAATAAACGGGGGATCACTGTACTCTCTTGTCTCCAAAGACACCTGGGGAAGGACATTCAGAATTATACAGTTTTGTGCCACATTAGATTCTGTTCCAAAAAAAATTATTTTTCTCCACATTCACATACAAATTTAACATGTATATACCTTCCAATATTACATACATGTATTTCCAAATTTTTATCCATTGTTTCATAGGCAATATCTTATTAAATTAATTTTCCCCTTCCTTAACCAACACAAGTCTGTCCCTTTAATTATTCTTTTTTGCACTCCTCTTCCTTCTTCTGACGCTTTCTTCCTCCTACCTGCTTTCCTTTCATTCCTCCTTCACCTTTCTCACCTTCTCTTTTTCCCTCTCAGCTTCTTCAACCTCTCCCTCCCCCTCTCCCTCCCTTTTACTTCCCCTTCTACCTTCTAATACCTTTCCTAGAGTGTCTTCCAACCAAAATAATAATAACAATAATAATAAATATCTACCTTAACCAGTTGCGGCCCTATTTGGACAGGGAGTCATTGCTCACAGTCACTCATGCCCTCATCACCTCGAGGTTTGATTACTGCAACGCTCTCTACATGGGGCTACCTCTGAAAAGTGTTCGGAAACTTCAGATCGTGCAGAACGCAGCTGCGAGAGCCATCGTGGGGCTTCCAAGATTCGCCCACGTTTCTTCAACAGTCCGTTGCTTGCATTGGCTGCCAATCAATTTTCGGTCACAATTCAAAGTGTTGGTTATGACCTTTAAAGCCCTACATGGCAATGGACCAGATTACCTCCGGAACCGCCTGCTACCGCACGAATCCCAGCGACCGATAAGGTCCCACAGAGTTGGCCTTCTCCGGGTCCCATCGACTAAACAATGTCATTTGGCAGGCTCCAGGGGAAGAGCCTTCTCTGTGGCGGCCCCGGCCCTCTGGAACCAACTCCCCCCAGAGATTAGAACTGCCCCCACCCTCCCTGTCTTTCGTAAACTGCTCAAGACTCACTTATACCGCCAGGCATGGGGGAGTTGAGATAGCTCTTCCCCCTAAGCCATTACAAGTTATGCATGGCAGGGGTTTTTAGTTATTTTTATTATTGGATTGTACATGTTGTATTTGTTATTGTTGTTAGCCGCCCCGAGTCTGCGGAGAGGGGCGGCATACAAATCCAATAAATTATTATTATTAACACACTGATACTGTACATTCAACTTTAAAATCTAAACCACCACAGATTTTCATTTTTACTCATATTACCCCACCAAAATACAACTTTGTTGTAGATATATATCACCTAACTTCCTCCAATTAAAACAAACCCTTGTTTTGTCATCTGGATTCTCCATCTGATGAATACCAAATGTTGACCCAAACTGTTTAATAACTATCATCTTCACTTTCCAATGGATTTGTTGTTGTTGTTTCTCATTCTTACTGATTTCTAAGCCCTTTGCTGCCTCCCCTTTCTCTTTTTACCCTCATTTGTTTTCTTTTCTTCCCTCTTGTATCATAACTAAATGCCTCTACAATATTTTTATATAATTAAAATATGCCCCCTCATGTTAATAATCATTTTTAGTACCTACTTCCTTTCTTTAACTTTTTTGAACTTTACAGGGGGTGGACAAAAAAGTGGAAGCACCTTGAAAAATCATCAAAATATCTTTTTTTTAAAAAAAATCGTTATTGTTCCCCCCCCAAAAAAATAAGGACTAAAAGAAAATATTTCTCACATATTTTGTTCTAGTTTAACAGATCCTAATCCATTTCTATTACCTTTTCGATACATTTCTTCGTATATATGTACATTCAAATATAAATATCGTAAGTAGAGTTTACTATTAGGGTAGAAAGAAATACATAGAAAGAGAAATCATACATCTTAATGTTTTTTGTTTTTTGTTTATTTTTGTTTTTTTCCTTCATTTCCATTAGTTTTGTAAGGTAATTGTTATCTTTCTAATGTATACTGGTACTTTGTCTTGTTACATTTTCAATCTTTGTTTTGAATCCATTCGTGCCATTTATACCATAATTGTTTGGATTTTTTGCTTTTGGTTCCCTTAATTGAGTTTGTCATTTCACCCAACTCATTCATTCAACTCTCCAATGGGGTTTGTTCATTTTTCCATGTTTGTGCCAATGAGATTCTGACTGCGGTGTCTATGTGTGTTATAAGGAAAAGCGTTTGCTTGGTATCTTTTTTTTTTTTAATAGTTTTTATTAATTTACAAAGAATTATATACAAAGGGAGGAAGATGCATCTTAATTGACATCATTATGATAACATATACTCGCAAGTATAATATGATTATTCTGTTCAGTTACACTTTGTCTAGTCAATATACATATCAAAATCATACCCTATTATGGCTAAAGTACTATATCTCTATAGTTCGTTATCCTTTAAATCTTCTGGGTCTTCCTCCCATCCCCTTCCCCCCACTGAACTGTGATAGTTCTAAAAAGTTTAGATTGTTAATTGGGCGGCATATGGTTGCCGCGGTTTTGTTGTTGTTTTGTTTTTGTCAATATATTTCTAAGTTACACTTGAGAAGAAGTCGTATTGGATTGATCAGAGTGTTCATAGTAATCCGATATAACCATTCAGAGTTTTGTGTTTTATCATTATAGCCATTTCTACACTCTCCATTAATGTATTTTTAATCTACATTTTATATTGTTTCCTTGTTTTTCTTTCCTTTCTCCATTTGTTTTTTATTTTTTACCCAGTCATAAAAATTTTCCCAATTCTTATAGAATCTCGAATCTTCTTTGTTTTTAAGTTTTTGGGTGAGCCTATCCATTTCTGCACAATCATAGATTTTTTTAATAATTTCTCTTTCATTTGGTGTATTGTCTTTTTTCCAATTTTGTGCTATTGTGATTCTTGTAGCTGTAATTATATGTTGTATTAGGTATGTGTCTTCTTTTTTATTTTTCGAATCCATTATGCTCAGGAGGAATATTTCTGGTGTGAGTTTTAGTGAGATTGCTGTGATTTGTTGTATTCTTATTTGAATTTTTTTTCCATAGTTTTTTTATGGGAGGGCATGTCCACCATAGATGAAAGAAGGATCCAGTTTGGCTGTTGCACCTCCAACAGTTTGGTTTTAAGTTGGGGTAGATCTTAGCCAATCTCATTGGGGATAAGTGCCATCTATAAAACATTTTTTGTAGATTTTCTTTATACGGAACTGATTTAGTAATTTTCAGGTTTTTCCACATTTGTTCCCATTGTTCAATATAAATGTTATGGCCTATATTTTTGGCCCAGGTAATCATATTTTCTTTTACTATTTCAGTTTCCATAGTGTACCCCATTAAATAATTATACATTTTAGTTATAAATTTTTTCCCATATCCTAATAATATTTTATCAATTATACTATCTTTTTCTTGGATTCCTTCTTTCTTTTTGTCTTTATTCCATTTTGTCAAAATTTGAGCGTAGGACCACCAATCAATATTGATATTTTGGTTTCCTAGTTGTTGTCTAGATTTTATATCCCCTTTCTCATCTAGTGTATGATTGTAATTCAGCACTTTTTGTGTTTGAAACAAGTTAGGGTGTCTAAGTGCTTCAAGGCTGGAGTACCATCTTGGGATTTTGGAGTAGTGTTCTTTTTTAATTCTTAACCATACATTTATTAAGGAGTCCCTGATCATGTGGCTTCTAAAATATACTGGAATTTTCTCTTTTTCGCTCCATAGGAAGCTATGCCATCCTTGGAGAATGTTATGTCCTTCCAAAGCCAAAAGTCTCTGGTCTTGGAGGGTTATCCATTCTTTTGCCCATAAAAGAACCGATGCTTCGTAGTAAACTTGAAAGTTTGGTAGTCCAAATCCGCCTTGTGTTACCCTATCTTGTAAAGCTTTAAATCTCACCCTTGGTTTTTTCCCCGCCCAGATGAATTTTGAGATAGTTGTGTTTATTTTGGTGAAAAAAATTTTGTTTAATTTTATTGGGATCGTCTGGAATAAATATAAAAATTTAGGTAATATAGACATTTTGATTGTGGCTATCCTCCCTGATAATGAGATGTGAATTTTATTCCACCTGATTAGCTGCTGTTCTATTTTTTTAATAAGGGGATCATAATTATCCTTTTGTATTGTACCACATCTTTTAGTTAGTGTTATACCCAAATATTTTACTTTTTTGACGGTTTGGATTCCTAAGATTTTTTCTAATTTCTGTTCTTGTTTAATGTCCATGTTTTTGGTTATGATTTTAGTTTTTTGTTTATTGATTTTTAGACCAGCTACCTCTCCATATCGTTGTACTTCTCTCAGTAGGTGTTCCCCTGCTTCTGTTGGGTCCTCCAAGATAAATGCTAGGTCATCTGCATAAGCCTGGACTTTAAATTCCTGTTTTTTTATCGTGAGACCTGTAATTCTCACATTGGTTCTTATTTGGTTTAAAAGTGTTTCTACTGTTAAGATGTATAGAAGCGGGGATAAAGGACATCCTTGTCGGACTCCTTTTGAAATTTGAAAAGACCTCGTTAATTCACCATTAAGTATAATTTGAGCCGATTGAGTATTATATATAGTTTGAATCATTTTTATCATTTTTGGGCCGAATTGCATTTTTTTAATTAATTCAAGAATAAATTCCCATCTTAGATTATCGAAGGCCTTTTGGGCATCCAGAAATATTAGTGCTAATTGTTTTTCTGAGTGTGTCTCATAATATTCTAAAGTATTGAGAATTATTCTTGTGTTGTTTCTTATGTATCTACCTGGGAGGAAACCATTTTGATCTTCCTTTATTATTTTATTTAGAATTGGTTTAAGTCTTTCAGCTATTATTGTCATGAAGATTTTATAGTCAACATTGAGGAGGGATATTGGCCGATAGTTTTGTATATACTTTTTTTTTCCAGGTCTTTCGGGAGTAAACTTATTAAGGCTTGTGTCCAAGATGTCGGTAACAAACCTTTTTCTAATACTTCATTAAATATTATTACTAGAATTTCTAGTAAGGGCTCCTTTAGTTCTTTATAAAATTCGGCCGGTATCCCATCTGTACCTGGGGTTTTGCTATTCTTTTGTTTAGCTATTGCATATTCCACTTCTGATATGGTTATTTCTTTATTTAGTATGGTTTCATCTGATTCTAGTATCTTCTGTACTTTCGCTTCCTCTAAGTATTTATTTAATTGGGTTTGATTTGTTTCTTCCTTTTGATATAGATGGGCATAATATTCAACTGCTATGTTCTTTTTCCCCCCCAGTATATGTTGTAATTCCCCATTTTTATCTTCTAAGGTTTGTCTGTATCGCTCTTCTTCCTGTTTTTTCAGTTTGTAAGCAAGCCATCTGCCTATTTTATTCGCGTTTTCAAATTGGTATTGATTGGTCTTCCTTAATTTTATGACAATTTCGTCTTGTATTATTAAATTAACGTTGTGTTTTATTGTATCTATCTCTTCTCTTATTTTTCCATTTTGGAGGTCTTTTTGAGTTTCTATTTCTAAGTGTTTTAATTTACTCTTAAGTTCGTTTAGTTTCCTATCTTTATGTTTCTCTTTTTTTGCTAGGTAAGCTATAGTTATGCCTCTCATAAATGCTTTTGTTGTATCCCAGATGTTCTGAATGGTGGTATCAGTGTTCCAATTGTCTCTTAAGAATAGGTTGAGTTCTTGTTTGATATGTTTAATGTAGTCCTGATCTTGGAATAACAGTTGGTTTATGGACCACCGGTGTTGTCCTGGGGTCGGTATTTTAATTTTCATCAATATTGGTTGATGGTCTGCCCATATATTTGGGCCTATTTCAATCTCTTGGATTAACTTCCCAAAATTTTAATCTGTCCAAATCATATCTATTCGGGACCACGACTTTTGGGGTGGTGAATAAAAGGTGTATTCCCGGGCAGATGGGTGTCTTTCTCTCCAAATATCTACCAATCTATATTCCCTTGCTATTTCCTGGAATTCTGATGGTAATGTTTTTCTATCTTTCAGTTTTTTCTTCATAGATTTAAAATCTTTTTTAATGTCACTCACTGCATTATAATCTCCAATGATACAGTTGTCCCCTTTTTGTACATGTGCTAGCTGTTCAGCTAATTTTTTGTAGAATTGTTTCTGTTTTGTGTTTGTAGCGTAAATCGCCACTATCACTATTTCTCTATATCTTATTTTAATTTTTACAATTAGTATTCTTCCATCTTCATCTGAGTAAATTTTTTCCGGTTGGTATATGTCCCTGATGTATAAAGCAATCCCTCTCTTTTTTGAGTCTGTTAAAGCTGTAAATAGTTTACCTAGTTTTTTGTTTTCTAAAAGTTTACAATCCTGCTTTCTAATGTGTACTTCTTGAAGGCATAATATATCTGAATTTTGTTTTAATAATTTTGTCACTGTCTGTTTTCTTTTTATCGGAGAGTTCAATCCATTGATATTTACAGAGATCAACTCAAGTGTTTTTCGCGTCATTTTCTTCCCTTTTTTCTCCGGTTACTTTCCTTTCCTTTATTGACGTTTAGCCGCCGCTCTTGTTGTAACCCTTTGTTCTTTTTGTTGTTCTTCCCTGCCTTGTTCCTCCTCTCTTCTATCCTCTGTCCATCTCTCCTCCTGTGATAAATCTTCTATAGTTTGACGAATCTCTGTGTCTTGTTCTAGATTTTTTTTGAATAAAATAATCTGCTTTCTCGAACGAGTCTATTTTGATTTTTTTCCCCATTCCATGTTACCAAGAGACCGTCTGGAATTAGCCATCGGAATGGGATTCCCCTTCTCAATAGTTTTGCTGTAAAGTAGTGGAATTCTCTCCTTTTCACACTTATTCTTTTCTGGATCTGTTTGAGAATTATAATTTCCTTTTCTTGGTACATAATTTTCCCACTTCTTGTTGATTTATATATTTCGTCCCTAATGGATTTTTTAGTAAATTTTACATGGACCTCTCTGGGTAATCTGTGGTTCTTGGCATAGTTTGTTTGTATTCTATAGATTTCGTCGATATGGTCTTTGACCTCGTCTAACTCGATTTGTGTATTATCAGTAATCAGCTGGGCTAGTTTATTAAATAGATCTTCGTCTGTATTTTCTGGGATGTTTTGAAAGCGGAGAAAGTAAGCTGCTTTCTCCATCTCCAGGATTGCGATTGAGTTTTCGAGCTCGTTGTTGACCGCAATTAATCTTCTTTCTGCTTCAATTCTTCTCTCATCGATTCTTTTTGTGTCTGTTTCAATTTTTTGTATCCTCTGCTCATGGTTAATTATAATTTCTTGTATACCTTCCAGTTGGTTTTCCAAACCTTCAATCTTTCCAGACATCTTTTCAAAGTTTTGTTTTGTTTCCTCATGGTTTTGTCTTATGGTTTCTTGGGTAACTGTGGCTGCCTCTTGGCTGCAGACCATGAACTCTTGAATCAGGTTTAACGAGGCCTGGATCGATTGCAGAGAAGTTTTGTCAGTAGTTGCCATTTCTATATTTGATTTTGTGCTTTGCATCATCGGAGTTCCTGGTGTGGATTTTTTTTGGTATTTAGAGAAGTTAGTTGTCATACTCCCTTTCCAGACAAAAATGGTTAACAAATTGTCCAAAGTAATGTCCTTTCCACGTATTCAATTAGTTAGTAAAGGAGGAGATGTTATTTGAATCACACTTCAAGGTTAGTCTCGGTTGGCAAGTTGGAGTAGTTAAATTCGTTCTGATGTAACTAAATTCTCCAATATTTAGTAAAAGAAAAGTCAAATATAAAATTTCTGATTTCTACTTTCTAATTAGTTATGTCTATATCTGTCACTTGACTATTCACTTGTTACCAATTGATCAATTAAATAAGTAGTATATAGCAATGTTCAATGGAAATGTAAATAAGATATGGATAGGAATAAAATTTAAATAGACAATTGAGATAAATAATTAATCGTTCTTAAAATATACTCTAATATTAATAATAGTCAGAGTTGTGTAAGTGAATTAATTAATTCATAGTTAACAATTAATGGATAGTAATAAATAGTATAAATAGTATAAATAGTATAAATCTGACTTAAGTTACTTCTAAGCTGGTCTTAAAAATCCTTACAACGTTCTATAAGCACTATTATAAACACTATACTTAATAATTAATAGTTAATCCTTAATAGTATTAATTAATATCAATTCTCAATTGTCAATTAATTTAAGGTTCTTGCTGTAACCACTAGGCAAATAATCAATTAATCACTTTTAATTCTTAAGTAGAGACAAATGGGAAAAGAAATGGGATTTCTTAATCTTAATTAGAAGAGGGAGGGAGAAAACAGAGAGGGGAAAAAAGAGATCAATATAATAGGGAGAATAAGTAAAAGAAAAGAAAAAAAAGAAAGGGAAGAGAAAGAAGCGAAAATAATAGTAGTAATAATAGTAATAATAAAGTAGACTAAGAAATAAACAATTAACGTAAGTAACGTAAGTAATTAAGTAATTAAGTAAGTAAATACAACACGTTTCAGTCGGCTCAAAATTCGCAGCGTTGACTTCAAGTAAGGGTCAGCAGTTCAGTCAATAATTTTCACCAACACTCGAGGTATCTTGAATGTCGGCAACGGTTTTCCAAGTCTCCCATTAGGCACACAAAAGAAAAGGACGTCTTCTCTCCTTCTCTGTCCTTCTCTGTCCTTCTCTCCTTCTCTGTCCTTCTCTTTCCTTCAATCACCTTAAATTGTACAACCCCCACAGACCATTCCGAAGCAACAAGCTTTTAACCCTCCTTCACCCTCCTTCACTTCCTCTCTGTCGTCTCCCAGCCGGGTTTCTTTCCTCTCTGTCTTACGATTACTAATGGTAGCTGGGTATCTGGGGTCGATGGAGGGGAGGAGGGACAAATAACGCAGAACAAGCGGCAGTTGTCTCAACTCTCAAATCTCCTGTCGTTGATCTTACTTGTCTCCTTTGGGCTGGTGTTCGGCTGTAGAGGGCTCTTCACAACTCGGCTTCACTGCGTTCCAACCAATCTAGGCCTCCCGTCACACTAACCATTCCCCGGTCTCCGCTCTCCGCTCTCCGCTCGTTGCAACACTTGTACACATTCACGGTCTGCTGGTTTCTATGACTGCTCTCACCTCTGGTCTTTCTCCTCTCTCTTTATCACCAACCACGCCGACCATACAGCTCCAGGTCCTCCGTCCTCCATCAAACTATCTTCCTTCGCACAGAACTTCCTCTTTTAAACTCTCCAGCCAGCTGCAACCACTTCCGCCCACCATCAGCAACTTACTTTTCCCTCAAAACAATGAAACGCTCTGCTCTCTTCAATCGCCGCTCATTAGTCACAGGAGACTATATAAATTCATACAAAACCGTTGTTTTCCACCTCTAGATCTTTCGGGGTAAGTAGTGTATTATTATATTTATTTATTTTTTCCCAAACCGCTGCTGCCGCCACTCTATTTTTTTAACTTCCTCGATGACAACTTAGTAAGCCAGGCCTTCGGGCTGAGGACAAACCCCGGCTTTCCCCCCCACCAAAATACGGGGTTTTCCCACCCGCTGAGGGGGGGGTTGCGACCCCCCGATAGCCGGGTGCTTCCCCTAACTATAACTCTTCTCACCAAGAAGAATTAACACCATTAAGTGGTCTTTTAACGGGAAATCTCGAGTACAAACCAGGAGTTACTGATTTGCACGTCGCTTCAGCCTGGCTCCACCCCTGGAAGTCTGCTTGGTATCTTTTAATATGGTGTTGGCCCACCTTTTGCGGCAAATACAGCCTCAATTCTCCGAGTGTATATTTATTTATTTATTTATTTATTTATTTATTTATTTATTTATTTATCACAGTGGTGTGATCAGCCAGTTCACTTAACTGGGGGGAAAAATAACAAATACTTCAGCCAAACCAGTGCATACCAGAGGAATCCCACCTCTGATATATTTGTCTATTTGCATGTGGGTGGACCGACCTGGAGACGGATAGAGGAGCAGTGTCTTGGCCAATGTTCCCTCTAATTTTTTTTTCGGTGCCTGAGTATAGTGTCTGAGCGGCAGTCCCTTTGGGACTGGGCGGCATAGAAGTATAAATAAATAAATAAATAAATAAATAAATAAATAAATAAATATTCCCTTCTTTTTTATTAAAAGAAATTATTAATAAAACAAAACCAAAATCTATTACTATTATTACTATCTTCTCCTCTTTTTCCATCCCTGTTGCCTCCCCCCTTGTGTGTGTGTGTGTGTATGTGTGTGAATTCTTGAACCATTTCCAATAACAGGTGAGCTATTGGAAATGGTTCAAGAGTTCACACACACACAAATGGCGGGGGGATTTTTTATCTGTTATTATTTGGGTGCTTTTTACCATATGCTTTAAATCAAGAGTCATTTCTCTCTCTTTCTCTCTCCCCCTCTTGCTCTCTCTCTCTTTTTCTCACTTTCTCTCTCCCTCTCTTTCTATCTCTCCCCCTCTTGCTCTCTCTCTCTCTCTTTCTCTCTTTTCATTCTCTCTCTCTATTGCTTTCTCTTTCACTCTTTCTTTCTATCTCTCTTGCTTTTTTTCTCTTGTTCTCTCTCTTGCTATCTCTCTCCCCCCTTTCTCTCTCTCTCTCTTTCTCACTTACTTTCTCTCTCCCTCTCTCTCTCTCTGTCAGCGAGGGGGCTGCGAGAGCACTTTCTCCGAGCGTTTCGGGAACACCTGCCCTGCCTCTACTGCAGCCCCCTTGCTGAAAGTCCGGGACAAAAGCGCTCCCAGCGAGGAGGCTGCAAGAGGGGTGGGGCGGGCATTCCTGAAGCACACAGAGAAAACCCTCTCTCGCAGCCCCCTGGCTGGGAGCACGGATGAGAAGGAGAAGCCGCAGCCACCATGGGAGAAGTCGCGCCACAAGGTAGGAGGTGGAGGAGGAGGAGAGGGGGTGGATCGGGCGGGTGGGGGGCAGTGCTGAGAGGCCAGGGGTGCGAGGGGGCTGGAGGCCCTGTGGGGAGGCAGGGGCAGCCGCGTCTCCCTTTCCTTCTACTGCCGGCACCTCCCTTCCCCCGCACCCCTACCCCCACAGGCTGGCAGGGGGATGGGGAGTGCGCGCCCATGGAAAAGGGTGCGCGGGGGGTATTTTGGGGCAAATGCATGTGCACGCGCACAGCTTACAAGGAACACTGGTCTTGGCTCTTACGACAATCAGAAATATGTGTTATCCAATGGTCTTATGTGACCCCTGAATGTGTCATTTGACCCCCAAATGGGTCACATCCCACAGGCTGAGAACCACTGCTCCAAAGGGTCAGCATGACAATTCCTCCATAGTGACAGATATCTTGCCCAGCAGTAGCTTCACCCTGGGAAAATGTTCATATCTAACTGAATTGTCACCTGACTGTAGTTGTATTCCTGTGGTCTAGCCTTGGGTGTGTTTCTGTTTCCCAGGGGGAATTGTTACAAGCAAGAATCTGCAAACAAAAAATAAGGACAGCAAAGGCCAACTATGAACAAAACGTTGAAACAAAAGTCAATGACAATAAAAAAAATTCTTCCAACACATAAATAAGAAAAAGATTAAAAGAAACAGTCGGTACACTAAAAAGAAAAGATGGCAAAGAAATCATGGACAACAGCGACCAAGCAGAGCTGCTCAATACCTACTTTGCATCAGTCTTCACACCAAAATAAACCACCAACCAACAAACCAGCATCACAGTCGCAATAACCAGTTTTGGAACAGAACTCAACATAACTAAATTCATAGTAATAGATCACCTGAGAGAACTCAATGAGTACAAATCACCAGGACCAGATGGACTACACCACAGAGTCCTAAAAGAACTGTCAAATATCATAGCAAAACCAATGCTCCTTATCTTCCAAAAATCATGGAACACAGAACTACCGGAAGATTGGAAATGAGCCGATGTCATCACCATCTACAAAAAGGGGGGCAGGAACAGACCCCACAAACTACAGAACAATCAATCTGACATCTATATCTAGAAAAAATACTAGAAAAAAATAATCAAAAAACAGCTCTGCCACTAGAAACAAACAAGATAACAACCAACAGCCAACATGGATTTGTCAGGAATAAATCATGCCAAATCAATGTCATCATTTTTCAACACTATAACCAAATCAGTAGACCAGCGTAATGCAATTGACCTAATATACTTGGACTTTAGTAAAGCTTTTGATAAAGTAGACTACAACTTACTACTCTACAAATTGGAAAAAGGTGGGATAGACTACAACACATGTAGATGGAAAGGTCTAGATGGAGTAGTACTGTGGGCTCAAACTAACAAAATGAAGTTCAAAAAAAGCAAAATCTTACACCACGCATAAAAATGGGAGAAACCACATTTAAGAGTAGTGACTATGAGAGAGATCTCAGAGTCTTGGTGTGTAACCAACTACTGTAAATATGAGCCAGCAATGTGCAGTGGTGGCTAAAAAAGCCAACACAATCTTCAGCTGCATCAACAGGGAGATACACACCAAGACTAAGGAGGTACTAATACTAATGCCCTTGTCAGACCACACCTAGAGTACCACATTTAATTCTGGTCATATCACTACAAAAAGGACATTGAAACTCTAGAAAAAGCACAGAAAAGAGCAACCAGATTGATAAAGGAACTGGAAACCAAGACATAGAGAGGTTGTTGGAACTGGGCATGGATAGCCTAGAAAAAAAGAGGACCAGGGGGGACATGATAGCAGTATACTGGTATTTGATGACAGAGCTGCACTTTTGGAAGCTAACCCAACCCAGCCAGCCAGCCACAGAACAATATACATGTATAAGAAGCTGAAGTCTTCAAAGGAATACACTGTAGCAGGAGTTCTTGAAAAAAATATATTTACTTCTTCGTAGCAAAGATTACTTCTCTATTTACACTAGTACTTATACTCTATCTTACTATAGATAAGTCACACTACAACTAGTCAACCACTACATTACAACCACTTCAACCAGCATTCCCCATAAGCTGCGCACGTGCGCAGTGCGCACCCCAATATACCCCTTTTCCATGGGCACACGCTCCCCATCCCCCTGCCAGCCCGCAGGGGGGGTGCGGGGGCAGGGGGTGCGGGGGCAGGGAGGTGCCGGCAGTAGAAGGAAAGGAAGCCGCGGCCGCCCCTGCCTCCCCACGGTGCCTCCGGCCCCCTCGCGCCCCTGGCCTCTCGGCCCTGTCCCCCACCCACCCGATCCGCCCCCTCTCCTCCTCCGCCGCCTCCTGCCTTGGGGTGCGACTTCTACCGCGGCGGTGGCGGCTGCGGCTTCTCCTCGGGACGAAAGCGCTCCCAGCCAGGGGGCTGCGAGAGAGGGCTTTCTCCGTGTGCTTGGGGAATGCCCGCCCCACCCCTCTCGCAGCCCCTTTGCTGGGAGCGCTTTCGTCCTGGACCTTTCAGCAAGGGGGCTGCAGTAGAGGCAGGGCAGGCATTCCCGAAGAGCTCGGAGAAAGCGCTCTCGCAGCCCCCTCGCTGACAGAGAGAGAGGGAGAGAGAAAGTAAGTGAGAAAGAGAGAGAGAGAGAAAGGGGGGAGAGAGATAGCAAGAGAGAGAAGAGAAAGAAACCAAGAGATAGAAAGAAAGAGTGAGAGAGAAAGAAAGAAAGCAATAGAAAGAAAGAAAACGAGAGAGAGAGAGAGAGCCAGAGGGGGAGAGAGATAGAAAGAGAGGGAGAGAGAAAGTGAGAAAAAGAGAGAGAGCAAGACGGGGAGAGAGAAAGAGAGAGAAATGACTCTTGACTTAAAGCATATGGTAAAAAGAACCCAAATAATAACAGAGAGAAAAAAACCCAGCCATTTGCCATAGACAGCAGGGGTCACATTATTTTCCAGAGGATCAGACCAGGAGCAATGGATGGAAACTGATCAAGGAGAAATTCAAGCTGGAAATAAGGAAGAACTTTCTGATAGTGAGAACGATCAACCAGTGGAACAGCCTGTCAGTGGAGGTTGTGAATGCCCCATCACTTGACACATTCAAAAAGAAATTGGACTTCCATTTGGCTGGGGTGGAGTAGGATTTCCTGCTTGAGGAGGGGGTTGGATGAAATGACCTGCAAGGTCGCTTTCAACTCTAAAAATAAATAAAATAAAAAGTCATCCTATTTTGTTTTACTGAATACATCCTGGCTTAGTTCATAAAAGAAAAGAGTACTATAGCTTATGTCTATTGTTTATAAAGCTTGTTAGTACATTAAATACTTTTATAAAAGAGAAAATCATTATTATCTTCCTTCAATGACCTTCTCATTCTTTGAATTTATTTTCTTTTCCATCTATTGGGCAAAGAGGCCTAGATAGTCTTTGTGGTCACTTCTGCAGCTACAGATATACCTGTATCAGTAGTAGGTTCTAAAACCCATTGCTACTGGTTTGTGCTCACGCAACATTTTTCACATACAGTGGAACCTCGACATACGAGCAGCTCTACTTACGAGCTACTCGAGATAAGAGCTGGGAGGGAAGCGACATTTTTGTTCGCCTCCCGAGCTCACATTCGGGATACAAGCGCCAAGGAGCTGTCTCGGCTTCAGGAGACAGCTCCTTGGCGCTCGTATCCCGCGTGTTTTAAAAGGTTGCAGCCAGCCTGGGGTGCTGGGGGGGTGCTGGCAAGCCCCCCAGGCCGGCTGCAACCTTTTAAAACACGCGCGCCACTTCGCAGCTGTCTCCTGAAGCCGGAACGCTAACTTCCGCGTTCGGTTTCAGAAGACAGCTGCAAAGCGGCGCGCGTGTTTTAAAACATGGCAGCCAGCCTGTTTCCCCCCGAGCCCCCCAGGCCGGCTCTGACGTTTTAAAACACGCGCGCCGCTTTGCAGCTGTCTTCTGAAACCGAACGTGGAAGTTAGCGTTCCGGCTTCAGAAGACAGCTGCGAAGTGGCGCGCATGTTTTAAAACGTCAGAGCCGGCCTGGGGGGCTCGGGGGGAAGCCCCCGAGCCCCCCAGGCTGGCTGCCACGTTTTAAAACACGCGCGCCGCTTTGCAGCTGTCTTCTGAAACCGAACACGGAAGTTAGCGTTCCGGCTTCAGGAGACAGCTGCGAAGTGGCACGCGTGTTTTAAAAGGTTGCAGCCGGCCTGGGGGGCTTGCCAGCACCCCCCCCCAGCACCCCAGGCTGGCTGCAACCTTTTAAAACACGCGGGATACGAGCGCCAAGGAGCTGTCTCCTGAAGCCGAGACAGCTCCTTGGCGCTCGTATCCCGAATGTGAGCTCGGGAGGCGAACAAAAATGTCGCTCCCCTCCCAGCTCTTATCTCGAGTAGCTCGTAAGTAGAGCTGCTCGTATGTCGGCTCTGACGTTTTAAAACATGCGCGCCACTTCGCAGCTGTCTTCTGAAGCCGGAATGCTAACTTCCGCGTTCGCTGCGCTAAACAGTAAAAAAGCCGTTTGGCTACGGGGTGGATTCTCCCTTCTTAACCGGGCAGTTGCAGCTTCTTTCTGTTTAGCGCAGCGTTCGAGCGCTAAACAGAAAGAAGCTGCAACTGCCCGGTTAAGAAGGGAGAATCCACCCCGTAGCCAAACGGCTTTTTTTACTGTTTAGCGCAGCGTTCCAGCGCTAAACAGTAAAAAAAGCCATTTGGCTACGGGGTGGATTCTCCCTTCTTAACCGGGCAGTTGCAGCTTCTTTCTGTTTAGCGCAGCGTTCGAGCGCTAAACAGAAAGAAGCTGCAACTGCCCGTTTAAGAAGGGAGAATCCACCCCGTAGCCAAACGGCTTTTTTACTGCGTTCGGCTTCAGGAGACAGGTGCAAAGTGGCGCGCGTGTTTTAAAACGTCACAGCCGGCCTGGGGGGCTGGGGGGAAGCCCCCGAGCCCCCCAGGCCGGCTGCCACGTTTTAAAACACGCGCGCCGCTTCGCAGCTGTCTCTGAACGCTAACTTCCGTGTTCGGCGGCAGCGGGTTTTTTTGTTGTTGCACGGATTAATTGACTTTACATTGTTTCCTATGGGAAACAATGTTTCGTCATACGAGCGTTCTGACTTACGAGCCTCCTTCCAGAACCAATTAGTCTCGTAAGTCGGGGTTCTACTGTACACAGAAGTGTCCCATGCAAGTGGGTATAGTGCCTCTTGCCGACACTTTGCAGACCCAGGCCAAATCGGAAGCAACACACCACTGTAGATATGTAGATATTGTATATATGTTAAATTCCTTTTTTCTTGCATTTCTCCTAAAGGATTTGTCTGCCTTCACTAATAATTTCTCGATAAGAAAGTTTTAAAAAGTTCAACCATTTTAACGGCCCACAAATCACATGATTCCTTTGAAGTGGTCATCTTGTATTCTGGTAATCAACCTTCAAGGTTTTGTTTTTCAATTGATTAAAAAAAAACAAGACAGATTTTTCCCACAATAGTTTGGAATTAACTTATAGTCTTTAAATCAGTTTCACAAAACATTTATATTTATATTTAAAATATTTATATTTCCAAACCCCCCCCTCTAAACTCATCTCTTTGCTGTATAAAAAAATCACAAATATAAAAATTTTACAAAATTGGAAAGATGTTGTTTTGCTTTTTAAGTACACTGAAGAGAATCCCACCAACGGACTGGTAAACTTTTTTCAAACATGTGTTTCTTTAGTCAGTCAGACCTATAAGATAATATAATCTTATTTCTTATCTTGTCCTTCCCCAGTTTCATGACGATTTCAATTATTAATTTATTTATTTTACACTTTGTTGTTTATCACAAATTAGTCTTACATTCTTTGTATGTTTATTTCTTTGGATTTAAAATAAACTTAATTGTCAAAACAAGCAGGCAAACTCAATAATAACTGTAATAAATAATTAAGCATTATGAGCTCGAGAAACCACGTCATGATCAAATACCAACTTTTATCTTTAAATGTTCCTTAGTATTTAAATCTGGTCTCAAGATGATGATGTAGCATTTGGGGAAGAAGATGCAGCCCAGAAGGCCAGCACCAGAAGCCAAGATGGAGAAAATCTGCACGGCCACCATATATTTCCCCTTGGTGCTCAAGTAGGTGGGCAGGAAAGAGATCCAGACACTGCAGAAGACCAGCATGCTGAAGGTGATCAGCTTGGCTTCATTGAAAGCCCCAGGCAGGTTCCTGGCTAGGAAAGCCACTGTGAAGCAAATGGCAGCAAGGAAACCCATGTAGCTGAGAACAACATAAAACATGGTGACAGAGCCTTCATTGCATTGAAGGATGATCTCTCCAGGCTGAGAATGCAAGTCAGAGTCAGGAAATGGAGGAGAAACTCCAAGCCAGATTGCACAAATTACAATTTTTCCAGCAGAACCAGAAAGGATGATAGAGTTGGCCAAGCGCTTCCCCAACCATCTCCTCACCCTGTTCCCTGGTTTCGTGGCCAGGAAGGCCAGCACTACCATGATTGTTTTGGCTAACACACAAGACACAGCAACTGAGAAGATTATGCTGAATATTGTTTGTCGGAGAAGGCAGGTGGCTTTCCTTGGTTGGCCAATGAAGAAAAAGGAGGATAAGAAGCAGTGCAAGAGGGAAACCAGGAGGATGTAAGATAGGTCACGGTTGTTAGCTTTGACAATGGGAGTTTCTAGGTATTTAAGGAATATGGCTAAAACCAAGCCTGTGGTTAGAAACAAGAGTACAGCAAAGGAGACCAGGATGATACCCAGATGTTCTTCATAGGACAGGAAGGTTAGTCTTTTGGGAATACATTTGATTCTGTCATCAGTTGGATATTTATCATCTGGGCATTTGGTGCATTTTTCAGTATCTGAAAAAACAGTAAGTAATATTATTTTTATATTCTCTACTTTCACATTCCAACGAAGACCTTCTTTGGATGACAGCTGATGCTGAGAGACAAGAAAGCCATAATAATTGGTAAACTGAAATATAGATATGGACATAGACAGGGTTTATTTCTGGTTGCCCACCTTAAACCAAATGTAGGCAGCTTACAATCCAGTTTAATATTAGCACTTTAGACTTTAATGGGTGTGTGTTGCATTATTTTCTGATAACAGCACAAATACACTGTTATTCAAGTTGTATATTCACTACTTTAAATTATCACCAAATGTTCATTACTTTGAGATTGTCACATGAAAAGATATACCGTATTTTTCTGAGTATAATACACACTTTTTCCCCCTAAAAGAGACTGAACATTTTGGTGTGTCTAATACACTGAAAGTTGCCAAAGCCTTACCCACCCACTGGCCCCCACCCCTCAACCATTTTTTGCCTTTGTACATCACATTATTGGCCTCTGCATAGAAACATAGAAGATTGACAGCAGAAAAAGACCTCGTGGTCCATCTACTCTGGACAGACAAGAATATCTTTATAGGAAAATTTCTAGAAGGTGAGTCTATGGAAGAAAGTTTAGACGGTGAATATCTCTAGAAAACAGTTGACCACACCCAGACAGGATGTATGTATGTATGTATGTATGTATGTATGTATGTATGTATTTATTTATTTATTTATTTATTTATTTATTTATTTATTTATTATTTATTTATTTATTTATTTATTTATTTATTTATTTATTTGGACTTGTATGCCACCCCTCTCCGTGAACTCGGAGTATATAAGTAAGGATTTATGGGTAAAGAGGTGTGGTGTTTCAACATTTTTAATGGTGGAGGTCCTAGATCAGGGGTTCCAGAAATGCTTTGCTAACAAACTGCTGTTATCCCTTTAAGTTCATTGTGCAGAAATGCATCTGTCTGAGGAACACCTGAAGATTTGTGAGTCTGTGATTAAAAAGATATTACAGCACTGAAGAATGTCTAAATTGGATTTTGCTCCCAGCCAAGCCACTCTTTTTTTATATATATAAAGTATCTTTATTGTTTTCCAGAAATAAAGAAGAAGAAAAGAAAAAAGAAAAAAAGGTAAAAGAATAAGGAGTAAAAGCAGTATTTCTCACATGTTTTGTTCTAGTTTAACAGATCTTAATCCATTTCTATTACCTTTCTGATACATTTCTTTATATTTTGTATATTTACATATAATTATTATAAGTAAATTTTACTAATTAATATAGAGAGATACATTGAGAAGAAAAAGAGTAATAAAAGTCATACTTCCTAAGGTAATTATTATCCTTCTTTTGTATACTGATACTTTGTATTGTTACATTTTCAGCCTTTGTTTTGAATCCATTCGTGCCATTTTTCCCAAATTCGTTTAGATTTTTTACTTTCAATCCCCTTAATTGAATTTGTCATTTCATCCATCTCAATACATTTATATATTTTATCAATAATTAAGCTCTCTGGTGGAGTTTGTTCATTTTTCCATGTTTGTGCCAATGAGATTCTGACTGCAGTGCTTATATGTGTTATGAGGAATAGCGTTTGTTTGGTATAAGATCTTTTCCAAATTCCTAAGAGTAAACCTTCTGGTGTGTATTTGACCAGGAACTCTGCCACCATGGACAGAAATACTGACCTTGTTTTGTACAAATCATTCTTAAATACAGTTTCATTTTTGGTTTGAATTTTATGCAAGTGGGTGCTTCTTTGTTCCAACCCCAGTCAGCCCAAGTAGAACAAGTCTTTTTCCCCTTGAAACTAAACACTCTAGTCCTCCTAAGTAGATCATTCTGCCTGAAACCAATCCTCAAGTTTCAATGAATTTAGATGGTAAACAAGGAAGGAAATTTTCAAGCTGACAAGTAGAAAAGATACTTCCTTTAGCAGAATTCATCTTGCCAATGCACTACTTTCTTCCATCTCTTCCTGCCTTATTCTTCAAGATTTTATTCCTGCTAATATAGAATAAATTGGATATGTTTAAAATAGCAATAAAGAATAAAATAGTCGAGTTCAGATATGTCTTTTAACTTCCACTTTGATCAAATGTTCTTATTGAATCCAATGCCTTTTCCTCTGATGTCACTCACCTTCCTGTGTGGAGATTGTCCCCTTTGGACAAGGAATGCAATCATAGCAGCAGATTGGTTCTTCTTTCCGTGCCCGTTTTGCAAATCCAGGGTGACAATTGTTCACACATTTGGACTGAGGCAGAGACTAAGGAGAAAAACAAAATTAATTCCAAATTATCTCCCAAGTTTTTGTTTATTAGATTGATTAAAATAAAACGAAACTGTGCTTCAGAAAGAAACTTTTGAATTACGGATCAGGAAAATATAAAATATTGCAAAGCTATTCCCCTTTGAAAACAAAACAAATCCTTGTTCCAGTTAAGATATAAAGAAAAAATTCCTCACAAACTATGATTGACAATCTTAAATGAGGTATTATTTAGTTATATCTGTACATTTATATTTTCAATTCATACAGCTGCCATAAAGGTGAAATAAGACTAAAGAGTACTGTCTTGTTTCTAGAATTATAGAGAGATGAAACCATGAGAATATGTCACTTATCAAGGCATCTTTTGCTGGTACATGAAGTTGAGCCCTGTGTGAGAAAGTGATATTTCTAAAGCCCAGTTAGCAGCGGTGGGCTGCTACCCAAACAGGGTGGAATGCAGTGGGATAGCAAAAATGGAGCTCCACCCCAAAGCACCCAATTTGCACTGAAAGATTTATTTATTTATTTTATTTATTTATTTTGTCCAATACACAATGAGGGTTTTAGTGGGTATATATCTATATACACATAGTAAAATACATGATGAAGGTTATAGAGGAGATAGTTATAGTAAAATATATCTAAGAAATAATAGAAAAGAAGATATAGTAATAGAACATATCAATGAAAGAATAGAAGAAGAGATATAGGAATAGAAAAAAGGTATAGGAGATATAGGAGAGCAATAGGACAGGGGACGGAAGGCACTCTAGTGCTCTTGTACTCGCCCCTTACTGACCTCTTAGGAATCTGGATAGGTCAACCGTAGATAATCTAATGGTATAGTGTTGGGGTTTTGGGGATGACACTATGGAGTCCAGTAATGAGTTCCACACTTCAACAACTCGGTTATTGAAGTCATATTTTTTATAGTCAAGTTTGGAGTGGTTAATATTAAGTTTAAATCTGTTGTGTGCTCTTGTGTTGTTGTGGTTGAAGCTGAAGCTGAAGTAGTCACCGACAGGCAGGACGATGCAGCATATGATCTTGTGGTCAATACTTAGATCTTGTTTAAGGCGTCTTAGTTCTAAACTTTCTAGGCCCAGGATTGAAAGTCTAGTCTCATAGGGTATTCTATTTCGAGTGGAGGAGTGAAGGGCTCTTCTGGTGAACTATCTTTGGACATTTTCAAGGGTGTTAATGTCTGAGATGCAATATGGGTTCCAAACAGATGAGCTGTATTCGAGGATGGGTCTGTCAAAAGTTTTGTAACCTCTGGTAAGTAGTGTGAGATTGCCAGAGCAGAAGCTACGTAGGATTAGGTTTACAACTCTTGAAGCCTTCTTGGCTATATTGTTGCAGTGTGCTTTGGCACTTAAATCTTTTGTTATTAGTATACCAAGGTCTTTAACCGAGTGGGGATTATCTGTGATAACTTGATTATTCAGTTCGTATTTGGAGTTCAGATTCTTCATCCCAATGTATAGGACAGAGCATTTGCTAGTTGAGATTTGGAGTTGTCATGTGTTAGACCACTCAGAAACAGCGTCAAGGTCTTTTTGGAGAGTATCAAGGTCTTTTTGGAGAGTACATTTTTTTAGATGTTGAAAGAAAATGCAGGGCATCCTATATAACCCACACCCACAGTGTGGTAGTAAAAAAAATTGGTAGCTCTTCACTGCCAGTTAGGTATTCAAGACAAAGTCCTTTCTATTGAAGAATTACAGTTTTGTTGTTAATCATTACTTTTGTCCAAATATTTGAGCCCCCAAGAACCATAGATTTCCCCCAAAAAAAATCCACTCCCCTCCACTACCTCCCAAAATTAGAACTACAATTAGATGACATGGAAAGACAGACCCACATATATTTATGACTTAAATTTGGAGAATTCTCTGTTTTAGTGGAAGACTTGGCAGTTGACAATCAAGATAAGCAATTGAATTCAAAGACAAGCCTAAGTAGCATTTCATTACAAATTGACCCTCTTCATCTCATTATAGAAAGTGGTGTTTTTTTGGGGGGGGGGGTCAAAGTCATTTGCACTGCTTCAATTTTCTAGTTTAAGGCATTATGTTATATATGACCAGTCATTTTGGTGCCATTTTGATTGAACATCTTCTTAGCAGTAGGAGCAGGTGTAGTGGTGTTCCAAATTGTATTACTACAAATTCGATCAAGTTACTCTAATCTTGCATAGCTACTTCAATGGCAAAATTACACTGCTAACCTGAGCATACAACACATTTGCTAGACCAGTTCTCGAATACAGCTCACCTGTCTGGAACCTGCACTGCATATTGGACATTAATACAATTGAGAACGTCCAGAAATATTTCAAAATAAGGGTCCTCTACTTCCCTACTCGCAACACAATACCTTATTCCATTGGATTTGGAATTTTGGGCTTAGATCGCCTAGAACTTCATTGCCTTCAATCTGATCTAAATGTAGTTCATAAAATTATCTGCCACAATGTCCTACCACTCAATGATTACTTCAGCTTCAACCGCAACAATTCACTAATATACAATAGATTCAAAGTAGGTCTAGAAAGCTTAGAACTACGTTGCCTAAAACACAATCTAAGTATTGCCCACAAGATCGTATGCTGCAACATTCTACCTGTCAATGACTACTTCAGCTTCAACCGCAACAACACAAGAGCACGCAACAGATTGAAACTTAATATTAACCGCTCCAAACTTGACTGTAAAAAATATGACTTCAGCAACCAAGTTGTTGAAGCGTGGAACTCATTACCTGACTCAGTAGTGTCAACCCCTAACCCCCAACATTTTTCCCTTAGACTATCCACGATTGACCTCTCCAGGTTCCTTAGAGGTCAGTAAGGGGCATGCACAAGTGCACCAGTGTGCCTTCCGTCCCCTGTCCAATTGTCTCGCCTTATCTCATTTATCTTTTCTTCCTTTCAAATATGTTCACCTATACTTTTATATCTTCTATTCTTTTCTTTTTTTATATTATTACATTTCTCTTCAATGTGTATTATGTATTGGACAAAATAAGTAAGTAAGTAAATAAGTAAGTAAGTAAGTAAGTACATAAGTAAGTAAGTAAGTAAATAAAATAAAATAAAATAAAATAAAATAAAATAAAATAAAATAAAATAATAAAATAAAATAAAATAAAACAAAACAAAATAAATAAATAAATAAATAAATAAATAAAATAAAATAAAATAAAAATAAAAAAATAAAACAAAACAAAACAAAACAAAATAAAATAAAATAAACTCAATGTAAACCGCTCCAAAGTCGACTGCTGAAAATTTTGACTTCAGCCTGGAATGCACTACAAACATTTTAACCTTAGACTGTTTACAGTCAACCTCACCCCATTGCTAAGAGGTCTGTAAGGGGCATGCATAAGTGCATCATTTTGCCTACCATCCCTGTCTTACTGTCCTATTGTCAAAATTTACCTGCACCTACTTTGCTTCTGTTTTTGTTTATACCGATGCCTACTATCTTGTACATATTTTGTTAAATAAATAAAATAAATGAATAAAATAAGTACTTTAAAAAAGCTTCTGTGTATGCGCAAAAATGAAAACCAAAATTGCAGCATTTGTGACGCTGTTGAGAGAACAGGCTGAGACACGTGGCAGGGGTGGGTCGCTGCCGATTCCAGAGACCCAAGCTGCCCAGTTACTACTGGTTCTATAGAACTGGACTGAATGGGTAGGAACCCATGTCTGAGTGGGAGGCCTATCCCAGGCAGTTGAAAAGGAGGCAAAAATAACCCTGGTCAGATATGGGCTATTTAAAAATATCTGATCCTGCTCTTTCAGGGGACACTAACACCAACAATACAGATAGAAAAGTTTTCAATATTTTCAAGCACCTTGTTGAGCAATATTAGCTGTGAAAGAACATCTTGGTTGATAATAAGCTTTTGTCTTTCAAGACTCCCTAGTTGCTCTTTGATGGGATCCTTCTTCAGGAAAAGCAACCAGCTTATGATATTCAGATCTGCTGCTACATTTCCACTTTGGTCCAAGTATAGTTTTTCCCAGGAAAAATTGTAAAACTCATTCTTCTCCAGAAAGGGATGGAACTAGAATTGAAACATCCAGGAATTTTGAAAGCAATTTGAAACATCCTAAAAGAGGGAGCAATTTTAAAGCTCAGCCAGTGAAACAAAGATGTTCAGTCCTCCCTTCACTATTTGCCTAAATACTATTAGCACTTAGACTTTATACTACTTCACAGATCTTTTACAGCCCTCTCTAAATGGTTTATAGAATCAGCATATTGCCCCCAACAATCTGGCTCTTCATTTAACCAACCTTGGAAGGATGGAAGGATGAGTCAACCTTGAGCTGGTCAGGATCGAACTCCTGGCAGCAATACTTATATTGTAATCACTGTACCACCACAGCTAAATGCAAAGACTGAGAAGCCATCAATCTGAAAAGCTTTAATTGGACTCCTGCAGTGAGGAAGGGTTATACTAAATGCTCCCAGATTTAGCTAATATGTAGGAATATAAAATTCTATCATTCTAATTACAAACCCATAAGTACAGGAATTTATTTACAATGTATACATTTTTAAAAATTATAATAGAAGTGTGTAATGTCAAAATATAATTGTGATAATCCCTGCTCTTTGGAACATAATCTGGTGAACTAACTCTGGCCTCAGCTTGGCCAAACCTGTTAGTGTTTCACAGAACAAGTAAGTTGAAATGGTTCCCCTATGTGGGCATTGGACTTTTTTCTAAAGAACTGGTTTTGATGGATCCATGTCAGGAACCTATACCTGCCATGGCTCTAGAGCCCCCAATCTCTGTTTCTTCTCTGCTTTTCTCCTCCTAGATATTGAGGAATATGCAACATTCAAGGCATGGGCCAGAGTCTTAACAACACTAAAAACACGGTGGTCATTCTTTATCAGAATCCTGTTCTTTTTCTCTTGCATGTGCAGTGGTGCTATCTGAGTGCATCGTCTCCGGCCCTGGACAGAAAGGAAATGCTTTGAAAAAGAACAGCGAAAAGACTGGTCTTCAAATTTGGAATCCCTATAAAGATTGCGTTGAAAGGCATCATCATTTGTCAATTTTCTTTCCTGAAAAGAAAATGCCCAAAAACTATGCATATATTTTTGAAGTGTATGCCTTTCCATTGTCAGTTTCTCAACTGTTGTGGTGATCCAGACTTTCCCTTTAATGGGTCCTGGCAAACCTTCAATTGTTAAATGGATGTGGCGAACACTATCCATAAGGGAAAAAAATTCTATGAAGTGAACAAAGACATTGACTTGTTTCCACTTAGAAATGGCATTTCTGAGAGGTTCTGTAGCTCTAGCCATTGAGAATTGTTGTGAGATAACAACACAAATTCCATTTTTGACAAGCATAGGAGTGAAAGTTCTCATGAAATTCTCTCCCTCCTCTGTGTCTGTTGAAAAGAGACCAATCAAAGTCCATCTGAAATGGAGAAGGATATAAACAATTCCTGAGTATTGGAACCCATTTTGAGGAAGCATCTGATGGAAAAAGGGAATTTGACTTTTATCACTCAGAGCCTCTGAAACAATTCTATAACTCATCTGAAGAAACAATAAAGGACAATGTATTATATTTAGATCAGATGAAGTCCAAATGTAAGGTTTTAACACATCCAGTGTGGTTCTCACAAATATATTATAATAGTTTATGGTTCTTAACCCTTAAGCTGTATCAAGATAAACAATACGATATCCAGAATTTTAGGATGTTTTATTATAAGCATTTGTCTAATGTGGGACCTAGGATACTGGTATTTCTCTTTTCTAATAAAATTAACATTCACAAAATAGATGTGATGTATCTTCTATATCTAGAGCACTGCAATTGCAAATCAGTTCATTTTGAAGATTTGCTTAAATGTTCCATACTTAACATTGTGTCCAGTTTATTCATGTCTTACTCGAGTCCACAATAGCCATGATGAAAAGCAGTTCTTGAATTCCAAAGAAAAGATATGATTGAATCTATTACCTACCCAACAACAACCTGCTCACTTTACCAGATAGACAAACACACGAACAAACCTGTGGAACTTTGTAGGTGCCTACTAAAGTTGACACCTGAATGGAAATGTCATCAAGAGATCCATCAAGAACAGCCATCAGGTTGTCCTTCTTGCCACAGCTGTAGTTGGGAACATTGGCTTCTCCAGTTGAGAGCATGTCCAGCAAGGCATCTGAAGTGGCACAGGTGTTCAAATAATTGTCATGGATGTTGTAGCCAAGTGTGAGATTGTACAAAAGTTGAAAATTCTTGTTGACTTCTTCAATGGCAAAAACGAAACATAGGATTCTTTCTGGATTAGTAAATGTAATACTGTAAAAAATACCACCGTTTAATTATTACGAAGGTTGGGAAGATTTAATATTCACAAACATATCATTCTTTGTAATAGTGCTCAATTTAATTTGTGCAATGATCAAGATTCAAAATAATTCAACCATTAAAATAGAATCATCAGCAAAGAGGACTTACCATAAGTTACCCAGAAAAGCAATTCTAAAAACAAAACCATAATGCATTCTTACTGAAATCAGGCATTGAATATCAATGAATGGCTATAAAAATAGGGAAATGGATTGGATAGAGGTAAATACATTTTTTTCAGTAAACTAGTTGTAATTAATTCAGGGTTCTACAAGACTTGGAAGGTGGGGGGTTAGATTTAGATTTGGGTCTGAAAAAATAAGATGTGAGAGAAGCCATGGTAATCCAAATGATTCAACAAATTAAAACAGGTCATACAATATAGCAGTAAGTGAAAGAAAAGAAGACTGGAAATGGAGAGAATGCAATTCCATCACACTGAATGACTTACGAGGGAGATTGAGTATAAGGAGCTGTGTTGAAAGACAACATTGTATCAGATATTACTGTGGCAAAAGAGAATATACTAATGAGGTAGTCTCCTGGCCTGTAATAGCTCCATAGTTTTCTTCCCTCATGTTTCTGAAAACTCTGCAGGCACTTCGTTCTCAGCTTCCCAGAGACTGGCTGGGACATCAGCAGAAGCAGAAACAGAAGGAGGAGGTCCATAATTCATGGGACTGAATCAATTATCTTCCTAATTCTAAGGAAGAACAATTGAGTTTGAAGAAATCAAACCACTCTCACAAGATGGAAATGAGAGTGACTTTCTTGATTGAGAGGGAGATAAACTGAACTTCACCTGAAAAGGAGAGGAAGAAGCACAGTCCCTGAATGCCCCCAAAATTTGTGCAACACGGAGTATGACCTGAGACATTTATCCTTTCGTGATGCAAGATGAGATCCCTTTCAAGTTGCTTCACTCTGATGTTTACACCAAAGGTAATCACTGGAGAAATATCAGGAGATATCTCACAGACCAGGATTTTAGTAATTACTATAAGAAGCAACATCTCCTCTGGGGATCCTGAACTACTTCTGGGCCTCCATGTGTGAAGGAGAAGCTGGAGAAAACCATCATGAAAAATCATAGTTATACTCTTAGAGGGCTTGTGATCCTTGCTTTCTGGACATGTCTAGGCAGTGATACTGAAGAAAGAAAGAAATTGAGTGTTGTCTTTCAATGCACTCTCTTGTCTCCAGAAACACCTGGGGAAGATCACCCAAAATTAGTTTGGTGCCACCTTAAGTTGATGGCGATTAATTCTAGTGCTGCCTGTCTTCTCTTGCTAAGAAAGAAATCTGTAACCTTGAACCCTGTTAGGGATGGATTTACAAAAGAGACTCAGGCAGAGTGAATAAAAAAAAATCATACTTTATTTAAAAGAGAAAGTAACTGTGCCGTGGCAGACACTCTATAAAAAGCTTAGAAACATGGCAAATTAGAAAGGAATGTGCATGCTACATAAGCAGGCGGATATGATTAAATAGGATATGATGTGCATTTGTGGGAGTGATCAGAGAGAAGGCACACATTAACTCTTTAACTACTGAATGTCTCTGTGGCTGGCAATTTTCAGCGTGACACCCCTTCTTTGGTAGTCATCAGGGACATTGGTTCACATAAGGCACATTTTCTCTGAGAGGTATTCGTGTTGGGCGACTGGCAGTGGTTTATTCAGCACATCAGCGAGCTGTTCATTTGTAGGCACATATTGTAGTTTCACAAATCCTTGTTGCACATATTCTCTTGCATTCTTATATCTTAAGTCGATGTGCCGTGAATGGGCTCCCACATATTCAGCTTCAGCAATGAATTTAACTGAAGTATTATCCTCCATAATAACAATTGGTTTCATTGGATCAGCCCAGATACTATTAATGAGAGCAGAAAAATTGGTTAAATCATTACAACAGTCAGAAACACAAGCATATTCGGACTCAGTGGAAGAACAAGAAATAAATTTTTGCTTTCTAACTTTCCAATAAATTGGACAACCATTCAAAAAGATTATAAAACCAGAAGTACTTTGACAAGTTTCAATATCACTCGCCCAATCAGAATCTGCATAGCAAATCAATTCAGGATACTTGTTGTGTTCTGGTTCCAAGAACAACTTCATGTTCATCGTGTGCTTCATGTATCTGAGCAATCTCTTTATGCATGTCCAATGAAATGTAGTTGCGTTGCCTACGTGTCGTGACAACAAATTCACACTAAGTGAAATGTCGGGTCTTGTCCAACTGCTCATGTATAACAGTGACCCAATGACTAAGCGATAAAGTGTTTGGTCCTTAAACAAGGGACTGTTTTGGTATGTCAACTTGTAAAAGTCTGTCTGCATTGGAGACCGACATGGGCATGCATCAGCCATGTTGCATTGTTGCAAAAGTTGATCAATCTTGTTTGCTTGTGAGAGGCTAAACCCCTTCTGAGTTTTCTGAATCTGAACTCCTAAGTAATCATGAATGTGTCCTAAGCTTTTCAGTTTGAAATATTTTTCTAAACCTTTTGCAAAAATCTCACTCATACATTGATTTGGACCAAAGTAAACAATATCATCAACATAAAGAAGAACAATTTCATAAACATTACCTTGCCCTTTTGTAAACACGCATTGATCAGAGTCGGACTTAATAAAGCCCATTGAATTTAGCTTGTCAATGAGACATCTGTGCCACATTAAACCATATTGTTTCAATCCGGTGAATAAGTATCAGTGTAATCATCAGGAAAAGTCTGAGCGTAGCCTTGTGCTACTAATATTGCTTTGTATAGTTCCTCACCGTTTGGCTTTCGTTTAATTCTGTAGACCCATCGTGTACCAATAACTCTCTTGTCTTCTGGAGGGTCAACGTGTTTGTACACCTTAAGTTTCTTTAAACTGTCAAGTTCAGCTTGCATGGCATCATACCATTTTTCTTGTTCAGGTTCAGGTAAATGTCTTATTTGATGAAAATTATCAGGAGGAAGTAAAACATTATTGCAAATAACAGGAAACAGTTTTTGAGCTACTTGCGCTTGATATCTCTGAGGAGGAACTCCTTTTGTGGTTCTCTTGGAACCGCTTAGAACCGTGGTCCATTCATTTTGGTCATCTCCGTCTTCATTTGCATCGCTAGTAACATCATCTGTGACTGGTGAAGACTGTACATCTGGAACATCTGGAACAACTGGAACATCTGGAACAACTGGAACAACTGGAACAGCTATCTGAGAATCAGGTTGTGCTGTACCTTGAACATCTTTAGGAAAATAAACTGAAGTATCATTACTGTGTATTCTGTACCAATTTGTATCTTCCTCAAATTTAGCTGAATTGGAAATAACACCTCTGTAGTTAGAGTCAGTAAATTTGTAGTACTTGGAACTTTCATCAAAACCTATAAATCTCAGTCTTTCTGCCACTGGACTGCCCTTCTTTCTCTGGGCCAGTGGAATGTTAACCATGGCATACGAGCCAAAAATGTGGAGGTTTTGAATGTCAGGCTTCTTCCCATAAAACATGTAGTATGGAGTTTGTTTTAAAACACTGCTCCAAGTACGATTAACAAGGTAGTTTGCAGACCTTAGTGCTTCGCCCCAGTAAGCATTGTCGAGATCAGCGTCTTCTAGGAGACAGCGATACGTAGTCTGTAGAACACCTTGGCGTCTTTCAACAATCCCGTTGTGAGCTGGAGTGTAAGGGGCTGAAGCTTGGTGCCGTATTCCTTTGCGTCTCATCCAGTTCTGGAATCGCTGAGACATGAACTCACCGCCATGATCACTTTGGATTCTTCTGATACGGACACTGAATTGATTGAAGACCTGTGCAGCAAAGTCTGTAAAGATCTGAAACGTTTCTGATTTCTGTTTCATTAGATACACAAAACCATATCTAGAAAAACTATCAACAATTGTTAAGAAATACTTATTATTACCCCTAGTAGGCCGAAATGGACCGACAATGTCGGTATGAACCAAATCGAAAATGCGTGAAGACAAACGCAGGGCATGCTTAGCAATGGGGGAAGCCTTTGATTTAGATTTGTTGCAAACAAAACAGTCGAGATAAATAGGACAATTACTATCGACTTTGAAACCATTCACGCATTCGGGCATCTTGGATAAAACATCATATGAAGCATGGCCCAAGCGACGATGCCAACGGTGGATGCACCTGGAATGAAAAGGTTTATTTGTTAGTACAGGTTTAGCATTTGCAACATTATGCGGAACACCTTGAGATTCATTGGCTTTATGAGCCTCTGATTTTATAATAGCAGCAGGTTTTCTCTCTGGGCCTGCGCTTTTATGATTTGGAACGCTCATACCTACATCTACCAGTGAATGAAAATTTGGCTTCAGATAGAAGACACCACCAATCGGAGTGGCATGTGCAACAACAGTTCCATTTCTAATAATATGGATATCATAGTTCAGGAGCATAGCTTTGTAGCCTAAGTCTTGGTTTAGGCGGTGAAGGCTGAGTATGTTGCTTTCGGATTCTGGAATGTAGAGAACGCATGGAATCATCTGGTCCAGTTCATCTATGTAGATAGTTCCTTCTCCTTCGACTCGGCATTGGTATTTCGAGAATCCATACACCTCCTTTATGTCAGACTCATGTAATTCAAAAGTTCTCTTTGGTGAGTAATGTGAAAAGCAGCTCCGCTATCTACAGTCCATAAATGTTTTGTGCTGTACTCACAATTTGAATCAGGAACATTTTTTAGAAGCACGGTATTGATTGTAGAGTGTGATTTGCCTTCGGAATCTCGTTGAGCTGATTTGGAGTTACTGGAACCCCTGCGTTCCAAATTAATGCCTTCTTCTTCTTTTAATGGCGGTAAGGTGGAAAATTGCTCTTTAGTTGCAGTCGGCATCTGTTGCTGTAGTTGAGGACGTGGTGCCAATAATGGCTGAGCCGACTGAAGTAGAATTTGCACCGGTTGCACGGGCGTAGCAGGAACTTGTGGCGGTTGTACCTGTGAGAATTGCACCCCTTGTCTTGGTTGGGGTACTTGTTGCGAAAATGTCTGTTGAGGTAAAAACCTTTCTTTGGCTGCAGAATAGAATTGTTCTGCTGAAGCTTCTTTGTTCATTTGGAAATCTAAAAAGAAATCCTCTTGGCGTAAATCAACATTTTTTTTCTGAACTTGAAGTGGTTGTACCTGTGAGAATTGCACCCCTTGACTTGGTTGGGGTACTTGTTGTGAAAATGTCTGTTGAGGTACAAACCTTTCTTTGGCTGAAGAATAGAATTGTTCTGCTGAAGCTTCTTTGTTCATTTGGAAATCTAAAAAGAAATCCTTCTCGCGCAAATCAACATTTTTCTGGCCATCTAAATTTTCTGGTGACCTGCATTGCTTAAAATGGTCACTGGATGGCGTTTCTGAGCTTTCTGGCAATAAAACAACATTTTGGTGCAGTTGCTTAATTTGACCACCAGGTGGCGCATTTTGGATCTGGCTTGGAACTGAGCCAAATTTCTGAAGACAAGTTGAGCTAGGTATTTTTCCAGTTTGGCCACTGGGTGGTGCTGCACCTAGTTCCTTGAGTGCTAAGGAATGCGTTACATCATCAGACTGTCTTCGTACAAATGCCATTTTATTCTTTTGTTCTGGTAAACTACATATTTTTCCTTGGCAATACTTTAACTGCATGCTTGTTATCTGGTCAAGTATGATCTCTTTTCTCATTAATACGGTACAATGAAATCCTATAAGATCCTTCTTATGCTGTATTAGATCACATGCATTCTTGTCTAGCTTCATTTTTAATAAACATTTTTGCGTAGCGTTAATTTCAAGTCTTAAATCACCAGCTAGGGAGTTTAGAGTTTGCATATCAATACATTGTAAGAAGGACTGACATTCTTGTGAAGTTGACTCGGAAAGCTTTATCAACACCTGATTCTCATTATTTTTGAGCTTTGGCAGAGCTCCAAAGATATTTGGCATATTTTCTTGGTGATAAGGATTCAAAACATTTACTTTCATTTCAGAGTTGTCCAGGGACACATATTGTTTATTATAACATTTTTCTTTCTGCATTACTACTGGACTAATATTGCTTGCATGATTCTTTAGAGAACATTGTTTTGCACAGAGAAATACTTTTTGCTTTGCAGAGAAGTTAGGAACATCAGTCTGACTGTATTTTAATTCTGGCAAGCAATAAATTTTTGTAGAAGAGTCATTGTTACTCACATTTTGGAGCTCTTGTTTATCTGGAATCAGAGATAAGATTCTTTGAAAAGGAAATTCTTGTGCATCTGCTGAGTTCTGCATTTTTGCTTCAAAGGCAGAGAAATTGTCTGTGCGTTATTTGCAGGCTTTTCAGCCGGTTAATTAGGATAAACAAAACCATCCTCTGCTACCATGTTGAGGGACGGATTTTTAAATTAGGTAGACTCGGCAGGCAGGAATGTAAGTAAAAACAAACTTTATTTAGCAAACAGAAAGTAAAGTAAATTGGTGCCAGCTGGCACTTTTATCTAGCAGCCGTAACATGGCTGAACACAGAATGGAAGATACATTGGAATGTGCCTGCTTACGTAAGCAGGCAGATGTGACATGTAGGAAAAGATATGAATTGTGGGAGTGAGGTATGAGGGGGGGTGATCAGACGGAGAAACACACATTAACTCTTTAACTACAGAATGTCTCTGTTCGCTGGCAATTCTCAGCGTGACAGTTTTGCTTTTTTTAAAGTACACTGAAGAGAATCCCACCAACTGATTGGTAAACTTTTTTCAAACATGTGTTTCTTTATTTACTTATTCAGAAAGTCAGTCAGTCTATTATAATATAATCTTATTTCTTATCTTGTCCTTCCCCAGTTTTATGACGATTTCAATTATTAATTTATTTATTTTATATTTTGTTGTTTATCATAAGTTAGTCTTACATTCTTTGTATGTTTATTTCTTTGAATTTAAAACAAGCTTAATTGTCAAAACAAGCAGGCAACCTCACTAATAACTGTAATAAATAATTAAGCATTATGAGCTCGAGAAACCACATCATGATCAAATACCAACTTTTATCTTTAAATGCTCCTTAGTATTTAAATCTGGTCTCAGGATGATAATGTAGCATTTGGGGAAGAAGATGCAGCCCAGAAGGCCAGCACCAGAAGCCAAGATGGAGAAAATCTGCACGGCCACCATATATTTCCCCTTGGTGCTCAAGTAGGTGGGCAGGAAAGAGATCCAGACACTGCAGAAGACCAGCATGCTGAAGGTGATCAGCTTGGCTTCATTGAAAGCCCCAGGCAGGTTCCTGGCTAGGAAAGCCACTGTGAAGCAAATGGCAGCAAGGAAACCCATGTAGCTGAGAACAACATAAAACATGGTGACAGAGCCTTCATTGCATTGAAGGATGATGTCTCCAGGCTGAGAATGCAAATCAGAGTCAGGAAATGGAGGAGAAACTCCAAGCCAGATTGCACAAATTACAATTTTTCCAGCAGAACCAGAAAGGATGATGGAGTTGGCCAAGCGCTTCCCCAACAATCTCCTCACCCTGTTCCCTGGTTTCGTGGCCAGGAAGGCCAGCACTACCATGATTGTTTTGGCTAACACACAAGACACAGCAACTGAGAAGATTATGCTGAATATTGTTTGTCGGAGAAGGCAGCTGGCTTTCCTTGGTTGACCAATGAAGAAAAAGGAGGACAAGAAGCAGTGCAAGAGGGAAACCAGGAGGATGTAGGACAGGTCACGGTTATTAGCTTTGACAATGGGAGTTTCTAGGTATTTAAGGAATATGGCTAAAACCAAGCCTGTGGTTAGAAACAAGAGTACAGCAAAGGAGACCAGGATGACACCCAGATGTTCTTCATAGGACAGGAAGGTTAGTCTTTTGGGAATGCATTGGATTCTGTCATCAGTTGGATATTTATCATCTGGGCATTTGGTGCATTTTTCAGTATCTGAAAAAACAGTAAGTAATATTATTTTTATATTCTCTCCTTTCACATTCCAACGCAGACCTTCTTTGGATGACAGCTGATGCTGAGGGACAAGAAAGCCATATTAATTGGTAAACTGAAATATAGATATGGACATAGACAGGGGGTTTTTCTGGTTGCCCATCTTAAACCAAATGTAGGCAGCTTACAATCCAGTTTAATATTAGCACTTTTGACTTTAATGGGTGTGTGTTACATTATTTTCTGATAACAGCACAAATACACTGTTATTCAAGTTGTATATTCACTACTTTAAATTGTAAACAAATGTTAATTTCTTTGGTACTGTCACATGAAAAGATATACCATATTTTTCAGAGTATGAGACAAACTTTTCCCCCAAAAAAGAGACTGAACATTTTTATGTGTATTTATTTATTTATTTATTTATTTATTTATTTATTTATTAGATTTGTATGCCGCCCCTCTCCGAAGACTCACCCACCCACTGGCTCCCACCCCTCAACCATTTTTTGCCTTTGTACGTCACATTATTGGCCTCTGCATAGAAACATTGAAGACCTCGTGGTCCATCTAGTCTGCCCTTATACGATTTCCTGTATTTTATCTTAGGATGGATACATGTTTATCCCAGGCATGTTTAAATTCAGTTACTGTGGATTTACCATCCACATCTGCTGGAAGTTTGTTCCAAGCATCTACTATTCTTTCTGACTGACTGACTGACTGACTGACTGACTGACTGACTAGTATAACTTTTGGCCTGTAAGATAAAATTGGTTTGGATGAGCAAAACCCTTTCATCTGAAACCAAACCTCAAGTTTCAATGAATTTAGATGATAAACAAGGAAGGAAATTTTCAAGCTGACAAGTAGAAAAGATACTTCCTTTAGCAGAATTCATCTTACCCAATCCACTACTTTCTTCCATCTCTTCCTGCCTTATTCTTCAAGATTTTATTCTTCCTAATATAGAATAAATTGGATATGTTTAAAATAGCAATAAAGAATAAAATAGTCAAGTTCAGATATGTCTTTTAACTTCCACTTTGATCAAATGTTCTTGTTGAATCCAATGCCTTTTCCTCTGATGTCACTCACCTTCCTGTGTGGAGATGGTCCCCTCTGGACAAGGAATGCAATCATAGCAGCAGATTGGTTCTTCTTTCCGTGCCCGTTTTACAAATCCAGGGTGACAATTGCTCACACATTTGGACTGAGGCAGAGTCTAAGGAGAAAAACAAAATTAATTCCAAATTATCTGCCAAGTTTTTGTTTATTAGATTGATTAAAATAAAATGAAACTGTGCTTAAGAAAGAAACTTTTGAATTACGGATCAGGAAAACATAAAATATTGCAAAGCTATTCCCCTTTGAAAACAAACCAAATCCTTGTTCCAGGTAAGATATAAAGAAAAAATTCCTCACAAACTATGACTGACAATCTTAAATGAAGTATTATTTAGTTATATCTGTACATTTATATTTTCAATTCATAAAGCTGCCATAAAGGTGAAATAAGACCAAAGATTACTGTCTTGTTTCTAGAATTATAGAGAGACTAAATCATGAGAATATGTCACTTAACAAGGCGTCTTTTGCTGGTACATGAAGTTGAGCTCTGTGTGAGAAAGGGATATTTCTAAAGCCCAGTTAGCAGGGGTGGGCTGCTGCCTGGGTGGGTGGAATGCAGTGGGATAGCAAAAATGGAGCTCCACCCAGAGCACCCAATTTGCACTGAAAGATGTTGAAAGAAAATGCAGGGCGTCCTATATAAGCTGCACCCAAAGTGTGGTAGTAAAAAAATTGGTAGCCCTTCACTGCCAGTTAGGTATTCAAGACAAAGTCCTTTCTATTGAAGAATTACAGATTGATTGATTGATTGATTGATTGATTGATTGATTGATTGACTGACTGACTGACTGACTGACTGACTTACTTACTTACTTACTTACTTACTTACTTACTTACTTACTTACTTAATTACTTACTTATTTATTAGTTTTGTATGCTGCCCCTCTCCGCAGACTCGGGGCGGCTAACAACAGTGAAAAGACAATATAACCAAATCTAACATTAAAAGTAATTTTAAAAAACCCAGTTTAAAGAACCAATCATACATACAGACATACCATGCATACATTTTATAAGCCTAGGAGGAAGGGAAGATCTCAATTCCCCCATGCCTGACGACAGAGGTGGGTTTTAAGAAGCTTACGAAAGGCAAGGAGGGTGGGGTTTTGTTGTTAATCATTACTTTTGTCCAACTATTTGAGCCCCCAAGAACCATAGATTTCCCCCCAAAAAAACCACTCCCCTCCACTACCTCCCAAAATTAGAACTACAATTAGATGACATGGAAAGACAGACCCACATATATTTATGACTTAAATTAGAGGAATTCTCTGTTTTAGTGGAAGACTTGGCAGTTGACAATCAAGATAAGCAATTGAATTCAAGGGGTTTACAAGCCAAAAACAAGCCTAAGTAGCATTTCATTATAAATTGACACTCTTCATCTCATTATAGAAAGTGTTTTTTGGGGGGGTCAAAGTCATTTGCATGGCTTCAATTTTCTAGTTTAAGGCATTATGCCATATATGACCAGTCATTGTGGTGCCATTTTGATTGAACACTTTCTTAGCAGTAGGAGCAGGGGTGCTGGTGTTCCAGATTGTATTACTGCAAATTCGTTCAAGTTACTTTAATCTTGCGTAGCTGCTTCAATGGCAAAATTACACTGCTAACCTGAGCATATAAAGCATTTGCTAGACCAATTCTCGAATACACCTGTCTGGAACCTACACTGCATATTGGACATTAATACAATTGAGAAAGTCCAGAAATATTTCAAAATAAGGATCCTCTACTTCTCTACTCGCAACACAATATCTTATTCCATCGGACTTGGAATTTTGGGTTTAGATCGCCTAGTTACTACTGGTTCTATAGAACTGGACTGAATAGGTAGGAACCCATGTCTGAGTGGGAGGCCTATCCCAGGCAGTTGAAAAGGAGGCAAAAATAACCCTGGTCAGATATGGGCTCTTTAAAAATATCTGATCCTGCTCTTTCCAGGGACACTAACACCAACAATACAGATAGAAAAGTTTTCAATATTTTCAAGCACCTTGTTGAGCAATTTTAGCCGTGAAAGAGCATCTTGACTGATAATAAGCTTTTGTCTTTCGAGACTCCCTAGTTGTTCTTTGATGGGATCCTTCTTGAGGAAAAGCAACCAGCTTATGATATTCAGATCTGCTGCTACATTTCCACTTTGGTCCAAGTATAGTTTTTCCCAGGAAAAATTGTAAAACTCATTCTTCTCCAGAAAGGGATGGAACTAGAATTGAAACATCCAGGAATTTTGAAAGCAATTTGAAACATCCTAAAAGAGGGAGCAATTTTAAAGCTCAGCCAGTGAAACAAAGATGTTCAGCCCTCCCTTCACTATTTGCCTAAATACTATTAGCACTGAGACTTTATACTACTTCACAGTGCTTTTACAGCCCTGTCTAAATGGTTTATAGAGTGAGCATACTGCCCCCAACAATCTGTCTCCCCATTTTATCAGCCTTGGTAGGATGGAAGGCTGAGTCTACCTTGAGCTCGTCAGGATAGAACTCCTGGCAGCAATACTTACATTATAACCACTGTGCCACCACAGCTAAATGCCAACACTGAGCAGCCATCAATCTGAAAAGCTTTAATTGGACTCCTGCAGTGAGGAAAGGTTATACTAAATGCTCCCAGATTTAGCTGAGATGTAGGAATAGAAAATTCTATCATCCTAATTACAAACCCATAAGTACAGGAATTTATTTACAATGTATACATTTTTAAAAATTATAATAGAAGTGTTTAACGTCAAAATATAATTGTAATAATCCCTGATCTTTGGAACATAATCTTGTGAAATAACTCTGGCCTCAGCTTGGCCAAATCTGTTAATGTTTCACAGAACAAGTAAGTTGAAATGGATCCCCTACATGGGCATTGGATTTTTTTTTAAAGAAGAACTGGTTTTGATGGATCAATGTCAGGAACCCATACCTGCCATGGCTCTAGAGCCCCCAATCTCTCTTTCTTCTCTGCTTTTCTCCTCCTAGATATTGAGGAATATGCAACATTCAAGGCATGGGCCAGAGTCTTAACAACACTATAAACACGGTGGTCATTCTTTATCAGAATTCTGTTCTTTTTCTCTTGCATGTCCAGTTGTGCTATCTGGGTGCATCGTCTCCGGCCCTTGACAGAAAGGAAATGCTTTGAAAAAGAACAGCAAAAAGACTGGTCTTCAAATTTGAAATCTCTAAAAAGTTTGGATTGAAAGGCATCATCATCTGTCCATTTCCTTTCCTGAAAAGAAAAGACCCAAAAACTATGCATATATTTGTGAAGTGTATGCCTTTCCATTATCAGTTTCTCAACTGTTGTGGTGATCCAGACTTTCCCTTCAATGGGTCCTGGCAAACCTTCAATTGTTAAATGGACGTGGCGAACACTATCCATAAGGGCAAAAAATTCTATGAAGTGAACAAAGACATTGACTTGTTTCCACTTAGAAATGGCATTTCTGAGAGGTTCTGTAGCTCTAGCCATTGAGAATTGTTGTGAGATAACAACACAAATTCCATTTCGGACAAGCATAGGAGTGAAAGTTCTCATGAAATTCTCTCCCTCCTCTGTGTCTGTTGAAAAGAGACCAATCAAAGTCCATCTGAAATGGAGAAGGATATAAACAATTCCTGAGTATTGGAACCCATTTTGAGGAAGCATCTGATGGAAAAAGGGAATTTGACTTTTATCACTCAGAGCCTCTGAAACAATTTTATAACTCATCTGAAGAAACAATAAAGAACAGTGTATTATATTTAGATCAGATGAAGTCCAAATGTAAGGTTTTAACACATCCAGCGTGGTTCTCACAAGTATATTAGAATAGTTTATGGTTCTTAAGCTGTATTAAGATAAAGAATACGATATCCAGAATATTAGGATGTTTTATTATAAGCATTTGTCTAATATGGGACAGGTGTCTTTCTCTTTTCTAATAAAATTAACGTATTGTGTCTTCTATCTCTAGAGCACTGCAATTGCAAATCAGTTCATTTTGAAGATTTGCTTAAATGTTCCATATTTACTTTGTGTCCAGTTTATTCATGTCTTACTTGAGTCAACAATGGCCATGGCCAAAAGCTGTTCTTGAATTCCAAAGAGAATATATGACTGAATTTATTACCCACCCACCAACAATCTGCTCACTTTACGAGATAGAGAAACACAT
Organism: Erythrolamprus reginae; assembly: GCF_031021105.1. Lineage (NCBI taxonomy): Eukaryota > Metazoa > Chordata > Lepidosauria > Squamata > Dipsadidae > Erythrolamprus > Erythrolamprus reginae. Next base: position 17,392,418 of record NC_091951.1, on the reverse strand, counting down.
AATCAAACCTGTGGGACTTTGTAGGTGCCTACTAATGTTGACACCTGAATGGAAATGTCATCAAAAGATCCATCAAGAACAGCCATCAGGTTGTCCTTCTTGCCACAGCTGTAGTTGGGAACATTGGCTTCTCCAGTTGAGAGCATGTCCAGCAAGGCATCTGAAGTGGCACAGGTGTTCAAATAATTGTCATGGATGTTGTAGCCAAGTGTGAGATTGTACAAAAGTTGAAAATTCTTGTTGACTTCTTCAATGGCAAAAACAAAGCATAGTATTCTTTCTGGATTAGTAACTGTAATACTGTAAAAAATACCACTGTTTAATTATTATGAAGGTTGGGAAGGTGGGGTGAATATTTAATATTCAGAAATATATCATTCTTTGTAATAGTGCTCAATTTAATTTGTGCAATGATCAAGATTCAAAATAATTCAACGATTAAAATAGAATCATCAGCAAAGAGGACTTACCATAAGTGACCCAGAAAAGCAATTCTAAAAACAAAACCATAATCTATTCTTACTAGAATCAGACATTTAATATCAATGAATGGTTATAAAAATAGGGAAATGGATTGGATAGAGGTAAATACATTTTTTCAATAAACTAGTTGTGATTAATTCAGGGTTCTACAAGACTTGGAAGGTGGGGGGTTAGATTTAGATTTGGGTCTCAAAAAATAAGATTTAAGAGAGAAGCCAGGGTAATCCAAATGATTCAACAAATTAAAACAGGTCCTACAATATAGCAGTAAGTGAAAGAAAAGAAGACTGGAAATTGAGAGAATGCAACTCCATCCCACTGAATGACTTACGAGGGAGATTGAGTATCAGGAGATGTGTTGAAAGACAACATTGCATCAGATATTACTGTGGCCACAGAGAATATACTAATGAGGTGGTCTCCTGGCTTGTAATAGCTCCATAGTTTTCTTCCCTCACATTTCTGAAAACTCTGCAGGCACTTCGTTCTCAGCTTCCCAGAGACTGGCTGGGACATCAGCAGAAGCAGAAACAGAAGGAGGAGGTCCATAATTCATGGGACTGAATCAATTCTCTTCCTAATTCTAAGGAAGAACAAGTGAGTTTGAAGAAATCAAAGCACTCTTACAAGATGGAAATGAGAGTGACTTTCTAGACCGAGAGGGAGATAAACAGAACTTCACCTGGAAAGGGGAGAAAGGAAAGGTGCATTCAAGAAGCCCATTCCCTGAATGTCCCAAAAATTTGTGCAACACGGAGTGTGATGTGAGACATTTATCCTTTTCTGATGCAAGATGAGATCCCTTTCAAGTTGCTTCAGTCTGATGTTTACATCAAAGGTAGTCACTGGAGAAATATCAGGAGATACCTCACAGACCAGGATTTTAATAATTACTGTAAGAAGCAACATCTCCTCTGGGAATCCTGAACTACCTCTGGGCCTCCATGTGTGAAGGAGAAGCTGGAGAAAACCATTGTGAAAAATCATAGGTATACTCTTAGAGGGCTTGTGATCCTTGCTTTCTGGACATATCTAGGCAGTGATACTGAAGAAAGAAATTGAGTGTTCTCTTTCAATGCACTCTCTTGTCTCCAGAAACACCTGGGGAAGGTCACCCAAAACTAAACATTTTGGTGCCACCTTAAGTTAATGGAGATTAATTCTAGTGCTGCCTGTCTTCTCTTGCTAAGAAAGAAATCTGTAACCTTGAACCCTGCCTAATGTTAAAAATAGGACTTGTTTATGATTTACTTTTTCAGTAGATCTCCATATACAATGGGACCTCTACCTAAGAACGCCTCTACTTATGAACTTTTCTTGATAAGAACCAGGTGTTCAAGATTTTTTGCCTCTTCTCAAGAACCATTTTCCACTTACAAACCCGTGCCTCTGAAACTGTAACCAGAAAAGGCAAGGAGAAGCTTCCATGGGCCCTCTCTAGGAATCTCCTGGGAGGAAACAGGGCTGGAAAAGGTAGAAAGAAGTCTCTGTGGGGCCTCTCTAGGAATCTCCTGGGAGGAAACAGGGCCTCCACCCTCCCTGTGGTTTCCCCAATTGCACACATTATTTGCTTTTACATTGATTCCTATGGGGAAAATTGCTTCTTTTTACAAACTTTTCTAGTTAAGAACCTGGTCATGGAATGAATTAAGTTCATAAGCAGAGGTACCACTGTATTAATCAGAGGTGGAATTCATCTGGTAAACACCAGTTTGGCCAAACTGTTTACAGTGATCCCCCGCTCGTTGCGAGGGTTCCGTTCCAGGACCCCCCGCAACGAGCGGGTTTTCGCGAAGTAGCGCTGCGGAAGTAAAAACACCATCTGCGCATGTGCAGATGGTGTTTTTACTTCCGCAGCGATATCGAGGAGCCGAAGATTGGGGGCGGCGTGGCTGTTTTAAACGTCGCCGCCGGCATGGGGGGCTTGCCAGCACCCCCGGGACCCCCAACCCGGGTTTGGGGGGCTGCTAGGAAGCCCCCCATGCCGGCGGTGACGTTTTAAAACAGCCGCGCCGCCCCCAATCTTCGGCTCCTCGCTAGCGGGCAGGCAGGCGGTTCGCTCTCTCCGCTTTCCACCTGAGTCCTGAAGCGAATTCGCTTCAGGACTCAGGTGGAAAGCGGCGAGAATGAACGGCATGGGCGCGGGACGCGCGAGCGAGCAGCGGACAAGCCGTTCGCTAGCACTCGCTCTCGCCACTTTCCACCTGAATCCTGAAGCGAATTCGCTTCAGGGCTCAGGTGGAAAGCGACGAGAATGAACGGCGTGGGCGCGGGACGCGCGAGCGAGCAGCGGACAAGCCGTTCGCTAGCGCTCGCTCTCGCCGCTTTCCACCTGAATCCTGAAGCGAATTCGCTTCAGGGCTCAGGTGGAAAGCGGCGAGAATGAACGGCGTGGGCGCGGGACGCGCGAGCGAGCAGCGGACAAGCCGTTCGCTAGCGCTCGCTCTCGCCGCTTTCCACCTGAATCCTGAAGCGAATTCGCTTCAGGGCTCAGGTGGAAAGCGGCGAGAATAAACGGCGTGGGCGCGGGACGCGCGAGCGAGCAGCGGACAAGCCGTTCGCTAGCGCTCGCTCTCGCCGCTTTCCACCTGAATCCTGAAGCGAATTCGCTTCAGGACTCAGGTGGAAAGCGGCGAGAATGAACGGCGTGGGCGGGCGAAGGGCGGGCGGCAGCAAGGAGTTTGCGTGGGCGGTGGGGAAACTCTTTGCTGATGCCCGCCACTCGCCCTCCCGCCAGCAAGAGGGGGAAGACCCAGGGAAGCTGCCCAGCAGCTGATCTGCCGGGCGCCATCTACGCATGCGTGCCCATAGAAAAAAAGGGCACGCATGCGCAGATGGTGTTTTGACTTCCGGGTTCAAAAATCGCAAATTACCCTGTTCGCAATGGTCGGGGATGCAATAACCGGGGGATCACTGTATTAATTTTCCCCAAAAATTTCCTATTTTTTTCCAATAGGCAAACTGGCTGATCAAGTTCCTGGCTCACCCTGCCCATCCCACCCCTCCCAGGCACAGCTTCTCCCGCTCATCAGCACTTGCCTGCCATCGCCCATCAAATATTTGGTAAGTTGCTCTGAGTACAACGTTAATGTTGTTCTATTGTTAAGAATAGGACCTCTTTATGATTTACTTTTCTATTAGATCTCCCTCGGAGAGGGGAGGCATACAAATCTAATTAAATCTAAATCTATACTAATCCCAAATCCCAAATCTGATGTGATTATAAAATTTCTCATGTGAAAATAAAATTTCACTTCCCCTAGAAATATCAATTTTACTGTGATATTTGAGACAAAGGGTCTGGAAAGTGATAATTGGCCAACTGTAGCATAGGGTAAATATGGAATAGTCATGGGGATAATTTTTCCCCTTTACACTCAACTTCAGTAACTTGTTGTAACTTGTTGCGTGTATCCTTGAGATTTGTATTAATATTGAGTGTTTCGTGATTGCTTATTTGATCCCTATGACAATCATTAAGTGTTGTACCTCATGATTCTTGACAAATGTATCTTTTTCTTTTATGTACACTGAGAGCATATGCACCAAAGACAAATTCCTTGTATGTGCAATCACACTTGGCCAATAAAGATTTCTATTCTATTCTATTCTATTTTGTTCTGTTCTGTTCTATTCTTGTAAGACCCTAGGACCTTTATACTTTGAAGTGTCTTTGTTTATTAAATAAACAGCAGTTTGTGTGATGTCTTCCTTCGACAACTCCCCAGGGTCTAATGGAAGTTTGCAAGGACTGATGGCCAACAAAGAGGAGAAGGAACTGCCTTCTTTTCTGAATCCAAGAGCACAGATGGGAGAAGAAAAAAAAGAGAAACGGAGATCTGCCAGATTACTTGGGAGATGGCCCTGCCCATCTTGATGGGCTGCACCAGAAAGCTATTTATCGCAGCAGGCAGGGAGAAGCGTTGCTGAGAACAATGCGTTGATTTCCTAGCTGTTTGTTTGATTTTCGTGCTTCCTGCTTGACTGTGTCTGGAATTGTGCCTTGGAGACTCTGAAATTCTCTTGCCAAATGAGGTCTTGCTTGCAGAGATCTCAGAGTCTTGGTGTTTAACCGACTACTGTAAATATGAGCCAGCAATGTGCAGTGGTGGCTAAAAAAGCCAACACAATCTTCAGCTGCATCAACAGGAAGATTCACACCAATACTAAGGATGTACTAATACCAATGCCCTAGTCAGACCACACCTAGAGTACTGCATTTAATTCTGGTCATATCACTACAAAAAGGACATTGAAACTCTAGAAAAAGCACAGAAAAGAGCAACCAGATTGATAAGGGAACTGGAAACCAAGAAAGAGAGAGGTTGTTGGAACTGGGCATGGATAGTCTAGAAAAAAAGAGGACCAGGGTGGACATGATAGCAGTATACTGGTATTTGATGACAGAGCTGCACTTTTGGAAGCTAACCCAACCCAGCCAGCCAGCCACAGAACAATATACATGTATAAGAAGCTGAAGTCTTCAAAGGAATACACTGTAGCAGGAGTTCTTGAAAAAAAAATATTTACTTCTTCGTAGCAAAGATTACTTTTCTATTTACACTAGTACTTATACTCTATCTTACTATAGATAAGTCACACTACAACTTGTCAACCACTAAATTACAACCACTTCAACCACAGCAACCAACAGAGACCAATGCAAACATTTCTTACATGTTTATATATTTACATATATGTTTATATATTTGCAGCATATTTAGTTTACTCATAATGATTCAGCATTCTCTATGTAGAATAGCCATCACATTGATTACAGTCCTTCCTCCTGCATTGGGATTTTATATCTGGTCAGGCCTAATCCTGACATTTGAGGGGTTGCCACAGAGAACAGGGGTCACATTATTTTCCAGGGCCAGAGCAGAGGGCCAGACCAGGAGCAACAGATGGAAACTGATCAAGGAGAAATTCAAACTGGAAATAAGGAAGAACTTTCTGATAGTGAGAGAGATCAACCAGTGGAACCGCCTGCCAGTGGAGGTTGTGAATGCCCCATCACTTGACACATTCAAAAAGAAATTGGACTGCCATTTGGCTGGGGTGGAGTAGGATTGAGGAGGGGATTGGATGAAATGACCTGCAAGGTCGATTTCCACTCTAAAAATAAGTAAAATAAAAAGTAATCCTATTTTGTTTTACTGAATACATCCCGGCTTAGTTCATAAAAGTAAAGAGTACTATAGCTTATGTCTATTGTTTATAAAGCTCGTTAGTACATTAAATACTTTTATAAAAGAGAAACTCATTATTATCTTCCTTTAATGACCTTCTCATTCTTTGAATTTATTTTCTTTTCCATCTATTGGGCAAAGAGGCCTAGATAGTCTTTGTGGTCACTTCTGCAGCTACAGATATAGAAACATAGAAACATAGAAACATAGAAGACTGACGGCAGAAAAAGACCCCATGGTCCATCTAGTCTGCCCTTTTACTATTTCCTGTATTTTATCTTACAATGGATATATGTTTATCCCAGGCATGTTTAAATTCGGTTACTGTGGATTTACCAACCACGTCTGCTGGAAGTTTGTTCCAAGGATCTACTACTCTTTCAGTAAAATAATACTTTCTCATGTTGCCTTTGATCTTTCCCCCAACTAACTTCAGATTGTGTCCCCTTGTTCTTGTGTTCACTTTCCTGTTAAAAACACTTCCCTCCTGAACCCTATTTAACCCTTTAACATATTTAAATGTTTCGATCATGTCCCCCCTTTTCCTTCTGTCTTCCAGACTATACAGATTGAGTTCATTAAGTCTTTCCTGATACGTTTTATACTTAAGACCTTCCACCATTCTTGTAGCCCGTCTTTGGACCCGTTCAATTTTGTCAATATCTTTTTGTAGGTGAGGTCTCCAGAACTGAACACAGTACTCCAAATGTGGTCTCACCAGCGCTCTATATAAGGGGATCACAATCTCCCTCTTCCTGCTTGTTATACCTCTAGCTATGCAGCCAAGCATCCTACTTGCCTTTCCTACCGCCCGACCACACTGCTCACCCATTTTGAGACTGTCAGAAATCACTACCCCTAAATCCTTCTCTTCTGAAGTTTTTGCTAACACAGAACTGCCAATGCAATACTCAGATTTACTATTCCTTTTCCCCAAGTGCATTATTTTACATTTGGAAACATTAAACTGCAGTTTCCATTGTTTTGACCATTTATCTAGTAACGCTAAATCATTTACCATATTACAGACCCCTCCAGGAATATCAACCCTATTGCACACTTTAGAGTCATCGGCAAATAGGCAAACCTTCCCTACCAAACCTTCCCCTATGTCACTCACAAACATATTAAAAAGAATAGGACCCAGAACAGACCCTTGTGGCACACCGCTTGTAACCTGACTCTGCTCAGAATACTCGCCATTAACAATAACTCTCTGATGTCTATGCTTCAGCCAGCTTGAAATCCACTGAACTATCCAGGGACTAAGTCCAATCTTCACTAATTTATCTATCAGCTCTTTATGTGGAACCGTATCAAAGGCTTTGCTGAAGTCCAGATAGGCAATATCCACGGCACCACCTTGATCCAACACCTTTGTGACATAGTCAAAGAACTCAATGAGATTAGTCTGACACGATTTGCCTTCAGTAAAGCCATGCTGATTTGGGTCCAATAAGTTATTGTTTTTTAGATGCTGATTTATCCTCTTTTTGAGTAGAGTCTCCATCATTTTAACTACAACTGATGTCAAGCTAACTGGCCTGTAGTTTCCAGCTTCTTCTCTACTGCCCTTCTTGTGGATAGGCACAACACTGGCCATTCTCCAATCCTCAGGAACATCTCCTGTTAACAGGGATTGGTTAAACAAATCAGTCAGGGGGGTAGCAATGACAGATCTGAGTTCTTTAAGAACTCTGGGATGGATGCCATCTGGACCCATTGCCTTATTTATCTTTAATCGTTCAAGTTCTTCTAAGACATCGGCTTCTAATATCACTGGAGCTGAATCCGTACAGCTGGAAGCAATGCTATATCCCTCTATAGTATTATTTTGTAAGGTGTCTTTTGAGAAAACTGAACAGAAGTAGCTATTGAAATGGTCAGTGATCTCCTTATTCCCATCAATGCATGTATTATTCCCGGTACTAAGCTTTGTGATGCTGCAGTTTTTCTTCTTCCTATCACTAATATATCTGAAGAAGGTTTTATCCCCCTTCTTTACAGATTTTGCTATTTCTTCCTCTTTTGAGGCTTTAGCAGCATATATTATCTGTTTCGCCTCCTTCTGTCTCATTTTATACACCTCTCTATCAGCTATACTTCCAGACTCTTTATACCTCCTATAGGCAGCCTTTTTTTCATTGACTATAGCCCTTACATCATTGCTAAACCATAGCGGTTTCTTCTTCCTTTTACCTTTAGTTACTTGCTTTACATAAAGTCTTGTGGCTTTTAAGATGGCCTTTTTTAATACAGTCCACTGGGTGCTCGCTCCTGCCATTTTATCCCTCCCCTTTAATTCATTATTTAAATATTCCCCCATTGCATTAAAATTTGTTTTTCTGAAATCCAATACTTTCGTTGCAGTATAGGATTGCTCACAATCAGTTTTTACATCAAACCACAAACATAGATGGTCGCTGCAACCTAAATTTTCTCCCACCTTGACCTCTGAAACCCGATTCCCATTTGTAAAAACTAAATCTAGAATATTCTCCCCTCTAGTTGGTGTCTTAACTAGCTGTGCCATAGCTGCTCCTGTAAAGGCCTCTACTATATTCTTACTTTTGCATGTAAGGGCACTGGGGATATTCCAGTCAACATCAGGCATGTTGAAATCACCCATAACCACAATATCTCCCTTTACTGCCATTAGGGTAATCTCATCCACCATCTTGTTGTCATGTTCCTCAGATTGCCCTGGAGGCCTATAGATCACCCCAATTCTAATGACAGAACCGTCTTTATTTTGCATGCAAATCCAGAGGGTCTCCAGATCTTTACATGTATTTTGAATTAGTATTGTTTTTAGACTTTCTTTAACATAAATGGCTACTCCACCTCCCCTTCTCTCTATTCTATCCTTCCTATACAGTGTATATCCTGGTATGGATATTTCCCATTCATTGGAATCCTTAAACCATGTCTCAGTTATGGCAACCAGATCCAAATTATCTCTAGATATTATGGCCATTAACTCACAGAGCTTGTTGCTCAAGCTTCGAGCATTCGTGCACATTACCCGAATAACATTATTTTCATTATTACCTGTATCAGTAGTAGTTTCTAAAACCCATTGCTACTGGTTCGTGCTCATGCAACATTTTGCACATATGCAGAAGTGTCCCAGGCAGGTGGGTGGTGCCTCTTGCCGACACTGTTACCGATTTGCAGAACCAGGCCAAACCGGAAGCAACACACCATTGTAGATATGTAGATATTGCATATATGTTAAATTACTTTTATCTTGCATTTCTCCTAAAGGATTTGTCTGCCTTCACTAATAATTTCTCGATAAGAAAGTTTTTAAAAGTTCAACCACTTTAACGGCCCATAAATCACATGATTCCTTTGAAGTGGTCATCTTGTACTCTGGCAATCAACCTTCAAGGTTTTGTTTTTCAACTGATTATAAAAAAAACAAGACAGATTTTTCCCACAGTAGAGATTCTTTGGAATTAACTTTATAGTCTTTAAATCAGTTTCACAAAACATTTATAGTGTTTTCCAAAAAAAAAAACCCCCTCTAAACTCATCTCTTTGCTATATATTATAAAAAATCTCAAAAATAAAGATTTTACAAAATTGGATGTTGTTTTGCTTTTTTTTAAGTACACTGAACAGAATCCCACCAACTGATTGGTAAACTTTTTTCAAACATGTGTTTCTTTATTTACTTACTCAGAAAGTCAGTCAGTCAGACCTCTATTATAATATAATCTTATTTCTTATCTTGTCCTTCCCCAGTTTTATGACGATTTCAATTATTAATTAATTTATTTTATATTTTGTTGTTTATCATAAGTTAGTCTTACATTCTTTGAATGTTTATTTCTTTGAATTTAAAATAAACATAATTGTCAAAACAAGCAGGCAAGCTGACTAATAACTGTAATAAATAATTAAGCATTATGAGCTCAAGAAACCACGTCATGATCAAATACCAACTTTTGTCTTTAAATGTTCCTTAGTATTTAAATCTGGTCTCAGGATGATAATGTAGCATTTGGGGAAGAAGATGCAGCCCAGAAGGCCAGCACCAGAAGCCAAGATGGAGAAAATCTGCACGGCCACCATATATTTCCCCTTGGTGCTCAAGTAGGTGGGCAGGAAAGATATCCAGACACTGCAGAAGACCAGCATGCTGAAGGTGATCAGCTTGGCTTCATTGAAAGCCCCAGGCAGGTTCCTGGCTAGGAAAGCCACTGTGAAGCAAATGGCAGCAAGGAAACCCATGTAGCTGAGAACAACATAAAACATGGTGACAGAGCCTTCATTGCATTGAAGGATGATCTCTCCTGGCTGAGAATGCAAATCAGAGTCAGGAAATGGAGGAGAAACTCCAAGCCAGATTGCACAAATTACAATTTTTCCAGCAGAACCAGAAAGGATGATGGAGTTGGCCAAGCGCTTCCCCAACAATCTCCTCACCCTGTTCCCTGGTTTTGTGGCCAGGAAGGCCAGCACTACCATGATTGTTTTGGCTAACACACAAGACACAGCTACTGAGAAGATTGTGCTGAACATTGTTTGTCGGAGAAGGCAGGTGGCTTTCCTTGGTTGACCAATGAAGAAAAAGGAGGACAAGAAGCAGTGCAAGAGGGAAACCAGGAGGATGTAAGATAGGTCACGGTTGTTAGCTTTGACAATGGGAGTTTCTAGGTATTTAAGGAATATGGCTAAAACCAAGCCTGTGGTTAGAAACAAGAGTACAGCAAAGGAGACCAGGATGATACCCAGATTTTCTTCATAGGACAGGAAGGTTAGTCTTTTGGGAATACATTGGATTCTGTCATCAGTTGGATATTTATCATCTGGGCATTTGGTGCATTTTTCAGTATCTGAAAAAACAGTAAGTAATATTATTTTTATATTCTCTCCTTTCACATTCAAACAAAGACCTTCTTTGGATGACAGCTGATGCTGAGGGACAAGAAAGCCATAATAATTGGTAAACTGAAATATAGATATGGACATAGACAGGGTTTTTTTCTGGTTGCCCATCTTAAACCAAATGTAGGCAGCTTACAATCCAGTTTAATATTAGCACTTTTGACTTTAATGGGTGTGTGTTGCATTATTTTCTGATAACAGCACAAATACACTGTTATTCAAGTTGTATATTCACTGCTTTAAATTGTAAACAAATGTTCATTTCTTTGGTATTGTCACATGAAAAGATATACCAAATTTTCCAGACTATAAGAGACACTTTTTCCACCTAAAAGAGACTGAACATTTTGATGTGTCTTATTTTTATTTATTTATTTATTTATTTTATTTTTATTTATTTATTTATTTATTTTATTTTATTTATTTATTTATTTATTTTATTTATTTATTTATTTATTTATTAGATTTGTATGCCGCCCCTCTTCGAAGACTCACCCACCCACTGGCTCTCACCCCTCAACCATTTTTTGCCTTTGTACGTCACATTATTGGCCTCTGCATAGAAACATAGAAGATTGATGGCAGAAAAAGACCTCATGGTCCATCTAGACTGCCCTTATACGATTTCCTGTATTTTATCTTAGGAGGGATACATGTTTATTCCAGGCATGTTTAAATTCAGTTACTGTGGATTTACAATCCACATCTGCTGGAAGTTTGTTCCAAGCATCTACTACTCTTTCTGACTGACTGATTGACTGACTGACTAACTGAGTAGTGTAACTTTTGGCCTGTAAGATAAAATTGGTTTGGATGAGCAAAACCCTTTCATCTGAAACCAATTCTCAAATTTCAATGAATTTAGATGGTAAACAAGGAAGGAAATTTTCAAGCTGACAAGTAGAAAAGATACTTCCTTTAGCAGAATTCATCTTGCCCAATCCACTACTTTCTTCCATCTCTTCCTGCCTTATTCTTCAAGATTTTATTCCTCCTAATATAGAATAAATTGGATATGTTTAAAATAGCAATAAAGAATAAAATAGTCAAGTTCAGATATGTCTTTTAACTTCCACTTTGATCAAATGTTCTGGTTGAATCCAATGCCTTTTCCCTTGATGTCACTCACCTTCCTGTGTGGAGATGGTCCCCTCTGGACAAGGAATGCAATCATAGCAGCAGATTGGTTCTTCTTTCCATGCCCGTTTTACAAATCCAGGGTGACAATTGTTCACACATTTGGACTGAGGCAGAGACTAAGGAGAAAAACAAAATTCATTCCAAATTATCTGCCAAGTTTTTGTTTATTAGATTGATTAAAATAAAATGAAAGTGTGCTTAAGAAACAAACTTCTGAATTACAGATCAGGAAAACCAAAAATATTGTAAAGCCACTCCCCTTTGAAAACAAACCAAACCCTTGTTACAGTTAAGATATAAAGAAAAAATTCCTCACAAACTATGATTGACAATCTTAAATGAAGTATTATTTAGTTATAACTGTACATTTATATTTTCAATTCATACAGCTGCCATAAAGGTGAAATAAGACTAAAGATTACTGTCTTGTTTCTAGAATTATAGAGAGATGAAACCATGAGAATATGTCACTTAACAAGGCATCTTTAGATGGTACATGAAGTTGAGCCCTCTGTGAGAAATAGATATTTGTAAAGCCCAGTTAGCAGCGGTGGGCTGCTGCCCGGACAGGGTGGAATGCAGTGGAATAGCAAAAATGGAGCTCCACTCCAAAGCACCCAATTTGTACTGAAAGATTTATTTATTTATTTATTTATTTATTTATTTATTTTGTCCAATACACAATGAGGGTTTTAGTGGGTATATATCTATATACACATAGTAAAATACATCATGAAGTTTATAGAGGAGATAGTTATAGTAAAATATATCTAAGAAATAATAGAAAAGAAGATATAGTAATAGAACATATCAATGAAAGAATAGAAGAAGAGATATAGGAATAGAAGAAAGGTATAGGAGATATAGGACAGCAATAGGACAAGGGACGGAAGGAACTCTAGTGCTCTTGTACTCGCCCCTTACTGACCTCTTAGGAATCTGGATAGGTCAACCGTAGATAATCTAAGGGTAAAGTGTTGGGGGTTTGGGGATGACACTATGGAGTCCGGTAATGAGTTCCACATTTCGACAACTCGGTTACTGAAGTCATATTTTTTTACAGTCAAGTTTGGAGTGGTTAATATTAAGTTTAAATCTGTTGTGTGCTCTTGTGTTGTTGTGGTTGAAGCTGAAGTAGTCACCGACAGGCAGGATGTTGCAGCATATGATCTTGTGGGCAATACTTAGATCTTGTTTAAGGCGTCTTAGTTCTAAACTTTCTAGGCCCAGGATTGAAAGTCTAGTCTCATAGGGTATTCTATTTCGAGTGGAGGAGTGAAGGGCTCTTCTGGTGAACTATCTTTGGATATTTTCAAGGGTGTTAATGTCTGAGATGTGATATGGGTTCCAAACAGATGAGCTGTATTCGAGGATGGGTCTGGCAAAAGTTTTGTAAGCTCTGGTAAGTAGTGTGAGATTGCCAGAGCAGAAGCTACGTAGGATTAGGTTTACAACTCTTGAAGCCTTCTTGGCTATATTGTTGCAGTGTGCTTTGGCACTTAAATCTTTTGTTATTAGTATACCAAGGTCTTTAACCGAGTGGGGATTATCTGTGATAATTTGATTATTCAGTTCGTATTTGGAGTTCAGATTCTTCTTCCCAATGTGTAGGACAGAGCATTTGCTAGTTGAGATTTGGAGTTGCCATGTGTTAGACCACTCAGAAACAGCGTCAAGGTCTTTTTGGAGAGTATCAAGGTGTTTTTGGATAGTACATTTTTTTAGATGTTGAAAGAAAATGCAGGGCGTCCTATATAAGCCACCCCCACAGTGTGGTAGTAAAAAAAATTGGTAGCCCTTCACTGCCAGTTAGGTATTCAAGACAAAGTCCTTTCTATTGAAGAAATACAGTTTTGTTGTTAATCATTACTTTTGTCCAACTCTTTGAGCCCCCAAGAACCATAGATTTCCCCCCCAAAAAATCCACTCCCCTCCACTACCTCCCAAAATTAGAACTATCATTAGATGACATGGAAAGACAAACCCACATATATTTGTGACTTAAATTTGGAGAATTCTCTGTTTTAGTGGAAGACCTGGCAGTTGACAATCAAGATAAGCAATTGAATTCAAGGGGTTTACAACCAAAGACAAGCCTAAGTAGCATTTCATTACAAATTGACACACTTCATCTCATTATAGAAAGTGTTTTTGGGGGGGATCAAAGTCATTTGCACTACTTCAATTTTCTAGTTTGAGGCATTATGTCATGTATGACCAGTCATTTTGGTGCCATTTTAATTGAACACCTTCTTAGCAGTAGGAGCAGGGGTGGTAGTGTTCCAGATTGTATTACTGCAAATTCGTTCAAGTTACTCTAATCTTGCATAGCTGCTTCAATGGCAAAATTACACTGCTAAATTGAGCATACAAAAAATACGTCCTTCCAGTCAACGACTACTTCAGCTTCAACCGCAACAACACAAGAGCATGCAAGAGATTCAAACTTAATATTAACCGCTCCAAACTTGACTGTAACAAATATGACTTTAGCAATCGAGTTGTTGAAGCGTGGAACTCATTACCGGACTCAATAGTGTCAACCCCCAATCCCCAACATTTCTCCCTTAGACTATCCACGATTGACCTCTCCAACTTCCTAAGAGGCCAGTAAGGGACGTACATAAGTGCACCGGTGTGCCTAACGTCCCCTGTCCAATTGTCTTTCCTTTATTTCATATATCATATATATTTTCTTCCTCTCATATATTTTCTCTTCTATTTTACATACTATCTTTATATATATTACTCAATTTCTATTCTCTTCCATATGTATTGTGTATTGGACAAAGAACAAATAAATAAAATAAATTTGCTAGACCAATTCTCAAACACAGCTCATCTGTCTGGAACCTGCACTGCATATTGGACATTAATACAATTGAGAAAGTCCAGAAATGTTTCAAAATAAGGGTCCTCTACTTCTCTACTCGCAACACAATACCTTATTCCATCGAACTTGGAATTTTGGGTTTAGATCGCCTAGAACTTCATTGCCTTCAATCTGATCTAAATGTAGTTCATAAAATCATCTGCCACAATGTCCTACCGGTCAATGATTACTTCAGCTTCAACTGCAACAATACACAAATATGCAATAGATTCAAACTCAATGTAAACTGCTCCAAACTCGACTGCTGAAAATTTGACTTCAGCAGCAGAGTGACCAATGCCTGGAATGCACTACAAAAACTTTAACCTTAGACCAGAGGTCCCCAACCTTTTTTGCACCAGGGACCGGCTTTCAGCTAGACCAGTTTTCCATGGCCCGGTGGGGGGGGGGGAGCTAGCTGTAGCGGCGCCGTAAAAGGGGCGATCAAGAGAGGAATGGGTGAATGAATGGACGGAGGGTGGGAAGGAAGGAAGGAAAGAGGGAAGGTACAGGAACAGAAGAAGGGTGCAAAGAAGCAAAGAAAGGTGTGAAAGGGGAGAGTAAGAGAGGAAGGAGTGAAAGAAGGGAATGAGGGAGGAAAGAAGGGAGGAAGGAAAAGGAAAGCAAGAAATGGAGGGAGGAAAGGAAGGGAGGAAAGGAAGGAAGGAAGGAAGAAAGAAGGAAAGAGGGAAGGGACAGGAACAGAGGAAGGAAGCAAGGAAACTTATGAAAGGGGAGAGTAAGAGAGGAAGGACTGGAGGGAGGGAGGGAAGAAGGTAGGAAGGAGAAAGGAAAGAAATAGAGGAAGGAAAGGTAAAAGAGAGAAAGAAAAAGAGCAAGAAAGAAAGAAAGAAAGAGAAAGAAAGAAAGAAAGAAAGGCAACTTCAAAGAAAGGCTCACTGAGCATCTCTCACTCTCTCTCTCTTTCTATCCCTCTTTCTTTCTTTCTCTTCCTTTCTCTCTCTCCTCTTCCTTTATCTCCTCTTTCTCTCCCCCCTCTCTCCCCCTTTCCCTCTCGCTTTCTCTCTCCCTCTCTTGCTATCTCTCCCCCCTTTCCCTCTCTTTCTCCCTCTCTTTCTCTCTCTCCCCCTCTCTCTTTCTCTCTCTCTCCCCCTCTTTCTCTCTCTTCTTCTCACTTTCTCTCTCTTGTTTTCTTTCTGTCTCTTTTGCTTTCTCTCTCTCTCACTCTTTCTCTCTTGTTTTGTTTCTCACGCTCTTTCTCTCTCTTGTTCTCTCTCTCTTGCTATCTCTTTCTCTCCCCCCCTTTCTCTCACTCTCTCTTTCTCACTTTCTCTCTATCTTGCTGTCTGTTGCTTTCACTCACTCTCGTTCTCTCTCCGTTCTTCTCAGCGGTGACGCGCGCACGCCCTGCCCGCCTCACATTTGCCGAGAGGACTTTCGCCCCGGGCTCTCAGCAAGGGGGTTTGCATGAGAGGCGGGGCCGGCGGAAGGTGATATTCAATGTCGGGGGCGCACGGGCGGTTTTGCGCGCGCTCCCTATCTCCCTGCTAGCCCACTCGGAATACGTATTCAAAATAAGAAAAGCCTTTGCTGGCTCACTCAGAGCCTCTGAAACAATTCTATAACTCATCTGAAGAAACAATAAAGAACAGTGTATTATATTTAGATCAGATGAAGTCCAAATGTAAGGTTTTAACACATCCAGTGTGGTTCTCACAAATATATTAGAATAGTTTATGGTTCTTAACCCTTAAGCTTTATCAAGATAAAGAATATGATATCCAGAATATTAGGATGTTTTATTATAAGCATTTGTCTAATATGGGACAGGTGTCTTTCTCTTTTTTAATAAAATTAACGTATTGTGTCTTCTATCTCTAGAGCACTGCAATTGCAAATCAGTTCGTTTTGAAGATTTGCTTAAATGTTCCATATCTAACATTGTGTCCAATTTATTCATGTCTTACTTGAGTCAACAATGGCCATGGTGAAAAGCAGTTCTTGAATTCCAAAGAAAAGATATGATTGAATCTATTACCCACCTACCAACAACCTGCTCACTTTACCATACAGAGAAACACACAATCAAACCTGTGGGACTTTGTAGGTGCCTACTAATGTTGACACCTGAATGGAAATGTCATCAAGAGATCCATCAAGAACAGCCATCAGGTTGTCCTTCTTGCCACAGCTGTAGTTGGGAACATTGGCTTCTCCAGTTGAGAGCATGTCTAGCAAGGCATCTGAAGTGGCACAGGTGTTCAAATAATTGTCATGGATGTTGTAGCCAAGTGTGAGATTGCACAAAAGTTGAAAATTCTTGTTGACTTCTTGAATGGCAAAAATGAAGCATAGAATTCTTTCTGGATTAGTAAACGCAATACTGTAAAAAATACCACTGTTTAATTATTATGAAAGTTGGGAAGATTTAATATTCACAAATATATCATTCTTTGTAATAGTGCTCAACTTAATTTGTGCGATGATCAAGATTCAAAATAATTCAACCATTAAAATAGAATCATCAGCAAAGAGGATTTACCTTAAGTGACCCAGAAAAGCAATTCTAAAAACAAAACCATAATATATTCTTACTAAAATCAGGCATTGAATATCAATGAATGGTTATAAAAATAGGGAGATGGATTGGATAGAGGTAAATACAATTTTTTTCAATAAACTAGTTGTGATTAATTCATGGTTCTACAAGACTTGGGGGCTGGGGTTAGATTTAGATTTGGGTCTCAAAAAATAAGATTTAAGAGAGTGGCCATGGTAATCCAAATAATTCAACAAATTAAAACAGGTCCTACAATATAGCAGTAAGTGAAAGAAAAGAAGAGTGTTATGATTGGAAATGGAGAGAATGCAATTCCATCACACTGAATGACTTACAAGGGAGATTGAGTATCAGGAGATGTGTTGAAAGACAACATTGCATCAGATATTACTGTGGCAAAAGCGAATATACTAATGAGGTGGCCTCCTGGCTTGTAATAGCTCCATCGTTTTCTTCCCTCATGTTTCTGAAAACTCTGCAGGCACTTCGTTCTCAGCTTCCCAGAGACTGGCTGGGACATCAGCAGAAGCAGAAAGAGAAGGAGGAGGTCCATAATGCATGGGACTGAATCAATTCTCTTCCTAATTCTAAGGAAGAACAAGTGAGTTTGAAGAAATCAAAGCACTCTCACAAGATGGAAATGAGAATGACTTTCTTGACTGAGAGGGAGATAAACAGAACTTCACCTGGAAAGGGGAGAAAGGAAAGATAGATTCAAGAAGCCCATTCCCTGAATGTCCCAAAAATTTGTGCAATGCAGAGTGCGACCTGAGACATTTATCCTTTTCTGATGCAAGATGAGATCCCTTTCAAGTTGCTTCAGTCTGATGTTTACATCACAGGTAATCACTGGAGAAATATCAGGAGATACCTCACAGACCAGGATTTTAATAATTACTCTAAGAAGCAACATCTCCTCTGGGGATCCTGAACTACTTCTGGGCCTCCATGTGTGAAGGAGAAGCTGGAGAAAACCATCGTGAAAAATTATAGGTATACTCTTAGAGGGCTTGTGATCCTTGCTTTCTGGACGTGTCTAGGCAGTGATACTGAAGAAAGAAATTGAGTGTTCTCTTTCAATGCACTCTCTTGTCTCCTGAAACACCTAGGGAAGGTCACCCAAAACTAAACAGTTTGGTGCCACCTTAAGTTGATGGCGATTAATTGTAGTTCTGCCTGTCTTCTCTTGCTAAGAAAGAAATCTGTAACCTTGAACCCTGCCTAATGTTAAAAATAGGACTTGTTTATGATTTACTTTTTCAGTAGATCTCCATATACAATGGTACCTCTATCAAAGAACGCCTCTACTTACGAACTTTTCTAGATAAGAACCAGGTGTTCAAGATTTTTTTGCCTTTTCTCAAGAACCATTTTCCACTTACATACCCGAGCCTCCGAAACTGTAACCGGAAAAGGCAAGGAGAAGCATCCATGGGCCCTCTCTAGGAATCTCCTGGGAGGAAACAGGGCCTCCACCCTCACTGTGGTTTCCCCAATTGCACACATTATTTGCTTTTACAGTAAGGGGCATGCATAAGTGCACGAGAGTGCCTTTCGTCCCCTGTCCTAACGTTTCTCTTTTTCTAGTATCATGTATATAAATATTATTATATCTTTGTATACCACCAATACGTACTTGACAAAACAAATAAATAATAAATAAACAAATATGTATATATGTTTTTTCTTCTTTTTTTCTTTTTCTTTTTTCTGTACAGTGGTACCTCTACTTACTTTTTCTCTTTTCTGTACAGTGGTACCTCTACTTACTTTTTCTCTTTTCTGTACAGTGGTACCTCTACGTATGAACTTTTCAAGATACGAACAGTGTGTTCAAGGGTTTTTTTGCTTCTACTCATGAACCATTTTCAACTTACGAACCATGGCTTTTCTCTCGGCTGTGAGCAGTGGCCAAAACAAGCGCTTTTAAGTTTGCAGGCTCTGATGATTGCCAAGGAACTGGAGCCAGGCTTGGGTGAGATCATCCAAGGCAGAGCCGCCATCAGGAATTTTGGGGCCCCATACAGCCTAAGTGTCTGGGGCCCCCCCCTGGCCATTTTAAAACTACTGCCCCCCAAATCCCGTGCCATGCCCACCATGGCTACACACCCTGGGCAAGCCCTCCCCCGGCCCTCTGAGGTCAAACACAGCCCTGATGTGGCCCTCAATGAAATTGAGTTTGACACCCCTGGCCTAGAGGCTAAATCCTATGAACAAGGGCTAAGAGAACGAGTATGTTTAGCTCAACAAATAGAACACTGAGGAGGAATATAATAGTAGTTTCCCAATCCTTAAAGGGCTGCCACAGAGCAGATGGCATCTATTTATTCTCCATGCCATCTGAAGGTAGTACAAGAAGCAATGGGCGGAACCTCACCAAGAAGAAATGCAATCTGGAAATAAGGAAAAACTTGGGACTGGGCGGCATAGAAATAAATAATAAATAAATAAATAAATAAATCCCTTCTTTTTTATTAAAAGAAATTAATAGAAACATAGAAACATAGAAGACTGATGGCAGAAAAAGACCTCATGGTCCATCTAGTCTGCCCTTATACTATTTCCTGTATTTTATCTTAGGATGGATATATGTTTATCCCAGGCATGTTTAAATTCAGTTACTGTGGATTTACCAACCACGTCTGCTGGAAGTTTGTTCCAAGCATCTACTACTCTTTCAGTGAAATAATGTTTTCTCAGGTTGCTTTTGATCTTTCCCCCAACTAACTTCAGATTGTGTCCCCTTGTTCTTGTGTTCACTTTCCTATTAAAAACACTTCTCTCCTGGACCTTATTTAACCCTTTAACATATTTAAATGTTTAGATCATGTCCCCCCTTTTCCTTCTGTCCTCCAGACTATACAGATTGAGTTCATGAAGTCTTTCCTGATACATTTTAGGCTTAAGACCTTCCACCATTCTTGTAGCCCGTCTTTGGACCCGTTCAATTTTGTCAATAATAATTTTAAAAAACCAAAATCCATTACTATTAAAACTAAAACAACCAGCAAAACTATTAATAAAAACAGGTGAGGGCTGGGTTTTTTTCTCTGTTATTATTTAAGTGCTTTTACCATATGCTTTAAATCAAGAATCACTTCTCTCTCTGTTTCTCTCTCTTTTCTGTCATTCTCTGCCTCAATCATTTTCTCATTTCTCTTTTTTTCTCCCCTTTTTTCTATCATTTCTCTCTCTCTTCCTTCCACTCTTCTCTCTCTCTCTTTCTTCCTCTCTCATCTCTTTCTTTCTTTCTCTTTCTCACTCCCTTCCTCTCTCATCTCTTTCTTTCTTTCTCTATCTTGCTTTCTTCCTCTCTCTGACTCTCTTCCTTCCTCTCTCATCTCTCTCTCTCTCTCTCTATCTTGCTTTCTTCCTCTCTCTCTCTTTCTCTCTCTCCTTCTCTCTCTCTTTCTCTATCTTGCTTTCCTTCCTCTCTCATCTCTCTCTTTTCTTTCTCTCTTTCTCTATCTCTCCCCCTCTTTCTCTCACTCTTTTTCTCACTTTCCCTCTTGTTTTCTTTCTCTCTCTCTCTTGCTTTCTCTCTCACACTCTTTCTCTCTCTCGTTCTCTTTCTCTTGCTATCTCTTTCTCCCCCCTATTTCTCTCTCTCTCTATCTCTATCTTGTTCTGTCATTGCTCTCACTCTCTCTCGTTCTCCGGAGGCTGGCGAAAGTAATTTTCAATTACTTTCAATTGTAATTTTCAATTACTTTCAATTGTAATTTTCAATTACAATCAACCTACCTCTCCTTCCTTCCTTTCCCCCTCCCTCTTTTCCTTTCCTTCCTTCCCTTCCCCTTTCTCCTTCTTTCCCTTCTTCCTTCATTCCAACCAACCTATCTCTTCTTCCTGTTTCCTTCTCCTCCCTCTTCCCCTTCCTTCCCCTCCATCTTTCCTTCCCTTCCCTCCCTTCCCTCCCTATTTTTCCTTCCTTCCTTCCCTTCTGTGTCCTCCCGGCCCTCTCTTCCCTCACATCGTGTAAACTTCGCTCAATCCTGGCCTGAAAAAGGGATGCAATTTTCCTCATGTATGATGCTGTGCTTCACCCCAGGAGGGCACTCAGATACAAATACTGTACAGATATAAAGAGGGAAACCGGGGAAGTGACTGTCATAATTTATTAAGGTGCCACTTCTTCAGGTGGGGTTTTTTTGGGGGGGCGGGGGACGTGCTAAAACCAAACAATCTGAGGTAAAATTAAAGATCCAACGTGTCCATGAAACCGCCGTCTGCAAGTCTGCTGAGAGAAGAAACAGAGCGCGGATCTTAAAAGGCAGGAGACCGGCCGTGGGTCAACTCTGAGTGACCCGCCAACAGCGCTGAGGGACCCTGACTGCTGTGGGGGCCAGCAAGGTCATCCATGAAGCCACGAGGTGCTCGGGCGGGAAAGCAGAGCCGGGCTGAAGGCCGCGGCGGCGACGGCAGAAGAAGAAGGAGGGATCCAAGCGTTCAGCTGCACCAGGGCGGGTGCCGCGTTCAAAATGCTCTCGATGCTGTCCCCTCCCTTCCCTTTCCCGCGGCAGGGCTCGGTCGGGAGCCCGCTGGTCAGGGCTCGGTCGCCGTCACCAGGAATCCAGGAAACCGGGGTCAGGGGTCTCTGGGGCGTCGCACCGGGACGGCGCCTGGAATGTCGGGCGCGCGGGCTGACGCGCGCTCTCCCCATCCCCTGCTGCCAGCCCAACCCGGAAAACTCAAAGTAAGAAAAACCTTTGCTCTTACTTTGAATGCTCCGGCAGGCTAGCAGGGAGATGGAGAGAGCGCGGTAGCCCCCGCTGTGAGAATGCCTGCAGGGAAGAGAGGCGGAGCAGACGGGCGGGCGAGGGCAGCGGCGAGTAGCCACGGCGGCGCGAGGGGGCTAGAGGCGCGGGGGGGCGCGGGCGCGGCTTCGGGCGCGCCCTTGGAAAAGGGTGCGCGGGGGGCCTTTTGTGGGACGCTGGCGCACGCGTGCGAAGCCTACAACTTGCGCTTGTGTTAAATTTTGTTTCTTTCCTAAGCAGCCTTCTGTGTAAAAAAATCCATTTGGGAACGACTTGTTCCCAAATGGATTTTTTTACACAGAAGGCTGCTTAGGAAAGAAACAAAATTTAACACAAGCGCAAGTTGCAACCGCCACCTTGAAGGGGCTCCTACCTTTGCCGCACGCTTTACTCTGGGACTGGAGGACGGGAGGAGCCGAAAGCCACCGGGAGAGGACTGGGCTCAGCAGGAGAAGCGCCGGGCCCCCGCCATTATTCAATTTTCCCGGGCCCGGTACGCCCCTCCCAGTAATACCCGTCTATCGGCGGCCCTGATCCAAGGGCATGCGGTGAGGTATCATCAATATGCCGATGATACCCAGTTGTACATCTCCACCCCATGTCCAGTCAACGATGCAGTGGAAGTGATGTGCCGGTGCCTGGAGGCTGTTGGGGACTGGATGGGTGTCAACAAACTCAAACTCAATCCAGACAAGACGGAGTGGCTGTGGGTATTGCCTCCGAAGGACAATTCCATCTGTCCGTCCATTACCCTGGGGGGGGAACTATTGACCACCTCAGAGAGGGTGCGCAACTTGGGCGTCCTCCTTGATCCACAGCTGACATTGGAACATCATCTTTCGGCTGTGGCGAGGAGGGCTTTTGCCCAGGTGCGGCCCTATTTGGACAGGGAGTCATTGCTCACAGTCACTCATGCCCTTATCACCTCAAGGTTCAATTACTGCAATGCTCTCTACATGGGGCTACCTTTGAAAAGTGTTCGGAAACTCCAGAACGTGCAGAACGCAGCCGCGAGAGCCATCGTGGGGCTTCCCAGATTCGCCCACGTATCAACAACACTCCGTGGCCTGCATTGGCTGCTGATCAGTTTCCGGTCACAATTCAAAGTGTTGGTCATGACCTTTAAAGCCCTACATGGCATTGGACCAGAATACCTCCGGAACCGCCTGCTACCGCATGAACCCCAGCGACCGATAAGGTCCCACAGAGTTGGCCTTCTCCAGGTCCTGTCGACTAAACAATGTCATCTGGCGGGCCCCAGGGGATGAGCCTTCTCTGTGGCGGTCCCGGCTCTCTGGAATCAACTCCCCCCAGAGATTAGAACTGCTCCCACCCTCCTTGTCTTCCGTAAACTACTTAAGACCCACCTATACCGCCAGGCATGGGGGATTTGAGACACCTTTCCCCCAGGCTTATTATAATTTATGTTTGGTATGTATGTGCTGTTTGGTTTTTTAATTATGATAGGGTTTTTAGTTTTCTTTTAATATTAGATTTGTGAAGAAAAATGGGGCAGGTGGATAAAGCAAGGCTAGTGGGGTGGTTGGACAGGCAGCAAAAGGGTATGTATGAAGGAAGAAAGGGGAGGGGTTCTTGGACAAGCAGTGAAATGGTCCTATGAAGGAAGAAAGGGGAGGGGTTCTTGGACAAGCAGCGAAATGGTCCTATGAAGGAAGAAAGGGGAGGGGTTCTTGGACAAGCAGCGAAATGGTCCTATGAAGGAAGAAAGGGGAGGGGTTCTTGGACAAGCAGCGAAATGGTCCTATGAAGGAAGAAAGGGGAGGGGTTCTTGGAAAAGCAGCGAAATGGTCCTATGAAGGAAGAAAGGGGAGGGGTTCTTAGACAAGCAGCAAAATGGTCCTATGAAGGAAGAAAGGGGAGGGGTCCTTGGACAAGCAGCAAAATGGTCCTATGAAGGAAAGGGGACAGAGGTAAAGGGGACAGAGATGTAACTGATGTGGGTGATTTCTGTCCCCGACCAATGAGGATAAAGCAGTTTTTGGAAGCTTATGAAAAGGGAGCTGCAAATGAAATAGATGTAGTTGTTGATAATAAGGGGCAAACTAATAATGAAAATAATGTTCTTCGGGTAATGTGCACGAATGCTCGAAGCTTGAGCAACAAGCTCTGTGAATTAATGGCCATAATATATAGAGATAATTTGGACCTGGTTGCCATAACTGAGACATGGTTTAAGGATTCTAATGAATGGGAAATATCCATACCAGGATATACACTGTATAGGAAGGATAGAATAGAGAGAAGGGGAGGTGGAGTAGCCATTTATATTAAAGAAAGTCTAAAAACAACACTAATTCACAATACATGTCAAGATCTAGAGACTCTCTGGATTTGCATGCAAAATAAAGAAGGTTCTGTCATTAGAATTGGGGTGATCTATAGACCTCCAGGGCAATCCGAGGAATATGACAACAAGATGGTGGATGAAATTACCCAAATGGCAGTAAAGGGAGATATTGTGGTTATGGGTGATTTCAACATGCCTGATGTTGACTGGAATATCCTCAGTGCCCTTACATGCAAAAGTAAGAATATAGTAGAGGCCTTTACAGGAGCAGCTCTGGCACAGCTGGTTAAGACACCAACTAGAGGGGAGAATATTCTAGATTTAGTTTTTACGAATGGGAATTGGGTTTCAGATGTCAAGGTGGGAGAAAATTTAGGATGCAGTGACCATCTATGTTTGTGGTTTGATGTAAAAACTAATTGTGAGCAATCCTATAATGCAACCAAAGTATTGGATTTCAGAAAAACAAATTTTAATGCAATGGGGGAATATTTAGAAAATGAATTAAAGGGGAGGGATAAAATGGCAGGAGCGAGCACCCAGTGGACTGTATTAAAAAAGCCCATCTTAAAAGCCACTGGACTGTATGTAAGACAAATAACTAAAGGTAAAAGGAAGAAGAAACCGCTATGGTTTAGCAACGATGTAAGGGCTATAGTCAATGAAAAAAAGGCTGCCTATAGGAGGTATAAAGAGTCTGGAAGTATAGCTGATAGGGAGGTGTATAAAATGAGACAGAAGGAGGCGAAACAGATAATATATGCTGCTAAAGCCTCAAAAGAGGAAGAAATTGCCAAATCTGTAAAGAAGGGGGGATAAAACCTTCTTCAGATATATTAGTGATAAGAAGAAGAAAAACAGCGGCATCACGAAACTTAGTACCGGGAATAATACATGCATTAATGGGAATAAGGAGATCGCTGACCATTTCAATAGCTACTTCTGTTCAGTTTTCTCAAAAGACACCGTACAAAATAATACTATAGAGGGATATAGCATTGCTTCCAGCTGTACGGATTCAGCTCCAGTGATCTTAGAAGCCGATGTCTTAGAAGAACTTGAACGATTAAAGATAAATAAGGCAATGGGTCCAGATGGCATCCACCCCAGAGTTCTTAAAGAACTCAGATCTGTCATTACTACCCCCCTGACTGATTTGTTTAACAAATCCTTGTTAACAGGAGAAGTTCCTGAGGATTGGAGAATGGCCAGTGTTGTGCCTATTCACAAGAAGGGCAGTAGAGAAGAAGCTGGTAACTACAGGCCAGTTAGCTTGACATCAGTTGTAGTTAAAATGATGGAGACTCTACTCAAAAAGAGGATAAATCAGCACCTAAAAAACAATAACTTATTGGACCCAAATCAGCATGGCTTTACTGAAGGCAAATCATGTCAGACTAATCTCATTGATTTCTTTGACTATGTCACAAAGGTGTTGGATGAAGGTGGTGCCGTGGATATTGCCTACCTGGACTTCAGCAAAGCCTTTGATATGGTTCCACATAAAGAGCTGATAGATAAATTAGTGAAGATTGGACTTAATCCCTGGATAGTTCAATGGATTTGCAGCTGGCTGAAGCATAGACATCAGAGAGTTATTGTTAATGGCGAGTATTCTGAGCAGAGTCAGGTTACAAGCGGTGTGCCCCAAGGGTCTGTTCTGGGTCCTATTCTTTTTAATATGTTTGTGAGTGATATAGGGGAAGGTTTGGTAGGGAAAGTTTGCCTATTTGCCGATGACTCTAAAGTGTGCAATAGGGTTGATATTCCTGGAGGGGTCTGTAATATGGTAAATGATTTAGCTTTACTAGATAAATGGTCAAAGCAATGGAAACTGCAGTTTAATGTTTCCAAATGTAAAATAATGCACTTGGGGAAAAGGAATCCTCAGTCTGAGTATTGTATTGGCAGTTCTGTGTTAGCAAATACTTCAAAAGAAAAGGATTTAGGGGTAATGATTTCTGACAGTCTCAAAATGGGTGAACAGTGCAGTCAGGCGGTAGGGAAAGCAAGTAGGATGCTTGGCTGCATAGCTAGAGGTATAACAAGCAGGAAGAGGGAGATTATGATCCCGCTATATAGAATGCTGGTGAGACCACATTTGGAATACTGTGTTCAGTTCTGGAGACCTCACCTACAAAAAGATATTGACAAAATTGAACGGGTCCAAAGACGGGCTACAAGAATGGTGGAAGGTCTTAAGCATAAAACGTATCAGGAAAGACTTAATGAACTCAATCTGTATAGTCTGGAGGACAGAAGGAAAAGGGGGGACATGATCGAAACATTTAAATATATTAAAGGGTTAAATAAGGTTCAGGAGGGAAGTGTTTTTAATAGGAAAGTGAACACAAGAACAAGGGGACACAATCTGAAGTTAGCTGGGGGAAAGATCAAAAGCAACATGAGAAAATATTATTTTACTAAAAGAGTAGTAGATCCTTGGAACAAACTTCCAGCAGACGTGGTAGATAAATCCACAGTAACTGAATTTAAACATGCCTGGGATAAACATATATCCATCCTAAGATAAAATACAGAAAATAGTATAAGGGCAGACTAGATGGACCATGAGGTCTTTTTCTGCCGTCAGACTTCTATGTTTCTATGTTTCTAAGGAAGAAAGGGGAGAGGTTCTTGGACAAGCAGCAAAATGGTCCTATGAAGGAAGAAAGGGGAGGGGTTCTTGGACAAGCAGCAAAATGGTCCTATGAAGGAAGAAAGGGGAGGGGCTGCTTGGACAGGAAGCAAAAAGGGGTGTGTGTGTGTATGTATGTATGTATGTATGTATGTATGTATGTATGTATTTATTTATTTTGTCCAATACATAATACACATTGAAAAGAAAGATATGTAATGATATAAGTAAAGAAAAGAATAGAAGAAAAGATATAAAACTATAGGTGAACATATTCGAAAGGAAGAAAAAATAAATGAGATAGGGAGAGACAATTGGACAGGGGACCGAAGGCACACTGGTGCACTTATGCACGCCCCTTACTGACCTCTAAGGAACCTGGAGAGGTCAATCGTGGATAGTCTTAAGGGAAAAATGTTGGGGGTTAGGTGTTGACACTATGGAGTCCGGTAATGAGTTCCACGCTTCGACAACTCGGTTGCTGAAGTCATATTTTTTACAGTCAAGTTTGGAGCGGTTAATATTAAGTTTGAATCTGTTGCATGCTCTTGTGTTGTTGCGATTGAAGCTGAAGTAGTCATTGACAGGTAGAACGTTGCAGCATATGATCTTGTGGGCAATACTTAGATCGTGTTTTAGGCAACGTAGTTCTAAGCTTTCTAGACCTAGGATTGATAGTCTGCTTTCGTAGGGTATTCTGTTTCGAGTGGAGGAGTGAAATAATAGAAAAGAAGATATAGTAATAGAACATATCAATGAAAGAATAGAAGAAGAGATATAGGAATAGAAGAAAGGTATAGGAGATATAGGACAGCAATAGGACAAGGGACGGAAGGAACTCTAGTGCTCTTGTACTCGCCCCTTACTGACCTCTTAGGAATCTGGATAGGTCAACCGTAGATAATCTAAGGGTAAAGTGTTGGGGGTTTGGGGATGACACTATGGAGTCCGGTAATGAGTTCCACATTTCGACAACTCGGTTACTGAAGTCATATTTTTTACAGTCAAGTTTGGAGCGGTTAATATTAAGTTTAAATCTGTTGTGTGCTCTTGTGTTGTTGTGGTTGAAGCTGAAGTAGTCACCGACAGGCAGGATGTTGCAGCATATGATCTTGTGGGCAATACTTAGATCTTGTTTAAGGCGTCTTAGTTCTAAACTTTCTAGGCCCAGGATTGAAAGTCTAGTCTCATAGGGTATTCTATTTCGAGTGGAGGAGTGAAGGGCTCTTCTGGTGAAGTATCTTTGGACATTTTCAAGGGTGTTGATGTCCGAGATGTGGTATGGGTTCCAGACAGATGAACTGTATTCAAGGATGGGTCTAGCAAAAGTTTTGTAGGCTCTGGTGAGTAGCGTGAGATTGCCAGAGCAGAAGCTGCTCTGAAGGAAGAAAGGCGAGAGGGGTGCTTAGACAGTCAGCGAAAAGGGACATATGAAGGAAGAAAGGCTAGTGGGTGCTTGGACAGGCAGCGAAAGGGGGCAAGTGGATGCCTTGCTTCTTCCATACGTCACCTTTCACTGCTTGTCCAAGCACCCCCTCCTCTTTCCTCCTTCATACATCCCCTTTTGTTGCTTGTCCAAGCACCTCCTCCCCATTCTTCCTTCATATGTCCCCTTTAGCTGCTTGTCCAAGCACCCTCTCCCCTTTCTTCCTCCATACGTTCCCTTTTGCTGCTCCTCCCCGCCCTCTATTCACCTCGCTTCTAAATTTTTGGATTTTCCTAATGGGTTTGCATGCATTATTCACTTTTACATTGATCCCTATGGGAAAAATTGCTTCTTTTTATGAACCTGGTCACAGAATGAATTAAGTTTTTAAGTAGAGGTACCACTGTATTTTATATGTGATAATATTTTAAAATACTTTTTAAAAAATCAGAAGTTGCTCTAATGTTTTTTCACCAAGTGCATTTAGAAAGAAGCGAATGTAGCAAGCCTATAATGTCCTATCTGTGGTTTCTTGTCATGCCTGCCCTGAGATATGGACAGGTATATATTTTTACCATTCACTTATTCTCTTTCATTCAGTCATTTCAATGCACGTATCTTGATCATTATAATCTTGATCAAAAAAGTTTCCCAAGTTTGCGTTGAACTCTCATCCTCCATCCAACATCCATTTCCTAACATGTACTAGTAGAAACTGCCAGTCCCTCCAGGGGCATAGCTGTGTTGTTGTTGTTGTTGTTTCACTAACATGCTATTCTCCATCTCTTCCTCTGAACATGAAAACTCAGATGAACTCAAAGATACCCAGAGGAGATGTTGCTTCTCATTGTAATTATCACCAGTCTTTGGGACCTCTTCTCCTAATTCTTAACCTTTTATGGGGGGGGGGGGAATCCCAGACTGAAGCAACATAGGATGGATCTTACTTCATCCTGACATAATGCTGAATGTTGTGCACAAGATATAGGTCCGGCAAAGACTGTGCTGTTGAATGTGCCTTACTCCCCTTTCCATGTGAAACTCAGTTTGTCTCTGTCTGGATACAGAAAAGTCAGTTGCGTTTCCATCTTCTGAAAGTGCTTTGCATTCTTCTAAACTCTTCTTGTTTAGAAATAGAGAAGTGGCTAATTCAGCCCAAGGGGGAATGGATTTCCAGTTTCTGCTTCTGATGGTTATGCTGACCCAGAGAAATTTTGGGATTCCAAGAACCAAATGCCCCCCAATTTTGAAGAAGCCGGACAAAGGAAATCCATGGAACTATTACGGTCCAGGAGACCATATCATCACTATAGTTGAAACTGCAACAAAACCTTCTCTTGAGCTGTTACAGTTTAATGGGGTACAGTATATGTCTTCTCCGTAAGTTATTCAGTGTGTTGAAGATGCATTTCCTTCATTTGCATTTATAATGCTTTGCTTCCCATTTTTGTCTTATTTACTGTCCACTAATAATGTCCACTTATTTCTAAATTGTAGAATATATGTAAGTTCTTGGGCTGTTTTGATTTATAGGGCTCTCCTCTTTTGCCTGATTTTGTGCAAGACTCAAAGGCAAGGTTGGGTCAGATTTTGAACAAGTCTCAAATATAAGGTTGGGTCAGAATTCTCAAAAAGAATTTGAGAGAGAGAGACACTGAATTCAGATGATATTCTCATTGTCTTCCTGTATTGAGTTCATCCTTTAACTATTGGTTTTCATTTTGTGTAGTTATTGAAAAGATTGTAGTTGCCTCTCCCTGCTCATATTAATTGCATGCTTCTTGTAGGAATGATGACATGTTTTAAATGGGTTTGCTGGCTCACATACATCCATGTTCTTGCTTTTATGGTACTAATAAAGTAATCAATAGTTTATTGAATGACCATGAATCCGGACATAGGAAATAGGAAAATCATCTTTAGTACAAATAATGATGCATGGGTGACTAAGCCTGGTTGCAGATCAGAGGCTGGGGGAGGACTACTGGCTTGGACTGTGAATCTGAGAGAGAAGGACCAGAAAGATGGGGAAAAGCCATTTTCATTGCAGTTTGAATTTCACAGATTCTGGGGGAGGAGCTGCTGGCTTGGATTGTGAATCTGAATGAGAGAAGGACCAGAAAGGTAGCAGCCCTTTCATATCATATACCTATAAACCAAAAATAGTAATAATACATTCAGGGTTTGAGACTGTGATTCTATTTTATTTCAAAATGACTGGCTTAGTTCAGTGTAATACTTGTTTTACAGCTGTGTTTCGAAGTCCTCTTTTCAAATTTGAATACTGTCCTCTTTGCAAACAAATTACTAGTCTACATGAACATATTACCTATCTAGAATCTCTAATCTGTACTCTGCAAGCAGAAGTCAGGGGAAATATTTAGCCATTCCACTCATTAGAGATGCTGCATTAACAGCCCCCTTTACCACAAAGATCCTGCAGGCGACAGCTACTATGGACAACTGTTGGATCTGGCAGGGTGAGATCTGTGAACCACAACCACAAAGCTTTTGCTGTGTCCCATCATAACAGATATAGTGCCCTTGCTGATCTTAATAAGGACATTAAAGTGGCAGGTCAAGGTAATTGTGGTAATGATAACTCAAATAAGCAGGGGAGTTGTCAAAGCGTGGAACTCATTACCTGACTCAGTAGTGTCAAACCCCAAACCCCCAACATTTTCCCTTAGACTATCCATGATTGACCTCTCCAGGTTCCTTAGAGGTCAGTAAGGGGCGTGCATAAGTGCACCAGTGTGCCTTCCGTTCCTGTCCAATTGCCTCTCCTTATCTCATTTATCTTTTCTTCCTTTCAAATATGTTCACCTATACTTTTATATCTTTTCTTCTATTCTTTTCTTTACTTATATTATTACATATCTATTCTCTTCAATGTGTATTATGTATTTAACAAAATAAATAATAAATAAATAAATAAATAAATAAATAAATAAATAAATAAATAAGAGAAGCCACCTTCTGATCAGTGATTCAATTGTGAAGGATGTAAATTTAGGAAAGGATAATGAGGTTTTGAAAGAGGTCAGGTGTCTGCCAGGTGCTACTGCCAGCAGTGACAAGATGTGTATTCTTAAAAAAATCAAGAATGTCAGTAAGGACTGTGATGCTGATGCTATTATACATCTTGACACAAATGATCTGTCCCAAAAAGATGTGCTTTCTGTGCAGAATGACTTCCAGAGCTTAGGGAATGAACTTAGTAGTATAGGTTGTAGGCTTATCTTCTCAGAGGTATTACCAGTATATAAGGAACAAAAAGGGGAAGGCCAATGTATATCAGAGTTTAATGTGTGGCTAAAAGAGTGGTGTAAAAGGGAAGGCTTTGGATTTATTAGTCAAGATGTCTGCAGCTGTTCCAATGAAAAACTATACAAAAGAGATGGTTTGCATCCATGAAAGAAAGGGACTGAGCTGCTTGGTATTAAATTCTCAGATTTCCTGGATAAATGATCTGACCTATAAAGCCCTTCATGGCATCAGACCAGAATATCTCCGGGACCGCCTTCGGCCGCACGAATCCCAGTGACTGGTTAGGTCCCACAGAGTCGGCCCTCTCCAGGTCCTGTCAACGAAACAATGTCATCTGGCGGGACCCAGGGGAAGAGCCTTCTCTGTGGCGGCCCTGACCCTCTGGAATCAACTCCCTCCAGAGATTAGGACTGCCCCCACCCTCCTTGCCTTTCGCAAACTCCTCAAAACCCAACTATATCATCAGGCAAGGGGAAATTGATTCCCCTGGGCCGTTTCCGCTTTATGTATGGTCTGTATGAGATGTATGATTGTTTTTATATTAAGAGTTTAAAATTGTTTTTAAGTATTGAATTTGTACTGTTTCTTGTTGTGAGCCACTCCGAGTCTTCGGAGAGAGGCGGCATACAAATCTAATTAATAAATAAGTAAATAAATATTTAAACTGAACAGTGGGCATAGAGAATTAATTGATATAAATCCTTTGTCCCCAGCAATCTAAAATTAATAGATTTCACAGTGCACACAACATAGACATTGTGTGAGTAAGTTTATCAGCTCAGTTGTCAAGCAAAGCCAAGCATTTAATACAGAGTGTCATAAGAACATAAGAAGAGCCATGCTGAATCAGGCCAAAGCCCATCAAGTCCAGAATTCTGCATCACAGTGGCCCACCAATTGTCCATGGGGATTTTGAGCAGAAAGAGAAGGCAAGACCCTCCCTTTCCCCTGAAAGGGAGGATACCAAATGGTACTCAAGGGAATCCTGCCTGCCTCAAGCAACAGAGGCGGCACATGGACATCCATTTCAATAACCACCGATACACTTGGCATCCATTAATCTGTCTAATCCTGCCTTAAAGATATCAAGGCTGACAGCTGTCACGGCCTCTTCTGGAAGTGAATTCCATAAACCAATAATCCTCTGGATGAGGAAATATTTCCCTTGATTTGTCCTCACTTTCTTAGCTATGAGCTTTAGGGAGTGCCCCCTTGTCCTAATATTGTGTGATAGAGACAAATAATTTTTCTCTATCCACCTTTTCTATCCCATACATGATTTTATACACTTCAATCAAGTCACCCCTTAAATGCCGTCTTTCAAGGCTGAAGAGATCAAGGCATTGCAACCTGGTTTCATAAGGGAGATGCTCCATTCCCTTGATCATTCTTGTTGCCCTTTTTTGCATCTTTTCCAGTTCCATTATATCCTTCTTGAGGTGCGGTGACCAGAACTGTACACAGTACTCCAAGTGTGGTCTCACCATCGATTTGTAAAGAGGCAATACAATACTTACCAACTTATTTTCGATTCCCTTCCTAATCATGCCAAGCATGAAATTTGCTTTTTTTACTGCTGCTGCACACTGGATTGACATCTTCATTGAGCTGTCCACCAAAACCCCAAGATCCCTTTCTTGGGTTGTCTCAGAAAGTTTGGTCCCCATCAGTTGGTAGGTATAATTGGGGTACTTTGCCCCGATGTGCATAACTTTGCACTTGTTTAGGTTAAAATGCATTTGCCCATTCACCCAATTTTGAGAGATCTTTCTGGAGCTCCCGACAATCAGTTTTGCTTTTCACTACCTGGAACAATTTTGTGTCATCCTCAAACTTTGCTACCTCACTATTTACTTCTACATTCAGATCATTAATGAATAAATTAAAAAGTAAAGGTCCCAAAACTGAACCTTGGGGTACACCATTGTTGTGTCCGTAATGGCTACCTTGTTTCAACTGTAAATAGTTTCTTCCTGTTTAAAGCGCTGTCTGAGCCGGAGTCAGGAAGTCGCTCCTGATTGGCTCAGACGCGGCTGCTCCTTGCTTTGGCGGGAACCGCAAATGTATAAAAGAAGTGGTTTCTCCCAGGCAAAGCAGATCGGTACTCGCTAAAGTCACTTGCCTTGCTGAGCTGTCACTTCTCTTTCTCTGAGCTGAATTAAAGTACCGTTCTAAGATCACTAGCGTCTGGATTCATTTCACTGGCGACGACGGAAGAAAGAAACCACGCTTGCACCATGAGCAACATACAAATCGGCCGGGCTCCCGAATTCTTCGATCCCGAAAAGACATCATGGGACGACTACATGGCCAGCTTCGAAATCTTCCTCGAAGCTGCGGGCATAGAGGATGCCGACGCCGACCGAAGAAGGGCCATTTTTCTAAACTACTGTGGCCCAGAAATCCGAAACCTCGCCCAGACGCTCACCGAACCACAGCCAGCAAGAACCGTCGCTTGGGACGCCCTACAAACCAAGCTTGCGGGCCATTTCAAGCCCACGAAGCCAGCTATGGTTTTCCGGCACCAATTCTCGAGGATGGCCCAGACAGAGACGGAATCGATCAACCAATTCGCAACGCGGCTTCGAACGGTGCTTGCCAAATGCAAGTTTGACAACCCGGAAGCTCGCCTCACCGATGCCCTAGTTTTCGGCATGAAAAACGCCTCAGTGAGGAACAAACTCCTCACCGAAGACGAACCAACGCTACAAACCGTGATCAAATTAGCTCAAACCGCAGAGGTCGCCGACGCCGCGGCCAAAGAGCTGAAGGAAAACGAACGGCGAGAAGTCATCGCCAAGATCGACTCCGCTTTTCACCGCGTCGAGGGATCAGACGACCTCAGCCCGTCAGCCCAGAACGAGGACAACTGCCTCCTGCTGCAAGACCAGCCGAGACAGCACAGAGCTCCTCACCACACAGCCCCTTGCGCCGGCTGCCGGGGAAACCACCAGCGCCAACTATGCCCTTTCCGGGATGCCATTTGCCGCCGCTGCAACCGACGAGGCCACATCGCCGAAGCCTGCAGAGCATCGACGCCAGAAGAAACCTTCTCCACACCGTGCAATCAACGAGGCCAACACCAGGCGCCCCAACCGCGAGAAAACCGACCTGCCCGCTTTTCAAACCGAAGGAACTACTCAGCCGCTAACCGCGACTACTCAAAAGGTAACACTAAATTTTCCGTGAATAACACGGCAACAAGAAATGGGGGCAAAATTGTAATTTCATTACTGCTTAACAACAAACCATGCTCCATGGAACTGGACACGGGGTCTAAATACACCCTCATGCCATGGGAAAAGCTCAAATTATACATGCCTAATCTATCTAAAGATGACTTATTGCAAACCTCATTGGTGATTAGAGATTTTCAAGGGGGGGTAATCTCTGTGTTGGGCAAATTGAATGTACCCATTGTGTTTAAGGATGTTAAATGTACCCTCCCTATGATTGTGGTTACAGGGGCTAAGCATTCTCTCCTGGGTTTGGCATGGATGGAACCTTTAGGAATTGAAATTTCTGGAGTCTGTACTATTAACTCGAATAGCATGCCTGATTTCCTACAAGAGTTCCCCGAAGTGTTTAGCCCCACTCTAGGGACTTACAAAGGGCCCCCCATCTCATTCTCTATTGACCCAAAGATTCCGCCTATTCGACTCAAACCCCGCAGGGTGCCCCTTCCGCTCCTTCCCAAACTGGATCTGCAGCTAGACAAGCTCATAAGTCAGGGCATTTTGGTTCCAGTGGAGCAGGGTCCCTGGGAGACACCCATAGTCACGCCTTTAAAGCCAGATGGCTCATTAAGAGTCTGCGCTGACTACAAATCTACTTTAAATAAGGCTCTCCAACATCACCCTTACCCCATTCCAGTTGTACAACAACTCCTGCACTCCCTGGGGGAAGGAAAAAGGTTTGCAAAGATTGACCTCGCCCAGGCTTACCAGCAGCTAACAGTCGATGAACAAACAGCAAAAGCGCAAACAATTGTAACCCACAGGGGTGCCTTTAAATGTACCAGACTGCAGTTTGGAGTGAGCATAGCCCCAGGCATATTTCAAAGTATAATGGAACGCCTATTAGCAGGCATTAAAGGGGCCATTCCCTATTTTGATGATATCTTAATTGCAGGGGAAAACCAGGAACAGCTAAACAAAAGAATAAGGGAAGTACTTAAGAGGTTGCAGGACAAAGGACTAAGAATTAAACCAGACAAATGTGTGTGGGGGACAAACAGTGTTGAATTCCTAGGGTATAAGATTGATGGAGAAGGTATCCACCCCACAACCGAGAAACTGAGAGCCATCAGAGAAGCCCCAGAGCCACAAAATAAGACAGAATTGCAAGCTTTCCTAGGCCTTCTTAACTTCTATTCCGTTTTCTTAAAACAGAAGGCAACAGTAGCAGAGCCTCTACACCGTTTGCTCCAGAAAGAAGCCCTTTGGACATGGGGGAAAACTGAACACGAAGCCTTTACTCAAATAAATCAGCTGTTGACTTCTAAGAGTGTGGTAGTCCAGTATAGCACCTCATTACCCATCAGGCTTACGTGCGACGCCTCCCCGTACGGCGTGGGACGGGTGTTGGCTCATATCTTGCCAAACAATACAGAGGCTCCAATTGCTTTCTTCTCCAAAACAATGACAGATACCAAAAGGAACTATAGCCAGCTAGATAAGGAGGCTCTAGCTTTAGTGGCAGGGGTAAAGAAATTTCATAACTACCTTTTTGGGAGGAGTTTTGAACTGGTCACAGACCACAAACCCTTACTGGGACTTTTAGCCCCTGACAAGCCTACTCCCCCATTTATGTCCCCAAGACTAATAAGGTGGGCCCTTTTCCTCTCAGGATACCAATACGAACTCATCCATAAAGGGGGTAAAACCATCAACCACGCGGATGGTCTCAGTAGGTGCCCTATGGCAGAATTAGTAGTAGACCCTGCCCCATCTGCAGATGTATTAATGATAGAACTAGATGACAAACCGCTAGTCACGGCAAAGGAGGTGGCTACACACACACAGCAAGACCCCCTCCTAAAACAAGTAGTAAATTGTGTACTTAAAGGTTGGCAAAATGACTCGTTGAAACCTGAATTGTGTGATTTTAAGACTAAACGTTTAGAATTGTCATATGTAAAGGGTTGTTTGTTGTGGGGGGATAGAGTGATCATCCCTAAAACCCTAAGGGTAAAAGTACTCAAAATGTTACATGTAGGCCATCCTGGGATTGTCAGGATGAAAGGCCTAGCCAGGGGACATTTATGGTGGCCAGGTTTAGATGCAGACATTGAGAACTGGGTAGCCAAATGTGACCCGTGCCAAGAGTCACGGCCTAACCCCCCCAAGACAACTCCAGCAGAGTGGGAGCAACCTGCAGGACCATGGTCCAGAATTCATATCGATTTTGCAGGGCCAGTGGGGTCACAATACTTCTTAATAGTAGTTGATGCATTTTCTAAGTGGGTAGAAATCATTGCAATGAGCAACATAACCACGTGTGCCACCATCAAGGTATTGAGCAGACTGTTTGCTACCCATGGTTGCCCGGATATCCTAGTATCTGACAATGGCCCACAACTAACAGCCAGACAGTTTGAATTGTTTTTAGACAGCCTAGGAGTCAGACATGCACTCATTTCAGTTTACTCACCCTGGGCTAATGGATTGGCAGAACGTTACGTACGGGTGGCTAAGGAAGCCTTACGTAGGTCAGGCCCTGGGGATGTACAACAAAATCTGGACCAATTCCTGTTAACCCAACACATCACCCCAAACTCGCACACGCACATAAGCCCTGCTGAGTTGCTAATGGGTAGGAAATTAAGGTCACCACTAGATAGATTACACCCCAGGTTCTGTGAAAATAACCAAATGTTTGTAAAACCTGAAAGAGAAATGTATTTGGGACAAAATGTATTTGTTAAGAATTTTGATGGGGGTGTGAAATGGAAAAAAGGAATTATTGTTAAGCAAACTGCTCCAAAAACATATGTTGTAAAAATGGAAGATGGTCGAATGTGGAAGCGGCACATTGACCACATACGTAAACGTGCGGAAAATACTTTACAGCAAACCGCTAACACGGCCTCTCCCAACTCTACAGACGACAACACGCTACCCGAACTAATTAATACGCAATTGGACTTATCGGGACGAGGGGAGGCCTCCAGCGACGCCGAGCCATCATCCTCCTCCGAAATCAGCAACCAGCAGGCCGACGCACAAGTAAGGCCACAGCCGCACCGGGAGAGCAGCAGCGAGCCAACTTCCACCGTCAAGGCTGAGGACATAACTGAACTGCGCAGGTCCGAGCGATCCTCGCGAAGACCAAGCAGATTGGACGATTTTGTCACATGGCTTTCCTAATGGATGCATCCAAACTAAGGAGGGAGGGGTGTTGTGTCCGTAATGGCTACCTTGTTTCAACTGTAAATAGTTTCTTCCTGTTTAAAGCGCTGTCTGAGCCGGAGTCAGGAAGTCGCTCCTGATTGGCTCAGACGCGGCTGCTCCTTGCTTTGGCGGGAACCGCAAATGTATAAAAGAAGCGGTTTCTCCCAGGCAAAGCAGATCGGTACTCGCTAAAGTCACTTGCCTTGCTGAGCTGTCACTTCTCTTTCTCTGAGCTGAATTAAAGTACCGTTCTAAGATCACTAGCGTCTGGATTCATTTCAACCACTTCTCACTTCTTTCCATCCAGAGAATTGTCCATTTATTGCCACCCTTTGCTTCCTACAGTTTAGTCAGTTACCAATCCAGGACAAGACCTGTCCTCTAATTCCATGGCTGAAGAGCTTTTTTATGAGCCTTTGGTGAGGGACTTTGTCAAAAGCCTTTTGAAAGTCAAGATATACAATATCAACTGGGTCCCCTTTATCTACGTGTTTATTTACACCCTCAAAGAATTCTAACAAGTTAGTAAGACATGATTTGCCTTTGCAGAAACCATGTTGATTTTCTTTCAGCAATACCTGTTTTTCAATGTGCCCAGTAATTTTATCTTTAATAATGGTTTCTATCACTTTACCTGGAACTGAGGTTAAACTGACTGGTCTATAGTTTCCTGGATCACCTCTGGATCCTTTCTTGAAGATCAGGGTTACATTTGCCTCCCTCCAATCCTCAGGTACAGTGCCTGATCTTAGAGAAAGATTATATATTTTAGCTAAAAGTTCAGCAATTTCACACTTGAGTTCCTTCAGAACTCTAGGGTGGATGCCATCTGGACCCGGTGATTTGTTGACATTTAGTTTAGAGAGGCATGCAAGAACATCTTCCTTGTTTATCTCTATCTGGTTTAATTCTTCTAATTCCCTCCCTGGGAAAACTAATTCAGTGGCAGGCAAATGCTCTCTATCCTCCTCAGTGAAAATGGAGGCAAAGAAGTCATTTAGCCTCTCAGCAATCTTCTTGTCTTCTCTGACCATTGTAATCAAATGGCCCAACTGTTTTTCTGGTTGGGTTCCTGCTTCTGATGTATTTAAAAAGGTTTTGTTATTATTTTTAATATTCTTTGCTATATGCTCCTCAAAATCTCTCTTGGCTTTCCTGACTATCGCCTTGCATTTGGTCTGCCAGAGTTTGTGATCCTTCCTGTCATACCATGTGCACTAATCAAACAGGTGGCAGTAGTGGCAGTCAGGCACAAAACAGGTTATGTAGACAGTAAACACAGAGTCAACCAAAATGGATTTAAATGTCTATACACCAATGCACAGAGTATGAGGAACAAAACAGAATGAATTAGAAATTCTAATAATTGAGGGAAGATATGACAACATTCCATGGATGAGAATCCTCTAGGGGAAAAGAACTTAAGAAGTATGGGAAATTTTTAAAAGTGAGATCACGAAAGTCCAGACTAGCATAATACCAATGAAGAAGGAAAATAATAGGTCACCAAGGAAGCCAGCATGTCTGCATAAAGAACTCTCTGACAAATTAAAAGACAAGTATAAAAAGGGGAAAGAAGGGGAAATAATTAAGGTACAATACCAGCAAATAGCTCGAGCCCATAAAGATGAAGGGCAGAAAGTTAAGGCTCACAATGAACAAAGACTTGTGACAAAAATAAAAAGTAACAAAAAAAGCTTTTTCCAACATATTGAAAACAAGAAAAAGTCAGGGTAACAATTATTCCATTGCAGAGAGAAAGTGGCAAGAAGGTGACAAGCAACAGGGAGAAAGCAGAGGTACTTAACAAGATTTTTGTATCTGTCTTTACACAAAGGGAAACCTATCAAAAACACCCTCACAAAAAAACATATTAGGAATACAAATTAAAATAGAGAAGAAAATGATAAGGGAACACCTTTCTATCCTAGACGAATTCAAATCACCAGAAACAGCTGGATTACATCCTAAGGTTCTGAAGCAACTGGCAGACAAGATCTCAGAACCACTTAACTATATCTTTTAAAGATCTTGGACCACCTGGGAACTGCTAGAGTACTGGAAAAGTGCTGATGTAGTTCCCATCTTCAAAAAAGGGGGGAAAGATCCAGGAAACTACACACCTATCAGCCTGACCTCAATACTAGGGAAGATTTTGGAAAAGATAATCAAGCAATGAATCAATGAACACCTAGTAGCAAACAAGATATAACCAAAAGCCAACATGGGTTTGTCAAAAACAGATCATGACAGACTAATCTTATTGCATTCTTTGACAAAGTGACAAAATTAGTGGACCAGAGGAATGCTGTCAATGTGGTTTACTTGAACTTCCATGACATTTGAAAAAGTAGACCATAGCCTACTACTAGATAAAGTAGAAAAATGTGGGATGCACAGAAACACCAGCAGATGGATCCAAAACTGTCTAAACAACTGCACTTGACGTGTAGTGCTCAATGGAATCG
Source organism: Erythrolamprus reginae (assembly GCF_031021105.1). Lineage (NCBI taxonomy): Eukaryota > Metazoa > Chordata > Lepidosauria > Squamata > Dipsadidae > Erythrolamprus > Erythrolamprus reginae. The sequence goes on along the minus strand of NC_091951.1, from coordinate 17,352,055 downwards.
CATCTACATGGAGGGATGCATGCAGTGGAGTACCCCAAGGCTCTGTTTTAGGCCCAGTACTCTTCCACATCTTCATCAATGACTTGGATGAGGGGATAAATGGGGAACTCATCAAATTTGCAGATGACACCAAACTTTCACCAATGGTGAAAAACGTAAGGTTCTATATTTAGGCAACAAAAACAAAATGCACAGGCACCTCCTGCTGGTGCAGGAGACCCTACACCATCCCAGACATATAGCAGCCCAATCTCTTCTTGAAGGTCTCCAGTGTTGGGCGTTCACAACCTCCACAGGCAGGTCATTCCACTAGTTGATCACTCTCACTGTCAGAATGCTCTTCCATATTTCCAGGTTAAATCTCTCCTTGGTCAGCTTCCATCCGTTGCTTCTGGTCTGGCCGTCTGTTACCCTGGAAAACATGTGACTCCCTCCTCTATCTCCTCTTCTAACAGTGTGACCCCTGTCCTCTACAAATCTCTGGAGTTCAAAAGGGCCAGAGCCACCACAGGGAAGGCTCTTCCCCTAGTCCTTGCCAGACAACATTGCCTGGCTGACAGGACCCGGAGACGACCGACTGTGGGACCTGACTGGTCGCTGGGATAAATGAGGCAGAAGATGGTCCTGTAGGTAATCTGGTCCTAAGCCATGTGGATCATAATATTTGTAAGTCATAATCAACACTTTGAATTGCGTCTGGAGATCAGTTTTTTTCCAAATGCCATCACTCTACTAAACAAATAATTCCCTCAACACTGTCAGACTTTCTACTAAATCTGCACTTCTATTCTACTAGTTTTTCTCATCATTCCTTTCACCCATTTCCTCCCATGTTGACTGTATGACTGTAACTTGTTGCTTATATCCTAAGATTTTTATTAATATTGCTTCTTCATTGCTTATTTGACCCCTATGACAATCATTAAGTGTCGTACCACATGATTCTTGACAAATGTATATTTTATTTTATGTACGCTGAGAGCATATGCACCAAGACAAATTCCTTGTGTGTCCAATCACACTTGGCCAATAAAATTCTATTCTATTCTAAATTGGCAACCAATGCAGTTCGCTGAGTGATTGTGAGATGTGGGCAGATCTTGGAAGACCCACAATAACTCGCGCAGCTGCATTTTGCACTATTTATAGTCTCCAAATATTCTTCAAAGGTACCTCTTTGTTCACTGATTATGACAAAGACAACTGGTAAGAAAGACTTTGTAGATAATATTTGGATTGCTATTCTGATTTATTATCTGTATGACTTTAGACTGTTTATCTGAATATGTTATTTCTCAAAGCAAAATTTAATTCAAGTTAGTATATCAGTGGGTGGCTGAGGAGTTATTCACAACTAATCTCAATCTAAATGTTTCTGTGTGTACATAACCTTGGTAAACAAGGATTACTTTGCTTATACATTAACAATGTATATTGTTAATGTATAAGCTGGACATGCTCTCTGTAGGAGAAGCCAATATTCCCAGCTACAGCTTATATCTTTTTTATCAATATTGGCTTATTTTGTTGTTTCTGTTGTTGATAAGGATAACATAAACATATTTGTACAGTACTAGATATACTAATCTGCTAGGAATGCTACCGTACATTTTCGTCATTCAAATCATCAACAAGAGTTCCTGGTTGCTCCACAATTTCACACTTGGTTACAGCATCCATGACAACTATTTGAGCACCCTTTGCACCTCAAATGCTTTGCTGGACATGCTCTCTGTTGGAGAAGCCAATGTTCCCAACTACAGCTGTGGAAGGAAGGACAATCTATTTGGTATTCTTGATGGAACCAAAAGAGATTCCATCATGCAGATGTCAACTTTAGTAGGCACCTACAAAATCCCCCAGGTTTGTATGTGTATATGTGTATGTGTGTGGGGGGGGGGGGTTCTATAAGTAAAAGGAGTGGGATGGCAGGGGTTGAGCAGTACATCCAACTGTTATCTTTTCAATGAAATTCAAAAACTGCATTTCACCAAGGCCATGCAAGTGTCAGAACTAGGATAGGGATCCACAGTAGTGAAGGGGTAAGGATTGAAGCAGCCCTATCATCTCATGACACCATCTCCATTGTTTTGCTGCATAGTTGTGAAGGTAAGGAAAGAATCTATACCTAATCCAAGGGTCTTGTACAAAAGAGATGAGATTCTAATATAGTTTATATATTATCCTAGCTAAAGTAATGATGTTTTCAATGGTGAACAAATCCCAGATTTGTGAAAAGTATCTCAATGGATTATCTTACCTATATTTGGTAAGAGAGGGCTCATTAGCATTAATTAACCACTTTATCATAAAAATTATTTTTATATTAGCCAACATGTTAATTATTTTAACTGTAATCTGTTCATGAAAAAAACTCATCAAGACTTGAAGAGAAATAAGACCTTAGAACAGTGATGGCGAACCTATGACAATGGGGGTTTAGGACATTTGCCTCTGCCAGTTGGATGAAGCTCTTTCTTCCGCAGCAGCTGATCGGCCGCTGCCTTCTCTCCCTCGCCCAAAGGCCCCTAGCTCTTTGCCCCAGCCCTTTCATCACAAAAATCCACATTCAGCCACAGCCTTTTGGCCACATGGGACACTTCGCCACCATCCAATCAGAATGGTTCTTACCAAATGCTACTTTTGGAAGGAAAGAATGGGACAGTTTGCTCTTTCATACACACACACACACACCAGTTGAATGATAGAGATGGAAGGGGCCTCAGTGGCTATCTAGTCTGACCCCCCTTCTCATTCGGGAGACTTACAGAATGATAGAAAGGGAAGGGACCTCAGAGGCCATCTAGTCCGATCCCCCTTCTCATTCCGGAGACTTACAGAATGATAGAGAGGGAAGGGACCTCAGAGGCCATCTAGTCTGACCCCCAGCTCAAGCAGGAGAATGAAACAGAATGATAGAGAGGGAAGAGACCTCAGTGACCATCTAGTCCAACCCCCTTTGCCCCAGAAGTGGGGGTAGGGAGCCACCCCCACCCTCATTTAACAAGAGTTGGAAGGGACCTTGGTGGTCATCCAGTTCCACCCCATCCTTCCACCCATACACATTTGACAAATTCTGACCTGCTAAATTGGCCGGGGGAACACACTGCTATATGGTCCTCTCTCAAACTCCCTTTGCATTTCTCTCTGGGGTGGGAATGGGGGTCAGATTAGATAGCCACTGAGACCCCTTCCATCTCTATCATTCAACTGGTGTGTGTGTGTGTGTATGAAAGAGCAAATTGTCCCATTCTTTCCTTCCAAAAGTAGCATTTTGTAGGAACATTCTGATTGGATGGTGGCGAAGTGTCCCAGGTGGCCAAAAGGCTGTGGCTGAATGTGGATTTTTGTGACGAAAGGGCTGGGGCAAAGAGCTAGGGGCCTTTGGGCAAGGGAGAGAATGCAGCGGCCTATCAGCTGCTTCGGAGGAAAGAGCTTCATCCAACTGGTGGAGGCAAAAAGTCCCATCCCCTGGCATGGGTGCCACAGGTGGCATGCGGAGCTATATCTGCTGGCACGTGAACTGTTGCCCTAGCTAAGCTCCAATATGCATGTGTCTGCTAGTCAACTGATTTTTGGTTCATACAGAAGCTCTGGGAGGGCAGTTTTGGCTTCCAGGGAGTCTCCGGGGGATGGGGGAGGGCATTTTTACCCTCCCACCGCTGCAGGAAAGCCTTTGGAGCCTGGGGACGGTGAAACACAAGCCTACTGGGCACACCAGAAGTTGGGAAACAGGCCATTTCCAGTCTCCAGAGGACCTCTGGTGGGGAGAGGATCTGTTTTCACCCTCTCCAGGCATTGAATTATGGGTATGGGCACTCGCACTCGCACATGTGCAATAGTGCGCACCCATGCTCTTTTGGCACCCGAGGGAAAAACGGTTCACCATCACTGCTCTAGAAAGTACACTGTACTGGCTGAACTATTCAAAAATAACATCACATGTAAAGCTCTGTAAAGACAACTTCGTTTACACAAATAAATAATACTTGTCATAACCCATTTGTTTGGAATATGGCAATAGTAGTTCCCATAGTATATCCAAAATAAGGAATTTTAAAAAGTCTGTTTGGAAAATAATCAAACAGCCATGGATGATTATTGGAAAGGGCTGCTCCACAAAACAAGGGATACCAAAGGAGAAAAAGATCAAGTATCATCAGTAAGTTTTGGCACATTGAAATAGTTGAGTTGCTACAAATATACTTCCAAATTGCCAAATATTTCAATGTGGAAATGACTAAAAACCATAGGACAGTATTTTCTGGAGCAAGATTCGAACAACTGGGCACAGTGGTTAAATGTGAAAGATTTAAGGAAGTCCCTTATAAAGAACATGTTTGCACTTGTAGAACTCCTAGAGATAGAATCCTATTGTGTGAATGTCGAGTGTATAAGAAAGAGAGAGATCCAGATCTTGGATTAAGCATTAGATGAATAATCTTTTAGAATCTTTATATTAAAACATTTTTCCTGTGCAGTCATAATTAATGTGTGTGTGTATGAAATCTATGTCATTCTGTTGCAATAGATTATGCAGAATATGTCTTTTGAGATCTGCACATGTAGATCTGATGGTAGTAAATTGTAGGGGTGATACAGAAATATAATTGCATTTTTCATTATTCTTGTTTAGTTAATGTTTCATATACTCCAATTTTGTATAATATTAATATTGTGTATTTTATATTCTGTATCTTGATATTGTTCTGCCTGACTGGGCTCAGGCAATGCGTAACAATCCAAGGAAAAGAAATCAAACACACATGTGCTCTGCTAATCAGCAAACTTGTATTAGATAAACAAAAAAAGGTTACTCAAAAACAGTTCTTAGTGTCCAAAAACAATGAGAGTGCAAGGCTTACTTCAGCCGCATACAAAAACACAGGAAAAAGCAAACAAAGACAACCTGGAATGAGCAAAGACGTTTCAAGGGTCCTTTTGAATCTTTGGAGCAAACAGCAAGTCCCAGAGTTTTCACCTCCCACTTGTCTGAAAAAGCTGGGTTGAAAACTCCAACGGCACGGAACAGAAACTTCAGAGCAGGAACCACAAAATAACACAGATAAATAGCCACAGTTTGCCTTGGCCTTTGTTCCCTTTTATCCCTTTAGCCCTCATTAAGGAACCACACCCAGCCCAGGTGCTCCTATAATGACTTGTAATGCTCCTTAAAGCGATCCCTTCTTTGCATAGCTCTTCGGCTACGCAGATCAATATATTGATCTGCAGAAGAACCCAGGGACGAAAGACTGTCTGAGGGACTGCATGCCAAATCCCCTGGGCTGTCTGCTGAATTCTGCGTCCCAGTGGCCTCGTCCTCCTGGCTGTCTGCCACGTCTTCCTGGCTGTCTGCCACATCTTTCTGGCTGTCTGCCACATCTTCCTGGCTATCAGCCAGGCTTTCGCATTCACTTTGTGCCGCATCTCTCCCATCTGTGGGAGAAACGGCTGGCCCAGGCCCAAACACAACAGATATGGTCTCACAACTAATCCACAATGAAGTATTCTATTATGTTCATCTGGGCAATATTGCATTTATCGAAAACTAATATTTTGGACTTAACCTGACCCCAGTTATAACACATCATTCTTCACTGCTTTTTCAGATCACTTGTAGTTTTGTTTCAGAGGCTCTGAATGATAAAAGAAAATTTCCCTTTTTCTACCGGATGGCACCCCAAAATGGGGTCCAATACCCAGCAATTGTCCAACTGCTCCTCCATTTCAGATGGACCTTTATTTGTCTGTTTGCTTCAGACACAGAGAAGGGAGAGGAGTTCATGAGAAATTTTACTCCTGTGCTTGTGAGAAATGGAATTTGTGTTGTTATATCACAACAATTCTCAATGACTACACCTACAACACCCTTCAAGGATGCCATCTCTAAGTGGAGACAAGTCAATGTCTTCGTTTTCTTCACAGACTATAGTACCATGTTGGATGGATTTCAAGCTGTCCATTTTGCACTTGACCTTTTGCCAGGAGCCATTGAAGGGAAAGTCTGGATCATCACACTCTTTGGAGAAATACCAATGAAAAGTCATAGAGTTTACCAATACGTCCATAGTATTTGGAACTTTAATATTCAGGAAAGAGGGCATGACAATACTTTTCAATCATCAATTTTAATGAAACCCCTACCTAAGTGTTTTCACTGTTCTTTTTCAAAGCATGTCTTTTCGATCAAAGGCCGAAAAAGATGCACACAGAAAGCACCACTGGAGAGTAAAGACAAAAAGAACAGTCATAGATTTGGAGTTGACCCCCGTGCTTACAGTGTTATTAAGACTATGGCCTATGTCTTGAATGAGGCATATTCCTCCATATCCAGGAGGAGACGGAAGGAGAATGAAGAGAATTTGGGGGCTCCAAGGCTTCAGCCATGGCAGGTATGGAGTCTTTGATTTGCGTTCTGGTATTTACATAGTTATTTTCAAAGAATTTAAGAAGTGTTTGTTCTGTCGGGCTCTCTGGTAGACTCCTCCCAAAAATCCACAGGTATAAATTTCAGACACACACACATTTGAAAATTCAAAACAATGTTCTTTATAATGAAAATTCACTTAAACTAAGCCCTTTCTTGGTATAGCAAAGAGCACTGGTCTCCAAACAAACTGGTAATTTGTACAAGTCCTTTATCAGTTCTATGATACTTAGCTTGCAGCTGTGAGGCAATTCACAGTCCTTCTTCTTCCACAAAGTGAAACACACTTTGCTCTGGTTTAGTTTCAAAGCGGGGGAAAATCAGCACACAAAAGGTCAAAGTCAGCAAAGCAGGCACGAAACACAAGGATCAGATAATCCTCCACAATGGCCAAACCCACAGGCTGCTATTTATAGCAGCCTCACTAATTACCACAGCCCCACCCAACCACAGGTGGCCTCATTTTCTTTTATAATAATCTCTCAGTTGTTGTTGCCTATGCATCACTCTCCGCATGCGTGGCTGTATCATTAACTCTTGTTCTGAATCCAAGGAGGAGCTAGATAATTGATCTCCTTCTGAGCTGTCTGCCACTCTCCTCCTCCCTGTCACTCATGTCTTCTTGGTCAGAGGAGCCTTCATCATCAGATTCCACCGGTGGCAAAACAGGCCTGCAGCATGTGGATGTCTCCCCCACATCCACAGTCCTTGGGGCAGGAGCTGGGCCAGAGCTAACCACAACAATGTTGGTTTTTTTTCCCAATTTATTTGTATACTGTGGTAGAATGTTCCATTTAATTATATTCTATTTTCCAATATACAGTATGTTTATTCAAATTTGTGACGAAATGATTGACAAATTTTTGAACCTTTCCTTTTCCCTTTGGAATATAGTGGTAACACTTGTTCTTCAACAAAAAATATTTTAGACAGATTCAAGTTCAACAGCCGAGTTAGACAGATTCAAATGTGAAAAGACTATTTATTTATTTATTTATTTATTTATTCATTCATTCATTCATTCATTCATTCATTTATTTATTTATTTATTTATTTATAAATAGAAAAGACCATATAGGAGAAGTGGAAGTTTCGGCATTTAAATTCCTGGATTTTTCCATTCTAGCTTCATCCTTTTCTGCAGAAAAATAAATTTTGCAATCTTTCTGAGATGAAAATATATTTCAACCGAAATGGAGAGATAGTAGCAGATGTGAATATCCATAGCTTGACGTTTCTCCAGAGGAACAAGTACATCATAAGGCAACTGGGAAGTTTTGAAAGGCAGAGACTTTTTATCAACCAAGATGTAATTTCACAATTAAAATTGCACAATAAGGTGGGCAAAATACTGATGCCTTTTCTGTGTTTTCCAAAGCTTTAGGACCCGTTTCAAGTCAGCTTAACCTAATCACCAAGAAGGGTAATTTCACTGAGATTTGAATGAGGGAAGTAAAACCTGTAGAGTTTTCTTAGACTGCTTGGGAGATTTGGAGTACTATTGTCCAAGGCGTCTTTCACTTACATTTAAAATGAGATTTTGAGTAATTATTCTGTAGTGATCCTCTTTTAATCTCTCAAAAACTCCATTCCTTGTGAGTTTTCCCTTTCTTCCCCTTCTCTTAATTTATTCTTTTTCTTTCTTTTATTTTTATACATATGTCCCATACAGTAAGAATGGACAGGTGAGAAGTGTTGGTTGGGATAGCAAGAAGGAATTCTCACCCAGTAGGGGCATTCCTAGCAATCAGAGAAGGCATTGATGCATGCCTTCCTCTACCCCAGTGTTTTTCAACCGGTGTGCCGCGGCACACTAGTGTGCTGCGAGATATGGTCAGGTGTGCCGCGAGGCGGCTCCTGCAAGTGGGAGCTCCAGGGCTGAGGCTTCAGCCCTGGAGCTCCCACTTGCAGAAGCCGCCCCCCCCGGCTATTGCCCGCCGCCGCCACTATTGGCACCACCGTTCCCTGTAGGCTGCGCGCGTGAGCGCCCGCGCACCCCAAAATACCCCCCCGCGTGCCCTTTTCCATGGGCGCGCAGTCCCCATCCCCCTGCCAGCCCGCGGGGGGGCGGGGAGGTGCCAGCAGTAGAAGGCGCTGCCCCCGCCCACCTGATCCGCTCCCTCTCCTCCTCTTCTGCCGAAAGAAACACGCGGAAGCTGCCTGCTTGAGCCTCGCGTTGCTCCACCCCGCTTCGTCCTGCTTGTCATCCTCCATTGTGTTTTTGGGGGGGAGCGGCGGGAAAGCCCTGTGCCGGCCAGTAAAGCCGGGTTTGCTTTCCGTGAAAGCAGCGCGCCTTTTAAACACGCTGCTTTCCTGCACCTCTTTCCTTGGGGGGGGAGTGGCATCAGCGCCACCCCTCTATGAGCAGCAAAAGCCTCAGCGACGGGGCACGCCGTTTGCCTTTCGGCTCCGTCGTTGAGGCTTTTGCTGCTCATGGAGGGGAAGGCGCCGATGCCAAAAGGCAAACGGCGCGCCCCGCCGCTTAGGCTTTTGCTGCTTCTGGAGGTGGGGTTGGCGGTGCCGATGCCAAATGCTTTCCCTCCGCGGTGGGGGGTGCAGGGCAGGCGCAGTCAGCCCCAGGAGACAAAGAGGGAATGAGAGAAAGGAAAGAGACAGAAAGGGAGGGAGAGAAAGAAAAAGTGAGAGATAGAAAGGATAGAGAGAAAGGGAATGGGAGAAAGGAAAGAGAGAGAAAGGGAGGGAGAGAAGGAAAGAGTGAGAGATAGAAAGGATAGAGAGAAAGAGGGAATGAGAGAAAGGAAAGAGAGAGAAAGAGAGGGAGAGAAGGAAGGAGTGAGAGGTAGAAAGAATAGAGAGAAAGAGGGAATGAGAGAAAGGAAAGAGAGAGAAAGGGAGGGAGAGAAGGAAAGAGTGAGAGATAGAAAGGATAGAGAGAAAGAGGGAATGAGAGAAAGGAAAGAGACAGAAAGGGAGGGAGAGAAAGAGTGAGAGATAGAAAGGATAGAAAGAGGGAATGAGAGAAAGATGAAATGAAGGAGGGTGGGAAAGAAAGTGAGTGATAGAAAGGATAGAAAGAGGGAGGGAGAGAAAGGAAAGAGAGATGAGAGAGGAAGGAGGAGAGAGAAAGAGAGAGAGGAGGGGTAGCGAATTATGGATGTCAGAACTCGCGCATGCGTAATAGTGTGCACCCACACTTTTTAAAAAATTTTAAAAGAACAAGAGAGAGAAAGCTTGAGAGAGAGAGAGTGAAAATAAGAGAGAGAACGAGAGAGAGAGCAATAGAGAGAGAAAGAAAATAAGAGAGAGAATGAGAGAGAGAGAGAAGGAAAGCAAGAGAGAAAAAGAGATAGCAAGAGAGCGAGAAAGCAAGACAGATAGGGAGAGGAAAGGAGAGCGAGAGAAATGAGAACAAAAAGGGGAGAAAAAAGGAGAAATGAGAAAATGATTGAGGCAGAGAATGAGAGGAGAGAGAAACAAAAGAGAGAGAGAGGTGATTCTTGAAGCATATGGTAAAAAGCATCCAAATAATGAGAAACCCCCCCCAGCCCACACCTGTTTTTGAAAAGAATAAAAGAGAAAAAAAAACCAGCCCTCAACTGGTTTTGGAAATGGTTCGAGTGTGTATACACACACACACATAAGGCGGGGAGAGAGACAGGGATGGAAAAAGAGGAGAAGTGAGAGGGAGAAGGAATGAGGGGAAAAGGGAGGAAGAGAGAGAAATGAGAAACATGAGAGAGAAAAGGGGGAAAGACAGGAGAAGTACCCAGAAATGAGACAGTGGTATAAATTTCAGGAGGGATGATTGATGATTGACTGTATTTATAAGGGGATGTTACATGGGATTGTATATATGAGGGGGTTATTTATGTATGTATGTATGTATGTATGTATGTATGTATGTATGTATTTATTTATTTATTTATTTATTTATTTATTATATTTGTGTCATTTTGGTTGGTGGTGTGCCCCAGGATTTTGTAAATGTAAAAAATGTGCCGCGGCTCAAAAAAGGTTGAAAATCACTGCTCTACCCAACCTGCTCTCTTGCCCCAGAGGACCAGGCTGAGAAAAGGAATCATCCCACTTCCTGTCTCTCTTTTCCCTCTTTGCTACTTCAAAGGGCCCTTGACTGGAAGTGCTCCATAACTGATGACCACACACAGCAATCACCCAGGAAATTGTGGCAGGGGAGGAATGGACCATTGCTGGGGGAGAAGTGCCAGTTTTAGGCCAGCTGAAGATGAAAACTTGCTGTGGGTCCACTGTGTGTAGGGGGAGGGGTGTGTGTAGTGAAGTGGGTGCAGAATCATGGCTGCTACCAATTCTGCACCAGTATGGCAACCATATAAATCGAATAAATAAATATAATAATAAAGATCACATCCTTTAAGGTTGACAGTGCTTAGTTGTAAGGACATTGTCATTTTTATCTCCATTGTTAAGACAGTTTTGGACTACTTTAAAAAGGGAGCAGTTGTCCAATATTTTATGTAGTCATGAAGAAACATTTCTATATGCTATGTACCATATTTTTCAGAGTATAAGACTCACAGGAGTCTAAGACGCACCTTAGTTTTGGGGGAAGAAAATAGGGAAAAGAATCTGCTTATCAGGTATTCATCTGGCAAGCGTCCTTAGCCAGCACATTATTTTATCCCTTAGTTAGGACTTTTTTAAAAAAAATATTTATTCAGAGAGAGTAATAATGAAAGAGTTTGCAAGCCAGTAAGAGTTGGGAACATTATTAGCACCTGGAAAGAAACATTTGGAGCAAGTTAGACCAATGGGAAAAAAATGCAAAGACTTAGGGCTGGGAAAACATTATTCACAGAGAGTAACAAGGAAAGAGCTTGTAAGCCAGTAAGAGCTGGGAACATCATTAGCACCTGGTTAGGGCTGGAAAGAAACTTACTCAGAGCAAGTTACAGCAATGAAAAAACCCCTGGAAAGTCTTATGGTTTGAAAAACATTCTTCATAGAGAGTAACAATGAAAGAGCTTGCAAGCGGGTAAGAGCTGGGAACGTTAGCATCTGGTTAGGGCTGGAAAGAAACTTACTCAGAGCAAGTTAGAGCAATAAAAAAACTCTGCAAAGACTTAGGGATTGGAAAACATTCTTCACAGAGAGAAACAATGAAACAGCCTGCAAGGTAAGAATTGGGAAGATTGTTAGCAGCTAGTTAGGGCTGAAAAAAAGCTACATTCAGAGTATAAGATGCACTTAAATTATCTGCCTCTTTTAAGGAGGAAAAACTTGTGTCTTATACTCTGAAAAATACGGTAGTCATGAAGAAACATTTCCATTAATCTATATGCTACTGGTCAGAAATTTCTTTCTTCATCATAATTTATTCAAGTTTAATAAATTTAATTGAATAAAACATTAATATATACAGTAATGCCTCGTCTTACAAACCTAATTGGTTCCGGAAGGAGGTTCGTAAGGCGAAAAGTTCGTAACACGAAACAATGTTTCCCATTGGAAACAATGTAAAAGCGATTAATGCATGCAAGGGGGTGGGGAATCCCAAAATGGCGCTCCACTGGGCGGCGGCGCCCGACTGTCACCTTTTAAAACAGCCGGGAGGCTTCTCGGCATTCTCCCAAACCCAAACCCGAACTTTTTGTGATGTCAAAGCTCCGCCCATGGAATTCCCTATTGGGATTCCCCACCTCCTTTCCAGCCTCCAGATCGGCCGAAAACGCCGCTGCCGATCGCAAAAATGGCGCTCCGCCGAGCGGCAGCGCCCAGCTGTAACCTTCTGAAACAGCCGGGCACTTCTCGGCAGCCTCCGGAACTTGAACCCGAACTTCCAGGTTCGGGTTCGGGAGAACGCCGAGAAGCCCCCCGGCTGTTTTAAAAGGTGACAGCCGGGCGGCGGCGCCCAGCAGAGCGCCATTTTGTGATCTGTGGTGGGTTCGTAAGGTGAAAAAACTTCGTAAGAAGAGGCAAAAATTTTCTGAACCCCGGGTTCGTATCTCGAAGTGTTCGTATCATGAGGGGTTCGTATCACGAGGTACCACTGTATCTTAGAAAAAATATTCTAAAATTGAATATGAATTGAATATACTTAATGGACAGAGCAATCATCATCAAATGGTGAGAAATCTCTTGGTAATTGTACCTCCTGAAACCTTTCAGAACTTGCTAGAGATTTCATATTTCTCAGGGAATCCAGTAGCCTACCTAGCTAGTGTTACTTTTAAGCACCATTTTTTGGAGATTCTAACATATTTCCTCTGTGTTTGTTGCTTTTCTGCTTAGCCTCTGCCTCAGTCCAAATGTGTACAAAACTGTCATCCTGGATTTTTCAAGCAGGCTCGGGAAGAAGAGCCAATTTGCTGCTATGACTGTGTTCCTTGTCCAGATGGGACTATCTCCAGTCAAGAAGGTAAGTGATGCCATAGGAAAGAGTACTAGATTAATCTAGAGCAGGGGTAGGCAAAGTTGGCTCTTCTATGACATGTGGACTTCAACTCCCAAAATTCCTGAGCTAGCATGATTGGCTCATGAATTCTAGGAGTTGAAGTCCACAAGTATGTTGTATGTTGAAACATGGTTTCAGGCAAATGGCTTTTCCTTGTCCATACAAAATATATCCTTTATATTCAGGTGGGGAGGGGGGAGTAGAACTCCTTAGCATCAGAGCTTCTTAATATTAATATAAGAAACATTCATGCTGCGATGGTCATTTTGAAAAATCCTTCCTTAGTGAGCACTTAGAAGCCAAGAGGAACATACAGTACATAGCAAATTTCAAGATTTCATGATTAATGTGTGACTGGTTTTTGCATGTGTGTATGTGTGTGTGTGTAGAGGTATTTTTAAACTATTTATTAGGGCTTTCCTATCTCTCGATATAAGCTATCATTCTTTCTTGCAATGTGAAAGGAGAGAATATAAAATAAATTCTATTTTTTCAGATACTGAAAAGTGCATCAAGTGCCCAGATGATCAATATCCAAATGAGAACAGAGTCCAGTGTATCCCCAAAAGAATATCCTTCCTTTCCTATGAAGAACATCTGAGCATTATCCTTGTCTCCTTTGCTCTTCTCTTGTTCCTAATTACAGGCTTTGTTTTAGCCATTTTCCTTAAATACCGAGAAACTCCCATTGTCAAAGCCAACAACCGGGACCTCTCCTACATCCTCCTGGTCTCCCTCCTGTTTTGCTTTTTATCTGTTTTATTCTTCATTGGTCAACCAAGGAAAGCCACTTGCCTTCTCCGACAAACAGTGTTCAGCATTGTCTTCTCAATAGCTGTGTCTTCTGTATTGGCCAAAACAATCACAGTGGTATTGGCATTCCTGGCCTCAAAACCAGGAAACAAGATGAGAAGATGGTTGGGGAAGAGCTTGGCTAACTCCATCATCCTTTCTGGTTCTGCTGGACAATTTGTCATCTGTGCCATGTGGCTGGGAATTTCTCCCCCATTCCCTGATTCTGACCATCAGTCCCAGCCTGGAGAGATCATCCTTCAATGCAACGAAGGCTCTGTCACCATGTTTTATGTTGTCCTTGGCTATATGTGTTTCCTAGCTGTCATTTGCTTTATTGTAGCCTTCTTAGCTAGGAATCTGCCTGGGGCCTTCAATGAAGCCAAACTGATCACCTTCAGCATGCTGGTCTTCTGCAGCATCTGGGTCTCCTTTCTGCCCACCTACCTGAGCACCAAGGGAAAGTCCATGGCAGTTGTGCAGATCTTCTCTATCTTGGGCTCCAGTGCTGGGCTTTTGGGCTGCATCTTCTTCCCCAAATGCTACATTATCATCCTGAGGCCAAATCTAAATACAAAAGAACATCTAGCGATAAAAGTAGGGAAATAACAGTAAAACTGTTTAAGGCTCATAATATTTCATTTTTCATTGCAGTTATTATTGTACTTCTGTGCTTCCTTTGCCTCAATTTGACAATTAAGGTTATTTTAAAAACGAAATAGAAATATGAAGAGTTTAAGACTAATCAAGTTATAATCCAACATAATCATCAAACAGCAAAATATATTAATTAATAATTAAAATTTTCATACAGCTAGAATGGATAGGTTAAGCAATAAGACACCTATATCAACATGAAGCAAATGCGGAGGAGAAAAGATTCCCAAACAAAAGAGAGAAAGAGTACATTGCCTAAAGTGGGATATATATCAAATTTTAATATCTTTGAACATGCTACCATTGTCTCTTTATGACTTATTATTTAATGTAAATGAGAGCAGTAGAGCTGGATGTTAAGAACATGCAGATGAACCTCAGTGGCAACACTCTGTATGACCTACACTAGTTATTTCTGCAGATATGGATTTTATGGGACCTTTGGTGTCTTAACACCCTTTCAAAGGATCAAAGGAATGACCCAATGCAAAAATGAACTTGCAAAGGTTCAGCAATCTCCATAAAGACCTGATCCAGGGAATAAAAAAAGAGATTAAAACAGATGGCCTTTATCTTCTTCTTTTTTGCAATTTTTAAAATTTTTCTCCCCAATTATATTTGTATATCAATACACGCATATGATACATCTCAATAACACACATATTTATACATTTTAATTCAGTCAAAAATCAATATTTTATTTTGCACCTACTTTCTACTCCTATTCATCAGTCTGTTTGTCTTCTTTCTGTTACACTCCATTTCCATTTTTATATCAACACATACATTAAAATGTCAATAACATACATATTTATATGTTTTTATTTGATCAATCAAAAGCCAATATCATGTTTCACACCTATTTCATGAGTCTGTTTTCCTTCATTCCATTACACTCCCCTCCTTCTATCTCCATCTCCTCCTTCTACTTTCTTACTCCTTCTCTCTCCCTTCTACCTCTTTCCACTCCTTCTCCTCTCCCTTCACATTTCTACTTCCTCTTCCTCTCTCTTAGTCTTTCCCTAAGTGATTCTTATCCTGGCTCATCTCATATTTAACAGACTGAAGATATATTCCAAACTCTTAAATTAATGGTGCCTTTCCTAAATAAAGAGGCGTGAGAGATAATAACTACGCTGTAAAGTTAAGCCATAGCAATTAATTTGTAATAAAAATTGAATGAACTGGCGGTAGGGCCAGGAGACAAAACTAAAGAACCAGCATTAGACTGGCAACATATATCCAGACTAAGGAGTTATATACATAGAAATGATATAAAGATACATCTCTTATCTAAAGAAACCACACAATATTCTGGTTCCCAGAATGGAAAGCTTTTAGGGTTGTGCCATATGAGAGGGAAAATAATCTATGATGGTAAATGTCAGGAGAATGTTCCTGAAATGTCACTTATCCAGACTTCACTACGGAGTTGCAGGGAGAGCCCACCATCTCCAGAATCTGCCTAGAGAACTGTCTTTATCACATCCAATGGTGCGGGAAATAATCTATGACGGGAAATGTCAAGAAAATGTTCCTGAAAAATCAGCGAAATGTCACCCAAATAGGCGAGCAACAAATCCATTTGTGACCAAATAGAGTGGCCAAATGTTCCATAATCTGTTCTGCCGGGCTCTCTGATAGGAGCCTTCCGAAAATTCAAGGGTATAAATTTCAGACACACACACGTTTGAAAATTCAAAACAATGTTCTTTATCACAAAATTCAAAATAAACTAAAGCACTCTTTTTGTATTGCAAAGAGCACTCGTCCCAAAACAACTGGGTAGTCTGTACAAGTTCCCTTAAGCAGTCATTAAGTGCTTAGCTAGCAGCGGTGAAGAAACTTCACACCCCTTCTTCTTCCAATGAAGTGAGACACACACACACACACACATGTTGCTCTGCTTTGGTTTCAAAGGCATGCCTTCTGGCATTGAAAAGACACTTTGGTGCAGTTGCTTAATATGGCCACCAGGTGGCGCATTTTTCATCTGGCTTGGAGATGACTAACTTGGTAAATATGAAGAAATTGTCTTAGGTAAATTCTCAATTTGGCCACTGGGTGGGGCTGCACCTTGTTCTTTGGATGGCAAGGAATGCATGACATCAACACTTTTCAAAAAGTTAACTTGTTTCGGCACAGACTCCATTTTTCTTGACTCTGTTAGCTTATGCATCTCTCCTTGACAATACATCAATTGCATACTTCTTATTTCATCTAGTTTCTGTTCTTTCTTAGTTATTTGAGCACAGTAGAAATCTATCAGGTTATTTTCACCCTTTGTAAGAGGAATTGACTTTCTGTTTGCATAAAAGCAGGAGAGATATTCTTGCGTTATTTTAATGTCTCTCTGTAAATCTCTGGCTAAAGATTCTGCTGTCGGCACATCAATATTTTCTAACAAAAGCTGGCTTTGCTGTTTAATTGGCTCAGAGCGTTTTGAAAACATCTGGTCCTCATTAAGAGGTATCACTTTTGGCTTTGCGCCTAGACTTTCGGGGAGCCTTCCTGATTCAGAGTAATTTATTGCTTCTTTCTGTAGCTCCGTTAAAATAATTAGATTTGACTCACCGCTTATCTCTTCTTGTGGAATGTGGGTGAGTGTTGGAATTCCCTCAGCAGGAATGTTGCCCATGGGGGGGGTCAGGAAGTCCTTCTGCAGGTGTCGGCATGCTTGCTTACTTCAGAAGCAGGGAGATAGATTCAGAGGGAAAGATCTCCGCTTTTTTTGCTGGCATTCCACACCCTGATTAATTAAAATAAAACCATCCTCTGCTACCATGTTGCCTTTACTGATAAAGGCAGTCTCAAAATGGGTGAACAGTGCAGTCAGGCGGTAGGGAAAGCAAGTAGGATGCTTGGCTGCATAGCTAGAGGTATAACAAGCAGGAAGAGGGAGATTATGATCCCACTATATAGAATGCTGGTGAGACCACATTTGGAATACTGTGTTCAGTTCTGGAGACCTCACCTACAAAAAGATATTGACAAAATTGAACGGGTCCAAAGACGGGCTACAAGAATGGTGGAAGGTCTTAAGCATAAAACGTATCAGGAAAGACTTAATGAACTCAATTTGTATAGTCTGGAGGACAGAAGGAAAAGGGGGGACATGATCGAAACATTTAAATATATTAAAGGGTTAAATAAGGTCCAGGAGGGAAGTGTTTTTAATAGGAAAGTGAACACAAGAACAAGGGGACACAATCTGAAGTTAGTTGGGGGAAAGATCAAAAGGAACATGAGAAAATATTATTTTACTGAAAGAGTAGTAGATCCTTGGAACAAACTTCCAGCAGATGTGGTAGATAAATCCACAGTAACTGAATTTAAACATGCCTGGGATAAACATATATCCATCCTAAGATAAAATACAGAAAATAGTATAAGGGCAGACTAGATGGACCATGAGGTCTTTTTCTGCCGTCAGACTTCTATGTTTCTATGTTTCTATGTTTCTATAAAGGTGGAGGCCGACAGAGTTATGAGACTCAAGCAGTGTAAGTCAAAACAAGCATTTCTTTATTTTAAAACAGAAAATAAACAGTGCCATGAAAGAGACATAAAATCTAAGAAGCTAGGTCATGGCGTCGAGAGAAGAACAGTAAAGAGAGAAGTGCTTTCGTAAGCAGGCGGAAGTGATATATGGGATGTGACGTAAACATGGGAGTGATTAAAAACAAAGGCACACATGTTAACTCTTTAATTACTGAATGTCTCTGTGGCTGGCAATTTCCAGCATGACAAAAACAAGCAGACAAACTCAATAATAACTGTAATAAATAATTAAGCATTATGAGCTCGAGAAACCACGTCATGATCAAATACCAACTTTTATCTTTAAATGTTCCTTAGTATTTAAATCTGGTCTCAAGATGATAATGTAGCATTTGGAGAAGAAGATGCAGCCCAGAAGGCCAGCACCAGAAGCCAAGATGGAGAAAATCTGCACGGCCACCATATATTTCCCCTTGGTGCTCAAGTAGGTGGGCAGGAAAGAGATCCAGACACTGCAGAAGACCAGCATGCTGAAGGTGATCAGCTTGGCTTCATTGAAAGCCCCAGGCAGGTTCCTGGCTAGGAAAGCCACTGTGAAGCAACTGGCAGCAAGGAAACCCATGTAGCTGAGAACAACATAAAACATGGTGACAGAGCCTTCATTGCATTGAAGGATGATCTCTCCAGGCTGAGAATGCACATCAGAGTCAGGAAATTGAGGAGAAACTCCAAGCCACATTGCACAAATTACAATTTTTCCAGCAGAACCAGAAAGGATGATAGAGTTGGCCAAGCGCTTCCCCAACAATCTCCTCACCCTGTTCCCTGGTTTCGTGGCCAGGAAGGCCAGCACCACCATGACTGTTTTGGCTAACACACAAGACACAGCTACTGAGAAGATTATGCTGAACATTGTTTGTCGGAGAAGGCAGGTGGCTTTCCTTGGTTGGCCAATGAAGAAAAAGGAGGACAAGAAGCAGTGCAAGAGGGAAACCAGGAGGATGTAAGATAGGTCACGGTTGTTAGCTTTGACAATGGGGGTTTCTAGGTATTTAAGGAATATGGCTAAAACCAAGCCTGTGGTTAGAAACAAGAGTACAGCAAAGGAGACCAGGATGATACCCAGATGTTCTTCATAGGACAGGAAGGTTAGTCTTTTGAGAATACAGTGGTACCTCGAGATACGAGTTTAATTCGTTCCGGACCTGGGCTCTTAAGTCGAGCAGCTCTTATCTCGAACGACTTTTCCCCATAGTAATTAATGTAAATAATTTTAATTGGTTCCAGCCCTCAAAAAACTCACAAAGTTAGTCTAAATTATGCAGAAAGACATGTTTTTAATGAAGAAATGTACATGTACATATAAATGAATAATGAAGTTTCTTTCACTTAACTTGTAAACTTTCTTAAACTTTTAAATTTACATATGTTCAACTTCTCTGCCACCCAATCCTGTAGGACAGAGGTCCCCAACCCTTTTTGCATCAGGGACCGGCTTTAAGCGATCAAGAGAGGAATGGGTGAATGAATGGACGGAGGGTGGGAAGGAAGGAAGGAAAGAGGGAAGGGACAGGAACAGAGGAAGGAAGCAAGGAAACTTATGAAAGGGGAGAGTAAGAGAGGAATGAGTGAAGGGAGGGAGGGAGGGAAGAAGGTGGGAAGGAGAAAGAAAAGAAGAAATAGAGGAAGGGAAGGTAAAAGAGAGAAAGAAAAAGAGCAAGAAAGAAAGAAAGAAAGAAAGAAAGAAAGGGGGAAGGGACAGGAACAGAGGAAGGAAGCAAGGAAACTTATGAAAGGGGAGAGTAAGAGAGGAATGAGTGAAGGGAGGGAGGGAGGGAAGAAGGTGGGAAGGAGAAAGAAAAGAAGAAATAGAGGAAGGGAAGGTAAAAGAGAGAAAGAAAAAGAGCAAGAAAGAAAGCTGCAAGCCCCCCCCCGAGCCCCCCAGGCCGGCTGCAACCTTTTAAAACATGTGCGCCGCTTCGCAGCTGTCTCCTGAAGCCGAACGCGGAAGTTAGCGTTTGGCTTCAGGAGACAGCTCCTTGGCGCTTGTATCTCGAATTTGGGCTTGTAAGTAGAAAAAAAATATCTCTCCCCTCCCAGCTCTTATCTCGAGTTGCTCTTAAGTAGAGCAGCTCTTATGTCGGGGTTCCACTGTACATTGATTCTGTCATCAGTTGGATATTTGTCATCTGGGCATTTGGTGCATTTTTCAGTATCTGAAAAAAACAGTAAGTAATATTATTTTTATATTCTCTCCTTTCACATTTGAACAAAGACCTTCTTTGGATGACAACTGATGCTGAGGGACAAGAAAGCCATAATAATTGGTAAACTGAAATGTAGATATGGACATAGACAGGGTTTTTTTCTGGTTGCCCATCTTAAACCAAATGTAGGCAGCTTACAATCCAGTTTAATATTAGCACTTTTGACTTTAATGGGTTTGTGTTACATTATTTTCTGATAACAGCACAAATACACTGTTATTCAAGTTGTATATTCACTACTTTAAATTGTAACCAAATGTTCATTTCTTTGGTTTTTTCACATGAAAAGATATACCATATTTTTCAGAGTATAAGACACACTTTTCCCCCCTAAAAGCGACTGAACATTTTGATGTGTCTTATTTTTATTTTATTTTTATTTATTTATTAGATTTGTATGCCGCCCCTCTCCGAAGACTCACCCACCCACTGGCTCCCACCCCACAACCATTTTTTGTCTTTGTACGTCACATTATTCACATTTCTGCATAGAAACATAGAAGATTGATGGCAGAAAAAGACTTCATGGCCATCTAGTCTGCCCTTATACGATTTCCTGTATTTTATCTTAGGATGGATACATGTTTATCCCAGGCATGTTTAAATTCAGTTACTGTGGATTTACCACCCACATCTGCTGGAAGTTTGTTCCAAGCATCTACTACTCTTTCTGACTGACTGACTGACTGACTGACTGACTGACTGACTGACTGACTGACTAGTATAACTTTTGGCCTGTAAGATAAAATTGGTTTGGATGAGCAAAACCCTTTCATCTAAAACCAATCCTCAAGTTTCAATGAATTTAGATGGTAAACAAGGAAGGAAATTTTCAAGCTGACAAGTAGAAAAGATACTTCCTTTAGCAGAATTCATCTTGCCCAATCCACTACTCTCTTCCATCTCTTCCTGCCTTATTCTTCAAGATTTTATTCCTCCTAATATAGAATAAATTGGATATGTTTAAAATAGCAATAAAGAATAAAATAGTCAAGTTCAGATATGTCTTTTAACTTCCACTTTGATCAAATGTTCTGGTTGAATCCAATGCCTTTTCCTCTGATGTCACTCACCTCCCTGTGTGGAGATGGTCCCCTCTGGACAAGGAATACAATCATAGCAGCAGATTGGTTCTTCTTTCCGTGCCCGTTTTACAAATCCAGGGTGACAATTGTTCACACATTTGGACTGAAGCAGAGACTAAGGAGAAAAACAAAATTAATTCCAAATTATCTGCCAAGTTTTTGTTTATTAGATTGATTAAAATAAAATGAAACTGTGCTTAAGAAACAAACTTCTGAATTACAGATCAGGAAAACCAAAAATATTGTAAAGCCACTCCCCTTTGAAAACAAACCAAATCCTTGTTCCAGTTAAGATATAAAGAAAAAATTCCTCGCAAACTATGACTGACAATCTTAAATGAGGTATTATTTAGTTATATCTGTACATTTATATTTTCAATTCATACAGCTGCCATAAAGGTGAAATAAGACTAAAGATTACTGTCTTGTTTCTAGAATTATAGAGAGATGAAACCATGAGAATATGTCACTTAACGAGGCATCTTTTGCTGGTACATGAAGTTGAGCCCTGTGTGACAAAGAGATCTTTCTAAAGCCCAGTTAGCAGCGGTGGACTGCTGCCCGGACAGGGTGGAATGCAGTGGGATAGCAAAAATGGAGCTCCACCCCAAAGCACCCAATTTGCACTGAAAGATTTATTTATTTATTTATTTATTTATTTATTTTATTTAATCCAATACACAATGAGGGTTTTAGTGGGTATATATCTATATACACATAGTAAAATGCATGATGAAGGTTATAGAGGAGATACTCATAGTAAAATATATCTAAGAAATAATAGAAAAGAAGATATAGTAATAGAACATATCAATGAAAGAATAGAAGAAGAGATATAGGAATAGAAGAAAGGTATAGGAGATATAGGAGAGCAATAGGACAGGGGACAGAAGGCACTCTAGTGCTCTTGTACTCCCCCCTTACTGACCTCTTAGGAATCTGGATAGGTCAACCGTAGATAATCTAAGGGTAAAGTGTTGGGGGTTTGGGGATGACACTATGGAGTCCGGTAATGAGTTCCACACTTCGATAACTCGGTTACTGAAGTCATATTTTTTACAGTCAAGTTTGGAGCGGTTAATATTAAGTTTAAATCTGTTGTGTGCTCTTGTGTTGTTGTGGTTGAAGCTGAAGTAGTCACCGACAGGCAGGACGTTGCAGCATATGATCTTGTGGGCAATACTTAGATCTTGTTTAAGTCGTCTTAGTTCTAAATTTTCTAGGCCCAGGATTGAAAGTCTAGTCTCATAGGGTATTCTATTTCGAGTGGAGGAGTGAAGGGCTCTTCACTTTGGAATGTCTTTGGACATTTTCAAGGGTGTTAATCTCTGAGATGCGATATGGGTTCCAAACAGATGAGCTGTATTCGAGGATGGGTCTGGCAAAAGTTTTGTAAGCTCTGGTAAATAGTGTGAGATTGCCAGAGCAGAAGCTACGTAGGATTAGGTTTACAACTCTTGAAGCCTTCTTGGCTATATTGTTGCAGTGTGCTTTGGCACTTAAATCTTTTGTTATTAGTATACCAAGGTCTTTAACCGAATGGGGTTTATCTGTGATAATTTGATTATTCAGTTCGTATTTGGAGTTCAGATTCTTCTTCCCAATGTGTAGGACAGAGCATTTGCTAGTTGAGATTTGGAGTTGCCATGTGTTAGACCACTCAGAAACAGCGTCAAGGTCTTTTTGGAGAGTATCAAGGTCTTTTTGGAGAGTACATTTTTTTAGATGTTGAAAGAAAATGCAGGGCGTCCTGTATAAGCCACACCCACAGTGTGGTAGTAAAACAATTGGTAGCCCTTCACTGCCAGTTAGGTATTCAAGACACAATCCTTTCTATTGAAGAATTACAGTTTTGTTGTTATTCATTACTTTTATCCAACTCTTTGAGCCCCCAAGAACCATAGATTTTTTTAAAAAAACCTGCCATCCACTACCTCCCAAAATTAGAACTACAATTAGATGACATGGAAGGACAGACCCACATATATTTATGACTTAAATTTAGAGAATTCTCTGTTTGAGTGGAAGACTTGGCAGTTGACAATCAAGATAAGCAATTGAATTCAAGGGGCTTACAAGCCAAAGACAAGCCGAAATAGCATTTCATTACAAATTGACACTCTTCATCTCATTATAGAAAGTGTTTTTGGGGGGGATCAAAGTCATTTGCACTGCTTCAATTTTCTACTTTAAGGCATTATGTCATATATGACCAGTCATTTTGGTGCCATTTTGATTGAACACATTCTTAGCAGTAGGAGCAGGGGTGGTAGTGTTCCGGATTGTATTACTGCAAATTCGTTCAAGTTACTCTAATCCTGTGTAGCTGCTTCAATGGCAAAATTACACTGCTAACCTGAGCATACAAAGCATTTGCTAGACCAATTCTCGAATACAGCTCACCTGTCTGGAACCTACACTGCATATTGGACATTAATACAATTGAGAAAGTCCAGAAATATTTCAAAATAAGGGGCCTCTACTTCTCTTCTCGCAACACAATACCTTATTCCATCGAACCTGGAATTTTGGATTTAGATCGACTAGAACTTCATTGCCTTCAAACTGATCTAAATGTAGTTCATAAAATCATCTGCCACAATGTCCTACCAGTCAAAGATTACTTCAGCTTCAACTGCAACAATACACAAATATACAATAGATTCAAACTAGGTCTAGAAAGTTTAGAACTATGTCGCCTAAAACATGATCTAAGTATTGCCTACAAGATCATATGCTGCAATGTTCTACCTGTCAATGACTACTTCAGCTTCAATCGCAACAACACAAGAGCACGCAACAGATTCAAACTTAATATTAACCGTTCCAAACTTGACTGTAAAAAATATGACTTCAGCAACCCAGTTGTCGAAGCGTGGAACTCATTACCTGACTCAGTAGTGTCAACCCCTAACCCCCAACATTTTTCCCTTAGACTATCCACGATTGACCTCTGCAGGTTCCTTAGAGGTCAGTAAGGGGCGTGCACAAGTGCACCATTGTGCCTTCCGTCTCCTGTCCAATTGTCTCTCCTTATCTTTTCTTCCTTTCAAATATGTTCACCTATACTTTTATATCTTCTATTCTTTTCTTTATTTATATTATTACATATCTATTCTCTTCAATGTGTATTATGTATTGGACAAAATAAATAAATAAATAAATAAATAAAAATAAAAATAAAAATAAAAATAAAAATAAAAATAAAAATTAAAATTAAAATTAAAATTAAAATTAAAATTAAAATTAAAATTAAAATTAAAATTAAAATTAAAATTAAATTAAATTAAATAAAATAAAATAAAATAAAATAAAATAAAATAAAATAATAAAATAAAATAAAATAAAATAATAAAATAAAATAAAATAAAATAAACTCAATGTAAACCGCTCCAAACTCGACTGCTGAAAATTTGACTTCAGCAGCAGAGTGACCAATGCCTGGAATGCACTACAAAAACTTTAACCTTAGACTGTTTACAGTCAACCTCACCCCATTGCTAAGAGGTCTGTAAGGGGCATGCATAAGTGCATCATTGTGCCTACCATCCGGGGCTTACTGTCCTATTGTCCAAATTTACCTGCACCTACTTTGCTTCTGTTTTTGTTTATACCAATGCCTACTATCTTGTACATGTTTTGTCAAATAAATAAAATAAATGAATAAAATAAGTACTTTAAAAAAGCTTCTGTGAATGAGCAGAAATGAAAAACAAAATTACAGCATTTATGACGCTGTTGGGAGAACAGGCTCAGGCACGTGGCAGGCCTGGGTTGCTGCCGATTCCAGAGATCCAAGCTGCCCAGTTACTACTGGTTCTATAGAACTGGACTGAATGGGTAGGAACCCATGTCTGAGTGGGAGGCCTATCCCAGGCAGTTGAAAAGGAGGCAAAAATAACCCTGGTCAGATATGGGCTCTTTAAAAATATCTGATCCTGCTCTTTCAGGGCACACTAACACCAACAATACAGATAGAAAAGTTTTCAATATTTTCAATCACCTTGTTGAGCAGTTTTAGCTGTGAAAGAACATCTTGGTTGATAATAAGCTTTTGTCTTTCAAGACTCCCTATTTGCTCTTTGATGGGATCTTTGTTGGGGAAAAGCAACCAGCTTATGATATTCAGATCTGCTGCTACATTTCCACTTTGGTCCAAGTATAGTTTTTCCCAGGAAAAATTGTAAAACTCATTCTTCTCCAGAAAGGGATGGAACTAGAATTGAAACATCCAGGAATTTTGAAAGCAATTTGAAACATCCTAAAAGAGGGAGCAATTTTAAAGCTCAGCCAGTGAAACAAAGATGTTCAGTCCTCCCTTCACTATTTGCCTAAATACTATTAGCACTTAGACTTTATACTACTTCACAGTGCTTTTACAGACCTCTCTAAATGGTTTAAAGAATCAGCATATTGCCCCCAACAATCTGTCTCCCCATTTTATCAGCCTTGGAAGGATCGAAGGCTGAGTCAACCTTGAGCTGGTCAGGATCAAACTCCTGGCAGCAATACTTATATTGTAACCACTGTGCCACCATAGCTAAATGCAAAGACTGAGCAGCCATCAATCTGAAAAGCTTTAATTGGACTCCTGCAGTGAGGAGGGGTTGTATTAAATGCTCCCAGATTTAGCTGATATGTAGGAATATAAAATTCTATCATCCTAATTACAAACCCATAAGTACAGGAATTTATTGACAATGTATACATTTTTAAAAATTATAATAGAAGTGTGTAACGTCAAAATATAATTGTGATAATCCCTGCTCTTTGGAACATAATCTGGTGAACTAACTCTGGCCTCAGATTGGCCAAACCTGTTAATGTTTCACAGAACAAGTAAGTTGAAATGGTTCCCCTACATGGGCATTGGATTTTTTTCTAAAGAAGAACTGGTTTTGATGGATCGATGTCAGGAACCCATACCTGCCATGGCTCTAGAGCAGAGGTCCCCAACCGCCGGTCCGCGGACCGGGACCGGGCCGTTGGGGTTTTCCAGCCGGTCCGCGGCGTCGGAGACCCAAAGCCCATCCTGCGTGGAGGGAGACGGAGCCAAGCGGGGCCACCCGGAGACCTTTTCCCGTCTTCTTCTCCTCGCTCGCTCCCCTCATAACCAGCAGCCCCGCTCGCGGGGGGATGCCCGTTCGTAGCTACGCCAGCCCGCCAAGCGTCGAGGGGGCTTCTGAGGCTGAAGGGAAGAACCGGAATGCCCTTCCCGCGTTTAGATTGCTTGCCGTTGGGGGAAACGGAGGAGGCGGCGGCGGCGGTGGGGCGCGATCGCCTAGTTTCTGGAGCGAGGAGAAAAGAACCGCCGCCTCCTCCGTTTCCCCCAACGGCAAGCAATCTAAACCCGGGAAGGGCATTCCGGCGCTTCCCTTCAGCCTCAGAAGCCCCCTCGACACTGGAGGGATGGTTATGAGGGGAGCGAGCGAGGAGAAGAAGACGTCCCACTCATCGCTCCTGAGGGAACGGGCGAGGGCGTCGGAGACCCAAAGCCCATCCTGTGTGGAGGGAGACGGAGCCAAGCGGGGCCACCCGGAGACCTTTTCCCGTCTTCTTCTCCTCGCTCGCTCGCTCCCCTCATAACCAGCCGCCCCGCTCGCGGGGGGATGCCCGTGGGTAGCTACCAGCCCGCCAAGCGTCGAGGGGGCTTCTGAGGCTGAAGGGAAGAGCCGGAATGCCCTTCCCGCATTTAGATTGCTTGCCGTTGGGGGAAACGGAGGAGGCGGCGGCGGCGGTGGGGCGCGATCGCCTAGTTTCTGGAGCGAGGAGAAAACAACCGCCGCCTCCTCCGTTTCCCCCAATCTAAACGCGGGAAGGGCATTCCGGCTCTTCCCTTCAGCCTCAGAAGCCCCCTCGACGCTTGGCGGGCTGGTAGCTACGAACGGGCATCCCCCCGCGAGCGGGGCGGCTGGTTATGAGGGGAGAGAGCGAGGAGAAGAAGACGGGAAAAGGTCTCCGGGTGGCCCCGCTTGGCTCCGTCTCCCTCCACACAGGATGGGCTTTGGGTCTCCGACGCCCTCGCCCGTTCCCTCAGGAGCGATGAGTGGGACGTCTTCTTCTCCTCGCTCGCTCCCCTCATAACCATCCCTCCAGCATCGAGGGGGCTTCTGAGGCTGAAGGGAAGCGCCGGAATGCCCTTCCCGCGTTTAGATTGCTTGCCGTTGGGGGAAACGGAGGAGGCGGCGGCGGTGGGGCGCGATCGCCAAGTTTCTGGAGCGAGCAGAAAAGAACCGCTCGAGCTTGAAAAATAAAGAAGGGGGGTTATGGTTGGAGCTCGCTGATTTTATTATTATTATTGTTTGGTGGCTGAGTCTATTGAAGCCTCCCTTGAATGGAAGAGATGGGGAGAAAGAATCCAGCCTTTTCCCATCTACGGGGTTATGTTTTTGTGTGTGCGTGTGTGCGCCCGCGCGCGCTCCGGGCAGCCAAAGAGCCTCTGTTGTTAAACTCTCCCGAGAGCGGAGAGCCTCTTGCAGCAGCTGCCACAGCCACCGGCTTCGGCGCCGCTCGTCCCGCTCATCGCCCGTATCCAGCAGATAGGCTTTGAGTTTTTGGCTGGGGGGGGGAGAAGTAGGACCTTCCTAAGTCCCCCCCCCAGTCAAAATCACAAAGCCAGGCAGCCCCCAGCCGCCAAAGGAGCCTCCTCATTCTCCCCGCCCTGTGGAGAAGTGTGGAGGGCTGCGTCACTAAGCTCCACCCCTCCATAACCCCACCCCCATATGACCAAAGCCCCCCCCCCCCACCGGGCCGTAGAAAACTCGTCTAACTTAAAGCCGGTCCCTGGTGCTAAAAAGGTTGGGGACCTCTGCTCTAGAGCCCCCAATCTCTCTTTCTTCTCTGTTACTCTCCGCCTAGATATTGAGGAATATGCAATATTCAAGGCATGGGCCAGAGTCTTAACAACACTATAAACAGGGTAGTCATTCTTTATCAGAATTCTGTTCTTTTTCTCTTGCATGTCCAGTGGTGCTATCTGGGTGCATCGTCTCCGGCCCTTGACAGAAAGGAAATGCTTTGAAAAAGAACAGCGAAAAGGCTGGTCTTCAAATTTGGAATCCCTATAAAGTTTGCGTTGAAAGGCATCATCATCTGTCCATTTTCTTTCCTGAAAAGAAAAGACCCAAATACTATGCATATATTTGTGGAGTGTATGCCTTTCCATTGTCACTTTCTCAACTGTTGTGGTGATCCAGACTTTCCCTTCAATGGGTCCTGGCAAACCTTCAATGGTTAAATGGACGTGGCGAACACTATCCATAAGGGAAAAGAATTCTATGAAGTGAACAAAGACATTGACTTGTTTCCACCTAGAGATGGCATTTCTGAGAGGTTCTGTAGCTCTAGCCATTGAGAATTGTTGGGAGATAACAACACAAATTCCATTTCGGACAAGCATAGGAGTGAAAGTTCTCATGAAATTTGCTCCCTCCTCTGTGTCTGTTGAAAAGAGACCAATCAAAGTCCATCTGAAATGGAGAAGGATGTAAACAATTCCTGAATATTGGAACCCATTTTGAGGAAGCAACTGATGGAAAAAGGGAATTTGACTTTTATCACTCAGAGCCTCTGAAACAATTCTATAACTCATCTGAAGAAACAATAAAGAACAGTGTGTTATATTTAGATCAGATGAGGTCCAAATGTAAGGTTTTAACACATCCAGTGTGGTTCTGACAAATATGTTAAAATAGTTTATGGTTCTTAACCCTTAAGACAGCGTTTCCCAACCGTCAGGTGTGCCGCGAAGCTCCTAGGGAAGCTCCAGCTGGGCGGGGCGATGCCGGTAACGGTGCTTCAGACCTGGAGCTCCCACTCGCAGCTGTCCCCCAGCTACTGCCTGATGCCGCTGTTTTCGGCGCTCTCCTGCTGGGCCCCAAAGAAGGAAGGCGGGAAAAAGGAGAGCTTCATTCTTCGCGCCGCGGCATCGGGCAGTAGCCAGGGGACAGCTGCGAGTGGGAGCTCCAGGTCGGAGGCACCGGCACCAGCAGCGCCTCGCCCAGCTGGAGCTTCCCTGATGTCGGCGGCAAGTGTCCTTTGGGGCCCGGCGGGAGGGCACTGGCGGTGGGAGCGGGAGGGTGCCGGCTGCAGCAGCCCCAGGCAGTCGCGGGGAGATGGCGGCTGTGAGTGGAAGCTCCAGGGTGGAGGCACCGACGGTGGCAGTTGGACGTGCTGCTGGAGACGTACATGCTGGTGCTGCGGGGCTGGCACTGGCTCACTGGCTGGGCCGGAGGTGCCAGCCCCACGCCCATGCCCAGCGCAGCGCCAGCATATACGGCATCCAGCAGCACATCCAGCTGCCACCGTCAGGACTCCCGCTCGCAGTCAGCCGCTTTGCCGCCACCCTTGCCTTGGCTCCTGCCTGATGCTGCTGTTGTCAGCGTGGTAGAAAGAGAGAGAGAGACAGAGAGAGAGAGAGAAAGAAAGAGAGACATAGCAAGAAAGAGAGAGAGAGAAAGAGAGAGAGAGAGAGAGAAAGAAAGAAAGAAAGAAAGAAAGAAAGAGATAGTAAGAGAGAGAAAGAGATAGTAAGAGACAGAGAGAGACATAGCAAGAGACAGAGAGAGAGAGAGAGAGAAAGAGAGACATAGCAAGAGAGACAGAGAAAGAGAGAGAGAGAGACATAGCAAGAGAGGCAGAGAGAGAGAGAGAAAGAAAGAGAGACATAGCAAGAGAGACAGAGAGAGAGAGAAAGAGAGACAGAGAAAGAGAAAGAGAGATAGCAAGAGAGAGAGAAAGAGACAGAGAGAGAGAGAGAGAAAGAGATAGCAAGAGAGACAGAGAAAGAGAGGGAGAAAAAGAGAAAGAATGAAAGAGAGATAGCAAGAGAGGCAGAGAGAGCAAGGGAGAGAGAAAGACATAGAGGGAGGGAAGGAGGGAGAGAGAAAGAGAACAAAAAAGAGAGGAAGAAAGAAAGAGCGAGGGATGGAGAGAGAGAAAGAAGGGAAGGAAGGAAGAGAGAGAAAGAGGGAGGGAGAAATAGAGCAAAATGGAAGTAGAGGGGGTTTTTTGTCCAAACTTTTCTTTACCCCCCCCCCCCTTCAGTGTTCCCCAGGATTTTGAAAATATGAATAATGTGCCGCGGCTCAAAAAAGGTTGGGAAACACTGCCTTAAGATGTATCAAAATAGAGAATAAAATATCCAGAATATTAGGATGTTTTATTATAAGCATTTGTCTCATCTGGGACCTAAGATACTGGTCTTTCTCTTTTCTAATAAAATTAACGTGTTGTGTCTTCTATCTCTAGAGCACTGCAATTGCAAATCAGTTCATTTTGAACATTTGCTTAAATGTTCCATATTTAACATTGTGTCCAGTTTATCCATGTCTTACTTGAGTCAACAATGGCCATGGTGAAAAGCAGTTCTTGAATTCCAAAGAAAAGATATGATTGAATCTATTACCTACCCACCAACAACCTGCTCACTTTACCAGATAGAGAAACACACAATCAAACCTGTGGGACTTTGTAGGTGCCTACTAATGTTGACACCTGAATGGAAATGTCATCAAGAGATCCATCAAGAACAGCCATCAGGTTGTCCTTCTTGCCACAGCTGTAGCTGGGAACATTGGCTTCTCCGGTTGAGAGTATGTCCAGCAAGGCATCTGAAGTGGCACAGGTGTTCAAATAATTGTCATGGATGTTGTAGCCAAGTGTGAGATTGTACAAAAGTTGAAAATTCTTGTTGACTTCTTCAATGGCAAAAAGGAAGCATAGGATTCTTTCTGGATTAGTAAATGTAATACTGTAAAAAATACCACTGTTTAATTATTATGAAGGTTGGGAAGATTTAATATTTACAAATATATCATTCTTTGTAATAGTGCTCAACTTAATTTGTGCGATGATCAAGATTCAAAATAATTCAACCATTAAAATAGAATCATCAGCAAAGAGGACTTACCATAAGTGACCCAGAAAAGCAATTCTAAAAACAAAACCATAATGTATTCTTACTAAAATCAGGCATTGAATATCAATGAATGGTTATAAAAATAGGGAGATGGATTAGATAGAGGTAAATACATTTTTTTCAATAAGCTAGTTGTGATTAATTCAGGGTTCTACAAGACCTGGGGGGGGAGGTTAGATTTAGATTTGGGTCTCAAAAAATAAGATTTAAGAGAGAAGCCATGGTAATCCAAATGATTCAACAAATTAAAACGGGTCCTACAATATAGCAGTAAGTGAAAGAAAAGAAGAGTGTTATGACTGGCAATGGAGAGAATGCAACTCAATTCCACTGAATGACTTACGAGGGAGATTGAGTATCAGGAGATGTGTTGAAAGACAACATTGTATCAGATATTACTGTGGCAAAAGAGAATATACTAATGAGGTGGTCTCCTGGCCTGTAATAGCTCCATAGTTTTCTTCCCTCATGTTTCTGAAAACTCTGCAGGCACTTCGTTCTCAGCTTCCCAGAGACTGGCTGGGACATCAGCAGAAGCAGAAACAGAAGGAGGAGGTCCATAATTCATGGGATTGAATCAATTCTCTTCCTAATTCTAAAGAAGAACAAGTGAGTTTGAAGAAATCAAAGCAATCTCACAAGATGGAAATGAGAGTGATCTTCTTGACTGAGAGGGAGATAAACAGAACTTTACCTGGAAAGGGGAGAAAGGAAAGGTACATTCAAGAATCACAGTCCCTGAATGTCCCAAAAATTTGTGCAACACGGAGTGTGACCTGAGACATTTATCTTTTTCTGATGCAAGATGAGATCCCTTTCAAGTTGCTTCAGCCTGATGTTTGCACCAAAGGTAATCACTGGAGAAATATCAGGAGATACCTCACAGACCAGGATTTTAGTAATTACTGTAAGAAGCAACATCTCCTTTGGGGATCCTGAACTACTTCTGGGCCTCCATGTGTGAAGGAGAAGCTGGAGAAAACCATCATGAAAAATCATAGTTATACTCTTAGAGGGCTTGTGATCCTTGCTTTCTGGACATGTCTAGGCAGTGATGCTGAAGAAAGAAATTGAGTGTTGTCTTTCAATGCACTCTCTTGTCTCCAGAAACACCTGGGGAAGGTCACCCAAAACTAAACAGTTTGGTGCCACCTTAAGTTGATGGCGATTAATTCTAGTGCTGCCTGTCTTCTCTTGCTAAGAAAGAAATCTGTAACCTTGAACCCTGCCTAATGTTA
This sequence comes from Erythrolamprus reginae, assembly GCF_031021105.1. Taxonomy (NCBI): domain Eukaryota; kingdom Metazoa; phylum Chordata; class Lepidosauria; order Squamata; family Dipsadidae; genus Erythrolamprus; species Erythrolamprus reginae. The sequence continues at coordinate 17,319,778 of NC_091951.1, read as the reverse complement.
AGAATAGGACTTGTTTATGATTTACTTTTTCAGTAGATCTCCATATACAATGGTACCTCTACCTAAGAACGCCTCTACTTACGAATTTTTCTAGATAAGAACCGGGTGTTCAAGATTTTTTTGCCTCTTCTCAAGAACCATTTTCCACTTACAAACCCGAGCCTCCAAAACTGTAACCGGAAAAGGCAAGGCGAAGCCTCCATGGGCCCTCTCTAGGAATCTCCTGGGAGGAAACAGGGCTGGAAAAGGCAGAAAGAAGCCTCTGTGGGGCCTCTCTAGGAATCTCCTGGGAGGAAACAGGGCCTCCACCCTCCCTGTGGTTTCCCCAATTGCACACATTATTTGCTTTTACAGTAAGGGGCATGCATAAGTGCACGAGAGTGCCTTTCGTCCCCTGTCCTAACGTTTCTCCTTTACTAGTATCATGTATATAAATATTATTATATCTTTGTATACCACCAATACATACTTGACAAAACAAATAATAAATAAATAAATAAATAAATATGTATATATGTTTTTTTCTTCTTTTTTTCTCTTTTCTGTACAGTGGTACCTCTACTTACGAACGCCTCTACGTATGAACTTTTTGAGATATGAACAGTGTGTTCAAGGGTTTTTTGCTTCTACTCATGAACCATTTTCAACTTACGAACCATGGCTTCTCTCTCGGCTGCTGCTGCTGCGAGCAGTGGCCAAAACAAGTGCTTTTGAGTTTGCAGGCTCTGATGATTGTAAGGGAACTGGAGCCAGGCTTTGCCGTATGGGGTCCCCACCTCCCATCCCTTCTGCTAGAAAACGGCACATCCAAGGAGCTCTCCGCAGCCGCCCCAGGGTGTCAGGTGGATAAAGCAAGGCTAGTGCAGTGCTTGGAGATGCAGCAAAGGGGATATACAGAGGAAGCAAGGCGAATGGGGTGCTTGGACAGGCAACAAAAGGGGTAGGTGGATAAAGTAAGGCTAGTGGGGTGCTTGGACAGGCAGCAAAAGGGGATGTATGAAGGAAGAAAGGGGAGGGGGTTCTTGGACAAGCAGCGAAAGGGTCCTATGAAGGAAGAAAGGGGAGGGGCTGCTTGGACAGGAAGCAAAAAGGGGCGTATTTATTTATTTATTTATTTATTTTGTCCAATATATAATACACATTGAAGAGAAAGATATGTAATAATATAAGTAAAGAAAAGAATAGAAGAAAAGATGTAAAGGTATAGGTGAACATATTTGAAAGGAAGAAAAGATAAATGAAATAGGGAGAGACAATTGGACAGGGGACGGAAGGCACAATGGTGCACTTGTGCACGCCCCTTACTGACCTATAAGAAACCTGGAGAGGTCAATCGTGGATAGTCTAAGGGAAAAATGTTGGGGGTTAGGGGTTGACACTACTGAGTCAGGTAATGAATTCCACGCTTCGACAACTTGGTTGCTGAAGTCATATTTTTTACAGTCAAGTTTGGAGCAGTTAAGATTAAGTTTGAATCTGTTGCGTGCTGTTGTGTTGTTGCGATTGAAGCTGAAGTAGTCATTGACAGGTAGAACGTTGCAGCATATAATCTTGTGAGCAATACTTAGATCGTGTTTTACGCAACGTAGTTCTAAGCTTTCTAGACTTAGGATTGATAGTCTGCTCTCGTAGGGTATTCTGTTTCGAGTGGAGGAGTGAATGGCTCTTCCGGTGAAGTATCTTTGGACATTTTCAAGGGTGTTGATGTCCGAGATGTGTTATGGGTTCCAGACAGATGAAATGTATTCAAGGATGGGTCTGGCAAACGTTTTGTAGGCTCTGGTGAGTAGCGTGAGATTGCCAGAGCAGAAGCTGCTCTGAAGGAAGAAAGGTGAGAGAGGTGCTTAGACAGGCAGCGAAAAAGGATCTATGAAGTAAGAAAGGTGAGAGAGGTGCTTGGACAGGCAACGAAGAGGGACCTATGAAGGAAGAAAGGTGAGAGAGGTGCTTGGACAGGCAACGAAAAGGGACCTATGAAGGAAGAAAGGTGAGAGAGGTGCTTGGACAGGCAACAAAAAGGGACCTATGAAGGAAGAAAGGTGAGAGAGGTGCTTGGACAGGCAACGAAAAGGGACCTATGAAGGAAGAAAGGTGAGAGAGGTGCTTAGACAGGCAACGAAAAGGGACCTATGAAGGAAGAAAGGTGAGAGAGGTGCTTGGACAGGCAACGAAGAGGGACCTATGAAGGAAGAAAGGTGAGAGAGGTGCTTGGACAGGCAACGAAAAGGGACCTATGAAGGAAGAAAGGTGACAGAGGTGCTTGGACAGGCAACGAAAAGGGACCTATGAAGGAAGAAAGGTGAGAGTGGTGCTTGGACAGGCAACGAAAAGGGACCTATGAAGGAAGAAAGGTGAGAGAGGTGCTTGGACAGGCAACGAAAAGGGACCTATGAAGGAAGAAAGGTGAGAGAGGTGCTTGGACAGGCAACGAAAAGGGACCTATGAAGGAAGAAAGGTGACAGAGGTGCTTGGACAGGCAACGAAAAGGGACCTATGAAGGAAGAAAGGTGAGAGAGGTGCTTGGACAGGCAACGAAAAGGGACCTATGAAGGAAGAAAGGTGAGAGAGGTGCTTGGACAGGCAACGAAAAGGGACCTATGAAGGAAGAAAGGTGAGAGAGGTGCTTGGACAGGCAACGAAAAGGGACCTATGAAGGAAGAAAGGTGAAAGAGATGCTTGGACAGGCAACGAAAAGGGACCTATGAAGGAAGAAAGGTGAGAGAGGTGCTTGGACAGGCAACGAAAAGGGACCTATGAAGGAAGAAAGGTGAGAGAGGTGCTTGGACAGGCAACGAAAAGGGACCTATGAAGGAAGAAAGGTGAGAGAGGTGCTTGGACAGGCAACGAAAAGGGACCTATGAAGCAAGAAAGGTGAGAGAGGTGCTTGGACAGGCAACGAAAAGGGACCTATGAAGGAAGAAAGGTGAGAGAGGTGCTTGGACAGGCAACGAAAAGGGACCTATGAAGGAAGAAAGGTGAGAGAGGTGCTTGGACAGGCAATGAAAAGGGACCTATGAAGGAAGAAAGGTGAGAGAGGTGCTTGGACAGGCAACGAAAAGGGACCTATGAAGGAAGAAAGGTGAGAGAGGTGCTTGGACAGGCAACGAAAAGGGACCTATGAAGGAAGAAAGGTGAGAGAGGTGCTTGGACAGGAAGCAAAAAGGGGCGTATTTATTTATTTATTTATTTATTTATTTATTTTGTCCAATATATAATACACATTGAAGAGAAAGATATGTAATAATATAAGTAAAGAAAAGAATAGAAGAAAAGATGTAAAGGTATAGGTGAACATATTTGAAAGGAAGAAAAGATAAATGAAATAGGGAGAGATAATTGGACAGGGGACGGAAGGCTCAATGGTGCACTTGTGCCCGCCCCTTACTGACCTATAAGGAACCTGGAGAGGTCAATCGTGGATAGTCTAAGGGAAAAATGTTGGGGGTTAGGTGTTGACACTACTGAGTCAGGTAATGAATTCCACGCTTCGACAACTTGGTTGCTGAAGTCATATTTTTTACAGTCAAGTTTGGAGCAGTTAAGATTAAGTTTGAATCTGTTGCGTGCTGTTGTGTTGTTGCGATTGAAGCTGAAGTAGTCATTGACAGGTAGAACGTTGCAGCATATAATCTTGTGAGCAATACTTAGATCGTGTTTTAGGTGATGTAGTTCTAAGCTTTCTAGACCTAGGATTGATAGTCTGCTCTCGTAGGGTATTCTGTTTCGAGTGGAGGAGTGAATGGCTCTTCCGGTGAAGTATCTTTGGACATTTTCAAGGGTGTTGATGTCCGAGATGTGTTATGGGTTCCAGACAGATGAAATGTATTCAAGGATGGGTCTGGCAAACGTTTTGTAGGCTCTGGTGAGTAGCGTGAGATTGCCAGAGCAGAAGCTGCTCTGAATTAAGAAAGGTGAGAGAGGTGCTTAGACAGGCAGCGAAAAAGGATCTATGAAGTAAGAAATGTGAGAGAGGTGCTTGGACAGGCAACGAAGAGGGACCTATGAAGGAAGAAAGGTGAGAGAGGTGCTTGGACAGGCAACGAAAAGGGACCTATGAAGGAAGAAAGGTGAGAGAGGTGCTTGGACAGGCAACAAAAAGGGACCTATGAAGGAAGAAAGGTGAGAGAGGTGCTTGGACAGGCAACGAAAAGGGACCTATGAAGGAAGAAAGGTGAGAGAGGTGCTTAGACAGGCAACGAAAAGGGACCTATGAAGGAAGAAAGGTGAGAGAGGTGCTTGGACAGGCAACGAAAAGGGACCTATGAAGGAAGAAAGGTGAGAGTGGTGCTTGGACAGGCAACGAAAAGGGACCTATGAAGGAAGAAAGGTGAGAGAGGTGCTTGGACAGGCAACGAAAAGGGACCTATGAAGCAAGAAAGGTGAGAGAGGTGCTTGGGCAGGCAACGAAAAGGGACCTATGAAGGAAGAAAGGTGAGAGAGGTGCTTGGGCAGGCAACGAAAAGGGACCTATGAAGGAAGAAAGGTGAGAGAGGTGCTTGGACAGGCAACGAAAAGGGACCTATGAAGGAAGAAAGGTGAGAGAGGTGCTTGGACAGGCAACGAAAAGGGACCTATGAAGGAAGAAAGGTGAGAGAGGTGCTTGGACAGGCAACGAAAAGGGACCTATGAAGGAAGAAAGGTGAGAGAGGTGCTTGGACAGGCAACGAAAAGGGACCTATGAAGGAAGAAAGGTGAGAGAGGTGCTTGGACAGGCAACGAAAAGGGACCTATGAAGGAAGAAAGGTGAGAGAGGTGCTTGGACAGGCAACGAAAAGGGACCTATGAAGGAAGAAAGGTGAGAGAGGTGCTTGGACAGGCAACGAAAAGGGACCTATGAAGGAAGAAAGGTGAGAGAGGTGCTTAGACAGGCAACGAAAAGGGACCTATGAAGGAAGAAAGGTGAGAGAGGTGCTTGGACAGGCAGTGAAAGGGGATGTATGAGGAAGAAAGGGGAGGGGATGCTTGGACAGGCAACGAAAAGGGACCTATGAAGGAAGAAAGGTGAGAGAGGTGCTTGGGCAGGCAACGAAAAGGGACCTATGAAGGAAGAAAGGTGAGAGAGGTGCTTGGACAGGCAACGAAAAGGGACCTATGAAGGAAGAAAGGTGAGAGAGGTGCTTGGACAGGCAACGAAAAGGGACCTATGAAGGAAGAAAGGTGAAAGAGATGCTTAGACAGGCAACGAAAAGGACCTATGAAGGAAGAAAGGTGAGAGAGGTGCTTGGACAGGCAACGAAAAGGGACCTATGAAGGAAGAAAGGTGAGAGAGGTGCTTAGACAGGCAACGAAAAGGGACCTATGAAGAAAGAAAGGTGAGAGAGGTGCTTGGACAGGCAACGAAAAGGGACCTATGAAGGAAGAAAGGTGAGAGAGGTGCTTGGACAGGCAACGAAAAGGGACCTATGAAGGAAGAAAGGCTAGCGGGTGTTTGGACAGGCAGTGAAAGGGGATGTATGAGGAAGAAAGGGGAGGGGATGCTTGGACAAGCAGCGACAGGGGGCGAGTGGATGCCTTGTTTCTTCCATACGTCACCTTTCATTGCTTGTCCAAGCACCCCCTCCTCTTTCCTCCTTCATACATCCCCTTTTGCTGCTTGTCCAAACACCTCCTCTCCATTCTTCCTTAATATTTATTTTATAATATCTCCCCTTTCACTGCTTGTCCAAGAACCCTCTCCCCTTTCTTCCTCCATACGTTCCCTTTTGCTGCTCCTCCCCATCCTCCGTTCACCTTGCTTCTAAAGTTTTGGATTTTCCTAATGGGTTTGCAAGCATTATTCACTTTTACATTGATCCCTATGGGAAAAATTGCTTCTTCTTATGAACTTTTCTACTTACGAACCTGGTCACGGAATGAATTAAGTTCGTAAGTACAGGTACCACTGTATTTTATATGTGATAATATTTTAAAATACTTAATAAAAAAATACTTTTTACAAAATCAGAAGTTGCTCTAATGTTTTTTTACCGTACATTTAGAAAGAAGTGAATGTAGCAAGCCTATAATGTCCTATCTGTGGTTTCTTGTCATGTGTGCCCTGAGATATGGACAGGTATATGTTTTTACCATTCACTTATTCTCTTTTATTCAGCCATTTCAATGCAGGTATCTTGATCATTATAATCTTGATCAAAAAAGTTTTCCAAGTTTGCATTGAACTCTCATCCTCCATCCAACATCCATTTCCTAACATGTCCTAGTAGAAACTGCCAGTACCTCCAGGGGCATAGTTGTGTTGTTGTTGTTTTTTCACTAACATGCTATTCTCCAGCTCTTCCTCTGAACATGAAAACTCAGATGAACTCAAAAGTACCCAGAGGAGATGTTGCTTATCAATGTAATTATCACCAATCTTTGGGACCTCTTCTCCTACTTCTTAACCTTTTATCGGGGGGAAAAATCCCAGACTGAAGTAACATAGGATGGATCTTACTTCATCCTGACGTAATGCTGAATGTTGTGCACCAGATATAGGTCCAGCAAAGACTGTGCTGTTCAATGTGCCTTACTCTCCTTTCCATGTGAAACTCAGCTTGTCTCTGTCTGGATACAGAAAAGTCACTTACTTTTCCATCTTCTGAAAGTGCTTTGCATTCTTCTAAACTCTTCTTCTTGTTGTTTAGAAATAGAGAAGTGGCTAATTCAGCCCAAGGGGGAATGGATTTCCAGTTTCTGCTTCTGATGGTTATGCTGATCCAGAGAAATTCTGGGATTCCAAGAACCAAATGCCCCCCAATTTTGAAGAAGCCGGACAAAGGAAATCCATGGAACTATTATGGGCCAGGAGACCATATCATCACTATATTTGAAACTGCAACAAAACCTCCTCTTGAGCTGTTACAGTTTAATGGGGTACAGTATATTTCTTCTCCGTAAGTTATTCAGTGTGTTGAAGATGCATTTCCTTCATTTGCATTTATAATGCTTTGCTTCCCATTTTTGTCTTATTTACTGTCCACTAATAATGTCCACTTATTTCTAAATTGTATGAATATATGTAAGTTCTTGGGTTGTTTTGATTTATAGGGCTCTCCTCTTTTGCATGATTTTGTGCAAGACTCAAAGGCAAGGTTGGGTCAGATTTTGAACAAGTCTCAAATATAAGGTTGGGTCAGAATTCTCAAAAAGAATTTGAGAGACACACTGAATTCAGATGATATTCTCATTGTCTTCCTGTATTGAGTTCATCCCTTAACTATTGGTTTTCATTTTTTGTAGTTATTAAAAAGATTGTAGTTGCCTCTCCCTGCTCATATTAATTGCATGCTTCTTATAGGAATGATGACATGTTTTAAATGGGTTTGCTGGCTCACATACATCCATGTTCTTGCTTTTATGGTAGTAATAAAGTAATCAATAGTTTATTGAATGACCATGAATCCGGACATAGGAAATAGGAAAATCATCTTTAGCACAAATAATGATTGGAGATCAGAGGCTGGGGGAGGACTACTGGCTTGGACTGTGAATCTGAGAGAGAAGGACCAGAAAGATGGGGAAAAGCCATTTTCATTGCAGTTTGAATTTCACAAATTCTGGGGGAGGAGCTGCTGGCTTGGATTGTGAATCTGAATGAGAGAAGGACCAGAAAGGTAGCAGCCCTTTCATATCATATAACTATAAACCAACAATAGTAATAATACATTCAGGGTTTGAGACTGTGATTCTATTTTATTTCAAAATGACTGGCTTAGTTCAGTGTAATACTTGTTTTACAGCTGTGTTTCAAAGTCCTCTTTTCAATTTGAATACTGTCCTCTTTGCAAACAAATTACTAGTCTAGATGGACATATTACCTATCTAGAATCTCTAATCTGTGCTCTGCAAGCAGAAGTCAAGGGAAATATTTAGCCATTCCACTCATTAGAGCTGCTGCATTACCAGCCCCCTCTACCACAAAGATCCTGCAGGAGACAGCTACTATGGACAACTGTTGGATCTGGCAGGGTGAGATCTGTGAACCACAAACACAAAGCTTTTGCTGTGTCACATCAAAACAGATGTAGTGTCCTTGCTGATCTTAATAAGGACACTAAAGTGGCAGGTCAAGGTAATTGTGATAACGATAACTCAAATAAGCAGGGGATTGTGGTCGAAGATGAAGAACTTATCTTGGAAAGTGGAAAGCGTGAATCACGTATTACATATTGGTCACATAAGAGCAGCAAGGTATCCAAAAAGTAAAAGACCTTGGAATACTAATATCAAATGATCTAAGTGCCAAAGCCCACTGCAACAATATCGCCAAAAAGGCTTCTAGAGTTGTTAACCTAATCCTACGCAGCTTCTGCTCTGGCAATCTCACACTACTCACCAAAGCCTACAAAACTTTTGCCAGACCCATCCTTGAATACAGTTCATTTGTCTGGAACCCATACCACATCTCGGACATCAACACCCTTGAAAATGTCCAAAGATACTTCACCAGAAGAGCCCTTCACTCCTCCACTCGAAACAGAATATCCTACAAAAGCAGACTATCAATCCTAGGTCTAGAAAGCTTAGAACTACATCACCTAAAACACAATCTAAGTATTGCCCACAAGATCATATGCTGCAACGTTCTACCTGTCAATGACTACTTCAGCTTCAATCGCAACAACACAAGAGCACACAACAGATTCAAACTTAATATTAACCGCTCCAAACTTGAATGTAAAAAAGATGGCTTTAGCAACCAAGTTGTTGAAGCGTGGAACTCATTACCTGACTCAGTAGTGTCAACCCCTGACCCCCAACATTTTTCCCTTAGACTATCCACAATTAACCTCTCCAGGTTCCTTAGAGGTCAGTAAGGGGCGTGCATAAGTGCACCAGTGTGCCTTCCGTCCCCTGTCCAATTGTCTCTCCTTATCTCATTTATCTTTTCTTCCTTTCAAATATGTTCACCTATACTTTTATATCTTTTCTTCTATTCTTTTCTTTACTTATATTATTACATATCTATTCTCTTCAATGTGTATTATGTATTGGACAAAATAAATAAATTTTAAAAAAAGAGAAGCCACCTTCTGATCAGTGATACAATTGTAAAGGATGTAAATTTAGGAAAGGATAATGAGGTTTTGAAAGAAGTCAGGTGTCTGCCTGGTGCTACTGCCAGTAGGGACAAGAGGTGTATTCTTAAGAAAATCAAGAATGTCAGTAAGGACTGTGATGCTGATGCTAATGCTATTATACATCTTGACACAAATGATCTGTCCCAAAAAGATGTGCTTTCTGTGCAGAATGACTTCCAGAGCTTAGGGAATGAACTTAGTAGTATAGGTTGTAGACTTATCTTCTCAGAGGTATTACCAATATATAAGGAACAAAAAGGGGAAGGCCAATGTATACCAGAGTGCTATAAAAGGGAAGGCTTTGATTTTATTAGTCAGGATATCTGCAGCTGTTCCAATGAAAAACTATACAAAAGAGATGGTTTGCATCCATCAAAGAAAGGGACTGAGCTGCTTGGTATTAAATTCTCAAATTTCCTGGATAAATGACCTGACCTATAAAGCCCTTCGTGGCATCGGACCAGAATATCTCCAGGACCGCCTTCTGCCGCACGAATACCAGTGACTGGTTAGGTCCCACAGAGTCGGCCTTCTCCGGGTCCCATCGACGAAACAATGTCATCTGGCGGGACCCAGGGGAAGAGCCTTCTCTGTAGTGGCCCTGATCCTCTGGAATCAATTCCCCCCAGAGATTAGGACTGCTCCCACCCTCCTTTCGCAAACTCCTCAAAACCCACCTCTGTCATCAGGCAAGGGGAAATTGATTCCCCTGGGCTGTTTCCGCTTTACGTATGGTCTGTATGAGATGTATGATTGTTTTTATATTAAGGGTTTTTAATTGTTTTTAAGTATTGAATGTGTACTGTTTCTTGTTGTGAGCCGCTCTGAGTCTTCGGAGAGGGGTGGCATACAAATCTAATAAATGAATGAATGAATGAATGAATGAATGAATGAATGAATGAATGAATAAATAAATAAATAAATAAATATTTAAACTGAACAGTGAGCATAGAGAATTAATTGATATAAATCTTTTGTCCCCAGCAATCTAAAATTAATAGAGTTAACAGTGCACACAACATAGATATTGTGTGGGTAAGTTTATCTCAGCCCAGTTGTCAAGCAAAGCCAAGCGTTTAATAGAGAGTGTCATAAGAACGTAAGAAGAGCCATGCTGAATCAGGCCAAAGCCCATCAAGTCCAGCATTCTGCGTCACACAGTGGCCCACCAATTGTCCATGGGGATCTTGAGCAGAAAAAGAAGGCAAGACTCCCTTTCCCCTGAAAGGGAGGGTACCAAATGGTACTCAAGGGAATCCTGCCTGCCTCAAGCAACAGAGGCGGCACATGGACATCCGTTTCAATAACCACCAATACACTTGGCATCCATTAATCTGTCTAATCTTGCCTTGAAGCTATCAAGGGTGACAGCTGTCACGGCCTCTTCTGGAAGTGAATTCCATAAACCAATGACCCTTCCCTTGATTTGTCCTCACTTTCTTAGCTATGAGCTTTAGGGAGTGCCCCCTTGTCCTAATATTGTGTGATAGAGAAAAGAATTTTTCTCTATCCACCTTTTCTATCTCATGCATGATTTTATGCACTTCAATCAAGTCACCCCTTAAACGCCGCCATTCAAGGCTGAAGAGACCAAGGCGAGACCTGGTTTCATAAGTTTTTTATTATTATATTACAAAGATAAAAAAGGAAGTGCAAATGTATCTTATTTTACATCACTATTTCGACATATACTTATAATGATATAATCATTGTATTTATCTGCTTCATTATTTTATACAGATATTTCATATTATTTCAAGATAAAGGGTTATTATATCAATAAATCAACATAAATTTTCTATCTAAGTGTTTTGTACGTTCTTGCCCTTCCTTCACCCGTACCCCCCCCCCTGAACTGTTTGAAACAGTTCGAAATTTCTTTGATTATTGATATGTGGCATATGGCGGCCGCAGTTTTAACATGTTTTATTCTGACATACACTTTATCTAAGTTCAGTTTGAATTTGAAAGATATTTGGGTGAGTAAGAGCTTCCACACTGGAGTACCATCTTGGAATTTTAAAGTAATATTCTTTTTTCGTCTTTGTCCATATAATCATTAAAGAACCTCTAATTGTATGGTTTTTTAAATATGTTGGAATTTTGTTCTTTTCATTCCACAGGAAGCTGTGCCATCCCTGTAAAATATCATGCCCTGCTAATAATCTTTGATTCTTGAGTTCTATCCAATCTTTTAACCAAAGTAATACCGATGTTTGATAATAACTTTCAAAATCTGGTAGACCAAATCCACCTTGTGTAACTTTATCTTGTAAGAACTTAAGTCTTACTCTTGGTTTTTTCCCTTCCCAAATGAATTTAGAGATTGTCCGATTTAATTTTGTAAAGAAATTTTTATTCAATTTTACTGGGATGGTCTGGAATAGATAAAGAAACTTTGGTAGAATGGTCATTTTAATTGTGGAGATTCTCCCTGTCAATGAAATATGAAGTTTGTTCCATCTGATTAGTTGTTCTTCCATTTTTTTTAATTAGTGTGTCGTAGTTATCTTTTTGGATTGTACTGCATCTTTTGGTTAGTGTTATGCCTAAATATTTTACTTTTTTTACCGTTTGAATTCCTAACTTTCTTTCTAGTTCCTGCTCTTGTTTAGGGTTCATATTTTTGGTTATAATTTTAGTTTTTTGTTTGTTAATTTTTAGACCTGCCACCTCTCCATATTGTTTTATTTCTTCCATTAAAAATTCACCTGTTTCTATGGGGTCGTCCAAAATAAATACTAAGTCATCCACGTAAGCCTGTACCTTAAATTCCTGTTTCCTAACCTTCAAACCAGTAATCTTTACATTAGTTCTTATTTGGTTAAGCAATGTTTCCACCGCTAGAATATATAAAAGCGGGGATAGCGGACATCCTTGACGTACCCCTTTCCAAATTTGGAACGAATTTGTTAATTCACCGTTAATTATAATTTTTGCCGATTGAGTATGGTATATTGTTTGTATCATTTTAATAATTTTTGGCCTAAATTTCATTTTTTTAATTAATTCCAATATAAATTTCCATCTCAAATTGTCAAAGGCTTTTTGAGCATCTAGGAACATGAGGGCTAGTTGCCTTTCGGAATGTACCTCGTAATATTCTAAGACATTCAATATCATTCTTGTGTTATTCCGTATATATCTACCTGGCAGAAATCCATTTTGATCATCATTTATTCTTTTATTCAAAATTGGTTTCAGTCTCTCTGCCATAATTGACATAAAGATTTTGTAATCAACATTAAGAAGTGATATTGGTCTGTAGTTTTGTATATTTTGTTTTTTAGAAGGGTCTTTTGGTATTATACTTACTAGCACCTGTGTCCAAGTTGTGGGTAGTGCTCCTTTTTCTAACACCTCATTGAATATAATTACTAATATTTCCCCTAATATTTCCTTTAATTCTTTATAGAATTCAATTTATCTTTAATAATGGTTTCTATCACTTTACCTGGAACTGAGGTTAAACTGACTGGTCTATAGTTTCCTGGATCACCTCTGGATCCTTTCTTGAAGATCAGGGTTACATTTGCCTCCCTCCAGTACTCAGGTACAGTGCCTGATCTTAGAGAAAGATTATATATTTTAGCTAAAAGTTCAGCAATTTCACACTTGAGTTCCTTCAGAACTCTAGGGTGGATGTCATCTGGACCCGGCGATTTGTTGACATTTAGTTTAGAGAGGCATGCAAGAACATCTTCCTTGTTTATCTCTATCTGGTTTAATTCTTCTAATTCCCTCCCTGGGAAAACTAATTCAGTGGCAGGCAAATGCTCTCTATCCTCCTCAGTGAAAATGGAGACAAAGAAGTCATTTAGCCTCTCAGCAATCTCCTTGCCTTCTCTGATTATCCCTTTCTGACCATTGTCATCGAGTGGCCCAACTGTTTTTCTGGTTGGGTTCCTCCTTCTTATGTACTTAAAAAAAGTTTTGTTATTCTTTTTAATATTCTTTGCCATATGCTCCTCAAAATCTCTCTTGGCTTTCCTGACTATCACCTTGCATTTGGTCTGCCAGAGTTTGTGATCCTTCCTGTCATACCATGTGCACTAATCAAACAGGTGGCAGGAAAGAAGTGTCAGTCAGGCACAGAACAGGTTATGTAGACAGTAAACACAGAGTCAACCAAAATGGATTTAAATGTCTATACAGCAGTGCACAGAGTATGAGGAACAAAACAGAATGAATTAGAAATTCTATTAAGTGAGGGAAGATATGATAAGATTCCATGGATGAGAATCCTCTAGGGGAAAAGAACTTAAGAAGTTTGGGAAATTTTGAAAAGTGAGATTACGAAAGTCCAGACTAGCATAATACCAATGAAGAAGGGAAATAATAGGTCACCAAGGAAGCCAGCATGTCTGCATAAAGAACTCTCTGACAAATTGAAAGACAAAAAGGACAAGTATAAAAAGGGGAAAGAAGGGGAAATAATTAAGGTAGAATACCAGCAAATAGCCCGAGCCCATAAAGATGAAGGGCGGAAAGTTAAGGCTCACAATGAACAAAGACTTGTGACAAAAGTAAAAAGTAACAAAAAAAAAAGCTTTTTCCAACATATTAAAAACAAGAAAAAGTCAGGGTAACAATTGGTCCATTGCAGGGAGAAAGTGGCAAGAAGGTGACAAGCAACAGGGAGAAAGCAGAGGTACTTAACAAGATTTTTGTATCTGTCTTTACACAAAGGGAAACCTATCAAAAACACCCTCACAAAAAAACATATTAGGAATACAAATTAAAATAGGGAAGAAAATGATAAGGGAACACCTTTCTATTGTAGACAAATTCAAATCACCAGAAACAGCTGGATTACATCCCAAGGTTCTGAAGCAACTGGCAGACAAGATTTCAGAACCACTTAACTATAACTTTTAAAGATCTTGGACCACCTGGGAACTGCCAGAGTACTGGAAAAGTGCTGATGTATTTCCCATCTTCAAAAAAGGGGGGAAAGATCTAGGAAACTACACACCTATCAGCCTGACCTCAATACTAGGGAAGATTTTGGAAAAGACAATCAAGCAATGAATCAATGAACACCTAGTAGCAAACAAGATATAACCAAAAGCCAACATGGGTTTGTCAAAAACAGATCATGCCAGACTAATCTTATTGCATTCTTTGACAAAGTGACAAAATTAGTGGACCAGAGGAATGCTGTCAATGTGGTTTACTTGAACTTCCATAAGACATTTGACAAAGTAGACCATAACCTACTACTAGATAAAGTAGAAAAATGTGGGATGCACAGCAACACCACCAGATGGATCCAAAACTGTCTAACCAACTGCACTTAACATGTAGTGCTCATTGGAACCGCATCTACATGGAGGGATGTATGCAGTGGAGTACCCCAAAGCTCTGTTTTAGGCCCAGTACTCTTCCACATTTTCATCAATGACTTGGACAAGGGGATACATGGGGAACTCATCAAATTTGCAGATGACACCAAACTTTTACCAATGGTGAAAAACGTAAGGTTCTATATTTAGGAAAGAAAAATAAAATGCACAGGTACCTCCTGCTGGTGCAGGAGACCCTATACCATCCCAGACATATAGCAGCCCAATCTCTTCTTGAAGGTCTCTAGTGTTGGGGCGTTCACAACCTCCACAGGCAGGTCATTCCACTAGTTGATCCCTCTCACTGTCAGAAAATTCTTCCATGTTTCCAGGTTGAATCTCTCCTTGGTCAGCTTCTGCTACCCTGGAAAACATGTGACCCCCTCCTCTACCTCCTCTTCTAACAGTGTGACCCCTCTCCTCTACAAATCTCTGGAAGGAGTTGGTTCAAAAGGGCCAGAGCCACCACAGGGAAGGCTCTTCCCCTAGTCCTTGCCAGACAACATTGCCTGGCTGACAGGACCCAGAGAGGTCCGACTCTGTGGGACCTGACTGGTCACTGGGATAAATGAGGCAGAAGATGGTCCTGTAGGTAATCTGGTCCTAAGCCATGTAGATCATAAACTTTGTAGGTCATAATCAACACTTTGAATTGCATCTGGAGACCAATTGTCAACCAATGCAGCTCACTGAGTGATTGTGAGATGTGAGCAGATCTTGGAAGATGCACAATAACTCGCGCAGCTGCATTTTGTACTATTTGCAGTCCCCAAATGTTCTTCAAACATTTATGTACCTATGTACCTCTTTGTTTACTGATTTATGACAAAGACAACTGGTAAGAAAGACTTTGTAGATAATATTTGGATTGCTTTTCTGACTTATTATCTGTATGACTTTAAACTGTTTATCTGAATATGTTATTTCTCAAAGTACACTTTAATTCAAGTTAGTATATCTGTGTGTGGCTGAGTAGTTATTCACAACTAATCTCAATCTAAATTAGTTCGACTCCAAACAATGGAGATGCCGGGGATTAAACCCAGGACTTCACATATGCGAAGCACCCCCGAAAGCGACACTGAGCGTGTCCGCTTTTTCCGGAGCCAGGGGCGAGAGGCAGGATGCCAGGGTGCAGCCCTCTTTATAGGGCTCATCCAGACACGCCCCTGACTGGAGAAGGCTACGCGCAAAAGTGATACAGCGATACCTCTCGAGATCATGGCTGCTTGGTACGTGCTGGGCCGAGTTCTTCCTGGCTTCCCATGCATATCTCAATCTAAAGTGTGTGCATAACCTTAGTAAACAAGGATTACTTTGCTTATACATTAACAATATATATTGTTAATATATAAGCTGGACATGCTTTCTGTAGGAAAAGCCAATGTTCCCAACTGTTGTGGTTAGCTCTGGCCCAGCTCCTGCCTCAAGGAATGTGGAGGTGGATGTGGGGGAAATATCCACATGCCACAGGCCTGTTTTGCTCCTGACAGAGTCTGCCAGCGAATTATCATCTGAGGAAGGAAGTGTGGTTGTGATGAAAGAGGAGGGCTTGGCTGACAGCCCAGGAGGAGATCAATCTTCCTTATCTTCCTTATCTTCTTTGGATTCAGAGGAAGAATGTATGACTGATGCACGCATGCGTAGAGTTATCCATAGGAGAGAACAACTTAAGAAATATTACAGGAGATAAGAGAGGCCACCTGTGTTTGGGTGGGGCTCCAGTAATTAGAGCTGCTGATAAAAATAGCAGCGTGCTGGTTTGGCCGTTGTGGAAGAATATCTGATCGTAGTTTCGTCAAGGCCGTAAATTGTTGTTTCCTGTTTGTATTCAAGACTGCATGTGAAATTCCTGGACTCTGGCTTATACTTCACTGCGAGTGTTTATCACTGTTTGGAGAACATTAGTGGACTTAATTTCCTAGTTACTGGGTTAGAAATTGGATTGAATTTAAACTGTGCCTTGTTTGTACAAGAAATCCCTTTGAAGTTAAAAGGGAGTTTTTTCTTCTCTTCTGTTGATAAAGAACATTTATTTTGCATTCAATCGTGTGTGTGTGTCTGCTTGGACTAATTACCCTGTAATTACGGGCGGTTGGCACATGCCGGCAGAACACCAATTACGGCTTATCTTATATTTTTTATCAATATTGGCTTATTTTGTTGTTTCTGTTGTTGATAAGGATAACATAAACCTATTTTGTACAGTACTAGATATACTAATCCGCTAGGAATGCTACCGTACATTTTCGTCATTCAAATCATCAACAAGGGTTCCTGGTTGCTCCACAATTTCACACTTGGTTACAGCATCCACGATAACTATTTGAGCACCCTTTACACCTCAAATGCCTTGCTGGACATGCTCTCTGTTGGAGAAGCCAATATTCCCAACTACAGCTGTGGAAGGAAAGACAATCTATTTGGTCTTCTTGATGGAACCAAAAGAGAGTCCATCATACAGATGTCAACTTTAGTTGACACCTACAAAATCCCCCAGGTTTGTATGTGTATTTGTGTGGGGGGGGGGGGGTGTCTATAAGTAAAAGGAGTGGGATGATGGGGGTTGAGCAGTACATCCAAACGTTATCTTTTCAATGGAATTCAAGAACTGCTTTTCACCAAGGCCAAGCAAGTGTCAGAACTAGGATAGGGATCCACAGTAGTGAAGGGGTAAGGATTGAAGCAGCCATATCATCTCACGACACCATCTCCATTGTTTTGCTGCATAGTTGTGAAGGTAAGGAAAGAATCTACACCTAATCCAAGGGTCTTGTACAAAAGAGATGAGATTCCAATATAGTTTATATATGATCCTAGTTAATGGTTTTCAATGGTGAACAAATCCCAGATTTGTGAAAAGTATCCCAATGGATTATCTTACCTATATTTGGTAAGAGAAGGCTCATTAGCATTAATTAACCACTTTATCATAAACATTATTTGTATATTAGCCAACATGTTAACTATTTTAACTGTAATCTGTTCATGAAAAAAACTCATCAATACTTGAAGAGAAATAAGACCTTAGAACAGTGATGGCGAACCTATATATATCTGCTAGCACATGAGCTGTTGCCCTAGCTAAGCTCCAACATGCATGTGTCTGCTGGTCAACTGATTTTTGGTTCATACAGAAGCTCTGGGAGGGCATTTTTGGCTTCCAGGGAGTCTCCGGGGGATGGGAAGGGCATTTTTACCCTCCCACTGCTCCAGAAAAGCCTTTGGAGCCTGGGGAGGGTGAAACACAAGCCTACTGGGCACATCAGAAGTTGGGAAACAGTCTGTTTCCAGTCTACAGAGCGCCTCTGGTGGGGGGAGGGAGCTGTTTTCACCCTCTCCAGGCATTGAATTATGGGTATGGGCACTCGCACATGTGTAATAGTGCGCACCCATGCTCTTTCAGCACACGAGGGGAAAAAGGTACACCATCACTGCTCTAGAAAGTACACTGTACTGGCTGAATTATTCAAAAATAACCTCACATGTGAAGCTCTGTAAAAACGACCTTGTTTACACAAGTAAGTAATACCTGTCATAACCCACTTGGTTGGAATATGGCAATAGTAGTTCCCATAGTATATCCAAAATAAGGAATTTTAAAAAGTTTGTTTGGAAAATAATCAAACAGCCATGGATGACTATTGGAAAGGGCTGCTCCACAAAACAAGGAATGCCAAAGGAGAAAAAGATCAAGTATCGTCAGTAAGTTTTGACGCATTGAAATAGTTGAGCTGCTACAAATATACTTCCAAATTGCCAAATATTTCAATGTGGAAATGACTAAAAACCATAGGACAGTATTTTCTGGAGCAAGATTCGAACAACTGGACACAGTGGTTAAACGTGAAAGATTTAAGCAAGTCCCTTATAAAGAACATGTTTGCACTTGTAGAACTCCTAGAGATAGAATCCTATTCTGTGAATGCCCAGTGTATAAGAAAGAGAGAGATCCATATCTTGGACTATGCATTAGATGAATAATCTTTTGGAATCTTTATATTAAAACATTTTTCCTGTGCAGTCATAATTAGTGTGTGTGTGTGTGTGTGTGTGTGTATGAAATTTATGTCATTCTGTTGCAATAGATTATGCAGAATATGTCTTTTGAGATCTGCACATGTAGGTCTGATGGTGGTAAATTGTAGGGGTGATACAGAAATATAATTGCATTTTTCATTATTCTTGTTTAGTTAATATGTTTCTTGTACTCTAATTTTGTATATTAATATTGTGTATTTTATATTCTGTATCTTGATATGGTCTCACAACTTCATCTGGGCAATATTGCATTTATCAAAAACTAATATTTTGGACTTAACCTGACCCCAGTTATAACACATCATTCTTCACTGCTTTTTCAGATCACTTGTAGTTTTGTTTCAGAGGCTCTGAATGATAAAAGAAAATTTCCCTTTTTCTACCGGATGGCACCCCAAAATGGGGTCCAATACCCAGCAATTATCCAACTGCTCCTCCATTTCAGATGGACTTTTATTTGTCTGTTTGCTTCAGACACAGACAAGGGAGAGGAGTTCATGAGTAATTTTACTCCTGTGCTTGTGAGAAATGGCATTTGTGTTGTTATATCACAACAATTCTCAATGACTACACATACAACACCCTTCAAGGATGCCATCTCTAAGTGGAGACAAGTCAATGTCTTCGTTTTCTTCACAGACTATAGTACCATGTTGGATGGATTTCAAGTTGTCCATTTTGCACTTGACATTTTGCCAGGAGCCATTGAAGGGAAAGTCTGGATCATCACACTTTTTGGAGAAATACCAATGAAAAGTCATAGAGTTTATCAATACGTCCATAGTATTTGGAACTTTAATATTCAGGAAAGAGGGCATGACAATACTTTTCAATCATCAATTTTAGTGAAACCCCTATCTAAGTGTTTTCACTGTTCTTTTTCAAAGCATTTATTTTCTGTCAAAGGCAGAAAAAGATGCACACAGAAAGCACCACTGGAGACTAAAGTCAAAAAGAACAGTCGTAGATTTGGAATTGACCCCCGTGCTTACAGTGTTATCAAGACTATGGCCTATGTCTTGAATGAGGCATATTCCTCCATATCCAGGAGGAGATGGAAGGAGAATGAAGAGAATTTGGGGGCTCCAAGGCTTCAGCCATGGCAGGTATGGAGTCTTGGATTTACGTTCTGGTATTTACATAGTTATTTTCAAAGAATTTAAGAAGTGTTGTTCTTTTTTTTAAATTTATTTGTATACTGTAGTAGAATGCTCCATTTAATTACAGTGATACATTGTCTTACAAACTTAATTGGTTCTGAGACGAGGTTCTTAAGGTGAAAGGTTTGTAAGACGAAACAATGTTTCCCATAGGAATCAATGGAAAAGCAATTAATGCGTGCAAGCCCAAAATTCAGCCCTTTTGCCAGCTGAAGCGCTTGTTTTTGCACTGCTGGGATTTCCCTGAGGTTCCCCTCCATAGGAAACCCCACCTCTGGACTTCCGTGTTTTTGTGATGCTGCAGGGGAATCCCAGCAGGGAAATCCCAGCAGTGCAAAAAAGGGTGCTTCGCTGGCAACGGAAGTCTGGAGGCGGGGCATTCCAGAAGCAGCAGTGAGTTTGTAAGGTGAAAATAGTTTGTAAGAAGAGGCAAAACAATCTTAAACCCAGGGTTTGTATCTCAAAAAGTTTGTATGACGAGGCGTTTGTAAGACGAGGTATCACTGTACTGTATATTCTATTTTCCAATATACAGTATGTTTATTCAAATTTGTAACTAAATGATTGACAAATTTTTGAACCTTTCCTTTTCCCTTTGGAATATAGTGGTAACACTTGTTCTCCAACAAAAAATATTTTAGACAGATTCAAGTTCGACAGCTGAGTTAGACAGATTCAAATGTGAAAAGACCATATAGGAGAAGAAGTGGAAGTTTCGGCATTTAAATTCCTGGATTTTTCCATTCTAGCTTCATCCTTTTCTGCAGAAGAATAAATTTTGCAATCTTTCTGAGATGAAAATATATTTCAACCGAAATGGAGAGAAAGTAGCAGATGTGAATATCCATAGTTTGACGTTTCTCCAGAGGAACAACTACATCATAAGGCAACTGGGGAGTTTTGAAAGGCAGAGACTTTTTATCAACCAAGATGTTCTTTCACAATTAAAATTGCACAATAAGGTGGGCAAAATACTTTTCTGTGTTTTCCAAAGCTTTAGGACCCGTTTCAAGTAGGCTTAACCTAGTCACCAAGAAGGATAATTTCACTGAGATTTGAATGAGGGAAGTAAAACCCTTAGAGTTTTCTTAGACTGCTTGGGAGGTTTGGAGTACTATTGTCCAAGGCGTCTTTCAGTTACATTTAAGATGAGATTTTGAGTAATTATTCTGTAGTGATCCCTACTTCAATTCTCCTTTGATCTCTCAAAAACTCGATTCCTTGTGACTTTTTTCCTTTTTTCCCCTTCTCTTAATTTTTCCTTTTCTCTTTTTATGCATATAAATGTCCCATACAGCAAGAAAGGACAGGTGTTGGTTGGGATGGCAAGAAAGAATTCTCACCTGGGAGGGGCATTCCTAGCAATCAGAGAAGGAATTGATGCATGCCTTTCTATACCTAACCTGCTCTCTTGCCCCAGAGGACCAGGCTGAGAGAAGGAACGATCCCACTTCCTGTTCCTCTTTTCACTCTTTGCTACTTTAAAGAGCCCTTGACGGGAAGTGCTCCATAACCGATGACCCCACACAGCAATCACCCAGGAAATTGGGGCAAGGGAGGAATGGACCAGTATTGTATTGGCAGTTCTGTGTTAGCAAATACTTCAGAAGAAAAGGATTTAGGGGTAGTGATTTCTGACAGTCTCAAAATGGGTGAACAGTGCAGTCAGGCGGTAGGGAAAGCAAGTAGGATGCTTGGCTGCATAGCTAGAGGTATAACAAGCAGGAAGAGGGAGATTATTATCCCGCTATATAGAATGCTGGTGAGACCCCATTTGGAATACTGTGTTCAGTTCTGGAGACCTCACCTACAAAAAGATATTGACAAAATTGAACGGGTCCAAAGACAGGCTACAAGAATGGTGGAAGGTCTTAAGCATAAAACGTATCAGGAAAGACTTCATGAACTCAATCTGTATAGTCTGGAGGACAGAAAGTAAAGGGGGGACATGATCGAAACATTTAAATATATTAAAGGGTTAAATAAGGTCCAGGAGGAAAGTGTTTTTAATAGGAAAGTGAACACAAGAACAAGGGGACACAATCTGAGGTTAGTTGGGGGAAAGATCAAAAGCAACATGAGAAAATATTATTTTACTGAAAGAGTAGTAGATCCTTGGAACAAACTTCCAGCAGACGTGGTAGATAAATCCACAGTAACTGAATTTAAACATGCCTGGGATAAACATATATCCATCCTAAGATAAAATACAGAAAATAGTATAAGGGCAGACTAGATGGACCAGAATGCCTAGAAATGCCAGATGTAGGCTAGCTAAAGATGAAAACTTGCTGTGGGTTCACTGTGGGGGGGGAGGGGTATGTGTAGGGAAGTGGGTGCTGAATCATGGCTGCTACCAATTCTGCACCAGTATGGCAACCATATAAATTGAATAAATAAATATAATAATAAAGATCACATCCTTTACGATTGACAGTGCTTAGTTATAAGGACATTGTCATTTTTATCTTCATTGTTAAGACAGTTTTGGACTACTTTAAAAAGGGAGCAGATTTCCAATATTTTATGTAGTCATGAAGAAACATTTCTATATGCTATGTACCATATTTTTTGGAGTATAAGACTCACTGGAGTATAAGAGGCACCTTAGTTTTGGGGGAGGAAAATAGGGAAAAGAATCTGCTTACCAGGTATTCATCTGGCAAGCGTCCTTAGCCAGCACATTATTTTATCCCCTAGTTAGGAACTTTTTAAAAAATCTTTATTCAGAGAGAGTAACAATGAAAGAGTTTGCAAGCCAGTAAGAGCTGGGAACATCATTAGCACCTGGTTAGGGCTGGAAAGAAATTTACTCATAGCAAGTTACAGCAATGAAAAAATCCCTGGAAAGTCTTAAGGTTTGAAAAACATTCTTCATAAAGAGTAACAATGAAAGAGCTTGCAAGCTGGGAAGAGCTGGGAACATCATTAGCATCTGGTTAGGGCTGGAAAGTAACTTACTCAGAGCAAGTTAGAGCAATAAAAAAACTCTGCAAAGACTTAGGGCTTGGAAAACATTCTTCACAGAGAGAAACAATGAAACAGCCTGCAACGTAAGAGTTGGGAAGATTGTTAGCAGCTAGTTAGGGCTGAAAAAGAAGCTACATTCAGAGTATAAGATGCACTCAAATTATCTGCCTCTTTTAAGGAGGAAAAAGTTGTGTCTTATACTCTGAAAAATACAGTAGCCATGAAGAAACATTTCCATATGCTACTGGTCAGAAATTTCTTTCTTCATCATAGTTTATTCAAGTTTAATAAATTTAATGGAATAAAACATTAATATATATCTTAGAAAAAATATTCTAAAATTGAATATGAATTGAATATACTTAATGGACAGAGCAATCATCATCAAATGGTGAGAAATCTCCTGGTAATTGTACCTCCTGAAACCTTTCAGAACTTGCTAGAGATTTCATATTTCTCAGGGAATCCAGCAGCCTACCTAGGTAGTGCTACTTTTAAGCACCATTTTTTGGAGATTCTTACATATTTCCTCTGTGTTTGTTGCTTTTCTGCTTAGCCTCTGCCTCAATCCAAATGTGTACAAAACTGTCATCCTGGATTTTTCAAGCAGGCTCGGGAAGAAGAGCCAATTTGCTGCTATGACTGTATTCCTTGTCCAGATGGGACTATCTCCAGTCAAGAAGGTAAGTGATGCCATAGCAGTGGAAGTGATGTGCCGGTGTCTGGAGGGTGTCAGGGTCTGCATGGGTGCCAACAGGCTCAGACTCAATCCAGACAAGACGGAGTGGCTCTCCCAAGGACACTTCCATCTGTCCGTCCATCACCCTGGGGGGGGGGAATTATTGACTCCCTCAGAGAGGGTTCGCAATTTGGGCATCCTCCTCGATCCACAGCTAACTTTAGAACACCATATTTCAGCTGTAGCGAGGGGGGCGTTTGCCCGGGTTCGCCTGGCGCACCAGTTGCGGCCCTATTTGGACAGGGAGTCTTTGCTCATAGTCACTCATGGTTTGACTACTGCAATGCTCTCTACATGGGGCTGCCTTTGAAGAGTGTTTGGAAACTTTAACTTGTCCAAAATGTTGCCCCGCGAGCAGTCTTGGGCCTTCCAAGAAATGCCCACATCTCACCATCACTCCCCGGACTGCATTGGCTACCGATTAGTTTCTGGGCACAATTCAAAGTGTTGGTTATGACCTATAAAGCCCTCCATGGCACAGGACCAGATTATCTCCGAGACTGCTTTCTGCTGCATGAATCCCAGCGACTGGTGAGGTCCCACAGAGTTGGCCTCCTTAGGGTCCTGTCGACCAAACAATGTTGGTTGGTGGGACCTAGGGGTAGGGCCTTCTCTGTGGGAGCCCTGGCCCTCTGGAATCAACTCCCCCCAGAGATTGGCACTGGCCCCTCCCTCCTTGCCTTCCGAAAGAGCTTAAAAACTCATCTTTGCCCCCAGGCTTGGGACTTTTAGATCTTCCCCTGACCACGGAATGCCTTAAGTATGACTGCTGAATGTTTGGTTAATAAGTTAATTATTTGGTTAATGTTTTTTCTTTTAATTGTTTTTAAATTGTAGTATTAATTGGATTACATTATTGTTCTGTTTTATATATATATATATATATATATATATATATATATATATATATATATATATATATATATACTGTATATATATATAGCTTCTTCATTGCTTATTTGACCCCTATGACAATCATTAACATGATTCTTGACAAATGTATATTTTATTTTATGTATGCTGAGAGCATATGCACCAAGACAAATTCCTTGTTGTCCAATCACACTTGGCCAATAAAATTCTATTTTATTTTATTTTATTCTATTCTAATATATATATATATATATATATATATATATGTGAATGATGAGGCAGCAGCCATCTCGATCACCGGAACATAGAAACTTTAATAAAACCACTTAGCTTTCGTTAGCGTGCTGCTAACTTCGTCAGAGTATTAAAAATGCCATGGGAGACAATCACCTTTATAAAGCATTATTCAGTCTGCTCATTGCCCGCGTCATAGGGCCACACCCTTCCCTCCCCTCTGCGGCAAGCCTAATTGTGGGCTTGCTCATGCTGGCTAAAGGGGGATCTACCGCTTTTACTCGTGTCTGTTGCCTCTTTCCCTCCCCAAGGGAGGAGGTGGAGTTACGAGGCAATACTTCAGAGGTGTTTGGTATTACTTTTTCCCCCCCATTATCGTTGTTACTTTCCATAGTGGTACATGTCTGCTCTTGCAATTTTTTTGCCCATGCCCTCGTCTTAGGTCTGCACTGTTCTAATCCCCCCCTTGTCCCCTGTGTTGGAACTGGAGCGAGATGAAACCAAGGGAGGTCGCCTCCTAAAGGAAGCCTGGTTCTCCAATGAAAATTCTTTAAATAGACATATTGATATGCCATCGGCATACCAGGCTTTAAGGCACCAGCAACGACTTAAAGGGGATAGGTCATTAGGATTGGATAAAGCCCCTAACAGAATTCCCCAGGCCGGGCATAGAAACCAGTTAAATGAGGGCAGAGCAACCCCCAACGGTAAGCAAGGGAACATACTGGAGCAACATGGAGGTAGAGGGGGAGGGGCACAATGCAGTTCCAACACAGGGGACAAGGGGGGGATTAGAACAGTGCAGACCTAAGACGACGGCATGGGCAAAAAAATTGCAAGAGCAGACATGTACCACTATGGAAAGTAACAACGATAATGGGGGGGGAAAAGTAATACCAAACACCTCCGAAGTATTGCCTCGTAACTCCACCTCCTCCCTTGGGGAGGGAAAGAGGCAACAGACACGAGTAAAAGCGGTAGATCCCCCTTTAGCCAGCATGAGCAAGCCCACAATTAGGCTTGCCGCAGAGGGGAGGGAAGGGTGTGGCCCTATGACGCGGGCAATGAGCAGACTGAATAATGCTTTATAAAGGTGATTGTCTCCCATGGCATTTTTAATACTCTGACGAAGTTAGCAGCACACTAACGAAAGCTAAGTGGTTTTATTAAAGTTTCTATGTTCCGGTGATCGAGATGGCTGCTGCCTCATCATTCACACACGTACCTGGAACTCCCATTTTTAGGACTATTCTTGATATATATATATATATATATATATATATATATATATATATGTCACATGTTTAAGCTGAATTTGAAAATTAAGGGAGACTAGGATAGATATATAGATATAGATATATATATATGATATATATATGCTGTGAGCTGCCCCGAGTCCTCGGACAGGGGCGGCATACAAATCCAATTAAATAAATAAATAAATAAATAAATAAATAAATAAAAATAAATAAATAAATAAATAAATAAGAGTACTAGATTAATCTAGAGCAGGGGTAGGCAAATTCGGCTCTTCTATGACATGTGGACTTCAACTCCCAAAATTCCTGAGCTAGCATGATTGGCTCAGGAATTCTAGGAGTTGAAGTCCACAAGTATGTTGTATGTTGAAACATGACAAATGGTTTCAGGCAAATGGCTTTTCCTTGTCCATACAAAATATATCCTTCTCGCTTTCTCCCTCCCTCCCTCTCCCACCCATTTCTCTAATATCACAGGCATACACAGGGCCACCATCAGGAATTTTGGGGCCCCATACAGCCTAAGTGTCTGGGCCCCCCCGCCATTTTAAAACTATTTTAAGTCGCTGAGCCACTCCATCCCCCAGGGATCATTTCCCGCTTCACGCCAAGCGAGGCGGTCCCATAGGCCAGTGTTTCCCAACCTTGGCAACTTGAAGATATCTGGACTTCAACTCCCAGAATTCCCCAGCCAGCGAATGCTGGCTGGGGAATTCTGGGATTTGAAGTCCAGATATCTTCAAGTTGTCAAGGTTGGGAAACACTGCCATAGGCTATTTCAGGAACTGGGTTAAGCCGATTGTGTGGACTCATCTAGGAGAAAGAAAGAGCCTCCTGGCATTGGTCAGGCGGAGCATGGCTTATTTACGGCTCCTTGGCACTTCTCCCTTCTTGGAAGAGGCCTTGTTGACAAAACCATGTGCTTTCTAGCGAGGGGAGAGGGGAGGGGGATCCCACACCTGGCAGCCACTGGCGAGGAGCTGGAAAGGACGAGGGGAGAGAAAAAGCAGGGTACCAGCAGTCGGGCAGGTGTCTTGAGGGGGCACTCCCATCTGGAAGGAAGGGAAGAAAGGCAAGGGCGAGCTATGAAGGAAGGAAGGAAGGAAGGAAGGAAGGAAGGAAGGAAGGAATGGTAAAAGAAGCGATCAAGAGAGGAATGGGTGAATGAATGGACGGAGGGTGGGAAGGAAGGAAAGAGGGAAGGGACAGGAACAGAGGAAAGGTGCAAAGGAAGCAAGGAAAGGTGTGAAAGGGGAGAGTAAGAGAGGAAGGAGTGAAAGAAGGGAGTGAGGGAGGAAAGAAGGGAGGAAGGAGAAGGAAAGCAAGAAACGGAGGGAGGGAAGGAAGGAAAGAAAGAAAGAAGGAAGGAAAGAAAGAAAGAAAGAAAGAAAGAAAGAAAGAGGGAAGGGACAGGAACAGAGGAAGGAAGCAAGGAAACTTATGAAAGGGGAGAGTAAGAGAGGAAGGACTGAAGGAAGGGAGGGAAGAAGGTAGGAAGGAGAAAGGAAAGAAGAAATAGAAGAAGGAAAGGTAAAAGAGAGAAAGAAAAAGAGCAAGAAAGAAAGCAAGAAAGAGAAAGAAAGAAAGAGAATGAAAGAGAAATAAAAAGAGAGAGGGGGAATGAAAGAAATGGAAGGAGGGAAAGAAGGAGAGAAAGAAAGAGAAAGAAAGAAAGAAAGAGAAAGAAAAAAGAATGAAAGAGCAAGAGAGAAAGAAAGAAAAAGAAACGAAAGAAAGAAAGAAAGAAGGAAAGAAGGAAAGAAAGAGAAAATAAAGAAAGAGAATGAAAGAGAAATAAAAAGAGAGAGGGGGAATGAAAGAAATGGAAGGAGGGAAAGAAGGAGAGAAAGAAAGAGAAAGAAAGAAAGCAAATGAAAGAAAAAAGAATGAAAGAGCAAAAGAGAAAGAAAGAAAGAAAGAAAAAGAAAGAAAAGAAAGAAGGAAAGAAAGAAAGAAGGAAAGAAAGAAAGAGAAAAGAAAGAAAGAGAATGAAAGAGAAATTAAAATAGAGAGGGGGAATGAGAGAAATGGAAGGAGTGAAGGAAGGAGAGAAAGCAAGAGAAAGAAAAAAGAATGAAAGAGCAAGAGAGAAAGAGAGAAAGAACGAAAGAAAGAAAGAAAGAAAGAAAGAAAAAGGCAACTCCAAAGAAAGGCTCACTGAGCGGATGCATGAAAAGAGGGACCTTGATCTCCACTTGCCTCCCCTCGCGCTTACCTGCTCCCAGCGCCAGCAGCAGGAATGCAAGCGAGTAAGCCGGCGCCCGCCCAAAAGAAGCTATTGGCTCCGGGCGGTGGGCGGTGTTCATGGCCCCCCCCCCGAACCCACGGCCCAGCACCTCCGGAGGCCGAAAGGCGCGGCTCTCTTGCCCTCGCAATCCTCGGGGGGACACAAGACCAGCAGAGAAGCCAGCCAGGCTCAGCCCTCTCCCGGCTTCCTCAATTCCGCTTCCCCAGCAGCGCGGCTTGGCTTCCGGAGGGCCGAGACACCCCCACGGTGACTCCTCCTTCTGCGGCTGCCATCAGGGCTCCCTGCCTGTCTGCCGGCCTCCCTGCCTTCTTTCCTCGCGGGGGTGGGAAGAAGGTGCGGGGCTGCTGTCAGAGAAGCTCCGCAGAGGCAGAGTTGGTCGCAATCGGGGTTGGGGAGTTTTTGGCGGGCGCCGCCCCCCCCCCCAATTTTTCAATTTGGCCGGGCCTGTGACGCCACTCCCAGTAATACCGGTCTATCGGCGGCACTGGACATAAATAAGCAAAATATCTATGTAGGAGTGGGAGAGGAGGGAAGTTTGGTTCAAAGGACATAAGGAAACCAAATGGAAGACTCACCATAAAATCCATGTAGAGAATGCAAGAAGAGGGGTTTAAACTAGATTTACCATTATTGGGAATAAAATCTCCCCGCCCCCAGTTTTCTAATTGTCTGTATTATACTTTGGGAAGTACAAATATTGTTTGAAGCTCATTTCAACAACCCCAGGTTCAGTAAATTATTGTTTGTTACATGATTTGATTTGATTTGATTTGAATGCCGCCCCTCTCTGTAGACTCATGGTGGCTAAAAACAGTAAAAAGACAATATGAACAAATCTAATATTAAAAGTAATGTACATTCCTACTGAGGCTTTCCAATTTTTCTTATCTTTCCAGTTTTCATGGCCATTTAATAGAGAAATAGAAACAATTACATCACCAAGAAAAAAGGACTATAGCTGTATTTCTCTATGGCAGTGTTTCCCAACCTTGGCAATTTGAAGATATTTGGACTTCAACTCCCAGAATTCCCAAGCGGGGGAATTCTGGAAGTTGAAGTCCAAATATCTTCAAGTTGCCAAGGTTGGGAAACACTGCTCTATGGAAAGGGGAAAAAAACTTATGTAAACTATAGAGATTAAGGGAAACTAGACTTGCATAATATCTATTTTATATCTTTGTGGGGCTCATATAGCAGTACTAGTGATATCTGTGCTTCACTATGAAACTGTGTGATGGGTCTTGATAAATTGACACTTAAAGCTTGAAAATTAATGAGCAGTTAGAAAAGGAACTGTATTACTTTGTTAGAGATTCGTAAGTTTCTGTTACAGATGAAGACATTATTTGCATAGCATAGACTTTAAATTCATCCCTCAGATGAATTGCTCAGGGGCCCCCTATAAACAACATTCCTGGTTTTTCTCTCTGGCTGGAGGTGAACTGACTTTGGAGCATGCCACATAGAAGTGGCCATAAGAAACAGGCAGCTTCCCTTACTTGTGGTTTTCCTAATCACTTCTGTAAATCTTTTCCTCCATATTTGCCTCATCTGAACTGAGGAGGAAAATAGGAGGAGGGAATCTGTCTCTGCCTAACAGCATCCAATCGGTATTCATCTGGCTAGCTGTGACTTAGCTCAACTGTTCTGTAATAAAATTGCTTGATGCTGTGAAAGCAAAAATGAAACTGAAATTCATCTGTTTGTGTTTTACATTTGGATCAGATTTATATTCAGGTGGGGAGGGGGGAGTAGAACTCTTTAGCATCAGAGCTTCTTAATATTAATATAAGAAACATTCATCCTGCGATGGTCATTTTGAAATATCCTTCCTTAGTGAGCACTTAGAAGCCATTTGCATAGCAAATTTCAAGATTTCATGATTAATGTGTGAGTGGTTTTTGCATATATGTGTGTGTGTGTGTGTGTGTGTGTGTGTGTGTGTGTCTGTGTGTAGAGGTATTTTTAAACTACAGTAATACCTCGTCTTACGAACTTCAATGGTTCCGGAAGTAGGTTCGTAAGGCAAAAAGTTCCTAAGATGAAACATTGTTTCCCATAGAAAACAATGTAAAAGCGATTAATGCATGCAAAAAGAAAAAAAAATCGCAAAATGGCGCTCTGCCGGGTGCCACCGCCTGGCTGTCACCTTTTAAAACCAGTCGGACATCTTCGTGACATCAAAGCTCCGCCCATGGAATTCCCTATTGGGATTCCCCATCTCCTTTCCAGCCTCCAGATCGGCCGAAAACGCTGCCGCCGATCGCAAAAACGGCGCTCCGCCGAGCGGGGCTGCCTAGCTGTAACCTTCTGAAACAGCCGGGTGCTTCTCGGCGGCCTCCGTAACCCGAACCTGAACTTCCGGGTTCGGGTTCGGGAGAATGCCGAGAAGCCCCCCGGCTGTTTTAAAAGGTGACAGCCGGGGGGCGGCGCCCAGCGGAGCACCATTTTGCGATCTGCGGTGGGTTCGTAAGCCGAAAAAAGTTCATAAGAAGAGGCAAAAAAATTTTGAACCCCGAGTTCGTATCACGAGGGGTTCGTATCACGAGGGGTTCGTATCACGAGGGGTTCGTATCACAAGGTACCACTGTATTTATTAGGGCTTTCCTATCTCTCGATATAAGCTATCATTCTTTCTTGCAATGTGAAAGGAGAAAATATAAAATAAATTCTATTTTTTCAGATACTGAAAAGTGCATCAAGTGCCCAGATGATGAATATCCAAACGAGAACAGAATCCAGTGTATCCCTAAAAGAGTATCCTTCCTATCCTATGAAGAACATCTGAGCATTATCCTTGTCTCATTTGCTCTTCTCTTGTTCCTAATTACAGGCTTTGTTTTAGCCATTTTCCTTAAATACCGAGAAACTCCCATTGTCAAAGCCAACAACCGGGACCTCTCCTACATCCTCCTGGTCTCCCTCCTGTTTTGCTTTTTATCCGTTTTATTCTTCATTGGTCAACCAAGGAAAGCCACCTGCCTTCTCCGACAAGCAGTGTTCAGCATTGTCTTCTCAATAGCTGTGTCTTCTGTATTGGCCAAAACAATCACAGTGGTATTGGCATTCCTGGCCTCAAAACCAGGGAACAGGATGAGAAGATGGTTGGGGAAGAGCTTGGCTAATTCCATCATCATTTCTGGTTCTGCTGGACAATTTGTCATCTGTGCCATATGGCTGGGAATTTCTCCCCCATTCCCTGATTCTGACCATCAGTCCCAGCCTGGAGAGATCATCCTTCAATGCAACGAAGGCTCTGTCACCATGTTTTATGTTGTCCTTGGCTATATGTGTTTCCTAGCTGTCATTTGCTTTATTGTAGCCTTCTTAGCTAGGAATCTGCCTGGGGCCTTCAATGAAGCCAAACTGATCACCTTCAGCATGCTGGTCTTTTGCAGCATCTGGGTCTCCTTTCTGCCCACCTACCTGAGCACCAAGGGAAAGTCCATGGTAGTTGTGCAGATCTTCTCTATCTTGGGCTCCAGTGCTGGGCTTTTGGGCTGCATCTTCTTCCCCAAATGCTACATTATCATCCTGAGGCCAAATCTAAATACAAAAGATCATCTAGCAATAAAAGTAGGGAAATAACAGTACAACTGTTTAAGGCTCATAATATTTCATTTTTCATTGCAGTTATTATTGTACTTCTGTGCTTCCTTTGGTTATTTTAAAAATGAAATAGAAATATGAAGACTTTAAGACTAATCAAGTTATAATCCAACATAATCATCAAACAGCAAAATATATTAATTAATAATTAAATTTTTCATACAGCTAGAATGGATATGTTAAGCAATAAGACATCTATATCAACATGAAGCAAATGCGGTGGAGAAGAGATTCCCAAACGAAAGCGAGAAAGAGTACATTGCCTAAAGTGGGATATATATCAAAATTTTAATCTCTTTGAACATGCTACCATTCTCTCTTTATGACTTATCATTGAATGTAAATGAAGGCAGTAGAGCTTGATGTTAAGAACATGCAGATGAATCTTAGTGGCAACACTCTGTATGACCTACACTAGTTATTTATGCAGACATGGATTTTATGGGACCTTTGGTGTCTTAACACCCTTTCAAAGGATCAAAGGAATGACCCAATGCAAAAATAAACTTGCAAAGGTTCAGCAATCTCCATAAAGACCTGATCCAGGGAATAAAAAAGAGATTAAATCAGATGGCCTTTATCTTTTTTTTTTTCAATTTTTTTAATTTTTCTCCCCAATTATATTCGTATATCAATACACACATATGATACATCAATAACACACATATTTATACATTTTAATTCAGTCAAAAATCAATATTTTATTTTGCACCTACTTTCTACTCCTATTCATCAGTCTGTTTGTCTTCTTTCTGTTACACTCCATTTCCATTTTTATATCAACACACATACATTAAAATGTCAATAACATACGTATTTATATGTTTTTATTTGATCAATCAAAAGCCAATATCCTGTTTCACACCTATTTTTATCCTGTTCATGAGTCTGTTTTCCTTCATTCCATTACACTCCCCTCCTTCTATCTCCATCTCCTCCTTCTACCTTCTTACTCCTTCTCTCTCCCCTCTACTTCTTTCCACTCCTT
Source organism: Erythrolamprus reginae (assembly GCF_031021105.1). NCBI lineage: Eukaryota > Metazoa > Chordata > Lepidosauria > Squamata > Dipsadidae > Erythrolamprus > Erythrolamprus reginae. Next base: position 17,287,253 of record NC_091951.1, on the reverse strand, counting down.
CTCCTCTCCCTTCACATTTCTACTTCCTCTTCCTCCCTCTTAGACTTTCCCTAAGTGATTCTTATCCTGGCTCATCTCATATTTAACAGATTGAAGATATATTCCAAACTTTTAAATTAATGGTGCCTTTCCTAAATAAAGAGGCGTGAGAGATAATAACTATGTTGTAAAGTTAAGCCATAGCAATTAATTTGAAATAAAAATTGAATGAACTGGCGGTAGGGCCAGGAGACAAAACTAAAGAACCAGCATTAGACTGGCAACATATATCCAGACTAAGGAGCTATATACATTTAATTTTTTTAATTTATTTATTTATTTATTATTTGGATTTGTATGCCGCCCCTCTCCGAAGACTCGGGGCGGCTCACAACAAGTGAAAAAACAATCCAATACATAATCCAATTAATTAAAATATTAAAAGTTTTTAAAAACCCTATACTAACATACACACACACAAGCATACCATGTATAAATTCAGCGGGCCCAGGGGGAGATGTTTAGTTTCCCCATGCCTGACGGCAAAGGTGGGTTTTGAGAAGTTTACAGAAGGCAGGAAGAGTAGGGGCAGTTCTGATCTCCGGGGGGAGTTGGTTCCAGAGAGTCGGTGCCGCCACAGGGAAGGCTCTCCCCCTGGGGCCCGCCAACCGACATTGTTTAGTTGACGGGACCCGGAGGAGGCCCACTCTGTGGGACCTAATCGGTCGCTGGGATTCGTGCGGCAGAAGGCGGTCTCGGAGATATTCTGGTCCGATGCCATGAAGGGCTTTAAAGGTCATAACCAACACTTTGAATTGTGACCGGAAACTGATCGGCAGCCAATGCAGACTGCGGAATGATGGTGAAACATGGGCATACCTGGGTAAGCCCATGACTGCTCTCGCAGCTACATTCTGCACGATCTGAAGTTTCCGAACACTTTTCAAAGGTAGCCCCATGTAGAGACCATTACAGTAGTCGAACCTCGAGGTGATGAGGGCATGAGTGACTGTGAGCAATGAGTCCCGGTCCAGATAGGGCCGCAACTGGTGCACCAGGCGAACCTGGGCAAACGCCCCCCTCGCCACAGCTGAGAGATGGTTTTCTAATGTGAGCTGTGGATCGAGGAGGACGCCCAAGTTGCGGACCCTCTCTGAGGGGGTCAATAATTCCCCCCCCAGGGTAATGGACGGAAAGATGGAATTGTCCTTGGGAGGCAAAACCCACAGCCACTCCGTCTTATCCGGGTTGAGCTTGAGTCTGTTGACACCCATCCAGGCCCCAACAGCCTCCAGGCACCGGCACATCACTTCCACCGCTTCGTTGACTGGGCATGGGGTGGAGATGTAAAGCTGGGTATCATCCGCATATTGATGATACCTCACCCCATGTCCTTGGATGATCTCGCCCAGCGGTTTCATGTAGATGTTGAATAGCAGGGGGGAGAGGACCGACCCCTGAGGCACCCCACAAGGGAGAAACCTAGGAGCCGACCTCTGACCCCCCACTAACACCGACTGCGACCGGCCAGAGAGGTAGGAGGAGAACCACTGGAGAACAGTGCCTCCCACCCCCAACCCCTCCAGCCGGTGCAGAAGGATACCATGGTCGATGGTATCGAAAGCCGCTGAGAGGTCAAGGAGCACCAGGACAGAGGATAAACCCCTGTCCCGGGCCCGCCAGAGATCATCCATCAACGCGACCAAAGCGGTTTCCGTGCTGTAACCGGGCCTGAAACCCTACTGTTGGGGACCTAGATAATCGGCTTCTTCCAAGGACCGCTGGAGCTGGAGTGCCACCACCTTCTCAACAACCTTCCCCATAAAGGGAAGGTTGGAGACTGGACGATAGTTATTAAGTACGGCTGGGTCCAGGGAGGGCTTCTTGAGGAAGGGGCGCACGAGCGCTTCTTTATAGAGTGATGGAAAAACTCCCCTCCCCAAGGAAGCGTTGGTAATCTCCTGGGCCCAGCTCTGTGTCACCTCCCTGCTGGCCGAAACCAACCAGGAGGGACACGGATCCAGTAAACAGGTGGCGGAACTCACAGCTCCAATGGCCTTGTCCACTTCATCAGGTGTCACCAGATCAAACTCTTCCCAGACAGGTGGACAAGTACATGCCCCAGTCACCTCGACTGACTCGTTGTCAGTCGACTCTGTCTTACAATTGGAGTCGAGGTTGGCCCGGATCTGAGCGACTTTATCAGCGAAAAATGTGTTAAAATCCTCAGCACTACTCTGCAAGGGCTCCCCAACTCCCCCCTGGTTAAGAAGGGAGCGGGTCACCCTAAACAGAGCGGCCGGGCGGGATTCCGCTGATGCAATCAAGGTGGCATGGTACGCGCATCTTGCCGCCTTGAGCGCCACTTTGTAAGTCTTAATAAAAGCTCTTACAAGTGTTCGATCGGATTCAGACCTACTCTTCCTCCATCGCTTCTCTAGATGTCTCTTTTGGCGTTTCAACTCCCGGAGCTCCTCGTTGAACCATGGGGCTCTACAGGGTCTAGCGCCGCGGAGAGGTCGCAAAGGCGCAATCCGGTCGAGAGCCTCCGCAGCAGCCGTATTCCAGGCCTCCGCAAGAGACTCCGCCGAACTGTGGATGAGTGCCTCTGGAATAACCCCAAGCGCTGTCTGAAAGCCCTCTGGGTCCATCAGGCGTCTGGGGCGGAACATCTTAATTGGTTCCGCCTCCCTGTGGGGAAAGATTGGAGCCAGGAAGTCAAGCCGTACAAGGAAATGGTCTGACCATGACAAAGGCAATGTTTCTAAGCCCCTTAGTCTCAGACCATTACTCAATTGCTCGGAAAGGAATACCATGTCAGGTGCGTGCCCTCCCTCGTGATTTGGACCCTGTACTACTTGAGTCAGGTCCATGGCTGTCATGGTGGCCATGAACTCCTGTGCCAACCGAGAGGTTTCGCCAAGTGACGGCAGATTGAAGTCCCCCAGGACAATAAGTCCGGGGAACTCCACCGCCAACCCGGCTACCTCCTCGAGTAGCACAGGCAGGGCTTTTGACACGCAGCTGGGAGGCAGGTACGTGAGAAATAAGCCCACCTGAACCCCTAAGTCCAACTTCATCAAGAGAGACTCGCAACCCGCAATTTCTGGAGCAATGAGTCTACGTAGGCAAAGGCTCTCCCTGGCTATAATAGCCACTCCTCCCCCCCTTCCCTGGGGTTGAGGTTGATGCCATATTTGAAACCCAGCTGGGCAGATTTCAGAGAGAGGAACACCCCCCTCTGGGCCCAGCCAGGTTTCAGTAATACATGCCAGGTCGGCCTCCTCATCCAGGATCAAATCCCGGATGAGGAGAGCTTTATTTACCACCGACCTGGCATTGAGCAGCAGCAACCTGAGCCCAGGGCCAGAGTTACACTCATCACCAGTACCCAAGATTGGGCTCACAGAGCCAGAACAAGGGATCGTTATTAAACAACGATCCCTCGTTCCCCTGGAACGGCTAACTCTGTGGCCCCCGCCATATCTGCCTCTCCCCAGCAACACTGGAATATTCCGACCCTCTGCCACCCCAGAGATCAGTGCCCCTTCCTCTTATCTAAAGAAACCACACAATATTCTGGTTCCCAGAATGGAAAGCTTTCAGGGTTGTGCCATATGAGAGGGAAAATAATCTATGATGGGAAATATCAGGAGAACGCTCCTGAAATGTCACTTATCCAGACTTCACTACGGAGTTGCAGGGAGAGCCCACCATCTCCAGAATCTGCCTAGAGCAGTGTTTTTCAACCGGTGTGCCACGGCACACTAGTGTGCCTCGAGACATGGTCAGGTGTGCCGCGAGGCGGCTCCTACAAGTGGGAGCTCCAGGGCTGAGCCTTCTACTTGTGGCTGTCCCCGCCCGCCCGATCCGTCCTTCTCTCCGGCTTTCTTGGGGCGTGACTCCTCCCACAGCGGTGGCTGCAGCGGCGCTGGTGATCCGTCTGCTAGCCGCTCCGAGCACTGTGGGAACGTCCACCCCTCTCACAGTCCCGCTCGGTCTTCTCGGCCACCTACATTTATTTATTTATTATTTAGATTTGTATGCCGCCCCTCTCCGCGGACTTGGGGCGGCTCACAGCAAAATATAACAATCGTAACAAATCCAAATAAATTTAAAATATTTTAAAAAGTTTAAAAAAGAACCCCATTCACAAACATACCATGCATAAATTGTACATGCCCGGGGGAGGTGTTTCAGTTCCCCCATGCCTGACGGCAAAGGTGGGTTTTAAGGAGTTTACGGAAGGCAGGGAGAGTAGGGGCAGTTCTAATCTCTGCGGGGAATCCGGGAAAACCAAGCAGAGTGCCCAGGCCAGGCAGAAGAATGCCGCCGCCTTGCTATCCCGCTTCTCTCTGGCCATGCCGTTGCAGAAGCAACCTCTCCCCACCTCACACGCACACTTTTGGCTGGGCAGGGGGCGAAGCTGACCCCCCGGCTGCCGGCGAAGGAAGCTCGCTCGAGCCTCAGAAAGGAGGCAGATTCAGGCAAAGAGCCCGGCGCAACGGGCGCAGCGTTGGAAAGTGAGCGGGCGGTGGGGGTGCTTCGCTTCTGCCTTCCTGAGGCGCTTTTTGGGGGCTCCGCGTCCGGTGAGTTTCTGCCTTGCCTTGCCTACGTAACGCGGTGGGAGAGATGCTAATTTCCATCCCAATCAGTCCATCTTTTCCCTCAGGAGGGGGTGGGCGTTTTGTCCCTGGTACCACGTCAGCAGCATCAGGAGGACAACAGATGACTAATCCCGCCACTTTGGACTGCCGCCTGGTGGCTGCAGCGGCGCTGGCGATCCGGCCGCTAGCCGCTCCGAGTGCTGTGGGAACGCCCACCCCTCTCACAGTCCCGTCCTGGGCTGTCAGTAAAGGGGCTGCTTCCCATCCCCCTGCCAGCTTGCTCAGAACATTCAAACTAAGGAAAACCTTCGCCGGCCTCCACAGAGAAGAAAGGAAGAGAGAGAACGAGAGAGAGAGAGCAACAGAGAGAGAGAGAAAGAACAAGAGAGAGAAAGCATGAGAGAGAGAGAGAAAATAAGAGAGAGAACAAGAGAGAGCAAAAGAGAGAGAGAAAGAACAAGAGAGAGAAAGCATGAGAGAGAGAGAAAATAAGAGAGAGAACGAGAGAGAGAGAGAAGGAAAGCAAGAGAGACAGATAGGGAGAGGAAAGGAGAGAGAGAGAAATGAGAACAAAAAGGGGAGAAAAAGGAGAAATGATAAAATGATTGAGGCAGAGAATGAGAGGAGAGAGAAACAAAAGAGAGAGAGAGAGGTGATTCTTGAAGCATATGGTAAAAAGCACCCAAATAATAAGAAACCCCCCCCAGCCCACACCTGTTTTTGAAAAGAATAAAAGAGAAAAAAATCCCAGCCCTCAACTGTTTTTGGAAATGGTTCGAGTGTGTATACACACACACGCATAAAGGGGGGAGAGAGAGAGGGATGGAAAAAGAGGAGAAGTGAGAGGGAGAAGGAATGAGGGGAAAAGGGAAGAAGGGAGAGAAATGAGAAACATGAGAGAGAAAAGGGGGAAAGACAGGAGAAGTACCCAGAAATGAGACTGTGGTATAAATTTGAGGAGGGATGATTGATGATTGACTGTATTTATAAGGGGATGTTACATGGGAATCTATATATGAGGCGGTTATTTATGTATGTATGTATGTATGTATGTATGTATGTATGTATGTATTTATTTATTTATTTATTTATTTATTAGATTTGTGTCATTTTGGTTGGTGGTGTGCCCCAGGATTTTGTAAATGTAAAAAATGTGCCGCGGCTCAAAAAAGGTTGAAAATCACTGGCCTAGAGAACTGTCTTTATCACATCCAATGGTGGGGGAAATAATCTATGAAGGGAAATGTCAAGAAAATGTTCCTGAAAAATCAGCAAAATGTCACCCAAATAGGCGAGCAATGAATCAATTCGTGACCTTCTCTTCATTCCTTGAAGAAAGAACTCTAAAGAGAAGGGAGATAGTGTTCTTTCTGGCCTATTGATTATGGGGAAATAATGACCCACTCATGCTGTGATTCAAAAGCAAAGTCTCTTTTTTAATCAAAGTTCTGTAATACAAGAGTTAACTTAATGGAATGGAATGCTGGCTGTATTTCTCTCATATGGCCCATCCGGGACGCTAGCCAGAATATAGTCATAAATCTCCAATTAAATATCTCTTCTGCTTTGACAAATTACTCACACAATCACAGGGATATTTCAGGACTTTAGCCAAGAACAGGAAAGGAAATCCAAACGAATAGACATGGTTCTCCGTTCTGAGACTATGGCATCCATGCTGGACGTTGTCTTTCCCTACACCCTTTTCCCATCAGCCTGTCCTTTATATATTGCCAAGGAGTGGCCAAATGTCCCATAATCAGTTCTGCCAGGCTCTCTGATAGGAGCCTCCCGAAAATTCAAGGGTACAAATTTCAGACACACACACGTTTGAAAATTCAAAACAATGTTCTTTATCACAAAATTCAAAATAAACTAAAGCACTCTTTTTGTATTGCAAAGAGCACTCATCCCAAAACAACCGGGTAGTCTGTACAAGTTCCCTTACGCAGTCATTCTTAGCTAGCAGCTGTGAAGAAACTTCACACCCCTTCTTCTTCCAATGAAGTGAGACACACACACACACGTTGCTCTGCTTTGGTTTCAAAGGTGTGAAAAAGCAACAAAGTCCAGCAACACAAGATTCCTGACGAACTGCAAACAGATATTATTCCGCAATGGCCAAACCCAGTCCTAATTACTGGAGTCCCACCCAAACACAGGTGGCCTCCATTATTTCCTGTTATATGTTCTTACTTGGTCTCTTCTACGCATAATTATGCGCTTGCGTGGGTCCAAAACGTCATCATCTGAATCAATGGAAGATAAGGGAGATTGACTGCCTTGGCTGTGTGCCTCTGCCGAGTCACTCCCACCTTCTTCTTCATCCGAGGAAACTAAACTCTGAACTGATTCTGTCGGCAATAACACAGGCCTGTGACATGTTGAAGTTTCCCCTGCATCCACCTCCCCATTCCCTGGGGCAGGAGCTGTGCCAGAGCCAACCACAACATAATCAATGCCAAGAACCCCTTCTAGAGAGATATTCATGCCTGGATCTCATCATACTTATTCTTGCATCTAACAGGGGTTCCTGATCCTCCAAGCCTCCATCATTCTCTGACTCAGACAATACCCTAACTGGAGGTTCTACAGTCTCTGGTGGTTCCCCAGTCCCTAACTCTCCCTCCCTTTCACTCTCAGATTCAGATGGCATGAACACTGGCCTGCGATGCCAATATTCCTCCGTCTCCTGGTCCTCGAAATCCATTACCAGCTGAGCTGGATGTGGACCACTCACAACAGAAAGAGGAAAGAAAGATCCTCCCTCTGCTACTTTATTCATTGCTGGAGTTGTATTGTAAATAAAGTTTGACTGTGTTTTCAGAGGATTCATGATCTGATCTCTGTGTTGATTTTTTCTGTCTAAGGTTTCCACCATTGTCTCTATTCAAAATGCCTTGAGATTTGAAATAAGGTGACCAAATAAATCAGGCAGGCTTGGCTAGTTCCCGAGGCCATGGATTTAATTGAAAAAAGATCTGTTGCCTGAAATTTGCCTTTGTTTTAAATTCTAGGCCAGTATTTGTGCTTGAACTAAATTCTTTCCCCAGTTCATTCTCTTCATTCATCTTCCTCAGTAAGAAAAATATTCTTCTGCTGTCTTCTGCTTAGAGAAAAAAGAGTCCTGGGCTCTATGAAAATTTGGCAGATTTCTTCAAAATTATTCAGGAAGGTTTCAACCTTATCTTCTTAATAGTTGTAGTGTATCAGTATTTTCTTTTCTTTTAAAATATTTTTTATTAATTTTCCATTTTAAAAAGAAAACACAAAAGTAAATACAGAAGAAAATCAAAGAAAATTAAATTAATAATAGCATATACAGATATCAGCAGTAAAGTCACTACATTTATATTACATTAATTATACACTAGAGTATAATTTCTCTCAAGTATATAAATTAGTACATGCTTTTTCCATTAACAAAACAATTTCATATATACTTGTAGTCAGTAAAGGGCAGCCAAAATTTTTATTGCCACACTATGGGTGTGGCTTATTTTGTGGGTGGGGCTTAATGGTCATGTGACTGAGTAGAAGAGGTTTGCCAACCATGTGACCAGGTGGGAGTGGCTTAAATGATCATCATCGTTCAAGTGAACTGTTAAGTCCTCGACTTACAACCTTACCAGTGTCACTCGCTGGGGTGACAATTTGTTTCCCGTGCTCTCCTTCCTGGGTCACCTCCTCGCCTCAGGTTGGGTAGCTAGGCAAATGGGTGCTGCCAGAAGCATAAATCTATGTATGTATCTATCTATCTATCTATCTATCTATCTATCTATCTATCTATCTATCTATTTGATTTGTATGCCACCCCTCTCAATAGACTCAGGGCAGCTAACAACAATAATAAAACAGCATAAAACAAATCTAATATTTAAAATAACTAAAAACCCTTATTAAAAACCAAATATACACACAAACATACCATGTATAAATTGTATAGGCCTAGGGGGGAAGGAATATCTCAATTCCCCCATGCCTGACGACAGGTGGGTTTTAAGGAGTTTACGAAAGGCAAGGAGGGTGGGGGCAGTTCTGACCACTGGGGAGAGCTGGTTCCAGAAGGTTGGGGCTGCCACAGAGAAGGCTCTTCCCCTGGGTCCCGCCAACCAACATTGTTTGGTCGATGGGACCTGGAGAAGGCCGACTCTGTGGAACCTAACCGTTCGCTGAGATTCGTGCAGCAGCGCCGCTTCCATCCACGCCTTCTGCTTGCACCTCAGGCGGGAGGTGGCCGTGTGAGGCTGGAGGGGAGCCGGGCAGGAGAGAGGGAAGCTCGTCCGAGGCCAGGAAGGAGGAAAGAGGAAAAAAGCAAGGAGCGCAGACACACCAGCAGGGAAAAAAAGTAGAGCCGAGCCAAGACCAGTAATCCAAGAAGTGACAGCCGCTGATCAGCGGGAGCTGCAGACGTATCTTCATTTCTGCCAGTGGAACTACGTTCCACTCTGTCCTGCCTGCTGCCCACCTCTGCTTGTAGTGTATCAGTATTCTCATTCCCAAGGTCTGTGTAGTATAAGTAGTTCTCAACAGGGATGGGTTCCACTTACCTTCGTCACCAGTTCACACTGCGACGTTTTGCACACTTGAAGGCGGGTACACATTCCCTCATGCAATTTGGCTTCTGCACCTGCTCAGTAGCTGGAACCAGCCTGAAACACAGCTGAGGCACTGAGCAGTTGTGCTTCGGGTGAAGGAATAGTGGTCAGTTTAAAACCAGGGTCAGGCGGGTGGCCCCTTTTACAAACAGCAGAACAGGAAAAACTTTCAAAACAGTAAAAAAAATTGCCAAAAATCGCCCCCAAAAGATGGTGATGCCCAAACCGAATCCGTGATGCTATCATCACATCCCCAACGGCTCACTAACAGGTTGGGCAATCTGATCTGATCCGGATAGAACTCAACCACAATTTGAGCCCCAAATTTATGTTGTTAAGTAAAACATTTGTGAAGTGATTTCTGCCCCATTTTACTACATTTCATAAGTGAATGGCTGCAGTTGTTAAATTAGTAGCACGGTTGTTAAGCGAATTTGGTTTCCCGCTTGACTTTGTTCATCAGAAGGTCGCAAAAAGGGGTCACATGACTCTGGGATACTGCAACCATCATAAATGTGAATTGTTTCATAGAAGACTGACGGCAGAAAAAGACCTCATGATCCATCTAGTCTGCCATTATACTATTTCCTGTATTTTGTCTTACAATGGATATATGTTTATCCCAGGCATGTTTAAATTCAGTTACTGTGGATTTACCAACCACGTCTGCTGGAAGTTTGTTCCAAGGATCTACTACTCTTTCAGTAAAATAATATTTTCTCATGTTGCCTTTGATCTTTTCCCCCAACTAACTTCAGATTGTGTCCCCTTGTTCTTGTGTTCACTTTCCTATTAAAAACACTTCCCTCCTGAAACTTATTTAACCCTTTAACATATTTAAATGTTTCGATCATGTCCCCCCTTTTCCTTCTGTCCTCCAGACTATACACATTGAGTTCATTAAGTCTTTCCTGATACGATTTATGCTTAAGACCTTCCACCATTCTTGTAGCCCGTCTTTGGACCCGTTCAATTTTGTCAATATCTTTGTTGCCACCATAACTGTCATAAATGTAAACTGTGTGACTATGGGGGAATGCTTCAATGGTCATGTGAGAAAAATGGTCATAAGTCATTTTTCCAGTGCTGTTGTAACTTTGGTAACAGCATGAATGGTTGTAAATTAAGAACTACCTGTACTGGAAGGAAATGGATATTTATTGGATTTTTATCCTCGCTAGAGATTACAAGTTCCTAGTTCCATTTCCTCTCATAAACTCCCCATCCTCAAGGTCACTACTGACTGACGAAAGATAAATATAGCAACCACCGTTCCCCGTAGGCTGCACGTGTGAGCACACGCGCACCCCAAAATACCGCGCCGCGCACCCTTTTCCATGGGCGCGCAGTCCCCA